>NC_134572.1:94901508-95534008 GCF_050947875.1 Dermacentor variabilis | reverse complement strand
AATGAAATCGTGGTTTTGGCACGTGCCCCCTAATTCAACTTTTTTTGGTATGCTGTCCTCGAAGAAGCTTACGAAAATATTTTAGACGGAGACGCAATAGGTCACCTGTGGTTATCCTTCCCATCTTTCAATCTGTTATCCTATCATAAGTGATCACGAGAAAAATTGGTGGGAAAGATAAATGTGCTTATGCAACAAGAAATGCAACTATGCAACTGCACGAAAACCTGCCATTGCTGCTACGCCTCCTGGCTTTTGTCATTATCTTGTCTTTCCTTTCTTCACTGGCGATACCTCTTCGCTACAGAAACGTCTTTAGAAAGAAAAAAGAAGTCGGGGAAGAACACCATGGTGCACAAATCTCGCACAATAGAAAAATCTCCGAGAGAAATTAAAATTACGGTGAGGAGGAGACTTCTGGCTTGGAAAACAAGGAGAGTGAGATAGAGATTTGGTGCATAAAATGAGGTCATGCAAAATCGAAAATATAAACAAAACGATCCCAGGCCAATTATCAAACAAAGTAGGAAGCGAAGTCAGAATAGAAAGAAAAAGAAAGCCGCCCGAGTGAGCACGAAGGCTCGTGCGCACAGTGAAATAAATGGCACTTCGGGCTGTCATCAGTTATGGTGATGAGCGCTGGGGATTGCGAGAGGGAGGGGGGGGGGGTTGCAGAGTCATCTCGTGTGAGCGATCCCGGAAGGAAACAAGCTGTGAGAAGGCGGAAGCGACTGCGCCCAAACGCGCAAACGAAAACAAATCGCACATGTAGGAAGTGAAGACAGGGATGCGAGTGAGGGGCAAATGGGGGGAGGGGTGACGAGAGAGTGGTTGCGGCCGTGCCGGAATTATAACTGCGCAAATTATAGTGTATAAGCCTCGTCCGCAGTGCGGCCAGACCCCGGGAGTGTGAAAACGCGCATCGCGGGCACAAGGTTATTAATTCCTCTCCAGCCTGTTTTTTGTCTTAGCTGTCACGCTGGTGGTCGCAATGCTAGGAGCCACAGAACCAACGGCGAGAGACAGGGAAAGCCCGAAAATTAAACTGGGAAGTGGCGACGCAGATGAAGTTCTAGTCGTGGTAGGGGCTGACGATCTGTGGCGGAAGAATAAACAGAAAAAAAAGCGGAAATTACTTCTAGTAGTGCATACAGCACATAATACCAGTTTTCTGTGTACGGGATAAATTGCGTTTCTTTATTATTTTACTTTGTTTATTGCTTTGTCTGAAACACACGTATTCAATAGTACCGAAGGGTACTAACGCGTGGCTTTCCTACAAGTCCTTGTCTTCTCCATTCTGTTGACCCTTGAAATTTTGCTTGAACCACTGCTGGCTGCAGGATACTGCCGTAGAAGTTCAAGTGAAACGCACTCATGAGCCACAAGAACCAATGATAGAAAGTAAACGCACAATACGTGGACAAGCGCGATGTGATAGCTTCCCAGGTGACCTGTGTTTTCTTTCGTTTGATTCGTTCTTGTGAATTAATATTACGTTTCAGATCAAAATGTATCACCAGCTAGCCCTGTGTTCAGCCCTTCTCACTGTATGGACCGCTGTAAACTCATCATGCAAACATCACGAATCCTCAGTAATAAACTGTTCAGTGCGCTATTTTATGCTTAATATCGCCGGTATTCTATGATCACGTGCCCGATCATCGGAAGCAAAAGTCTGCAATAAAATGACGTCACGAGAATCTGAATCTTTTCGAAGGAAAACCAAAGAAGATTGGTAAATCAGAATAATTGTTGCATGCCGCACTCTAATGACACGCATACGAGAGCTCGCAGTGATCTAGCTATTACGGCTTAATTTGCATATCTGAGATACTCAAAGCGATTAAAATTTTGAAGGTCGGCAGCAGCAGGAAACGTGCATCTTCAAAACTACTTGCTTCATTAGTCCTTACAAGAGCTGCATAGCTTTCGTTGAAGTTTCGCTAATGGGATTCTTCGGATTCCTCATTCCTGATATTGGTTGTACCGTGATTTGAAATGAGGCACATTAAGCTTAACGTCCTTTGATTGTAGCTGCCCACCTTAATCGTTTGTACAATGCGGCGATACAATATTTGAGATTCCTTGAAATTTTTCCCGAATATAATAGAAATCTTTTCTGACACTATTATATTAAAGGACATTACGATTGTAGAGCATCCTAGCTTTACTATCGTCGGAATGTTTATGTTGTAATTAGCATAGCAGAAAAACCATAGGTGGTGAGTTATCTACAATGACGTTTAGGCCTTTTAACTCATAACAGCCAATATATTTTAATTGTTGTAGTATAAACTGTAATTTTCTGAGAAATTTGGTTTACTCAAAAAAAGTAAAGTGTGCGTATGAAACAAAATTGACGGTCCAAAGTGAAGTACTTGTGATTTTTGACTACAGAGACTCTAGGCCAGTGATGTGACACTTTTTCTCTGTTAACTGGAAAAGGAAAATCATACAGTACTTAATATGACTCGTAGCACACAATAAGGAGAAAAACGTGCTGACTTCAGCGAGAAGCTTATTTCAGTCTGGCTGATGTCATGGCATTTTACTCTGCGTGCTGAGTGAGAATTACGTTGTACAAAGTGCACACAGAGATACATGAATGCATGGAATTAATTGATGTTAGCAGGATACCTGAAGTATAAGAAATTGTTACGTAAACCAAACACGCCCACTCTCGAGTCTATGCCAAGGAAGCTTTCGCTAAGCGGTTAATGAAATGTTTTTAATTTGCCCATTTGGTTCCTGCATCTTTTGAGTAAAGGAAACTGCCACGCGCATGTGCTCACGCTCAACCGTGATGCATAATGGGACAACCTTTATACTGGCTGACGTTTCTTCATTTCTTTTGTTTACTTTAAATGAACTGCCCGCTTCTTGGTCACTCTCCTGTTCTGGGTACGTGCCATAATATGGAAATTATTATCATCATGAGCACTCGGAGATAATGTCAAAGAGACAGTTGGCACTACGTGCCTAATGTAACAAGCCTAAATATGCACGCGTAATGGTTTGAGCATCGGGCTCCTTTCCTGGCGGGCTGAGCTTCGATTGCAAATGCTGGTGCGTAAATAGCTTGGTTTTTATTTTTTTAAGTGTGAGCTATTCAGGAAGACAGCAGAAGAACCCAGCCAGCCAGCGGTAACGGTGAGAAAAGTGCGGGAGTGTTCGCAAAGAAAGCTTCGCTGTAAAAATTGTAAGGGTGTCAACGCATCGTCTTCTGCATGCAAGTAAAGCGTATCATTAACTACCTTACGGGGTTTTACGTGCCAAAACCTCTTTCTGATTATGAGGCACGCTGTAGTGGGGGACTCTTCAAATTTCGACCACCTCGGTTTCTTTAACCTAAACCCTAACTTTTTAAACCTAACTCTAAGTGCACGGGTGTTTTCGCATTTCACCCCCATAGAAATGCGGCCACCGTGGCCGGGATTCGATACCGCGATCTCGTACTCATAAGCCTAACACCATAGCCACTGAACAACCACGGCGGGTAATTGCCAGATTTGTACGATGGATTATCGCTAAAACAATGTCACCTTCGTGAAGGCCTTCTCCTATGATTTTTGACTACACGGCTAATATTATTACGAACTGAATTAATTGATTATCAATAACCTGATTGTAGCACATTTCTCTCTCTCAGTCTTTTTCTTTTTTTTAGTGTGAGGTAAGGGGTTCAATGAAAACTAAAAGCAAAAGCACAAACTTGTGTCACGTGTAGGAAAATTTCCACTTTTTAGAATCTGTCTACCAGTTGAGTAAAGCAATGTAATTATAATTTTCGCATGTAAATAATCATCTTTAAAGACTCAACCAAACTTTATGACACTCACAGAAGCATGCCCGCTCGGAAGAAAGCACAGAGTTAAGCCCAACCTTAAATATTCGCAAGAAATTTGCTCAAATTACTTTACAACACGAACCAATGCCCCAAAATCTTGAGTCTACAATTGTCGCTGCGACACTGGCACAGTGTGCCTGTCTCTTCGTTCGCGTGAAAAAAAAAATTGGGCGGGGGCAGGCGTGGCAGGGGGATGGGCAAGAGGGGGGTAAATACTGTGAAGGTAAGGGCGCACTCACGGAGGCTGAATGCAGCCCAAATCGGGAAAATTTAAGGCGTAAGCAATTTTAATGCTGCAACAGCACTGCAAGCATCCAGAGAAGAGGCGCCCCTTAATCACGCTGTTGCAGCATCGGTGTCATTGTCCTTTTTGTTTGGACGGCTGGCTTTGATGGTGCGCGCTGAACATGCATGGACCCACGCGCACGAACCAACGAAAGCGACAGAGCGAGCGCCGATGCACGCTCGCCGGAGGAACAATGCGCGCTGTCGCGCTGCGCAAAGTGCCGCGTGAGCGACAAAAAAGTGCTCCGCCAGCAGGCGTCACTTTCGTTTGCTGGGCACGAGAGTTCTCGTTTTTTTTTTCTCTGTTGCTGCGCGCCATTTCTCGGGCTCTGCCCGCCTAGACTTTACAATTCAAATAGGACCTGCCTGTCGCGTCCTCCTAGAAGTCCTGCTCATTTCGATGCTGTGCCGGGTGTATGCGTCCACGCGAGCTTCGGTTGGGGCAGAATGTATCGCAAAGGAGGCTGATCCGTTCAGTATTGCTGCCAAAGTGTGACGGAGAGCCGACTAACAGTGGCACTTTAGCACGAGCGAAATGTTGGTGGCCGTCAATATGTTAGTATTCGAAAGAGGGATAATGTGATAAACAGCTAAAACAATGACTGTCGAAATTGTTGACAAGAACTACACCCGGCACACATATACAGGGTTATTTCAGCTAACTCGGGCCAAGCATTTAAAAATGTACGTGTGCGTCACGAGAATGGAACCAACTTCGTATTGCTGACGGTGCTCTTGAGCAATTTAGGGTATTTTAAGAACGAAACTTTTCTTCGCAAAGCAAGCCATGTTTTCGTGACCATGGGTGTTGCGTGGTGGTCCTCTTGCCTAATTGACCAACCAATCACAGCGAAGGGCACGCGCGACGTCACCGCCTCTGGGTTCCTTGCACCAACATCAGATGGCGCTCATCCACGTGCATCCGCGCCAGGCCTTGCACTGGGCGCTGACAGGAAGACTTACAAATGAAGCAGCACAGGGTGATGTGGGCTGGACAAGTTTTCAATTGAGGGAAGCTCGGAGTAAAATTGATTTTGAAGAACGCCCGAGGAATATGAAAGAAAGTGAATGAGTTACGAGAGTGTTCACACATTTGTGCAGGAAAAAAACATTGATTCACAGTGGCGGAAAAAAACTAGGAAGCTTGCCAGCAAATATATGTGACCGGTATAGTGAATAACATGGCAACAAAGAATGACAAAAACAAAGTGAGGGATACTGAGACAATCACGTGGATGGCGGCAATGGAAAATAAACCTGCTGTGAGTAGCTATTTAAAAGGAAAAAAAACTAAATCTGGAAAGAAGCAGTTTATGATAACTCTAAGGGAAGCTCTTTACTTTTCGAAGCGAGATCAAAATGCCTTAGAACGCATACTTATAAAACGAGGTACAATAAGGAAGAAGAAACACGTGCTTGCCGCGGTAAAGTTATGGAATCTATGGAACATGCTTTATTAGAATGTGAAGATATCCGCCCAGCTGTCGGTTTAGGCTCCTCTGGCGTACTTGAAGCCCTTGGGTTGAGCGATATCAGGGGGAAAGTAAACACGTTCGCATTGGAGATTAGTAAGAGGGGACTGGAAGTTTGTATGCAGAAGAGTAGGCAGGTCCGATACAATGGAGGCCAGCGAAAACAAAGTTCCCAATCGCGGTTCACAAAATTCGATGCTGGGAATTCGTGATTTTTTTTATAATGATAGGCAGAACATTGGGCGAAATAATAACAAGAGCTTGGCAGCGCCGCCCACCGCCCCATTTAAAAGGATATTCTCGACGCATCGATCCATCTATCAGTGGCAGCGGCGGTGGCGGCCATGCGGGGGAATGAGAAAATAACCTGAAAAGCACAAACTCCACCGCGTGCCACATAGTCCGCGCGCGAGGAGCACGTGGAGGTGGAACTTTGCCGTCGTCAACTTGGCTGGTGACCCCTCGTCATAACCTCTTATAGCAAAGTGGCAGCGTCGTCACAAAGAAGCAATATGAACCCGGCGCGAACGTGGTCGGAAAGATCTACCCGAGGTTTCGACCCGAGATTCTTCCAGAATACTGAAGGCAGCTGGAGCAGATATTCGTTTTCGAATTCAATATTTATTTCGAAATCCTCGAATAATCAACAACCACCTTTTGCGGTGACACACTCAGTTCTGAAGAAATGACGACCGCAAGAATACAGCTTGTGCATAGCGCCTCAACAAGTAAAACAACTATGGATTTGTTAGAAAAATTGCAATTGTCTTTAAGACCACCGAGTTTATTTCTAAGTAAAGCGACAGTTACAATTTCCCACAGATGCTATTAATTAGGATGATCGTGTCATCAGGAAAGACACATGTGCTTTCATCCTCAAACATGTGGATGACACATGGTTCCTCCCAAGTCCCGGCCGGGATAGGTGTTTACTTTCGATCGACAGCCTCTCTAAGGCAGTCTACGATGTCATTGGACAGTTACACTGACTGTATCTATCAAGTTGCACAAGCACATTTTTTACAGCGAAGCTGTTTATAGCTAAGGTTCCGTGCATTTTCGTTCTCCGTATGCAAATACTGCGTGTGGCAATCTCTGAGATGGTGCAACACCGGGTCAACCCTCGGCGGAGGTGAAGCATGCTTCGAGCACTCCGCTTACATTAATAATCTTAAATAAATAACTAATAAATTAAGTAAATCAATCAAGATGCATTGTTGCAAGTCGAAGGGTGTGCTGGAATCTTTTGTTAACAGCACATGGAGTCTCGAGCAGGAGGCGTTGCCATTTACGCAAAGGGCAAAATGTATATACAACCATACGCCCTTGACTCCTAAGAGACCGATGCCACTGACTGTGCGGATGCCTGTGCCGTACAAACGCAAGAGGGAATTAACATATCCACTGTGTACGTATCTTGAGTCACATCCACGTGTGGTATCAAACAGTTCATGAACACGCACTTTGTCTTGGGTTAGCCGTTATGACGCTACGTCTGTGATCATCATTGTAGATTTCAATGCGGACATTTGAGAACCAAGCAAGAAATGGTTCTAGAAGAATGCTACAAGAGTTTCGCTTGAAGTATCACACCAATCCACTTAATTCACTCAACTACTCAACAACAGTTGTGTGCAGATTTAACTTTGGACAAGATTCTGTCTACGGTTGTAAACGAACCAATCGGCGCATATCAGAGTAATCAGAAAGCTATCGTCACTAGCATTGCCAAATGACAAAAATAAATCCGTGTACCATTGTCAAGCTCTGTGGGATGTGCTACAGGTCCGCTTGTTATTCACCTTCACACAGTGGAATGGATCTTTATTTTTTTTTTCAAAAGTTACACAACCGCAAAGAGGTCAATACGCAAGTGCCAACCAATGTTCCATACTTATAGCTTAAGCAGCAATATTTGCGTGGTATAGGATAAACCCTCAACTCACAATGGGTACGTCTTTGGTGTACCAAAGTTTAAACAGTACTGCGACGCGTTCAACACTATTGCTACAGTGTGCAGGGTATCCAACATAACTGGAGCGATGAACTTAAACATGAAAGGCGCGTTGGAAGCGAATTGAACCGAAGGCATACTATTAGCAATAGCCTATAGTAACTCAGAATTTTTCTTCCCACAACTCACTAATTTATTAAGTTTAATTACTCAAATTTTTAATTATGGGCTGCGGACCTCAAGTATGATATGCAGATTTGTAGAGCACCTTCATAAACCACCGATCGAGTTGTTTCTTTTACCATACGTTTCACGTAGTCTTTGTTTTCTGGGTTGCAAAGAAAGCCCACGAAGGAAGGAAGGAAATCAACTTTATTCAGGCCCTCCAGGCCACGAAATATGAAGAAAAGCCACGTCACGAAGCGTTTGCGCAGTCATATTGCGCTGCTCTAAAGCGTGTGTTCGGTGAACAAGGTCGGCTTAATCGTGACTGGTGACGAGGAAGTGGCAGGTCAGCAGGTCATTCTTTTTCTCCTCGACAGCACTGGGCCAGCGGCATGCATTTTCGCTGTCATCCGACGGGAGTCGGCCTTGTTCACCGAACGCACGCTTGAGAGCAGCGCAATACCACTGCGCAAGCGCTCCGTCACGTGGCTTTTTTTCATATTTCGCGGGCATTCTTTGCAAACCAGAAAAAAGGACTACGTGAGACGTATCGTAAAGGAAACAACTCCATCTGTGGTTTCTGAAGGTGCTCTGCAAATCTGCGTATCATACTTGGGATCCTCAGCCTATGAGTAAAAAAATTTGGTAATTAACCTAATTAATTAGTGAGCTATGGGGAAAACAAAGAAATTGTCTGAGTTGTCTGCATTCGGTTCAATACGCCTCCGAAGTGCCTTTCGATTTTAAATTATTGGCTCAATTTACCCACCCCGTTAAAGGCGCCACAACTTAGCCGTAGCCAAAATGCAATGATTCGTTCGAGTATGTGTATCGTGCCTGCTGTGATGTGCTTGAGGGGTGGCGTGCACTATGCATATCGTTTCATTTTTCATCATTCCCGATCAGTGTAGCACGCTAGGCAGAGTGCCCGGCAGACCTCAATTGGATTCATCAAGCAGCTCCTATTTCTGTTGTTTGGTATGTGGTGCTGTATGTGCTGCTGAAGAGCACAGCAACTTGGCTCGGCTCTTCTCAGAATATCAGACAAAGGAGATGTTTTGCAATTCACGGTGGAGACAGGAAGGCAAGCTGTCGAGACGTCATACAGTACCGAAATATTCACGAGTGAAGGAGCCGGAGTCGGCTTACAAGGAACCATTACTGCTGCATCAATCACGCACAGTTCGGGTAGAGCGCTCGTGCTCTTCGACTCTGCAAAGCAAGCCTCTGTGGATGCGCCGCTTCATCACTCGATGCGAACTACATACGGCGTCTGCATACAGCGGGCTCCATTAACGCCAATTTTAGTCTTCCTTTGTCGCAGCTCGTTCAGGTCAGACGAAGGAAGAGTAAGAAAGATGTGATGGGAACAGGTGTACCTGTTATATGTTGGTCAAATTACAGCAGACGTCACAGTTGCCAGGACTCGGAAGAAAAGCGTCTCGCGTATACGCACACATATATGCCACGTAGACAACCGTGAGAAAATGAATCTCTTATCACGCACTGCGCCTATTTTTTTAACGTAGTGTACGTCTTGCTGTTGCAGGAGTTGTGTATGCAACATGGGCTCTACCGTCAACCACGGCATCCCAGGGAGATATATAGAGGTTTGTGAGGGTCATACCCACTTTGTTGTGCGAAGTCGCCAATAAATAACGTTCCACTCTAATGATGCCGCATATCTTCTCATTTCGAACCGTCATCGCACGCTGCCTTTTCGATCCTTCAGTGATGCAACATCCTGCACAAAACGGCGTATGGTGGGCCGGAGCTTCTACGGCTTTGAGAGCATTCTTGCCAGCAGGCGGCCAGCCGTCACCATTCCACCACTTCTTTCTCACACCACACTTAACGTCGTTGGTGCCGACGACAGACTAACACCATTTATTTATTTATTTATTTATTTATTTATTTATTTATTTACTTACTTAGTTGTTTATCTATTTATTTTACATACTTTCAAGGGCTAGTAGGCACTACAGAAAGAAGTGGTAAAAATATACAATAATTGCATCACAGAGAAATAATAAAAAATCAAACTATAAGACACTTCGAATGGCGATATTGAAGTTAGTGAAGTCACAAATTGAGACTGTGGAGGCGGGAAGGCGGTTCCATTCATTAGCTGTTCTTGGCAAAAAGGATGAATGGCACAAGTTAGTTCGACAAGATGGCACTTCAATTTTGTGTTGATGGTCGATGCGAGATGAGATGTAAATTGGTGCGGTGAAAAGATTTTCTTTAATAGAAGGGTTGAAGTAATATATTCTATGAAAAAGACACAGACGAAAGTACTTGCGATGTAACCAAAGGTCCGGTAGATCTAGTGTTGTTTTCATGGACGTGACGCTAGGATGACGAGAATAATTTGAGAGAATGAAATGGGCAGCGCGGTTCTGAATGCTTTCAAGGGAAATGGCAAGAGTGGCATGAGCAGGGTCCCATATGGCACAAGCATATTCTAATTTTGGACGGACGAGTGTTTTGTATAGAGTAAGATTTAGTGCAAAGTTCCGTCTCAAATAGCCTAACGTTCGGTTAGCAACATATACAACATGCATATTCCATGACAGGTTGCTAGTAACATACAAGCCGAGATATTTATAGGAGTTAACAACCAACAGGGTAGTACGGTTTATAGATGTGGGAATGCATCACAAGAGCAAGAGCTGGAGGAGACACGCATACCTTTGCATTTAGTTGTGTTAAGCTCCATTAGCCATTTGTTGTACCAGTTGGATACGCTATCCAGGTCGTCCTGTAGCTTACCAGAATCACCAATGTTAGTTATTTTGCGATAGATGACACAATCGTCCGCGAACAGCCTAATGGTTGAATTAGAGATACAGTCAGGAAAGCCGTTAATGTAGATTAGAAAAAGCAATGGACCGAGTACCGAGCCTTGTGGTACACCGCATGTTACGGAACAAGGTCTGGACGAAAATTCGTTAGCAGTTACATACTTCGTCCTGTTAAAGAGGAAATCCTTTAGCCATGCAAATCCGTGGGGCCAATATTAATATGATTACATTATATAATATCAGATAATATTATTGTGATTTAAAAAAGGCCAAGAACTTAAATACGCCGCAACACCAGCTCTCCCTCCATACATGTTACTTACAAGGTTACAACCGAGTTAGTAAACCTGCAGCTGTACTGTGAGGATGACAAAATCTACATTCACATTCATGGTCACTTACACATTTTCCTTGTGTGTCCTCGCCTATGCATCTGCTCCTCAAGCTAGATAGAGAACCTTACGTGACTCATCGCATTACAAACAAACCGATGTCATGACCTATATCATCCTGCTGCCAACGGCTCACATCACTAACCACCAGCGCAACAATGCCGCCAACGGCTTACAGTGGGTCATCACAAGCTGCTCGAAGCCTTATCGAAGAATATTAGGCAGAACAAAAACGAATCGCGAGAACATAGAGAACGTGTGGCCCCCAGGGGGTCGCAGTTTCCGCTTTCGCGAAATCTTGCTGTCACAACAAAGCCGGCTAAAGGAATGCAGTACAAAAGATAATAAAAGCAAGATACAAATAAATACATGGTATAAATAGTGCCCCCAAAGTTGCTAGAGGGCAGACAGGCACAGACGCGCAGCTGCGCTTCTTCTTATCTGGCTCACTTTTGGAGAAGGCCCCGAGGCACGTGTTGTTTGCGACGAGGAAGGGACGGCGGAAATGATGCCGACATGTTTACTTGTCACTAAGGCTATTTCTTCGTTGAGAGCTTAGGCTGGGAGATGTTCAGACATATAAGCAGAAGTTTCGCTTTAGCTTCAGAGTGCGTAAAGTTGTTTATGCCAGTGGTGAACATTCAGGCATGAGATTCAGTTGTTTCTGCGTTTACCATAAGGGCGCATGGAAAGGGCATTGCATACGTCAACCTAAATGGCCACTGTGGCGATACCGTGGGGCAAACTCCATTTCTCAGTGCATCATGCCCACCACATGCTGGCATAACTGTAGTCGTTGAGGAAGAAAGAGAAGCTGGCGAGTATCAAAAGGCGTCTTCATTTTTATTTTCAGCATCGTCATGTCGCCTACGTAAAAGCCTGCTGAACACACTTTTTTTACAATGACAAAATGATCGCGCTTTTATACATTGACAACGTCATTTTCTCAACGCGACAAACACAGTTACAATACGCGAAGAGTTCATCTGTGCTGAGAAATTCCCATATTAAGATGAAACATTAAATAGTATTTCCCTTCGGTTTATGTGAAAACAGCGGGTAGGTGTGTATCCGTAACATTTTTCGAACCTAAGTGCCACGTTGGAGATCTGCCATAGTCGCGGCGATCTTTCCGTTGGTTGATATCATGACTAGCTGGCGTGCAAGCGATAGTCTATAAACAATCTTCTTACGTAAGCGAATTTTTGTAAATATGTCCCTCTGGCCTGACCACAAAATTTTGCCGATAAAATGGGATATGAAACTTAAGATACTAAGCCCAGTAATTGTTACGACATGACTACAGTTCTTGTTGACTTTCCACTGAATCGCAGAAACTACCATACATACAGGAGCGCTTAATCGTTTCGTCATAGATTTCTGTCGACCTAGAATCTGCGACTTTCGATCAAATAATTCGATTATTCGTGAATTATTTGATTGAAAGTCGAGAACATCAGGAAAGACACAATCCACACCAAAGAAAACGATAAAGAAGTGTAAACGAAGCGAATTGCGCGGCTAAAACGCGTGCAACTGCTTCGGACGTGCTGAAAAGAAGTTGAGCATGCGAAATGACCTTACGTTTGGCCTGATGTGGCCTCGACCAAACAGATACATTCAGTTTATAAGAATCAGGGAACAAAAATGTAGAATATGACAAAGCTCGCAGAGGGCCAAGGGCAATTCTCCGCGTCAACGACTTCGCTATTAGTAAGCTCTGAAGATGTTCATTCTAATCAACTGCGCGAAATTAGGGCCCCTTCACAAGCAAGAACAAAACGCTGATTCCTAAAGCAAGTGTGCGGAGAGGTATATATTGCGATGGTCTTTTATGTCAGAGGCATTCGCAGACTTTCTATGGCAAGTTTTGATAATCCCTTAGCAATATATTGACACACGAACTTATTTATCTTTCTCCGGTGAAAGCTTTCTGCCAGCTAACAAATGTTAAAAGTCATTGCTCGGCGCAGGGTGTGCCTGTATGTGTCGGAAGTTTCTCGAATGTTATCGATAGTGGTGTCCATTGTCTGCTGCCACCGAACCTTGCGTAACCTGGTGGTATGCGCGACGTGAGCTGTGTAGTACCTTCTGGAAGGTACGCGGCCATTGGTGATAACGGTGGAACCTCAGACGAGTCGTGCGTAATAGCCGACGTGCTTGACCCGCTGACAAGACTTTCGACCATCGCCAACTTTGCTCGACACTATCGCTGCGGATGTGTGATACATGCTTTGCTCGGGACGAGCTCACTGAATAAAGAGTTAAATTTGTCACACACTCTTAAAAAAATTTACACCATTTGTGCTTATCTTGTCCCACAACAATAATCTTCATCAGCCTTGCCCGTATTTCTTTAACGCTGAGAGCCCGGTACTTCCAAGTAACGAACAGCTTGCGCGTTATCAGCGCGACACAGCTTTCTCAGCATTTTCAGCAGGAAAGCAGCGAGTGCTGTGTTTGCAAGAAAGCAAATGAAAGCAAGGCAGATGACGATTATTATCATGGGTCTAACGTACACCCCAAAGGGTGCAACTGATGTAAGAGGACGGTTTTGACACTGCGTCGTTCTTCACCGTCAGCACAATGTGACAATATCTCATGTTTGCCTTGTTCTTGGAGTTGTGTTTTTGTATCTTCCTTTTGGTTTCGTGTTGTCGGGAAATGAATGTTTCCTAAGCTGCTCGAGAATAAAGCGACGTGCTATGTACAGAGCTTCTGAAACAGTTTATAGATCATTTTAGATTGCTCGCACTTCACCTATTCTTCCCTTATGCAGGCAGCGATATCGTCTTCCTGATAATTCGTCCCGTCGCCCTTCATCCAGCCGGACGCTACTGTGGCACAAATAACGGTCTCTCAGAAAATATATGCGAACACAGGTGATATGGCGATACTTAAGGTGCATACAGTCTCTGCACACGTTCTTTATTCTAAAGAAATAAGAAGTTTGGGACTGGATAAGTGCATGGGCGACACGCCAATTTAACTCAACCAAAAAGAAAATATTGAATTTCATGCAATTATGCTGAAACTCCTGATGAGACCTTTGACAGTTCGATCAGTTCGAGTGCGTTATAAAACTTAGTATGCCCACCAAGAGCTAGTCTGCCCGTCCACGCGCTACCCGTTTGCGGGAAGGACTCAATGAACGGCCGGTATGGAGAAGATAAGAAAACTACTGCTTCATTGGGAATTGTAACACTTATTATTTAAGCTTTACAGTGTTTTCGCCTGGGCGGCGAGCCGACCTATCTTACGGCTAGGTAGAGAGCTACCTCTGCAGTGAAGGCAGTCTGCTCTCCACCGTCGAGTGAGTATACCGGCTTAGGGAGCAAGGTATGCGCATTGAACTTGGTAAAATACTTGACCGGTTAGAAACCCAGGGAAAACACGCGGAAAGCGGGAGATGGAAATTCAAGACGATGAGCAGAACGAGAGCAAAATAAAAGTGGGAGCGAACGTTTTGACAAGTGAACTTGTCTTTTTCAAGGAGTTAGCAGGACCTTGAAAGAGACAACTCCCCTTGTCGAAACGTAGGCTCCCGGTTTTACCTTCTTCTCGTTTTGCTCATCGTCTTGAACTGTTAGAGGAAGATATGGGGATGGCAGATGTCCTCAAGTAGACGATTATTTCAATACATCCATACCATTCCTGAGTTACCTGTTATAGATTAAATCTTGTGGCTAAATTGAATTGGTTCTTTTTCTATGCGATGAGCGTAATTAGTGAGCTGTGAGAAAGCTTGCTGTAGTAAAGTTATAGCTGATCATTTTTTTTAGTTTGAGCCTCTGCATATCTCCACACAGCACGAAAAAAAAATTTGAAATTTTAGATCATGACAGTGTAATCAAGATGGTTCGATCATTTTCTTTATAATATTCAGCTCAGGCCTGAACAAACGCCATCAGCACGACGTTCCAGATTCTTTGGAGATAGGAAACCGTAGAACCGTAGAAACCAGCTTTGAATGCTTGTGAACTTGAGTTTGCACATACGTTCGGTATGATTGTGCACAAAAATTTGGTCATGAGCAACCCTATCTGTTAGGTAGTTCTCGCCAGTTGCGTCTATAATCAGTCCGCGTTGGAATAAGGTATTGTGTCGTGGTTCACAAAAATCGCGGCGATCCATGAAAACTGCACGCAGGAGGTTTTGCTGCAAGTGAACGACGAAGTAAGCCGTGCCAGTGACTGTCCATTCAAAAGTGAGGGCAAGAGGACACGTGCTTAATGCACACGCATTCGAACAATTGTCTGAGTAGCAAATGAATACCTTTGCACGATGTTCTTCAAAAGCGACACCTCATCGCCTGGCGGACTCTAAACAATAGAATGAGAGCAATAACAGAGAGCGAGGAAAGAGTGAGGGGTGCTGCCACAGGCACTAGCAATCGACTTGCCTGTAGCGAAGGAAGGTCTTGTCATCTAGCAAGTAGACAAGTGTTGCAGACGGCGAATGAATCAATTCAAGTACGCGGGTTCTGGTCCCGTGTTCCTTAGTCAGGACATCACAGTGCACGCGGCTGCCCCAGTTACGCCTTCTAATACGTCGCTCCTGCTACTGCCTCTGTGAGCAAAGGCAGTTGCTTCATTTGTATTCCTGTTTATGTTACGCGAACCCCTCCTTGATAAACATCTGGTGCTGTAATTATTTCGAAACATCATTTTCTGTCCGATGTAACCTCCATAATAGTGGCCCGCTACTACACCGCTAGGCTGGGCGCCATCACTGCGTTGCTTGAAAATGACAAGTTTCTGGAAAAAAGAAAGAACGGTGACGCTCAGTGTGTGGAACACGCACCGGATGACAACCGTGGTGTGGGTGACAACACGTCTCTCGCGTATTGAGTGAGAAGAAATGCAGTAAGGGGTCAAGTTCTTTATAGTTACAGCATTATAAAGTCAAGCCATTAAAATCCAGGAAAACAAACAAGTTTCACTTGCTTCGCTTTTTTTCTTGGCTTCTTGTGGTCTTACCTTACTGATGTAAGATTGATTTGTGATTGACCATTGCTTTGCTAATTTATTCTTATTAGATATCCCGTGAGAAGTTTATATTGATGTATCAGACTAAAACAAATTGGTGGGCTAGTTGGTTAGAATCCATGATAGAGTGTGTAAGAAGGACTGAACCAGAACATAAAAAGAATCAGACACAAAGAGACCGCGCTTTTTTAACACTTTTCTAGCACTTCTTTCATTGTGAATGTGGTCACAGTTGGCTAGATATAAGTCACGTAAGCAGGGGCAATACATGGCCCAATGCACATAGCATTTTTTTTTTGTCTAACAATATTTCCATTCCATGTCGCATAAGTCGAGTTAGCATAAAAAACGCGGTCTTTGTTTGTCTATTTCTTTCTACATCCTCGTTCAGTCGCGCTTGCACATTTTATCATGGGTATCCGAGACCTTATAGAGAGTGTCCAGCATGTCCTGCATGAAAAACAGTGTCGTCAACATGTGTTATAAGTTATTGCCAGAAATTGCTTTGAAACCTCGAGAAAGGGAAGACCTTTCTACCTTTCCTCCTTAGATGTTATGCAAAAACTCTTAGTTTGCTTAATAAATAAAAATAAACTGAATTTTGTATTGTGTTCAGTTGACCGTTGCGTCACAATATATAACCTCTTTGCCTTCATAACGTCAACTACCGTGCACATCTGTATAGGAAAGCATGGGCAATACCGGTAAGTAGAATGCGCACTGCAGTGCCATGATTTGACACCTCCACCATAGTAAGACGGTTGTTTTTAGCCGGTACAATTGACAGTTTCGCTCTGACAAACGGAAAGTAGCCGAAGCTGATCTGCACTTTGATGCTACCCTACGCAGATCATGGAGGCCGAAAGCACATATCTCGATGGCCAATGCGGATGACGCTTATCGCAATCGTCATTCCATTTCACCGTTTGGACTATAACCTTTCTTCCATTACATCATGGTTTGCGCACGTAGATTTCCTTATGGCTGAAAGATGTTGCCCTTGTACAAAAACATTCTTTAAAATGTTTTCTTCGCAATGAGCAACCAAGGTTCCGGAGCCCTGCGCCTCGCGCAGCGGCCAAAGCAACTCCGAAGGCTTCCGGAACTCTTCGCGAACACAGGCTGTTGCACTCTTAAACAAATGTACACACTTTGGGGTGTATATTTGCCACAAAACGATAATCGTCATCTCTCTTGCTTGCGTTTCCTCTCTTGAAAACGCTGCATTCGCTACTTTCCTGACAAGAATGCTGTATCAACCTGATAACGCACATCTCGTTCGTCACCTCGAAGTACCGGGCTTGCAATGTTAAAGAAAGGAAATGCGGATAAGTCAGATGACGATTATTGTTGTGAGGCAAGATGCGAGCCAAATGGTGTAATTTTGCTTAAGAGTGTGTGACACGGACACCTGGTAACGGATAACTCAAATGACGTCTCGATGGCCCGGACAGAAGGGCTGGGTTGTTCGGACTGTGCTACTATAAATGATGTCGGTTATTTGCAGTGTATTCCTTGCCTATACTGCAACGTTTCATTAATCATTTCGTATTGTGGGTGCTCCGAGAAAAATAAGTATGAATGCCTTTGGACAGTGGAAAACGGTCGGTCAGTTGGTGTAATCATCGCTGAAAACAACAGCCAAGTAGAACAATTGTGAAAAACCACAAAGTCTTCCAGAAAGCGAGTAGAAACTGTGGTCCTTCTGCTTCATTCTTCCCGTTCGATCGTTTTCGTTATTTCGCCCTCTGCCTTCCTTTCGGACCACTAGATATTGTTTGATGCCCCCCCCCCTCCTGGTCCACAGTATAATTACTGTGACCGCTTGCATGGTCGGCGAAACCACAGCGGCAAAAGCGAACCTATTTTTGGTAAACTGTGAGTATTTATGGCGTGAATAGAGTTGAATATGGCAAGCAATCTTATAGCAGGGATTTCTGAGCAAACCGGCTTTAAAGGTTCTCACAAGGAAGGAAGAGGAAAGAGAAGACTCCGACCAGCTGCATCGCTGAGCTCGTATCCCCTGATGCCAAGGCAGTTGTCCTGAGATTTGTGACTGCTTCTGCTAACATGGCCGACATTATGAGTGTTCTCGCTCAATGTAGCTTGTACCTCGATTGCCTGCTCGTCCGCCCAGCAGAGCCAAGGGAAACTCTGCACGTTAACCAGCAAGCCTGCAGTTGTAGCTATACTAGCTGCCCAACAGACGATGCTTTGATGGGCTGTAGCGCTTGCCGCGACAAGCATGCTTCGACATGCACGCTTCTTTGTGCAACTAAACCCTTTGTCACTGCTCTGGCAGCCTAGGTTCATTGTGTAGTCTTTATTACCCAGCTTTAAATATAAATGTTTTCACAGACTCTGGTTATCTTGCTTGTGCGTGGTATGTAAAATTAGGGAGACAACAAAACTTCTGTTTACCCATAGCTCTGCAGCCTATTTCTGAATGTATAATCGTATAGCCATTGATTTAATCGCGCCATGAGAGAGAGAGAGAGAAACGTTTATTAAACAAAACAGTGTCCCGAGCGCGACCAGGTATCACCCTAAGGTGGGAGGGCTCCTTAGTCCAGGAACCCTCTGGCTTCGACTGCCCTCTTGGCCCTGTCCACGAGTTGTCGTTGGTCTTCCAGGTCCCCGAGAGTTAGATTGGCCTCCCACGTTTCGAATAGGTCGTTTGCTTGTATTGCTCGTTTTGCGTGCGTTTCTGGTTGCATTTAGCTGCCTTCCTGCCACAGGCATTCCAGGAGCAAGTTTGCCAGAGTGTCGGGTACGTTGCAAAGTGGGCAGAGGTAGCCGTGGAGTGTCGGGTAGAGGCGATGCATTATCGTTCCGTGCGTGTACGTATTACGTTGCAGGCGTCTAAGGATCAGGCTTTCTTCTCTGTCGAGTTTAGGGTGCGGTGGAGGGTACACTCGACGCTCGAGCCAGTAATGTTGCAATATGGCCGAATAGTCGGTGGGTACGGCCTCCGCCTCTTCTGTCGCGAATCCGAGAGCGCGTTGGGAGCGGGGAGCCCGGCTGACGTGCTCGCGGGCAGCGGCGTGGGCCGCTTCGTTGCCCTCTAGTCCCTCGTGTCCGGGTACCCACGTTACGCAGGTGTACGAGATCGGAGTGCTTCATCTTTTTAGTATCTTGAGTGCATCGGCTGAGATGCGGCCCCTCAAGAAGTTTCTACAGGCGGCCTGAGAGTCGGTGAATATAACCGCTGCGTCTCTGCATGTGGCGGTGGCGAGAGCGATTGCCGCTTCTTCAGCCGTTTCCGGGTTGCGTGCCTTGATGGTTGCCCATGCTAGCTCGGAGCCATAGGAGTCTACGACGCTCAGAGCGTACGCGTTTCGATGCGGATACTTGGCCGCGTCGGTGTAGCGGACATTCGGGTCATGCTTGAAACTTCGTTTGACTGTCTGTCTACTCTTCTGTCTGTCTGTCTTCTACTCTTGTGATATATGGGATGCATGTTGCGCGGGACACGTGCGATGCAAATGCACTCTCGAACATACGGTGGTATGCGCTCTTTCTTGTCCGTGTCTGCGACATACGTCTTGCTGTAGTTTAGGTGTCGGAGTACTGATCTCCCTGTGGGCGTGAGCTTGAGTAGTTCCAGCTGGCTGTTCTTGTGCGCTTCGGCGAGCTCTTGCCACGTGTTGTGGACGCCCATCTTAAGGAGACGTGATGTAGAGGCCATGGCGGGGAGTCCCAGGGCGACTTTGATTGCCTTCCTTATCATGATGTTCAGCTTTTCCATTTCAGCGTTCTATGACTATTTCAGCGTTCTATCTACTATGACTTCAACGTCGGCCTTGGTCAACGTCGTTCACGACGTTCTGTTTATGTTTTCGAGCTCCTGACATTTTTTATGCAGCTTTTCTGTGAGTTCTTGTTCTTCTTTGCATTTTTGAAGCAGTTTGTCGGTGAGCTCTTGCTGTTTCTGTCCACTGCGGAGTAGCTTGTCTATGAGGTTTTGCTGGCTTTGCAATTGGCTGTGATGATTCTGCAGTTTGCTCTGCTGGTTCTGCTGTTTGTTTTCTAGGAACCGTATGACTGTGGTTTGGGCCGGTGCATTCGAGCTGCTCGTATCACCCGAGTCGCTCGAGCCGCTTACCGCGTCGGCGTAGCTCGCGCGCTTGACTGAGCGACAGCGACAGCGGGAACGTGAGCGCGAAGCACTTCGCAGTATTGACTTGGAGCTGCTGCGTCTGAGCGAGCTGCTCGCACTGACACTGTTCGAGCTGGTGGCCGAGGTGCCCAGCTCCGGGAACTCTTCAATGCTGGAGCTTCAGTGGTTGTCTCTTTCTTATAGTCTGTTAAGGCGCTGTTGCCGTATATTGTAGGGTGGAGGGCTTGGCTTCAGTCTCTTCTTGCACTCTGTACTTGCAGTTTCGTGTGCTTCTCCGCAGAGCTTGCAGGTCGGTTTGCAGTCATGGTCTTGTGGTTGTCCAGTCTTGCCGCATCTAGATCACAAACCTGGGATCGGTTTTGGACAGACGTCTTGGCGGTGTCCCGTGTTGCCACAGGTGCGGCAGTGCTGCACTGAATTGCGATATGGTCTGCAGCGGAAGTCGACGCTCTGGAAGATGATGTAGTAGGGAACATGCGGTCCTTCGAAGAATACGACTGCCGTGGTCGACTGACCCATCATTCGGGCGTGAAGAACGGTGTATCGTGCCGGTGCTTGGATTCCTGCCATAAGTTCTGCGGTGCTTGTTCCTGTTCTGTTCCGCTGGCCGTGAAAAAAAAAAAAACAGAACTCCTCCAACGATGACAGTCGACGGTAACGCGAATAGCAATCGAGCACTGCAGCGACAGGGCCGATTCCAGAAGTCACCTTTATTTGTTCTGATACTTTCGTTCATTTGGCTAAATGCAACATATTTCGATATTGTCCCACTTTTATATTGCACGCGCTTCCCAAGATCAATTATGAGCGTGAACGCACGACCACGACTGTATGGCGCCGACGCAGTGACGATGGAATAACCAAGAAGAAATTATATCGATGAAACGGCAAAGGCGTATAACTGCGAAGGCATGACGACAATGAGATATCCATTCTTAAATCATGGCGATGGTATTAAGACAACAGCGTGACGACGACATGAGGACAATGAATTGACGATGCCTTTACGACGACGATGGTTCACGTCGACAGTATGACGACAGCCGCACGAAGAGTAAAAACGACGAAGATGGCACGACCAAGATGGCGTGACTATGACTGTGTGACAACGGATGCATGACAGCGTCTGTGAGACGACGACGCAATGGCGACAATGGCGTTGTAACGACGGTGGAATCCCGATGAAATGACGACAGCATGAATACAATAAAATGACGAACGAAGAATGACGTAGATCGATCGACTAAGTTGTTATGATGATGACGGCCTGACTACAATGGAATAACGATACTGAACTGATAACGATGGTGAAACAACATAACGACGATCACACGAGGACAACTGTTTGACGCCGACAGCATAAGGTTCGTTGGATGTCGAAGCTACATTGATGACGATAGAATTACTTTGACAGCATCCTGAGGATGGTATGACGACGACGAGTGCATGACGGTGACTGTATGACGACGATGCGGTGACGACAATGGCATGACGATGGCATAAGGACAATGGGATGACGACGAGTTCATGATGGCAATCGAGTGGCGATCGGATGGGTGGGTGGATGGATGGATGGGCGGATGGGTGGATGTATGGATACGCTCAAAACGACTGCAGTAAGCAAAGAATGTTATTCGCATTAAAGCACGCTGCCACTATTTATCATAGTCGTTTATCGGGGTTTCTAACAGACGTATCTATGCCTGCAACCATAGCATAAGGGATGAACATGAGCATAATTCCCTAAGGGGGGAAGAGCAGTAGGGCAAGAACTCGTTTTCGTTATGAATGCTACGGACACAATGGCCTCGCCTGATTATGACCACAAAATGATTTGAAAAAGCGAAACTGCACGTTTTCTGCTAAGCTCAAAAATGGCTACTTCAGCGCCTTTTGGTGTCTCCTCTACGCCTGTGCCTTCTCACTCCACTTGCAGGGCCGCACTTGTTCTGCCAGCCATCTTATTCCTGTTTGTTAGGTGGTAAACAAGGTAGGCAATTCTATATATGGCTCCTCTGCGACCTTTAACATGCTTTGTTCCCCTGCCATTAGCAAGAAACAGGGTGCCATGTTTAAACTGCTTGTAGTCGAATGGCGAGTGCCGAACTTATTCAATAATGGGCTTGCTAAACTTATCAGCCCTCCTTTCCTTTTCCTCCCCAAGAGATCTCTCCGCCACCTCCACTTCATCTCGAACCCGTCAACTATAATAGACTGTTTATCACCAACGTTCGCTTTAGGACCATAAGTGGCTGTGTATCCTATTGTATTTCTTCCGTTCTGGTCCACGCCACTCAGCCGCAAACCTCTTGCTGGAGATGGAGCAGGTTGGTAGCGCACGTAAGCTTTCTCAAGCGTATTTCTATGCAGTTCATGCTCACGCGTGTTCCGCGTATGTCAGGCCCTGTAAGATAATCTATTGTGAACTATGTACGGAAGGCTAACAGCGAAAGGAACAAATGAGGGCAGCTTGCCAACACAGAGAGAAAAACTTCACTATGTGCTCCTGTCCGCGTTTAGAGTTTCTTATTTTCGCTATGAGAGAATACATCATGATGAGGCTGTTTTTAATAGTGTGCGTAGTCCACACGAAACTCATTTACTAGAAATTTACGAGAAGAAAGGAAGCGCGCTTCCGATTGTGCAACGTCGTAACCTATTTCGGTGTGGAGGTTATTTCTACAGTGTAACAAAAGAAGGTAGCGAAATAAGAAATCTTAAGGGGCGTGCATAAAAAAACTTGCACTCAAAGTTTATTACGACTAATAAGGGAAATATAAATTAAGGTCAGAGGAGTTAACAGTGCAGTTCATTTACAGCGTTAACTATATCGGACGCGACGTGTAGGTGGCTTTTGGTTGAAATACGCAGGTGGCGTTTCTCGTCCTCGTTAATCTCGCCGTGAACTTATCTTCGCAGATTATGCTGAGGTATCAAGCGGACGTTTTCTGCAAAGTTTATTTGCACATTTAGTTAGCAAAGATTTTAAATGCCTTTCGACCTATTGCAAGAAGAACGAACGTAAAATGGAAAAATATGGTAGTGGCTATTTTTAGTGCCAGGGATAATTGCAAGCTATTTAGTGTTATTGTCTCTCGCATTAGTACTAGTGACAAGTACCGTCGAAGACATAATGCAAACTTTGCACTTCCACATTTCCCGCATGTTCTACCTTCTCCCTACCGTGTTTCTCTGAATCTTAGCATTTTTTAGACGAGTCTTACACTCAAGGACAGCGTTCCTCTACATTTAGGCCGCGAGGTCACGCCTCCAGAGGCAAATTACAGAGAGTACTAGGAAAGGAGTATGCGTTTAAAGAATAGGGGACAAGTAAAAAGAAAACCGAAAATAATGGTGGCCTTGCAGAGGCGGTCCGTTATTTATGTTTTATTTATAGCCCCTTTCTTTCTGAGGGGAAATTTGCCTAGGGTAGTGATGGGCGCGAAGGGATGGGCCAGATGGTATGCCATCGATAGGTGCACATAAGAGAGTGTGCACGCGTTTATATAGGGCACGTAAGTAATCCTTCTTGCTTGCTTTACTATTCTCCCGTCTTACCCTCCAGTACCGTGCATCGCCAACCCAACTTTTTCCAGTTCCGAAAAGTGTGGCAGCTTTCTCCAAAGATGCAGCTTTCTCCTAAGAAAGAATTCCCAAATTTCAGACATCTCGACGCCACATACACGCCTCTTTCCTGCCGTTCTGTTCCCCGCTTGCCTACGTTTGTGGAGCGCATCGGAGTGAAGAAGTTTGGTGCGTGTATCTGTGTCGAGGTTGGCACTGCAGGGAGTCGTCGGAATGGTGTTTGACCTCGGTCGATGAATGTCCGGATTTTGCTTTTCGCATGCTTTCACTTTGTTTCTTTACTGTGCTTACTTGATGGCTTCCTCTTTCGGAATGACACTTCTTTTGTTTTCTTTCCATCCTGCTTTTGGGGGTGCTTCTTACGTCTCTTTATGCTCCATTTTGAAACAGACGATGTGCTGCGAGTGTACACTAAAGCATTCTGCAAGCGCATTCTCAGTTGATATTTGTGCTAAGAGAAGAAAAGAAAATGCGAGGGAACTGTAGCGAATACGCAAGAAGGTGAATAGAAAGGGGGAGGGGGGAGGCCGACGGTGTTGTAGAGGTAAACACAGATGTTTGGTTTTAGTACTGAACTGTCGAGTGGACGGTGAAGTGCAATGACAGCTGTCGAACGAAACTGGCGGCTGCTTTACATAATACGCCCTGCCAGTGGGACGTTCTCTGACAGGTTCTTTTGTATCTCTCTCTGTGCCATTCTGTCACTATGTCGATGCTTGGGCTTTCCATTCCATGGTTTGTCAACTGCGTTAGTGTCAAATAGAAGGACGAAGCGGTTTTTGCTTGTTTCGTGAGTAGGTAGTGAGAGGAAATTGCGAGGCTATAAGTTGGGGTTATTCTCACGCGCTGACGAAAGGCACCGTGGAGGAGGCATTAGTACTCGGCATTCTGTCGTCCTAAAATATCAGGGAAGATCTGCACTGCTTTCAGTCGTTACACAACACAGAGCGTTAAAAGCTGTCATTGCGCGGGCTGTAGTGGTTGGAGAATTGGACACCGACGATTACATTAAGGTTGAAACGTTCTGAGGAACGACAGCATATGAGCATCTATCAGTAAGCAAAGTTCTTGATGAGCCGAGGCGTGCCGTAGGGCTCTAGGCAACATCTTAGCGAACAGAAATCTCATAGACTGCCTCTGAGTTCCATGTTGCTGTTTTGTGAGGGCTGGTACAGTGTTACGCATAGCATCAATTAAAGCGAAGCTTTCTTTGCCTACCTACCCGGGTTTCTGTACCTCTCCAGGTGTCATGGCTGCTGCTGCTGCTGCTGGGTTGCTGTCTGCTGCTGGGCGGTCTGTATCTGGGCAGATCTGTTTCTGGAATATACACGAAGAATAAATTGGCGCAAGATGCTAGTGAAACCGAACACGGTCATATAATTTCTACTTTCTGAGCGACAATGACGTGTCAGTGCGCACACCTAGGCAATACGCAAAGAAAAAATGCTGCGTGAGACCTGAAACGTGTGTTTGGTCACAGGCATCCCAAGTACCACAGGTTTTAAAGCACAGCTTTATGAGACTGGAATCGAGCATTATATTTAAGGCATTATTTGATTTACATGATTTGGCCACCCGGTATGTGCTGGGTGGTCAACTTGATAATTTTTGGCTCCGGAATGGGTATGTGCTAGTGTGACACAAGTGATAAATAATACTTAAGTGTGGCTGGCTATGCGACGTACTTCTCAAAGCATAGACTTGTCTTCGCCGTTCTTGCATCAACAAGCATCGAACATCGCATTCCTCCTTATGACATCGCTGGTAGGCACCTCGCACTGTACATCCGCCTGACCTGGTGTATGCATTTTGGCATGTTAAGAAAAATTTAGCAGTAGAATAAAGTTGTGAGATTGGTGGTGAGTAAACATAAATTGTCCATAACGTTCCCCTTGCCATAGGTTGAAAGTAGGCTTGCGTAAATATCTTTTTTTTTCTAAGTGAAGTCGAAGCGATTGGCAATTAGTGTCGAATCGTTTCAAAGGAAGTAGTCGGAATACTTGTGTCATTTTCATCAAACCTTGACGCAAATGCCCACATGTTGGTAACTCTAATTTGCTTTGTAAGTGCTATTATTCAGACAATTCATGCAAAAATGCAAGTTCAACGTTTTTTCCAACTCGAGCAGCAGAGAAAATTTGTTTACGGGATTTTGTTACTGCTGCGCGTCCGCATACTTAAACTGTTGTGGTGGTTGAGGACGCGGGAGTGCGGACGATGTGAGAGTGCGTAGTCGCGATTCTCGGCGACAACACCGTTAGGTTATGCTGTTTGGCGCGTATTCAGTATTCATGCTTGCCGTCACGTGCTAGTTAGATTAATCCGTTTCGTTCTGCAAGCGCACTGACAAACTTGGTAGACACGCTCGCCGCCTTTCCGAACGTCATTCTAGCCGAGCGGCAAGCTTCACACAACAGTATTCCGCAGGCCCTCACGCCTGGCTGCCTTGGCTGCTAGGCCTAAGCAGCGTTGCTTCGTCGGCTGTCGACCACCGTAGTTACGGTATAGTGCCGCGCAGATGCAAATCTATTTAGAGCGGCCGCATACGACTCTCGGAAAAAAAGGAAGGCCGTTCCGAATACTGCTTGAATAATCGAGCAGGTGCCGAAATCAGTAAGAGACCATAAACGAATACGTCTTTGCCTTGTCTTTGCCTTGTATTTGACCGATGCTATGTGAATTGCTCAAAGCTGGCAACTGTAAATGTTTAAATATATACCATATCTTCCGCGTCTATAAGCCGCACCATAACGTTTATCAAATGAACAGTAAAATAGGAGCGCGGGATAAAGTGGAATTTCAACTTGAGGTGTCGCTTCACGGGAACGCGCATTTCCTCTAAAATATAGTTTTACGGCAGCGCTCTAAGCGCTGCCGTGAAACCATTTTTAACCAACAGTTGTCCACCCCGTAAGCGTCACCAATGACACGCGGGAACAACGCCCCTGATCAAAGAAACGGTGTGGGCGGTGTGGGCACTTTCTGAAAGGGGAACTTGCCAGTACCCCCGCACGAGATCTATAGTGGAAATGTATTTAGCAACGCTAAGTCTTTCAATTCGTCGGTAATGTAGGGTATCGGGTACAGCTGGTCCCTAGTGATGGCATTTAAGTTCCTGTAGTCAACACACGGACGACGATCCTTGTTAGGGGCTTCTACCAGCATTAGCGGTGACGTGTAGTCACTCGTAGCGGGCTCAATAACTCCCAACTCTAGCATGCGCTCTATCTCTGCCTCCATAATCTCTCTCTGTCTTGGAGACAGAGAGAGATTATGAATGGAATATGGAGATTATGGAATGGATTATGAAAGAACTCCAGATACGTAGCCTTTATCAAAACACCTATAAATGCAGGCTCACTTTTTACTCCTGATGGCTAGAGCAATTGCCGCTTGTTCCGCCACCATGGGGTCCTTGGTAAAAATAGTGATAGCGTCTGGCACCGTCCCTTGATAATTTGAGACAATGCCCGAGTATGCTTCTTTACCTTTCACCCAGGCAGCATCAACTATAGCTGCCAGTTGGTTCTGCTGCTCTATTGCCTGCAAGAGTGCTTTAGGTCTTGCCTTTCTCCTTTCGACATTATATTCTGGATGCATGTTTCTGGGGAGAGGGTTGGTTCTCATCTTGTTCCTAACGTCGTCCTTAATTCTACTTCAGCCTCCATTGGGCTGCTTGATGTATTCAGTTCTGCACCTATTGCCTGTAATATGTTCCTGCCAGCTCGTGATTTTGTCAGACTTTCGTGTTGCGCTAGCTGTTGGGCCTCTGCGATTTCTTCCATTGTGCTGTGCACCCCTAGACTCATGAGTTTGTCGGTTGCGGCGTTACTGGGTATCCCTAGGGCTACTTTAACAAGCTTCCTGACCATCACATTAGATCACCATACATTGGAGGAACGTTAATCATCTCTACGTGGTTAAAATTAATCCGGAATCTCCTACTACGGAGTGCCTCCTAATGAAATAGTCGGTTTGGCACGTAAAACCGCTGAATTTATTCACTCAACAATTAATTATTTCACTCATTCATTCATTAATTCATTCGTTTGTTCTTTATTTCTTTGCGAATTAGCCATACAATGTCTTTGTAAAGAGTTATAATAGTAATGACATTTAAGAAAGCCAATGTGTTTTTAGAACGAACTAATGTTTTTCGCGCATTTATTTAAAACGCTTAAAAAAAGTTGTTCGCTTCAACACTCAGTGCCAGAATTTCCTAAAACGCGGCCGGAAGACGAGGGGTGAAGGGGTGATTTCCCCTCCAGCATCGACAAGAGGGCATTGTTCTAAAAGAAAGAGTGGAGGTTTATAAGTGATATAGAAGCGCCTTCGTATATTTCACGTGCTATCATAAGTTAACCTTAAAAAGGAGAGGTCCGGACACCAACCAAAATGGTTTAAAATAGTTTTTTACGAAGCGTAAATAACTATTTTAAACCATTTTTGTCGGTGTCCGGACCTTTTCCTTTTAAGTATGCACCGTCCCGACCAGACGGTCGTCCGTCATACTCTCAACTTCATAAGTTAATATAAAACAAATGAATGCAGGCTCTGCATAAGAAAAACAAAATATAACTTTTGGCCTTACTTCATGAATGGTCTTAAGCCGGCAATACTTAGAGCCAAATAGACCAATGCAGACTACATGTTCACTTGTCTTATTTCTTTTTAATAGTACTGTTGGTATTTGTCTTTATAAGTGTAGGCACCCTAAAGCAGCCACATTGCGCTATGGTGTTTATTTTTCGCGTCACCGACGACGACACTCCCCCTGCTGCGGCTGCGTAGAAAATACAAACACATTGCAAACGCGAAGAGGCCTCGTTCTGCTTGCTGCGCTATACTGCTTAGACGAAAGGCTAAAAAGAGACAGACACACATGTGCACAAACAAGACAAACATGCGAGCGAAGAGGCGCACGAATGCTTCATGGCTTCTCTGAGTCGTGCTCGCAGTACCCTGCCCTGCCCAATGTTCGTGTTGCCGCGTTCTATTGCTTCTAGTCATCCCATAATGGTGAGTGTGGGGCATTAGAGTATTCTCGGGCACCGTTCTCGGGCACTCGTGCCCCTTGATGAGTGATTGTAAGTGTCTACACAAATGTGAATTCGGTCTTTCTAATTTTGTTTTCTCCGCTTGGTACGGTACATTGCATACTGTAGCGCAACTGCGAGCGGTAAAAAGCTTCATTGCACAGGGTCTATAGCCTGCACATGTTTTTGTGAAAAAGCAGCAAAATTATGGGTAGGTTGTCAGGCTCAATATCGATGCGTTATGATGCTTCATTGTACCGCTCTTAGAGAAAGCCTAAGGAGAAATATCTAAGGCCACATCGGAGAATGTTGTAATAAGGCTGGAGGCATTTGTTGCCATGCGCTCGTTTAGCAGGGAGCAGAGCTGAAGACAGAAATATAAAAGAAAGAGGAGACACAATGGCATAGCAATATTCTTGTGCAAAATCTGGAATGTAGAGGGGAAGAATGTTGGAGCGAATATCGCGATAACATTATATGAACGGTAGTACGCCTTTGAGAAGAGTATTTGCGCCTAGTGTTGAAATCTTCCACGTTTTTGATGCACTAGAAGAAAGATCCACCAAATCACTGTACTAAGGCTAATGCCAACTCCGTACGACGGACCATCGAACGAGCCATCAAGCTCAGGAACAACTCGGCTGACCCATTTGA
Source organism: Dermacentor variabilis (assembly GCF_050947875.1). Lineage (NCBI taxonomy): Eukaryota > Metazoa > Arthropoda > Arachnida > Ixodida > Ixodidae > Dermacentor > Dermacentor variabilis. Next base: position 95,504,703 of record NC_134572.1, on the reverse strand, counting down.
GCGCATCATTTCCGCGAGGTGAGAAACGCCATGCTTGCTTCGATGGGCAACAAACTATAGTAGTCATTTCTGTCAAGAAGCTACGAAAGGTACAATATGGAAATAGGTGAAAAGAATAGGGGCAGAAGAGAGTAAAGGACAGGAGTTACTGGAAGCCATTTGATTGCGCACTTTTAGACTGAAAGGGACCACGAATTGATACACTATAACGTGTTATGACACGGAACTTCACATTTCTTGAACTCTCGACGCACATGAAGCGTGAAATCGGACTCGAGTGGGCGGAAAAGAGGCGCAGTGAACGAGGAAATAAAAATAAAATCGCTCAGGAAATAGGCCGAATGAGTAAATGGAGCGCGCTTTACTTTCTGAACCGATTCCAGATAACAACGTGCCAAGCTGAAAGAAAGTGCTCTGTTCATGGTGGGATGAACATGGCTTCAAACTGTATATATAAAAAAAACACGCAGTGAGGACAGTGATGTAGCTCAGGAGGGGGGAGAACCTGATGCGCCTGCAATTCCGGGGACCCCTGTGAGGCCTATGTTCAAATTGGTCACCGCGGACGACTGAGTTAGGATTGACGTGATGCTTATCGCCCTTCGGTGCGGTGTGATTCAGTGCTTAGTTTAAATGCTGCAGGATGAAGTTCTGCAGTCTTTGTGGCAGTAGCAGCTGCCCTCTTCGCATTGGGATATACCGGGCCAGCATCTCCGAAACGGGTTTGAAGAGTAAATGCGGTGACACAGAAAGTACATACACAGCCAATTCGCATGTGTCCCGTGGTTGCTTTGTGAGTCCTTGTAATTGTGGCGTTGTCTTGAACATCCCAAAGTGCATTAGATCCCTATTTGAGACAGCGCTTCGCGCGACAGAGGGCTTTGCAAGGCCAGCCGCAAGTCAGTAGCCAACCGCAAGCCGTCAGCCAGCCGCAAGTCCGACAACGCGTATGAAAAGGTCCACGAAGACGACTCACTAATGACAAATGGTTCTTTCGAATGACAAGTTATGGGATTAGAATTATGCGCCGCACAACAGAAAGCCTAGACTGTTTCTCTGAGTACCATACCTTTTGAACATTGGCTTTGTCATAGACTTTATTGCGCACTCAATATAACTCGAGTGTTAGTTGAGAGTAAATCGTAGTGCTTTAATAAGTCCAGTTTAAATAGTTTTGCTCTCCAACAAAATGCGCCTACGCTGCTTGCGCTATAGTAAATGTAATGTACTGCATTTGAAAATATGCCAGCCGTAGTTATGTGATTTGTGGAAGCATTCTGTAGTAGAGAAAAAATTACCGACGATTACGTTACTTCCTAATGCGAAATTTGAGCGCAGCAAATAAGCTGTTTCACCTTTTCGATAGATTGAGGCAAAGAAATCGAGCAACACATGTATGCGCTATCACAGAATTTTAGAGCGCAGTTCTTTGGCGTCCGTTCCTGGGTTTCGCGTCGTCGTTGGCGTTGTCGTCGGCCTCGTAACCAGCTCCGCCCCCCTTTCATCCCCCCAGCGCTAGCAGCGACCGACTGATACCGCTGGATGCCGCTGACGCCGCTAGAGAGTCAAGATAACGTGACTGCATAGAACACCGTCGCCGCCATGCAGAAAGAGGAGGAAAGGGTCCCCCCCCCCCTGTTCTTGTGTGGCGGATAGGGTGCTCTTCAGTTGCCGACGCGCCGGTTATTTCACGTAGGCCCCGGCACGTCGACGAATACGTGACCACTTTCCCACGGCTAGACCTGGTTCTTAGCGCTGCGGAAGCGAGGGTATCATATTGTTTGTGTCGGCATCGGCGGCGTTGTCCCCGAAACCTACTCCGCAGCTGGGGTTGAATCACTATCGGCGTCAGCGGCATCAGTCAGTCGCTGCTATCTCTTCCCTCCTCCCTTTATCGTGTTGTCCGCTTGCTGCGCGCGCTTCTGCCCCCATCGTTTGCCGCTGGGTGTACACGCCGCCCCCCTCCCCCCTCTTCCTGCGAGTCTCCGGTTGTCAAAGCGCCGGCTCGAACTTAATTCCTTTCTTCGCTCCTCCTCCAATGCAACCCCTGTGCGGTGGCAATCAGAGAGCCAGATCGGTGGCGGCGGATCCGTATATGTGCACCGCCCGAGCCGAAATTGCCGCTGCCGTTCGCCCTGTGCGGTGGCAATCAGAGAGCCAGATTGGTGGCGGCGGATCTGTATATGTGCACCGCCCGAGCCGAAATTGCCGCTGCCGTTCGCCACTGCGAAATTATCTGCCAGTTCTTTCTGAGCCATGAGCGAGACGACCGATGGAAGTCCTCCGTCTGCTGCTGCTGCTGCTGCTGCTAAATGAGCTGCCAGAGCATAGGCCCAGCGCCGTCGCCGTCAGAATGCCAGAGGTGCGTGCCGCCGAAGCAGAAGCAATGAACACAAATAGGGAAATATAGCCATAGCCAATTCATATATAAGCAATGAACACAAATAGGGAAAAATAGCCATGTAGATCGCCAGGATGTTATTCCGTATTTGCTGCCTTTTGTGAATTGCAGCAAGTATCAAATTGAAGGAGTATTCAGTAGTATATAATTTGCTGGGATATATGTCTACCCAAGAAACTTATTGCATTCGATGGTGTGCCAGGCGTCGGTGACAAGTTGCATGAAATCGTCTATACACATGTCGACATCTCCGAGCCGCCCCATCCACCATAATTCCTTCTTATCAACTCCTAAGATAGCTAAAAGTTTCAGTGGACCTAGAAAAAAGAAATTGCCCTTAGTTATTATGCAGTACATTTGGGCTGATTTGGGCTGTATCGCTTTGCTGAGACATTTCGGACATTGGGGACTTATTGAAGAGTATTTTGTAAACTGCTGTTTTTATCACTGAAATGTGTGCCTCCTCTAATACGAGTACATATATTTACAAGTTTCGCCAAACCAGACCTTCCCCTCTGGTTAACCTCTCTGGCTTTCCCCTATCCTCTCTCTCTCTCTCTCTCTCTACAAGTTTCGCGTGTGAAAAGTACTAGCCCATTGCTGCTACCACGGTTTTGTTTATTCATATCAATAAAAACGCTATTCTGCATACGTCGATGTTCTCCTTTCTTATTCCTTTGTTTTGCCTCAGTCTCTTTATTTCGTTAATAAGAGAGGACACCAACATTAGCCAGCAGCACCTGTCATCATCGAGGCTAAGTGGCCGGCAATCAGCGCCTTTTGTGATACTGGGGCTGCTAGAAGGTCTTGTTCTTCCGAAAGGTGGCATGGAATAGAGCAGTGGTCCTCCAAAAGATGGGTAGAGACAAATTACTGAAAAGAACTTCAGGTGATACGAAAAAATGAGAGGAGAGCAATAGTCACAAGAGTAGCTACCGAAGGAAGGCACTAGCCACATGGCATAATAGTGACGCCAACCAGGCAAGCAAGCGCCAGAAAACAAGGAAGGACAAAGCCGCGCTGTCAAAAAGGACACTGATGCGTAAAACAAGACTAGACGTGCATCGATACGCAGTTTGTTTTCTCAATTTTTAAGTAATTTTTTTCCTTTCTAACCAGCTTGGACTTTGCTGGTGATGGCTGCTGCTGCTGTCCTGCGGCATAACTTATATTTAAAAAATAATAATTCGAATTACGTGCCCGATGGTGGGACCATACCTTGGTCCCTCAGCGCAGCAGCATTTCTTATTTCAACACAATACCATTTCTTATTGGCTTTTTTTACTGAACAAACAATTACACGATATTACCATGCATCAGTGTTTCCGTGTATGATACGCAGTAAAAGTTCCTTAGCGCTATCAAATCATCAATCAAGGTGATCCACTCTGGCAGATCACGCTGCCTGCTCGAAACCTCTCCGACACGAACAACATTCCCGCTGAATTTATAGAGCCAATTTTTTGTCTTTCTTTTTTTCCGTAATGCGAAAGTAGGGTTTCTATGTAAATTAATGCTAATGCGCTTACTCATATTACATCCTGGTCAATTTGTCTCCTTTTGCGAATATATGTGCGGCGCAATCGCTAGATATATGCGCGAGGTGTTTTCTTGTTGTATGTCGCAAGTCGGATATTGCTTAGAATATTTGTCTAACGTTTAAAAAAACAACTTTACACCTGACAAAGGCTTTCTTATTATTTTATGCTCCCAGCAACACTTTACCGTCTAATACATTCAGGAGGCCCCGGAGAAAACGTGCTCAAGAGGCCCGGGTTTTCTTTTAACCTACACTAAAACGCATTACCTGTTAAAATGAAGCTCCAGGAAAAAAATTGTTCCCATCACGAACGACTGTCCTTTTACATGAAAAACTGAAAATCATTGTATAGGTTTTTCCACATTGTTGGTCAGCAGTTTCTATTGGGATTTGCTTCAGCGTACCATTAAAAATATTTGCCCCTGGAAGAGCTTGCTATACGATTCTACCTGTTTCATAACACAGACATAGTTCTTTAGGATCTAATAATGCTCCCGGGCCAGCACAATTTGTGCAAGGCCAACATGCAAGTGTTGTCCACTTCTCTTCTCTCGTGTCCGTGCCTGCGCGCCTTACCCCTGCTTTTCATTGTGAATACTTACCAACTAGCTCAGCTTTCTGTTGTTGCATGTTCATCACGCATATTGCAATGCGTGTTGTTGTGCGCGACATTAGGTGATAATCGCACATATACTTCCATCGTGCCCACGCGAACTTGCTCTTTGACATAATCGCCGTGCGTATCACATTGCGTAGCATAGGTGCGTGAAAGAACAAGCGCGCGCCTGATTCATTTATTCCAACGATGGAGGAATGAAATGGGCGCGATGAAGGAGAAGGCGACGACGTCGAGAACCTGCACTTTGTTTCCGCCTAAAGAGAAAAAGAAAATGGAGTGCCAACGTGGAAGAGCCGAGTAGAAGCGCTAGTGACTACTAAAAAATAAACTTGTGAATAAACATTATATTTGGCATTCGCGTTTCGTTTACGAGACTTCGTAGTGGGCTCTCAAAAGACCCGGATAAGGCCTTCGGTCTGAAATAGATGTTGTCTAAAATTGAACATGGAAACTGCAATCTTTCAACAGAATGTTCGTATGGAGTTTCGCTGGCGGTAGAGATATTCTAGTAGCGGTTTTCATTAATGAAAGGATTTAGGATGGCGAAATAATTTTTCACGCCCCTTCACGCAATGTGCGACACATAAGGTTGAGCCAGAGCGTACGACTTGATAACAGAATTATGCCACTTGTGCTGTGGCGTTGCCATGCTCCTGTAAGCCGGCTCATGTTTGCCTTCTGCGGCAGAATCCTTAAGAACTTGAGGACTCGTCTATTTTTAGAAGTTATGCGTCAATACCGGCCATCAATGATGATCATGTTGGCCCGACTACCCTCCCCTGTTGAAATATCAAAATGTCCCATATCCAATTATTCTATGGAAACATATAGGATAACATAGGATTACCTGTTTTTACGATATGTCATATGATGCTATTGGATTTAGGAGTTATGGAGAATACGGAGTTTTTTCAGTAGGTATGCGATTGCTTTGACATTACAATCCCTTTAGAGCATCACTTTTGTGGGGTCAGTAGTCCCTGTATGTTGTACGTAGCATGGACCCTGAGATAGAAGCGGCTGGGAGGCACGTAGCATTGCGAGGTTGATCGAGAAGCGGGTGTCGTGGTTAAATGTAAATAAGCACCTTATAGCATGAGGAAGAATCTTGGTGCAAACTAATATAGCGACACTGTGTCGCTACGGTCCCTGATAGTCCGTGAGAGGAAGCGTCATCGTCTGCGGGTCTTGCTAGAGGACGGCAGTAGTGAAGCAGCAGCACAGTAAGAAAGAAAATAAATTGACTTCAGGCTATGCCGGTAGTTCATGACATCATCGTCTTGCTCTGCATACGTATCCAAAAAGAAACACATGAAACAGGCGTAGGATCCTTTCGTGGATTCGCGCTCTGACAGGAGAGACTCAGCCTGTAAAAGCCTGAAAGGATCAAATAATTGTCACGTGTGTTAGTGAATGGTGGGACAAAGGGGAATGCGTTGAAATAAATCCATCCAAAATTGCTTGTGGATGCCAGTAGAGAGAGATATATATATATAAAAGAGATGAGAAAGGCAGGGAGGTTTACCGGAAGTTAGATATCCTGTTTGCTACTCTGCACTGGGAAAGGGGCAAGGGGAGATAGAAAGGACGCCATGTAACGCTGGGGCTGACAAAGAAATTATGTTTGAAGACATATCGCACGACCGACTCGTGTGAAGACAGATACACACATGAACACTATAGCACACGAGAGTAGAAAGCAGGCTCGCTATTCGGTTGACAAAAAGAAAATCGATAAGAACTCAACTGAGAGTTATTTGTAGTCCGTAGTGACCTACATTGATATACAAAGCCTATAAAATTGTAGCTGATGCTGTTTGGATGGAACGATGCTGATCATATGTACTCCATGTGCAGCGGTCAGTGACACTGGATAATAAACAGCCCCTGAAAGAATTTATTGAATGCATTATGGGATAAGCAGCCGAAAACATGGCAGGAGAAAACTTAACACTTACAACACACGTGTCAGATACCTACGCAAGAAATGCAGGCTGTGTGTTCGAATTAGGGCTAAACAAATGTTCTGATCATGAGAAGGAAATTTACGGAACAATAAAAATAGGTTTAAGTACATACGGTAGACATTTCCAGATCCTGACTGGAAGCTTACCACTACCATTGAAAACAAAGGTGCATAATCAATGCATTCTACCGGTGATCAGATATGGGGCAGAAACTTCCAAGTCGACAAAGAAGCTAGAGAACAAGTTAGGCACCATGAAAAGAGCAATGGTATGAAAAGATTAAGAGACAGGAAGAAAACGGTGTGGATCAGAGAGCAAACAGGGATAGCCGATTACGTAATTGGCATTAAGAGAAAAGAATGGAGCTGGGCAGGCCATGCAATGCGTAGGACAGATAACCGGTGGACCATTAGAGTTACAGAATGGGTGCCAAGAGGGGCGAAGTGCAGTCGAAGATGGCAGAAAGTTAGGTTGGGTGATGAAATCAGGAAATTCGCAGGTGCAAGTTGGCATCGGCTGGCCCAGCACAGGGGTAATTGGAGATCGGAGAGAGAGGCCTTCGTCCTTGTAGTGTACGTAAAACATGATGATGATGACGATGATGATGAAATGTTTCTGCCTCCAGGATACAAGGAGTTCAATTAAAGTCATTATGAGGGGCTTTTATTGATACTTTCGCAAGAAATTCTGAAACATTGCAGCGCTAAAAAGTGACTGTATTGCTTGCTTGGTTTGCTTGTCACCGCATGATCGCTTTCTCTCTGTATATGTATTTTCTACAAAGTATCATTCCGACACTAATATAAGGCTTCACTAAACAGAACCGAAAGCCCTAGCCTTTCCACCACAACTTTGCCTTACAGCTTCAGATCTCCATTAGACTTTCCATTCTATCTGGGATATAAAACTACACAAGAAAATGGGAATTATACAGAAAATTTCCGACAACCCGCCAAAACATACAGACCTTAACTATTACAATTTGTGCTTTTGATGTCTCAAATTATATTAAACATATTCAGCGGGGTGAAAGTAGCAGGGAACGCGTTTATTTCCCTGCATATTATCGTAAAATGTCTTTAGGCGCCGATATTGTCCTTCAAAAAAGAAACGAACCCGCAAGTATTTTTCTGCACACCCAGAAATCATTCCGCCACATCTTCGTTCATGCTGAAGTTTCGTTAATTGTTGTCAAAACATTTATGACTAAGCGGCCTATGTAGTCAACTAGACCATGAGGAATTAGTTTCGCTGCAATATCAGCAGACGATCATGCACACTTGATTTTGATAGTGTGGCTGCCATCTATGCTGCTCAGTGTTACGGGCTCATTAACCGATATCGTCATGTAGAATAACACTGTGAAAAGATCGCCTGCTTTCTTTTTGCAGCTATAATAACTGCAGGTTGTATATATTTTTCACTGCCAAACATTGTAATAATCCATATGTTGTCTTGAAGTTGGCAATTCATGATCTCACGTGAAATTTTCAGCGTCATAAACCTTGCCGGATAAGTTTAATCGCATTCACAAGATGGTCACAATATTTTCCAATACCTCAAGTTGCTTATTGAGGAAATTGAGGAGTTGGACTCACTCTGTACACCCCCATATCTCGATATGTTTATATGGCTCAATGAGCCTGCTTGCCACTAAAGAACATTAGAATTTACTTGATGCGTTGCCCACGAGTCTGCTAATACGCCTACCTTGTTATGAGCGACGTTTTTGAGCGTAACTCAGGAGTCCGTTCCTGCGGCGGGCGTCGGTGACGTATCTGAGCGAACAAGCACAGCGAAAGATGAAAGTGGACGCGGCGTCTAGCGGGGGATGAAAAAAGTGGCGAGAGCGAAGAGCCGGAAGGAGAAAAGCGGGGAGAAGGGTGCAGATGAACCATGAGGCAGAAAGCGCAGATTGGTATGCCGAAAGCGTGAGAAGAAAAGCGTAGCGCGACGATGGTGGCTACGACATAGCCCCAGAGTAGCGCGCATCGTCTGAGAGGTCTCTCGCCAGGAGCTGCTGTGAATCGCGCCCACGCGTCACCCGCGCGCAGGGTGTCGCGATCTCCAGATTATTGAGGCAGTCGCACCACACTGCAACTTGCCGCACCAGACATATTATTTTTATTTTATTATTTTATTTTTTATTATTCGCGACATCAAAACATGTATACAGCTGCGCTCAAATTTCGCATTATGGAGTATCGTAGTCGTCAATTAATTTTATTTTCAATCTCTTTTTCTTCTTATCAAAGTTCATTGAGTGACTGTACCTCCCAGCTTCGTCTTTCTTTCACACGCACGTGCAGGCACACACAAACACACGAACACACACGTACCCACACGCACATACACGATTTCGTACGCACACAGATAGGCATGCCTTCACAGATACGCCCGCCCGCACACGCACACTAACACACACGCAAGCTGTATGCATACAAAAACACACGCTCGCACACCTCCATACACTCATTCCGAATCATTCTTTGTTGTAGCACAACATATCGCGTCTGTTTTATTTCTTGCGTGCTTTTGATCCCTCCTATCCATCTCCTTCCTACACTCTGGAAGTCACTGACAGCGATATTGGCCACGGATTCGTGGCTCTTTCCTGACAAGACAGGAGGCAATTGCAATGCAGAAGTAAATGTGACATGGTGGTGTATATCACTGCTGTGTTTTCACATAGATAGAAGCTCTGCCTCGTAGCATGCTACACCTTCGTCTGCGTTTATGGTAAGCCCGTCTTCCTAGTTGCAGCGTAGTTCATCCTAGTGAGCTCTTACTGGCATGCTCTCATTGCTACAAATGCTCGGCCCATAACTCCATCTCTCCTTCTTACTCACTGCCCTGTACATAAGTGAACACACCAGTTTACTCTTGAATTCATCCTAATGCGAGCTTGAATACGCGCAAGAACGTAATCGGCGTACGTGCAATGTAAGGATCAGTCTCGCGTGTTTCTACTTCCTCGTCATCGGCGTCATCCGTGGTGATAACGTCGACCAAGTCCATTTTGGACCACCGACGAAGCGCAGAGAAGAATAGCGTTCGTAATCGTTACGATATGCAGCATGAGCGTAAGGAAAGGACATTCGCCGCTGCTGCTTCCATGTGCCTCTTTTCTGCTGCCTCCCACTTTGTCTTCCTTCCTCTCTTGCCTTCTTTTGAGCCACAATTTGTCTCCCTTACTGAGATGTAGACGAAGCAAGTGTCGAAGGTCACGTTACGGCTCGCTCTACGTGAGCCTTTGCTGTGCCGATGAATGGCGCCCCGAACATTTTCTACCACTCGCCGTCCAAAGGCGAGTTAGTACGACTGATTTTCATTTTGTGCTAGATCGCGTTCAAATAGTCATTTTCTTTTGACTGCTTTCATTTTTATGTTCAGATGACCAGCTCTTCTGTCGGCATAATGGCAGCCGGGAGTGAAAATCAATTGCATTAGGGTTCTGCCTTTATTATGATGGACGAGTGCTTTGCATTGATTTCCATTAAACGACAGCGACTTCTTTTTCACGCATCGTTGCTCATTTTGTTTTGTTTTTCTCGGGAAACGCAAATGACTCCGAAAGAAGATGGGCAAGTGGACAGCATTCTGTTCGCCGCGCGAAGCGTACGATGTTTTACCTGACGCGATTCACTCATTTCCTTGCTTACAGAGAAAATGGTAGCCCGCAATCTGTTATTTATCTCCCGTGGAAAATAATTTGCCTTCCTGAAACAGACCATGCTGTAAAAAGGCTCTGGCTGTGCCCATGAAAGAGGACTCAGAGCATGCTCATGAGAATCGAATGGTTTAGGAGGCATGCAGGAAGGCTCTTTTCTGTTTGAAGCTGGTGCGTAGGGTTAACTTCAGATTTTACGGTTTGCATGCTAACCATTTAGACTTTCAATCAGACATGCGTGGAACAGACGATGAAGTAGGTCTCCAGACACCCGTTACTTTGTTTTCATTAAAGGAACTACTGCGAAACGCAACTTCTTCGCTTGAGCGAAGTGGCCTAGACGTAATGTTTGGAATGATCTGCTTGTAAATACGAGGCTGTCTGTTTTAGCCCCGGTCGTGTATGTACATTTATTAGGTCCCGTAGCCTGAACAGGAGCCTGACGAACGTACAAATGAACGACTACAGATAACTCATTTTCTAGCTGGCAGTACCAAATTAGTACGCATAGCTACGCATAAAACTCCACGTTAAAAATAGGGCGACGAGGGCACTGTTGCGGTTTTTGAGGGCGACAGAATTGGACAAGCGGCTGTAGCCTGAACAGATGTTGATAGTGCTGCAAGTGTCACTGTGCTGTGCGATGACAGTATTCGGTGATAGTGACCGATTGTGATTGTGTGTCTATGCTCCTTTCTTTCCTTATCTCTACTTTGTTACCACTTTACCTCCCCCTCCCCTCTTTCCCCAGCGTAGGGTAGCAAATCAGAGCTTTTTCTCTGGTTAACCTCCCTGCCTTTCCCCTTTCCCCTTCCCCCCCCCCTCTCTCTCTCTCTCTCTCTCTCTCTCTCTCCATGTTTAAAATAAATCATCATATTATCAAACTCTTTACAGATACTTCTTTTCTTACGCAATAAAACAATGGTTGCTCCGAGTATTGAATGACTTTCTGTTGAGGCTATACGTAAGTGGTTTGCAGAGTCTTACGGGCTATATTTGCAGCGTGCCTACCGAATATGACATTAGAATATGACATTTTAACATTAGAAGAGCATACGCAATCGTGAGCTGTACAATATTGCGAATGCTACAAATGGCCGTCTTAAGTCAGCTCTCAAAATATATGCCGCGTTAAATCACTGAACCCACTTTGATGAAGCCATGCGTGTCACTTTCATCGCACTGAAAGCAAGTGAGCGCTAAGTTTCCATTCCTGACAATCTCATGGCTAAGCCCTTCATTTGCACATTTCAGCTTTGCGGCCCTGTTATAACAGGGCGCCTGGGACGCAGAAATCGTTTGCGCAAGAGAAGAGACCTCAAGGCTTTTCGAGGACGCAGAAATGCGCAGCGCCTCCTTTCCGTGTAGCAACGGCGCACGATTGCACCAGATGCACTTGGCTCGAAATTGGTTGCCACGCCAACGCGGTCTGCACGCGACAGAACACAATAATGGCTGCAAGCCGAAACGCACTACGGAGCAGACGTGTTTTCGCCCATTCCCACCGCGTACAAAATGCGTGGTCTACGAGTGCCCGCTTTCCGAATTGCGTGGCTCTTTGTCACGTTGGAATATCTGGATAACAGCGTGGATTTGAAAGCAGTATTCTCGCTTCGCTAGTCGATTACATTTTATTATTTTTTGTCATTCATCTGTTTGCGATTTTCTTTCTATAGCACATACTCTTCTGGATTGCGGTTGTTTATTGCGCATTACCAAGTGACAGGGCAAGATATTTATAATTTAGCACTATGTTGTGGGCTGAATGTGGGAAAGGTTCACGTACAGGTCTCATGGGGACTCGAAGGCAACTGGCGAGACACTTTAATAACGCACCGTTTGTCTGGCTTAAGAAACTCAGGGACAATAAGCCTTAAGCCTACCTGTTCCTTCTGGAAGCGAAAGTATGCGGTGTTAGTGGTTGTTTATTTCATTTGGTTTATTTAGAAGATAACTCTGTGTAAGATAAATTTAAGATTTGTTTACGCATGCCGATTGTTGCTTAGCTCGAGGTTAAATGTGGTCGAAGATTATGCGAAATGCTATTCTACGTCCCCTAAGAAAAAGGAAAAGCACGCGTAAGGATGACTTGCTTTTGATGGTATTAAAAACTGCTTATGATCATTCAGGGCAATGGGCTCCTGCCTGCAGTCATAATTCAAGGCAATTACGAAACGTCTAAAGCCCATTGTCCGGAGACCGCTTCTCGCTTTGTAATTGCTCTGTGAAAATAGTTTCTTAATTTATTTTAGTTCACGAAGTGCAGTGAGCGTAGTGAAAAATGCGGAGGCTTATCCTAAAAACATGTCGAGCTGTGAGAGAGAGATACTTATTTTTGCGTGCTCGTAAAGCTTCTGGTACTGCGAAGCTTTATATAAAGTTCTAACGCAAATTTTATTGCATTACTTCGTCATTCGTCTTCTTTATGTCCAGTGCTAAGGCCACTGAATTATAGTTGCCTATTTCGTGGGGATAATGCGTCTGGCGAACATTCCTTGCTGCGGAAGCCACCAGCTAGAAGCTCTTTGGAAGGACTACAACACACACACACACACACACACACACACACACACACACACACACACACACACACACACACACACACACACACACACGCACACACACACACGCACACACGCACACACACACACACACACACACACACACACACACACACACACACACACACACACACACACACACACACACACGCACAAGCACACGCGCACGGGCACAGGCACGCGCACGCACACACACACGCACACACGCGCACACGCGCACACACGCACACACACACACACACACACACGCACACGCACTCGCACACACACACACACACACGCGCACACGCGCACACACACGCACACACACACACACACACACACACACACACAAACACACACACACACACACAAACACACACACACACACACACACGCGCGCGCGCACGCACGCACACACACACACACACACACACACACACACACACACACACACGCACGCACGCACGCGCATGCACACGCACACACAGACACACGCTGGAATTATACTCAAGAATACATTGATGCGCCTAAAAAGGTAAATAAAGACTTGGGAACGAAGAGTACGAAACGACAGATACAGCAGGGCAGGGAGAATGAACCAATGCGCATGCGTACATCAGTGTTGCCTAGAGCGATTCCAGTGACGTTTTTAACAGTTGCAACTCGTTTTCAAACAGAAAAACAGACGTGTCACTAATACAACTCGTGCCTCTCTTTTTAATGTGATATGCCTCCCAACCAACCAGAATACGCAGATCCCAACCAACTCGCCCAGCAGCAAGTTCTACTCAATCATACTCAACATGCTTTCCTGTCGTTTCGTATGTGCCTCTGACACTCCCAGCCCAACCTCCCTCTATCATGTAGCAGCTTTTCGCAGCCTCTAAGAAATGCTTGAAATCGTCTACGAGGTGCTTTGCGTCACTAAGCCGAACGAATTACTTCTCGAGAATTGCGCTTGTTGGCAGCCAGAGATCTCCAGTTCAAAGCGAATGTAAAAGCCCTAGCAAAGCATAGGCAAGCTAACCTGTCGTTTTACAAACATCTGAAAATTAATGGACGCAGCATGTGCATGCATTCGGTTCTCTTTTGTTTGCGACTGCTAGGCGCCAAGAAGTTTGCGCTGCATGCCTTTTTGCCCCCTCTCTTTTTATAATGTAATGTGCATTCAAGAGCAGGAAGCTTATTTGTTTTTAGCGCAAATTCGTGCCGGTATGCTCCTCTTTCGCAGGTTCTAGTGACATAGACAGTATGTTTTCCAGGGATGTATCTTCTGCTCTGCCCACACACAAGCGACTAACGGAAGGCTAACGCGACGAGAAGGAACGCTCTCGTGACTGCCTTCTCTAAAGCAAATTGAGAGGCGTATTTAGGCATTGCCAGCTTAGCAAGTCGCGGGTTGACACCAGTGTGCATACAAGTCACATTGTCTAGGCGCTACTCTTTCAAGATAGCTTTGTTTCTGCGCGCGCGCTGCCAAATGAGTCAACCATGCAAGTGTGGCTGCGACATCGGTGAATGATAAAACACGCACAGATGTGAGACACTGTCTTCGTGTGGCTGCCTATCTAGTACCAGCGATTCCTAGCAATAGTTAGAATATATATATATATATATATATATATATATATATATATATATATATATATATATATATATATTTACGGGCTGCAGGGGCCCATTGGCCGTGCCCCACGCTTTAGAAAACTGCCTCGGGTACTGTTCGAGGCTGTTTAGGGCAAACGTAAAGCGCGGCCTACGTTTGCGGGGATGTAGATAGAGAGAGAGAGCAATAGGAGAGAAAAAAAGGAAGGAAGAACGCTTACGGGAAGTTTGATCAAAGCCTATTCGACGAACAATGTGATGATATATACGTGCTTACTAAATTATAAAGTAAGACGTCTCCCGCATTCGGTGGGAGATATCCGAGAATGGGAAGGTTGTAGAGGGTTACGTAATTTTGATAAAAGAGCGAAGTGTTTAGATATTAAAGCACTATACCTCTGTGCTTGTGGCCGCCAGCTTAGGTCGCTCCAGCAACACATCTAGTAAGGGCCATTCATGTATTCGTAGCTGAGTGCCCTTGAACAAGGAGTTCGAGGAACTCACCTAGTGCGGGAGATGTCACTGTTGCGCTTGAGAAACTATCGCTAGCTGCAGGCTACGCGCTCAATGACAGGTGTACAAGCGTGAAAATTAATTGCACAGTACAGGAGACCGTCTCTCACAAAGAATCTAACCTGAAAAAGAGATTCTGTTGGCAAGCCTGTATGCTCTTGAGGCGAGTAAGCATAGAAATGGTTACTGAATAAAAAAAAAAGACAGAGCCTTGGAGCATTGACTAGCGTACCAGTTTATGACCGGAACGAATTTTAATTAGGAAAATACGCGGGAAAAAAGTTTATATAGAACAATTTTCCATTGATTGATTCCTGATATTTAAACTCCTAAAGAAACACTGGCGCGGGGAGAAGCGCCGTAATATAGTGCACCACACTAATTGTTCGACGACGTGGGGTTTCATAACGTGCACCAAAATCTGAATAGATCAGTGTTTTCGCATTTTCGTCTCCACGAAAATATGGGTGCTGCGGCTGGGAAGTAAATCAGCCGTAGCAGAATGCTATTGCCGCCGGGCCACCACCGGCAGGGTGTCATTTACTCTATAGTTTTATATTGCGTAAGTATCTCTGCACTTATTGAACGAGAAAGCTGTCCGTCCATCTCGTGTGACAATCGCTCTTAATATATATATATATATATATATATATATATATATATATATATATATATATATATATATATATATATATATATATATATATATATATATAGCGCCAGCAGTACTGAGCCATTTCACCTTCGTGCTGTCTCTTTTCAACGCGAGCTACGCGGCGAGCGCACAGAGCACACGAAGCTGTCAGCACTCACCACACTCTGCCCCCATCGCAGATCCCGGTCAAGATTGAGGCCCGCGAGTTTCTTTTGAACGCGAACTCAGCGGCGAGAACACAGAGCACATCAGGCTGTCAGCAGTCGGCGCTCTCTGTCGTCATCGCCGATCGCTTTCAATATACGGCAGCCGCTGCCGGAATGCGGCTGATCACGCTTCACGATGGTTCAACGCGGATGCATGAGGCGCTAAAAAGCGATAACGGCTTATAATGAACGGAACGCCATCAGCGCACCTGGCGATGCCACTTGCACTAGTTTGCTTGCGTCATCAACAAGGTCAATCCAAATAGGTCGCGAAGCTTCGGGCGAAAAGCGGTTCAGCACAGATTGTCACCGACATCAGCAATGGTGGTTATGGAAGCAGCGATTGAAGTGCCACTATGCTTGGAGGGAACAAACATTGGGAAAGAAAAAAGCGTTCTTTGATTCATGTCATCGCATCGCACGCGCAAAGCGATGACGTGGAATCGTAATTTGCCCTGTGTTGTCTTTGGTGTCTTTATTTGTTGGCTTCTTATGCTACAGGGATAAACAAGTTAAAAGCAAGATACGCAGCTAAGAAGTCATCATCATCATCATCATCATCATCATCATCATCATCATCAGCCTGGTTACGCCCACTGCGGGGCAAAGGCCTCTCCCATACTTCTCTAACTACACCGGTCATGTACTAACTGTGGCCATGTTGTCCCTCCAAACTTCTTAATCTCATCCGCCCACCTAACTTTCTGCCGCCCTCTGCTACGCTTCCCTTCCCTTGGAATCCATTCCGTAACTCTTAATGACCATCGGTTATCTTCCCTCCTCATTACATGCCCTGCCCATGCCCATTTCCTTTTTTCATTTTAACTAAGATATCATTAACTCGCGTTTCTTCCCTCACCCAATCTGCTCTTATCCCTTAACGTTACACCTATCATTCTTCTTTCCATAGTTCGTTGCGTCGTCCTCAATTTAAGTAGAACCCCTTTCGTTAGCCTCCAGGTTTCTGCTCCGTACGTGAGTTCTGGTTTGACACAGCTGCTATAAACTTTTCTCTTGGGGGATAACGGAAACCTGCTGTTCATGATCTGAAAATGCCTGCCAAACGCACCCCAGCCCATTCTTATTCTTCTGATTATTTCAGTCTCATGATCCGGATCCGCAGTCACTACCTGTCCTAAGTAGATGTATTCCCTTACCACTTCCAGTGCCTCACTGCCTATCGTAAACTGCTGTTCTGTTCCGAGACTGTTAAACATTACTTTAGTTTTCTGCAAATTAATTTTTAGACCCACCCTTCGGCTTTGCCTCTCCAGGTCAGTGAGCATGCATTGCAGTTGGTCCCCTGAGTTACTAAGCAAGGCAATATCATCAGCGTATCGCAAGTTACTAAGGTATTCTCCATTAACTCTTATCCCCAATTCTTCCCAATCCAGGTCTCTGAATACCTCCTGTAAACACGCTGTGAATAGCATTGGAGAGATCGTATCTCCCTGCCTAACGCCTTTCTTTATTGGGATTTTGTTGCTTTCTTTATGGAGGACTACAGTGGCTGTGGAACCGCTATAGATATCTTTCAGTATTTTTACGTACGGCTCGTCTACACCCTGATTCCGCAATGCCTCCATGACTGCTGAGGTTTCGACTGAATCAAACGCTTTCTCGTAATCAATGAAAGCTATATATAAAGGTTGGTTATATTCCGCACATTTTTCTATCACCTGATTGATAGTGTGAATATGGTCTATTGTTGAGCTAAGAAGTGTAACCAGACAAAAAGAAAATGCAGATCCAACGCATATGTACGACTATGTGAAGCGGTTAACAATATGCTTTGACACTAACAGCGACGCGTACAATGGTGTTTGGTTACATGGTATGCAACCCGTAATCTAATGCAATGTATGTTTATCACTCTATTGTTATCTAAATTTCATGACTGTGCTCACAACCTCATCGCTCCCAAGGTACGTCGAAATCCAAGCTTCAAGTCTGGCGGCGGCGGAGTGTCAGACGTACGCACGCGATATCACGAGGACGATGTGTGATGCCTGTAGAGCGAAGAAGGGTGACGATTAGTGTATGCACAGATATGTGTGACACGTGTGAAACTACATTGGAGGACGCCATGCGTTTTGTGTCACAGTGGGACATGCCCACCTTCAAGTATTTGTCAAGAAAGGGCAAACCTACAGTGGCATATAACGACTGGTTATATGAAAGAAAATAAAGTAAATCAAAGAAGCCGTAAAATATAAATCATCATTCTATTAACAGATTGGTGTGCTTTAAGGATATCTTAGAGCAGGCAATATATGTTCAGGCATTATGCAGTAAATAACTTAGGACATGCCTATGTTTGAGTGTTGGATATAAATAGCCGCACACCTCTGAAACATACTGAGCGACTAAATAAAATAAAATAAAGGAGTAAAACAAACAATTCGGCAAACGCAACTTGCCATTAGGTTAACAGCTTGCTTGCTTTAGACATGCCTGTGAGCCGAAATTACAGGATCCGGTGTTATTAACGAAGCTTCTTTTTGTGTCAGCCCGTTCGCAAGCACTGTCAGATGAGGCAAGCACACCCTTCGCGCATATATATATATATATATATATATATATATATATATATATATATATATATATATATATATCCGTCGAAATATATATATATATATATATATATATATCCGTCGAAATAGCCACCAATCCAATTGCATCCAGCTGCCACGCCAGCAGTGACGCCAAATCCGAGGAAGAGATAAACTTGGTAGGACAGCGTTGCATATATTCGCGGCTCACGGCGTCTCGCTCTCGCTTGCATTTTGGTTTCCGTCATACAGGAAGAGGCTGTGTCGGGAGCAAGCAGTACGGCCATTTTTCGTGCTTTCCGATGCGAAAGGATGAAACGCCACACTGAGCGAAAAAGCCAGCGCCGTCTATAGCAGCGAAACGTCACCTAACTTCCCATTGGCTGCGACGCCATGTCACGAGGACACTCACGCTGTCTCGCGGTTCAGGTGAGCCGTGCCGCTATCGAGTTTGAAGCATCTTCATCGTCGGCGGCCCTCAACCTTGGCAGTAACGCAATGTGGCTGTCCACGCCAGTACACCGCAGCCGAATTAAAGGAGCGGGAGAACGTAGCAAAAAGAGCGAAGAAGCAGGCAGCGTAATTCACCATTACCAACTATCCCAATAACACGTCTGGTGGCACGAGCAATAAAGCAAACATTGCTCCCAGCGCAAAGTTCAATGGACCGCTCAGTGGCGTTCAATTGGACATTAATGCTTTTTCATTCACAACTTACCAGAAATGCTTAGACATGCCCTAGGTTTTTTTTTTTACCTACCAAAGATTCAGACGCTAGAAACGACTTGTCGTTGCCATCGCGTCGTAAGTGATTTGGCAAATGAGGTGCGTTTTCTTTATGTGTCAAAGCGTTTTGTTGCTTTCGAACATTTGTTGGTTAGGCGAATGTAACTCGTAGAAGGAAAAACGTCAAGCTGAGGCGACGCAGTGATTCGAAAAAATATCGAGGCGACGCAGTGATTAGAAAAAAAAATATCGAGAGGACGCTTGGTGGAAGCATTCTTTAAACACTTTCGAGGTGCTACCAACAAAAAGTATTTCAAAATACATCCGCGTGTGGGAGAAACAACAGTGTAGAAAGATAGAAAGAAAGAACGAAAGAAATGACAGACCGTATCTTTCCACTGTAGTCTTATCTATTTCGAGGGCTTTACACACCAGTGATTCGTGCACTCAGCCTTACACATAGTACTGTTTGTCTTCCTGAGCCATTCCTTCCCAACGAAAGAAAAACCTTACCAGATGGTTGACTGACCCCGGTTATGGCCAGCTGTTGTACTGGCAGCATCATGAATAATCATAGTCGTTACCTACATTTCTGGCGAATCGTATCGGAAATGGCTACCCGTCTCATAAATACGCTTCCCGACGAAGTAGGCCTGAACACCGGTGGCTCTAGCGCGAAAGAAAAGGGGACAAGTGCAGGTCAAAAAGGAGTAGCAAATGACGGAACCTATTATTGCCGCTGTGGCAATTTTTTGCCCACTCCGTCAATCTATGATTCCGGAGATGGGGCAGCTGTCCCTCTGTCTTCGTATTGCCCCCGTTGAGATGCCGCAATAATGATAAAAACAGGTGTTAAAACCAAACCCTAAGCTTCCCCCTATGCCGCCCTTACAAATTTCCTACAACTCTTGCAGCTGAAATTCTATGTGGCAGAATGCTAGAGCCCGTGATTACACAAGAAATTCACCCCTATTAATGAGGTGCAAATACTACTGACTCAACAGCCTTTTTCATTTGGAACCGGCTACTTAAGTTTGCTTGCACGAGCAAATTATTTGGGAACAATCGGTCCAGACATGGAGGAATAGATTGACGGTGGAGAGACGCGGCAAAGCGTGGATGAGCTTTTAATAGAAGACGGTGTCAACAACAGCAAACAAGCACGAAATTCTAATGCGACAGCTGCACTTGCTTTATGGCGCGTAAATGAAACGAGCAGTTATCTTCTTGTTCAGCTCGCGCGCCGACAGTGTTTTGCTCGAAGGATGGCGTAGGAGGACAAATGTTTATGCGCCATTAAGCAGAGCCTGAGAAGCCATAAAAGACGTTACGAGAATGCCTGCGTGACTGCTGTTGTTGCTGTGCTACCCAGGAACAATTCCATTCCCGAACACGGGCAGCGGGAAAGCTTGCATGTACTTGTATAGGTATATAGGACAAACGTAATAAGCAACGATTTCGAGTTGTTGGGTAATCTAGTCAAAGCCTTCGCTGATGCACCAAACAGGCTATGGCAGTATTGGTGCCGGCGATTCAAAATTATTGTTTGCAGTTTTCGCTTACAATGAGAATCCCCTTTACATAGCAAGGCTGAGACATTTGTGGTGTTTCAATTGCTGACATGTGAGACTTAATCAGAGCTCTGCATTCCTAATCAGCATTCGGTGACGTGAGTAAAAATAGAAAACGAGAAAACGGTTGAAGGTGCAGGTAAAAATTCCAGTGACTGATCTCAAACATCACAGACTCTTGAAAATCTACCATGCCACTGTACACTATCTTAGCCTATCCTAATGATGTCTTCCGTCTTCTGTTATGCAGTAAAAAACGTTGTAGAGATATGGAGGCTTGAAGAAAGGGTGAATTTTTAACTGCCTGTGGAAAATGAATAAGCACTTCCCCAAGTGATAACAAAGTCATAAATCACACAATGGAACGAGAAAATTACGCCTTCTGGAAGCCGTTTC
Source organism: Dermacentor variabilis (assembly GCF_050947875.1). Taxonomy (NCBI): domain Eukaryota; kingdom Metazoa; phylum Arthropoda; class Arachnida; order Ixodida; family Ixodidae; genus Dermacentor; species Dermacentor variabilis. The sequence continues at coordinate 95,483,739 of NC_134572.1, read as the reverse complement.
AAGAGCCTTAGCATTTATCTGGATGCCCTTCTTGCTAGCGTAAATAATTCATTAATGTAAAGTGCATCGACGGGCATCATCAAAACTACATGTGAAATAAGATACGTTAGGATACGAATTCAGTGAATAATACATTTCCCTGATTCCCTAGTGAAATGGTGCCCGTTGAGCAACCATGAATGTCTACCTTGACTTCTTTAGCGTCAAAACATGGTTGACGCTGCCCTTTTTCCAACACAGTGATGTGTTTTTTACAATTTCCCCATAAGAGAATATAACTTTTGCTAAAAAATAATCCGAAGTTTTCTAGCAGGAATATATCTCGTGGGTGTCTCCAGCTTGCCTTCATTAAGGTATTTGTTCAGGACTCGCATGGTCTCCGTTGGCGTGCTTTACGAATATAAGTAGTTTCTTCAAATAGGTTTGCACAGGTATAAAATATTTTTCCTATGGCCAGAGTACTGTAGGTCTTTGCCACTTTATGTATATTGGCGTTGTAGGAGTTGCCACCATTTGAAGGAGTTGAAGGTCGTAGAGATGAACTTGGGAGGAACTAGGTGAACAGGGTTTATTTACATTATTTACAGTTTCGTATGCTTCGTCTTACGGGCTCCATTTGGCAGCCGCCAAATGGAGCCCGTAAGACGAAGCATACAGCAACCGAGCACACAGCTCACGAGTACATTTCGAGCACGACAACGAGCACACGCTAGCAGCCGACAACCACTGCTATAAACACTCCATTCGACGTCATCGTTCGACGCCATAGTAGACTACCCGCGTTTTGGAGGAGGAGGGCTCACACACACGTGCCGCACAGGTTTCAGTGCTCTCTCGAGGGCAGACGACCTTTGCAGCACAGTCGTCGTGGTATCCATTGCCCTGCGTCCCCGTAATCAGGTAGTCATGCCTGACCCCAGCCGGCGCCTCTAAATTCCAGAGCTGCCTTTCTCCTGTTCTCTGAACGAGGCGCTTGGTGGATGAATGCCGCCGTAGTGAAGTTCTCCAAAGGAAGTTCACGGTTGCTTAGCGCTGTCCTCGCTGGTTCTCTGAAGGGCGCCCCCACCGCGGGTGGAGACGCACCTGCAGCGGGCTGAAATAGCTGCAGGCCGATCCTAACAGCGTGCATTGCTTGTATATCCTATGCTTGTTCGAAAGTGTCTCACCGTGCTACATCGTGCAGTGTTACGCAAAGAAACAAGTGCACGGGCTTTCAATGAAGAAAGTAGGCGCCTCCGGCTACGGCAGCTAACCTCACGATCTGTCAAAGCCGAAATATACGACTGTTTTTGCATTGTTTACCACTAGGTAGTCGATTTTGTACGACTCACAAGCGTGAACAAAATCTATCGATCAATCAACAAATTAGTCATCAATCTATGGATTGAACATATAAGTAATTACATGATTATTATCGAGGCAATAACTTTACCAGAGAAATAAGCCTGGTACATAAACTGATTGATGACCATGTAATCAATTAATATAATCAATATATAAACGAATAAACCAGTGAATAAACCACTCACTAATATCATGCTGACAGATGTCTATACACAGTACTGGGCATCTCAGACTCTCACAGGATTATTACCACGATTTCTCACAGTTCTTTAGTTATGTGACAAAGCGCTCACGATGTTAATCATGCGTATTCTTACTCAGTGCTCTCATATGAGTGGCCTGAGGTGTAGAAGCTCCAAGCATTTGTAACCCATAGCGGCACAAGGTTTTGCTGAGGAGACTTATTAGGTAATCTTTTAGCATATCGTTTTTGGTAAGGCATTAGTTATGTCGCACCCACCAGACTAAAAAAAGACAAATTCAGGCGTAAATCATACATCATCGATTAATTGTCCAAATCGATGCGAAGTATTTCTTCCTTGCGCGTAACGCAAAGCCCGAACACACTCCCGTCCTTCAGGGGAAACGCTCAATCTAGCACCGCCACAGGTACTGGCTGCGACCCCTTGACGGCGTATGGTCGGAATCAGAGGCGGTCACAGGCTCTGCACGCCGCATCAAATTCGCCTTCGACAAAGTGCATTTGAAAGTACGCGTCTGCGTCCCGCAAGTGGTGGTCTTCCAATCGGCGCCGCTTGGTCTCGGCGGTCTTTTCAGCGGCCGGTCGCATGGCATGCCACTTTTCTTCTGCGGTGCGTGTCTCCTCGGTCCGTCGCTTCGCCTCCTACGTGGCCGCTTCGGTACGCATTGCATACTTTTGCAGTCTCTGCGGACCTTTTACGCTCCTTTTCCACTTGATATATTCGAGGCCCACTGCTGTCTCTGCGAGTAGAGACCTACCCACCACATAGCGCAGTTAACGCAACCGAGCTACGTCTATTTGCGACGCGCATACCTGTACCGACAGTGGCGCAAGAAAGGGCCATGCCAGTAGCGACGTGCAGGCGGGTGTAGGGCAGCACGTGCGCGCGCGTAGAGCAAGGAGGGACTGAGCCAATAGTTGCCAGCGAGGGGGTGCGTGGGAGTGCGTGCGCATCGGCGACAAACTCTGACCTTGGATGGCCTCGCGTTCGACCTTGACTATGACAAGGAAAAAAAAAAATGCTTAACACTTACAAAAAGTTACGCAGATCCCACGCACTGTAGTTAATTGATGTTGTGTGACGCTTTTTGCAGGTAGCTAACTATCCACAGCTCTCCGGAGACCTTCCAAGAAGTATTGTTCGATGAACCAGCACCTTTGTGCACAAGAAGCAGCAGTGTTTAATACAAGCCTCTGTCTGACGACAAAAGCAAGACGATGACAGAATGACGGCCAATGCCTTATGACAGTCTTTGTTTTTAAACATGAAATGCTTTTAGCTCCCGTTGTAGCCTACCTTCGAGTGAGCTTGAGCCAAATGCGGGAGCCGTCATGCGAGCACTCAAACGGCAAGATCCGGGAAAGTTGCCAAAAGAGAATGAGATCATCTGGGCAACCTCTCAAGACCGCGTTACATGCGCTAGTTACTTCCCAAACAAGTAACAAAAATATTGCTTCTGAGTCCTTCTTAATGTTCACAATATCACTCAAGCTGGAACTTGTATAACGCTGAAGCTTTCTTTGTCATTTCCAATGTCGACGTTCAAAAGGCAGATACAGGGCACTGTACGCTAGATTGTGACCTTTTGGAGCTGCGATAGAGTTGCTTGTGCTCTTGCGGTCCGTGAGGTACACGGCGCGTCCGGCGCACCACAGATGGCTGTGTAACCGAGACGAGACTTGCAACGAGGTTCTGTCTGTGACAGGAAACTATTGCGTCCATATGGACCAGTGAACAGTAGAGCATGGTGCGGTGCGGTGTGCCGTTGCGAACATGCACTACAACCATTTTAAGAATGTGACTAGCATCATCCGATCTGATTTGCCGTTAGCCATTTCATGCTTACATCTACTCTCACTTACTGGATAGCTAGCATTCTACAGCGAAGCTGTTAGGGGCTAGTTGCCCCAGGATCGTGTCCGTGTGTATACGCAAAACTATCCTCCTCATGAGTGACTCCAGCGTCGTCGTTTTTTTGTTTTTTTTTTTCACAACTTGCTCTATGGCACCCCTCGGCGCTACCGCGCGAGCGCACCCGGGCCACTGCTGTCGCGTTCGTCGTCGTCATTAATTAATTACGAAACACAAAGACGTAACCAATTTTACAGCGAATTACACCGAAGCTGTTAAGGGCTAGTTCCCCATGATCTCGTCCGTATGTAGACACAAAACTACCCATACGTGGGCCTCCCCGAAGATAGTGCAATTCCGGGCCGACTCGCAGTGGAGGTGCAGTTAGCCATAAAGGGGCCGAGATTCAAAGCTTCGCTGGTCATCATTCTTCCCAATGTGGAAGGGCAGTACGTTTTTTTTTTCATTTACTCCAAAAAGAAAGATTACAACCTGCTTAGTTAGGATTTGGACAGATCTTTGTTTTGTCTAAACCGAAACAGCGCGAATTGGTAGGCTGCGTGAAAGAGAGACACTCTTATTGAATGACAGGAAGTTATTCGGCATATATCTGGCGATCACTCAGGAAATGGTTGTTGTGGAACGACGAGTCAGTTCTGATGTACGTCGCTATAAAAACGCGCGAGATAGTGTCGAGCAGCCTATATTGGCTTTTGTGTGTGTACATATATATCAATTCTAAATATTGTAAGGCAGCTGGTCGTGTGCGTATCATGGACACGCATGCTTATATCGCCTTCCGTTTCCCTACCACGGTTGCGCTTTAAAACCAACAGCGCGCGCATGCGATCCCATAGATGAGATGAATACATATATATAGAAAAGTCATAGCTCTCGTAGTATAGCCTTCTGAGCCGTTTCCCTTTTATTTTTCTTCTCTTTTTTTTTTCTTTGAAAGAAGTCCTATTAGGGTTATTATAATTACACGAAGATATTTCGCCCTCGCCAGCAGCAGTACTTGAGATAGCTATTCCGGCGGCTAGCTTCCCACGCTATGCGTGCCGCCCCCGTACCTGTTTAAGCTTTTTCCTAGACGCTAGAGCTATACAATGTCCGCGCAACCTTGAGCGATCGGAAAGCGCGTTTTCCACCCTTAGCCGGCTAAGAGGGGAGACTTCGTTCCGGCCGCGAAGCTCTCTACATCTCAGTAAGGTGCCTGGTGGTGGTCTCGTGCTGACGATGCCCTCTCGGTGAGCGCATATTTCCCCCCTCATCTTTTAAGAGATTCAATACATACAAGCATTTGTCTCGCAAACCAGATTTATTTCAAGGGAATTTTCCACGTCTCAATAATTTCTCTCGTCGTATATGAGTGCTGATTGCCGAGTTATAGTTTGTTAACGAAGATTCCCGTCAAGTCTAAATATTTTAAGGCAGTTTTCCGAGTCTCTAAAGCCGCTCGAGTTCACGCTGCTCCTCTGGCGGCCATTTTTCCAAGAAATTATGCCTTCCAACCACTCAGAATGCCGGTGACAACTTCACGTTTGATCAATTCTGGATATTTTAAATAGTAAACAGCTACTTTTGCTTACATGATCGGCCATGACATTGAAATTGCTGATACAACGGAAAGCATTGCACCGGATGCACGTATATAGAGATGTGTATGTTGAGTGAGATAAGAGCTGCACTATAGGCATCGCAGGCAGTTTTAATTGGAGGCAAACTTGGCAAGTGCGCCTCGAATGATAAATTGTTTTGTCTAAACCGAAACAGCGCGAATTGGTAGGCTGCATGAAAGAGAGACACTCTTATTGAATGACAGGAAGTTATTCGGCATATATCTGGCGATCACTCAGGAAATGGTTGTTGTGGAACGACGAGTCAGTTCTGATGTACGTCGCTATAAAAACGCGCGAGATAGTGTCGAGCAGCCTATATTGGCTTTTGTGTGTGTACATATATATCAATTCTAAATATTGTAAGGCAGTTTGTCGTGTGCGTATCATGGACACGCATGCTTATATCGCCTTCCGTTTCCCTACCACGGTTGCGCTTTAAAACCAACAGCGCGCGCATGCGATCCCATAGATGAGAGGAATACATATATATAGAAAAGTATCAGTCATAGCTCTCGTAGTATAGCCTTCTGAGCCGTTTCCCTTTTCTTTTTCTTCTCTTTTTTTTCTTTGAAAGAAGTCCTATTAGGGTTATTATAATTACACGAAGATATTTCGCCCTCGCCAGCAGCAGTACTTGAGATAGCTATTCCGGGGGCTAGCTTCCCACGCTATGCGTGCCGCCCCCGCACCTGTTTAAGCTTTTTCCTAGACGCTAGAGCTATACAATGTCCGCGCAACCTTGAGCGATCGGAAAGCGCGTTTTCCACCCTTAGCCGACTAAGAGGGGAGACTTCGTTCCGGCCGCGAAGCTCTCTACATCTCAGTAAGGTGCCTGGTGGTGGTCTCGTGCTGACGATGCCCTCTCGGTGAGCGCATATTTCCCCCCTCATCTTTTAAGAGATTCAATACATACAAGCATTTGTCTCGCAAACCAGATTTATTTCAAGGGAATTTTCCACGTCTCAATAATTTCTCTCGTCGTATACGAGTGCTGATTGCCGTGTTATAGTTTGTTAACGAAGCTTCCCCTCAAGTCTAAATATTTTAAGGCAGTTTTCCGAGTCTCTAAAGCCGCTCGAGTTCACGCTGCTCCTCTGGCGGCCATTTTTCCAAGAAATTATGCCTTCCAACCACTCAGAATGCCGGTGACAACTTCACGTTTGATCAATTCTGGATATTTTAAATAGTAAACAGCTACTTTTGCTTACATGATCGGCCATGACATTGAAATTGCTGATACAACGGAAAGCATTGCACCGGATGCACGTATATAGAGATGTGTATGTTGAGTGAGATAAGAGCTGCACTATAGGCATCGCAGGCAGTTTTAATTGGAGGCAAACTTGGGAAGTGCGCCTCGAATGATAAATTGTTTTGTCTAAACCGAAACAGCGCGAATTGGTAGGCTGCATGAAAGAGAGACACTCTTATTGAATGACAGGAAGTTATTAGGCATATATCTGGCGATCACTCAGGAAATGGTTGTTGTGGAACGGCGAGTCAGTTCTGATGTACGTCGCTATAAAAACGCGCGAGATAGTGTCGAGCAGCCTATATTGGCTTTTGTGTGTGTACATATATATCAATTCTAAATATTGTAAGGCAGTTTGTCGTGTGCGTATCATGGACACGCATGCTTATATTGCCTTCCGTTTCCCTACCACGGTTGCGCTTTAAAACCAACAGCGCGCGCATGCGATCCCATAGATGAGATGAATACATCTATATAGAAAAGTATCAGTCATAGCTCTCGTAGTATAGCCTTCTGAGCCGTTTCCCTTTTCTTTTTCTTCTCTTTTTTTTTTCTTTGAAAGAAGTCCTATTAGGGTTATTATAATTACACGAAGATATTTCGCCCTCGCCAGCAGCAGTACTTGAGATAACTATTCCGGCGGCTAGCTTCCCACGCTATGCGTGCCGCCCTCACACCTGTTTAAGCTCTTTCCTAGACGCTAGAGCTATACAATGTCCGCGCAACCTTGAGCGATCGGAAAGCGCGTTTTCCACCCTTAGCCGGCTAAGAGGGGAGACTTCGTTCCGGCCGCGAAGCTCTCTACATCTCAGTAAGGTGCCTGGTGGTGGTCACGTGCTGACGATGCCCTCTCGGTGAGCGCATATTTCCCCCCTCATCTTTTAAGAGATTCAATACATACAAGCATTTGTCTCGCAAACCAGATTTATTTCAAGGGAATTTTCCACGTCTCAATAATTTCTCTCGTCGTACACGAGTGCTGATTGCCGTGTTATAGTTTGTTAACGAAGCTTCCCCTCAAGTCTAAATATTTTAAGGCAGTTTTCCTAGTCTCTAAAGCTGCTCGAGTTCACGCTGCTCCTCTGGCGGCCATTTTTCCAAGAAATTATGCCTTCCAACCACTCAGAATGCCGGTGACAACTTCACGTTTGATCAATTCTGGATATTGTAAATGATGATGTGTGGTGTTTAATGGCGCAAGGGTCAGGTTTGGCCAAAGAGCGCCATGACAGGTGGTAATGTTGACGATGTATTGTGGATGACATGCACAATGAACTCGTCATGGTAGATGAGATATGGCTGTAAAAGGGCCTAAAAACTTCCGCTGTAAGTGGTGTAGAATACATAGGTGCTAAAATAATGACGATGACTAGGGTGTGATATGGGCTATGGCAATGGATTTTCGTTAAAACATGATGCAATAAAACTTAACACTGACAAGAGAGTTTCAAGAGGGCCCTTGAATGCAGGGCTGTTAGTCGTGTGCTAAAAGTTGCCTGGCCAGATGATTTTCAGGGTGTCTGTTTCGGCTAAAAACTCTAAGACTGTTTGCAGATTAAAAAGCGGTTCATCGCTAAGAAAAAATGCAGGGTGAAGGGGTAAATTCTCGCGATATGCAGCAGGGAAAAACTTTTTCCTGTCTGTTTCTATTGCAGGGCACTGAATAAGAACATGGAGGACAGTGAGACTATTGCCGCACTTAACACAAGTTGGAGGATCGCCCCCAGTCAAGAGATGAGAGTGGGTACCGTATGTGTGGCCTATCCTTAAACGGCAAAGAAGTACTTCCTTGTAACCTGCTGTTTTCCCACTTATCCAGTTCCCCAGTTTTGGTTTTATTATGTAAAGCTTATTCATTGCTTGTGTATCCCACTTGCCTTGCCAATAATTCCTTAATTTACGGCGTAGAAAAGGCTTTAGGTCTGTCGTAGGGATGGGAATATTTCTATCTCTGTCGCTAAAGGTTACTGATGTAGCGCTTTCGCCAGCTACTTCGTTCCCTTTTATACCTTTGTGACCGGGTACCCAGCATATGGCAATCACTTGATTGCACATATATAGGGTGCACAATAAATTATACAGCTCATTCAAAACGAAATTCTTATGATTTTGTAAACTAATTAGTGCTTTCACGACACTTAATGAGTCTGTGAAGAGAACAGCCTTAGCGATGTTTGTGAGCCTGATGTGTTTAACAGCCGAGAGTATAGCGTATGCTTCCGCGGTAAAGATGCTTGTGTATGGGTTTAGTGTCCCAGATATTGAAAATGATGGTCCAGAAGCTGCGTAAGCAACACCATCAGCAGATTTCGAAGCATCCGTGTAAAATTCAGCACAGAAATACTTCTCTTGTAGTTCAAGGAAATGTGATTGTATGTGAGCCTCAGGCGCTCGTTTCGATATTTCTAAGAAAGATATGTCACATTGGATAGTTTGCCACTCCCAAGGCGCTGGGAACCGAGTAGGAGCCATTGGGATATTTTCTAGAAAAGGGACGCCTGTTTCTTCTGACAGTCCTTTCACTCGGAGGGATAGAGGAGGCCTGATGGCTGGGCGGTTACGGAATAGCCTGGCAGTGGACAAGTCACTAATTGCAAAATGACATGGGTGCTGAACATCTGATTTAACTTTCAAGGCGTAAGAGAAAGATAAATATGCCCTTTGTAGATGAAGAGACCATTCGTTGGATTCAACGTACGGGCTCTCTACAGGACTAGTCCTGAAGGCACCTGTAGCAAGACGGATACCCAAGTGGTGAATCGAATCTAACATCTTCAAGGCACTAGACGTAGCAGAGTTATACACTATAGCACCATAGTCAAGGCGTGACCTTATCAAACTTGTATATATGCTCAAAAGGCATCTTCTGTCACTTCCCCAGGATGTACGGGACAAGAGCTTCAGAAGATTCATTGTCTTCATGCACTTCGCCTTCAGATATTTCAGGTGGGGGATAAATGTTAATTTAGTGTCTAATATGATGCCCAAAAATTTATGTTCATGGCTCACTGGGAGCTGTTGTCGATTAAGGTAAATAGCGGGTTCAGGAAATATGCCTCTCTTGTTCGAGAAGAGAACACACGTACTTTTTTGCGGGTTTAATTTAAACCCATTCTCGTCAGCCCACATTGACAATTTGTTTAGCCCAAGCTGTACATGTCGCTCACAGATGGAAAGACTGCATGATTTAAAACCTATTTGTACGTCATCTACATACACAGAATAAAACATTGTACGTGGTATGATAGTGTAGAGTTAGTTCATTTTTATATCGAATAGAGTGCAGCTAAGCACGCCACCTTGTGGTACACCTGTTTCCTGTGTAAATAGACGAGATAGCACATTACCAACTCTGACGCGGAACGTGCGGTTAGACAGGTAACTCTGGATGACATTCAGCAAATTACCTCGGACTCCCATTTCGGCCAGATCACGGAGAATTCCGAACCGCCACGTGGTGTCGTAAGCCTTCTCCATGTCAATAAATACTGACAAAAAAACCGCTTGTGCACAAAAGCATCGCGAATATTCGTCTCGATGCGGACAAGGTGATCAGTTCTGGACCTACCTTCCCTGAAACCACACTGTAGGGGATCTAATAGTTTGTTACTTTCAAGAAAATGAAGGAAACGCCGGTTAACAATTTTTTCAAAGAGTTTACATAGGCAACTTGTCAACGCTATAGGCCTATAGCTGTTGACTGAAGTTGGGTCCTTGCCGTCTTTTAGTATTGGAATAATTATTGCTTCCTCCCAGGCGGATGGAATGTAACCAGCGGAGAACACAGAGTTGAAGAGTGACAGTAGTGTTTTGTGGGTTTCAGGGTGCAGGTGTTTGATAATTATATACAATATTCTGTCACTTCCTGGAGCAGACTTGTTACAGCCATTCAGCGCAGCCTGAAATTCCGCCATGCTAAATGGGCGGTTGTAAGGTTGGTTGCTATTTCCTTTCCGAGCCAGAGGCAGTCGTTCCGCTTGTTGCCGGTATCTCAGAAATGTGTCTGAATAGTGGGATGAGCTAGAAATCCTTTCAAAATGTACCCCTAGAGAGTCGGCTTGGTCAATGAGTGTGTCTCCTTGTGTATTTACCAATGGTAGAGGATGAGTTTCGCGGCCTTTTATTTTGTTTACCCTGTTCCATGCTTTTCCCTCGTCTGTATAAGAATTAATACTAGAGACGTATTTTTGCCAGCTTTCCCTTTTGGCAAGGCGGCGCGTTCTTCTACCTTGTGATTTTATTTTCTTAAAGCTGATCAAGTTCTCGGTAGTTGGGCAGTCGCGAAGGCGACCCCAAGCTTATTTTGATTTTTGCGGGCTTCCTTACACTGCTCATTCCACCAAGGAATACGACGTTTAGAGGGTGATCCATTCGTTTGAGGGATACATATTGATGCAGCATCAGTTATAAATGCCGTGAAATATAATACTCTATCATCGATTGAGAGGGTACAGATGTTATCCCAGGCCAAATGCGTCAGCTCTCTGTATTGTTTCCAGTCAGCACAGTCGACCTTCCAACGTGGCAGATGTGGGGAACACTTATCGCCTTGTGTTAATTTTAAGAGAATTGGGAAATGGTCACTACGATATGGATTTTTGATCACGTTCCACTCCAGATATGGCACCAGTGTACTTGATGTTATGCTTAAGTCAATAGATGAGAATGTTTTATTTGCCACGCTGTAGAATGTAGGTTCTTTCTTGTTCAATATGCATGCATTGGAAGATAAAAGGAACTTTTCTAATAAACGCCCTCTTGCATCACAACGAGAATCTCCCCAGAGGGTGTTGTGTGCGTTTAAATCACCTACTACAATGTAAGGTTCGGGGAGTACTTCGATAAAACTCTGGAATTCTGTTGTAGAAAGTTGATGGCATGGAGGGATATACAAAGAGCTAACGGTTATTAACTTATCAAATAGCACGACTCTGATCGCCACTGCCTCAAGGGGTGTTTGCAGATGTATATGTTGGCAGGCGATACCCTTATCAACTATAATAGCAACACCACCTGACGAGGCGAGAGCGTCACTGCGATCTTTGCGGTAAATGGCATATTGTTTCAGAAAGTTAGTATGTGAAGGTTTGAGGTGTGTTTCTTGCACACACAGCACCCTTGGGTTAAACTTGCGAAGGAGTTCCTTAATATCATCAAGATTGTGTATTAAACCTCTCACATTCCAATGCACTATCTGTGTGTCCATATTGGAAGTGTTTTATGGTGTGTGTCAAGAGATATTAGGTTGGCTCAAGGCACCTTTCCAGGCCCCTTGATGCGGGGTATTTCTTTTTTCTTGGCGCGCTCCAGGGAGCAACGCCGTTCCTTCGGCGTCTGAGACGCCGGAGAAGTTTTTGCTACATCCATCGCCTCATCAGAGGCGCTGGATGATGCCCGCTCAGCGGCCACGCGCGGGGTGTTTTCGGGCCTGTCTGCGCGAGCAGCGGCCCGGGGACCGGCAGGCTCGGAAGTCTGCTGGCCCTTCGTGGTAGGGGGCGGAAGAGCAGTGGCTGCTCCCGCCAGGGGGGGCTGATGGCGTAACCGCCGTCACACTCCGTGTGACTTGCGCGGCCGCCAGAAGATGTGGCGCTGCCCCCCGGCGCGTCACATCACTGTAGGACGGATTCGATTGATTGTGGACACTAAAACGCTTGCGCGCTTCTGGAAAAGTGATGTTTAGTTTTACCTTGAGTTCGATTATTTGTTTTTCTTTCTTCCATGACGGGCACGATCGCGAATAGGCGGGGTGGTCTCCGTCACAGTTAGCGCAGTGGGTTGGAGAAGAACAGTTGTCTGAAGCGTGGTCTTTAGATGCACATTTTGCACAAGTGGCACGCCCTCGGCAGCTCTGAGACCCATGCCCAAAACGCTGACACTTGAAGCATCGGCGCGGATTGGGAATGTACGGTCGTACGCGTAGTTTACAATATCCCGTCTCTAATGAATCAGGTAGTTCACTTGTTCCAAATGTTATTATTAGATGCTTTGTTGGAATTTCCTTGTCGTCACGCCTTCACTTAATTCGTTGCACCTTCACCACGTTTTGGTCTTGCCATCCGTCCAACAGCTCGCTCTCACTAAGATCAAGGAGGTCGTCATCAGAAATGACACCACGCACAGTGTTCATAGACCGGTGAGGGCCCACAGATACAGGGATGTCACCAAACGCAACAAGTTTCGTCAGTTTGCTGTATTGGAACTTGTCACGTACTTCCAGAAGAAGGTCGCCGCTTCCCATCTTAGTTACTTTGTAACCAGAACCAATTGCTTCTGTCAGGCATTTTGCGACCACAAACGGGGATATTGTACGGACTGTCTTTGTTTCGTGTCGGCTATGTATTACGTGGTACTTGGGAAATATTTCTTTTGGTTTGAAGAGAAAGTTGAATGTTTCATCGGTGCGCCCCCTCTTCAGGGAGCGATCAAGGAGTGGGGGGAAATTTGAAGCCATATATAGAATTACTGTATTCGGCAGGAATGCCCGCCGCCCACCTCGGAGCCCAACCTGGGGACGTCACAGGATTAGAGACATTCTATTCTGCGTACGCCAGCGGTACAATCCCACTATAACCTAATATATATACCCAAGACTGGATATATTACACAAGGTTAACCCTTGCCGCCAGGAAATAAGGAAGTAATAAGAAGTGAAGAGAAGACAGGAGAGATAGAAAAGTGGGAGAGAAAGACGAAGGATGGAGAGGAGCACAGGAAAAGGCGACTGCCGATTTCCTCCAGGTGGGTCAGTCTGGAGGTGCCGTCTATGTGAAGCCGAGGCCGAAAAGGTGTGTTGCTTCCGCCGGGGGGCCTTAAAGGTCCAAACACCCAGCTTCAGCTCAACCCCCAGGATCCCCTTTTCCCCAGACACGGCTAAGCCGCGCACGGCTACACGCGGGAGGGTCCAACCCTCGTGTGCTCGGGTCCGTGGTGTCGCAACACACCAAACGCCTGCTTGCGCAGACGCCCCTGCAGGGTGGATATTGTAAATAGTAAACAGCTTCTTTTGCTTCGACTGCCGCGGACAACATCAGTCCCTTTCCACATAAGTATGAGGCACGGAGCAGGAGCTTTGGCGCTTGAAAGTAACCGTTGGCTTGACGAACCAACCGACTGAGCTACCTTTCCGGGCAACATTGAAGGATCACGAGTTCAAATCACATGTTATGTTCCTTTTTTTTCCTTTTTTTGCTTTCTTTTAATGTATGTTCCTTCCTTTTATCACTGTACGGAAACCCTCCCTAAAAAAATTATATATCCTCAATTATGTGTGGCCACACATGTGCAGGTCATAAATACCAGGTTCTCTAGCCGAGTGCCATCCATGCGGTATAACCGAGCTCAGATTGGTCCACCTTGACTGATCAAATAGGGCACCACTGTAGGTTAAATGAGGCGTACAACTCCTGCGGGACCCGCCGTGGTTGCTCAGTGGTTATGGTGTTAGACTGCTGAGCACGAGGTCGCGGGATCGGACCCCGGCCACGGCGGCCGCATTTCGATGGGGGCGAAATGCGAAAACACCCGTGTACTTAGAATTAGGTGCACGTTAAAGAACCCCAGGTGGTCGAAATTTTCGGAGTCCTCCACTACGGCGTGCATAATCAGAAAGTGATTTTTGCCACGCAAAACACCATAATTCAATTTTTAATTTAACTCCTGCGGGGACGGTAGAGTATCCTTCTCCAGTGCAAGAGGACCGTGATTCAAATCCCGGTGCCGCGCAATTCTGCACCGGAAAATACAAAAAAAAAACCGTGTGTTGAGAAAATTGCACAAACAGGCCTGGAGTGCGGCCTGATCCCGGTGACCATACCCGTAACGCACTCTCTCACCAGAGCAGGATTGGCCACCCTGGTGCAGTACTTGGCTACAACCTCCTATATGAATACATCAATCAAACCCCGGCCCTCAGTCCCCAGCAGCCGCGAAGCAACTGACCACGGCGGCGGTCAGATCTGTGACGCTGCAGAGGGTGCTAAGAATACCTGGCTCCGGTCAGGCCGCCATTGGAATCTGAACCTGGCAACGTTTAACGTTAGAACGCTATCTAGTGAGGCGAGTCTAGCAGTGTTATTGGAGGAATTAGAGGGTAGTAAATGGGATATAATAGGGCTCAGTGAGGTTAGGAGGACAAAAGAAGCATATACAGTGCTAAAAAGCGGGCATGTACTGTGTTACCGGGGCTTAGCGGAGAGACGAGAACTAGGAGTCGGATTCCTGATTAATAAGGAAATAGCTGGTAACATACAGGAATTCTATAGCATTAACGAGAGGGTGGCAGGTCTTGTTGCGAAACTTAATAAGAGGTACAAATTGAAGGTGGTACAAGTCTATGCCCCTACATGCAGTCATGATGACCAGGAAGTCGAAAGCTTTTATGAAGACGTGGAATCGGCGATGGGTAAAGTCAAAACAAAATACACTACACTGATGGGCGACTTCAATGCCAGGGTAGGCAAGAAGCAGGCTGGAGACAAGTCAGTGGGGGAATATGGCATAGGCCCTAGGAATAGCAGAGGAGAATTATTAGTAGAGTTTGCAGAACAGAATAATATGCGGATAATGAACACCTTTTTCCGCAAGCGGGGTAGTCGAATGTGGACGTGGAGGAGCCCGAATGGTGAGACTAGAAATGAAATCGACTTCATACTCTGCGCGAACCCTGGCATCATACAAGATGTAGACGTGCTCGGCAAGGTACGCTGCAGTGACCATAGGATGGTAAGAACTCGAATTAGCCTAGGCTTGAGGAGGGAACGGAAGAAACTGGTACACAAGAAGCCAATCAATGAGTTAGCGGTAAGAGAGAAACTAGAGGAATTCCGGATCAAGCTACAGAACAGGTATTCGGCTTTAACTCAGGAAGAGGACCTTAGTGTTTAAGCAATGAACGAATATCTCATGGGCACCATTAAGGAGTGCGCAATAGAAGTCGGTGGTAACTCCGTTAGACAGGAAACCAGTAAGCTATCGCAGGAGACGAAAGATCTGATCAAGAAACGCCAATGTATGAAAGCCTCTAACCCTACAGCTAGAATAGAACTGGCAGAACTTTCTAAGTTAATCAACAAGCGTAAGACAGCGGACATCAGGAACTATAATATGGATAGAATTGAACAGGCTCTCAGGAACGGAGGAAGCCTAAAAACAGTGAAAAAGAAACCAGGAATAGGCAAGAATCAGATGTGTGCGTTACGAGACAAAGCCGGCAATATCGTTACTAATATGGATGAGATAGTTCAAGTGGCTGAGGAGTTCTATAGAGATTTATACAGTACCAGTGGCACCCACGACGATAGTGAAAGAGAGAATAGCCTAGAGGAATTCGAAATCCCACAGGTAACGCCAGAAGAAGTAAAGAAAGCCTTAGGAGCTATGCAAAGGGGGAAGGCAGCTGGGGAGGATCAGGTAACAGCAGATTTGTTGAAGGATGGTGGTCAGATTGTTCTAGAGAAACTGGCCACCCTGTATACGCAATGCCTCATAACCTCGAGCGTACCGGAATCTTGGAAGAACGCTAACATAATCCTAATCCATAAGAAAGGGGACGCCAAAGACTTGAAAAATTATAGACCGATCAGCTTACTGTCCGTTGCCTACAAAGTATTTACTAAGGTAATCGCAAATAGAATCAGGAACACCTTAGACTTCTGTCAACCAAATGACCAGGCAGGATTCCGTAAAGGCTACTCAACAATAGACCATATTCACACTATCAATCAAGTGATAGAGAAATGTGCAGAATATAACCAACCCTTATATATAGCTTTCATTGATTACGAGAAAGCGTTTGATTCAGTCGAAACCTCAGCAGTCATGGAGGCATTACGGAATCAGAGGGTAGATGAGCCATATGTAAAGATACTGGAAGATATCTATAGCGGCTCCACAGCCACCGTAGTCCTCCACAAAGAAAGCAACAAAATCCCTATAAAGAAAGGCGTCAGACAGGGAGATACGATATCTCCAATGCTATTCACAGCATGTTTACAGGAGGTATTCAGAGGCCTGGAGTGGGAAGAATTGGGGATAAAAGTTGATGGAGAATACCTTAGCAACTTGCGATTCGCTGATGATATTGCCTTGCTTAGTAACTCAGGAGACCAATTGCAATGCATGCTCACTGACCTGGAGAGGCAAAGCAGAAGTGTGGGTCTGAAAATTAATCTGCAGAAAACTAAAGTATTGTTTAACAGGCTCGGAAGAGAACAGCAGTTTACGATAGGTAGCGAAGCACTGGAAGGGGTAAGGGAATACATCTACTTAGGGCAGGTGGTGACCACGGATCCGGATCATGAGACTGAAATAACCAGAAGAATAAGAATGGGCTGGGGTGCGTTTGGCAGGCATTCTCAAATCATGAACAGCAGGTTGCCACTATCCCTCAAAAGGAAAGTGTATAACAGCTGTGTGTTACCAGTACTCACATATGGGGCAGAAACCTGGATGCTTACGAAAAGGGTTCTGCTGAAATTGAGGACGACGCAACGAGCTATGGAAAGAAGAATGATGGGTGTGACGTTAAGGGATAAGAAAAGAGCAGATTGGGTGAGGCAACAAACGCGGGTAAACGACATCTTAGTTGAAATCAAGAAAAAGAAATGGGCATGGGCCGGACATGTAATGAGGAGGGAAGATAACCGATGGTCACTAAGGGTTACGGACTGGATTCCAAGGGAAGGGATGCGTAGCAGGGGGCGGCTGAACGTTAGGTGGGCGGATGACATTAAGACGTTTGCAGGGACAACATGGCCACAATTAGTACATGACCGGGGTAGTTGGAGAAGTATGGGAGAGGCCTTTGCCCTGCAGTGGGCGTAACTAGGCTGATGATGATGATGATGAGAAGACGATGCTGTCTAGTGCAGTGCCTTTAGCTGCTGCGAGAAAAGAATGGAAGAAACTGACGCTCTCGCTCGCGAAGCAAGAGAAAGGGTGGTAAGCCTGCGGCCGAATAAAAGCTTACACGCGCAATACACGCTATAGCTTGTGCTATGCGACGCGACGCACGTGCCAGTGATTTCAAACTAGTTGACGTTTGCACAAGAAAAACGTATTTCTTGAGCAAATTGTATCACAGCTCATATTGATCAGAGACGACATAGAACCATTTCTGGGTTGTTGTTTGTTTTTCAGTAGTGAGAAAGAGATAACGGCAAAGGAAATACAAAGATATTAACCAGAGATTATCTCCGGTTGGATACCGTTTACTGGGGAAGGGGCAAAGGGATGCCATACGTGAGATAGGAAAAAAAAAACACACACACAGCCATACGATACAGAACTAAATCATGTTAACAGATGACAGGCCATGATTTTTTTTGTGTGCGTGTGTCTCTGGCTATTGACGCACGTTACACAATGCCGTGGTTCTTGTGCGCAGCTATACTATCCTATCGGTTCTTGAGGGCAAGATTTTCACTTGAGATGCTTTCCAATGTAAATTAAAGCGCCATATGGATGACCTTATTGAAAGTGTTTTTCCTGTATCATTGTATCGGTTGATTATTCAAGAAGGGCATGGTCAAAGGGTTAAGAACAAGTGGATACCGGCGAATGTGAAGAGGTTTTCCTTCGGGCTCCACACCGGAACCTCGCCTGTTAAAATAGTGTTAGGAGAAAGAGGGGTTTATGAGTTTGGGAAAACAGATGCTTTCTGTGAAACAAAGCTGAAGCTATTGAACATGTTTTCGTTGATTGTAATAATGGCATTTTCTTTTGAGACAAAGCAGATTACATTACTTGTAGACCTTCCCCTCAATCCATGTGGCATACGTTTTTTTGCCGCCTGAACGCAATTTTCAAAAGAACGACATTATTATATTTTTTTTACTCGGGCTGCAAGCAGACATGCCCGGCATGTTGCCATACATACAGCGGGATGTTCAACGCCAATCTGTGCGCGTATACTTCGCGAAAGTGGCTGTGAAAGTATGTGGTGTGCATAAGACGATTTACTACGACGAAGATGCGATGTCAATGTTTGTTGCATTATCACACGTAAATGAGGGCGGTCTGTGATCACAAACTCTTATTTAGACATGTACCCTAGCAAGAAATAAACAGAAAAAAAAATATCATGGCCTGCCGGCTAGAGCATCGGGCTGCTGTGCTCAGCGTCAGAAGCCGAACTCCACTATCGGACGCATGAATTAGCTTTTTTATAAAACGAAGCCAGACAGGAACCTCTCTACCCTGAGGTACATGCCACAAAGTGCCTGGAAAAAGCCAAAGCATGTTTCGCATTGAAAGCTCGCTAGAATTTATTAATTTTAATAATATTCCTCTTGAAATACGTCGATGTGGCCGTCATGCATGTCACTCACACAACCATGGGGCCAGTTAAGAAGTCGCGAGAAAACAAGCTGGAACCAAGGGTTCTCAAGTTGGCCTCCATCTCAAGCACTGAAGCATTTCAATCTCGACGGGTAAGACACCGGAATGTGGCAGAAGAAACGCGATAATCGACCTCTGTGCCGTGGTTCTGCCACCGCAAGGACGAGGGGCAGCGGGCTAACGAACTACGTCATCACCTCTCATGAGTCCCTCGTTGATGTTCAAGAGAAGACGAATTACTTGCGGATGCGGCGACTAATGAATGCGCTAGCACTCGCGCGATGGGACGAAAACAAGCCGAGGCGTCATTCCCCAAAACGAGGCAGATCGATGGTGGCTGTTATCTTCCTCCCGTGCTAGTAATTTTTCATCGGACAACGGTTTGAGACGCTGCGCAAGGGTGGGGGATGTCTCAGACCATGCCAGTCAGCGGCCGCTGATTCGGCGTTTCCGCAGGGCGTTTTCCGTGTTTACAAGAAAGGTGCTGATGCCGGAACCGCCGCCTTGCAGGCTGTGGGTGAGCGGCAAGCTAGTATTTTGTCTGGAGACGGGAGAGAACGTTGGTTGGAAAAGGAAGAATACGTTTGTTTGTTCTGTCCCGTGCTTGGCAGTTTCGACCGTACTGCACCTAACTCCTCTAGTTCTATGTGCCTTATTGTTTTTTTTTCTTTTTTTTGGACTCATGTTAAGATCCAAAAGGATGTTTCTTCAGGTAGTCACGAACATCTGATGACCTGATTAGAGGGCGAAAGAAGCGGACTTGACGCGTGATCTCTCCCACAATGAACCCGACAGCAAATTATCTAGACCGAAAAATAATACCGAGAATGTACAACGCCACGAGAAAAATAATGTCTTACCAGTGTACTTGTCAAAATATTGTGCAGGGGTAGAGGGGTGCGAGAAGGAGAGGTACTACAAAGTGTAGAGGCCCATTGACCTCACTAAAAGTGACACAGCATACCTGTGCGACATTAAAGAACTACGGCCCAGTTTCGAGCGAAGGTGTCAATTTCCAGTAGTTGGATTAAAAATTTCTATTATTTGTAAACCAACTACACAATTTATAACGTTGCCTGTATATGACTCATGACATGGCCTCCATTTTGTAGAAGGTTGATCTCAGTGCAACATTTCATTCTTTCATGATGCCGGAAAAAAATTCACGATGAATACGATACTCCTTAATCCGAAATTTGAATGGAGCTCTATACCTATTTTCATTTCACTATATATTGGCTGGCGCGGACAATCTGTCTCGTGCGGCAAGCTGCAAACGGAGCGAAGTGTGACGCGACTGCCTCACTAATCGGCAGATCAAGAGAGGCAGCGCGTAGGTGACGCGTGGGTGCGATTCACAGCAGCCACCGCCGACGGACCTCGGCTCATTTAGCGCTTGCTTCCATGCAGACGACGCGCGCTACTCTGACGCCATCTCGTAGCCATCGTCGCCGCACAGCCTGTTTTGCGCGGCACAACGCTTTCATTCTCACGCTCTCGCCATGCACTCCTCCACCGCTTTTCTCCTCGCGCTGTCTTCGCGATCGCCAGCTTTCTTCTCACGCTACGTTCCGCGTTCGCTTTCATTCTTCGCTGTGCTTGTTTCATCGGTCACGAGGTACGACGCTGACGCTCGCCGCAGGAACGGCCGCTTAAGAGCTGCGCTTTAAGAACATGTGCATAACCAAGCTGCTATTCTAGCGATAACCACTGTGTAGCATCACAATTGAACACCATGTACAAAATAAACTTTCGCTATAATCAGTCGTAACGTGCCCACTATTCTATAACGCAGCCAACTATAACGTTGGTGTCACTCCAAGTTCCTTGATGACAGTGGGCAATCCCCCTATGTACTTTGTATAACGTAGGAAAATGAAGAGAAAATAAGAGTCCAGTGAAGCGAGAGAGAGAATAACGAGAGAGAAGGAAGTTATGGTAAGCAGAAAAGTTTCTGTTTGGCTGTCCTGCACTGGGGGAGAGAAAAGAGGAATAGAAATAAGGTAGAGAGAAAAAGATGGTAAATGGGGTGCGTCGAAGAATGGCCATGTCTGAATTCGGCCATTGCAGATTCAGTGAATAGTACTGAATGAATATTTCTAAAGTGCACAATTAGGGCAAAAACATTAACTATTCGACACACATAACCTCTGACGTGCCCTTTAGTTTCACCTCCTGATTGTTATACAAAAAGGTGGTACTTCTTTTTGACTGCAGGATAGTATATAACATATCTCGGAAGTGCGTTTTGCAGAGGAGGTTGTGCTGTTAGAAATCAAAATGCCCCCACAGTGAAATGTTCCCTAAAATAAGCATTTAAATGTTTGTTTAATTACGTAAACTGCTGCTGTTTAGTTAAATTTATGCTTTTCGAAACATAAACAAGTCCTTTTTCCTTATAAAAATACCTTTGTGCATATGTTCCGAAAACTTCCACGACTGCCTATCTTTAATTAGATATACGGATGGTATATTACCAATGATCCTGTGCAATTACGGGGTCAACGGTCATCTCGTCCCACATTCCACCGACTACGAGCTGTGAAAGACCTACCTGGAAAGCGCTATGATAATTCAGGTCCGAAGAAGAAAAACCTGAAAATGCCGGCTGCTACGAATATCGATTTCTGTTCGCGTGGGAAAATGCTTCTCACACGAACCGTTGGTGCTCTCTATCGTCTTCCAGGTGGCGGCGCCAGCAGCGCTCGACGAGCGAGCGACAACAACACGGCTTGGGACGCGGGCAGTACGGAGTCGCGACTGATTCGCGCGCTTAAAGTCGGTGCCGCGCCTCGCTGTGGAGAACAGTTCGCACGACAGCGTCCACGCCATTTCGCTTCGATTGGCGCAAGCGATGATCTCGGCCAAGGGAGCGAGAACACCACCGCAGGAAAGGCTTTTCCTTCAGGCAGCCTGAACTGCGGAGGCCACAAAACGTACTATATGGCGAGAGATTTGGTCGGTCGTCCGTTACTGCCTCTGCCTCAGGCCCAAGATGTGCGGCGGACACACTTTTTTAGAGAGACTGAATCGTTGTGAGCAGAAGATTCTGGATTAGTGTGTAGGTTTTATAAAGGGGGGTCTCCTTCATTAATCCACATGTGCGAACATGTGCCCAAACACTTTCGTTTTTCTTTTTGGAGGGGGGGGGGTTCTTTATTACAATTTTGAAATATCAAAAAGCGTATGCATTGTCTCGTGGGCGCTAACTTGAAAGTGTTTTACTGCGTATCACCACGAGTTCTCTCTTCCTTCATTGTATGCGCACATTTACTAAGGTAATCCCATCCAAATGTGGTTATTTCAGTTGGCGCAGCTTGCGTGGTGCGCAGGAAATGAGAATTTATCGCTAAACGGCGGATCGTTGTCAAGTACACCTTGAAGCAACTTGCCTTCGTGGTTGCGCTCGTGAGTTATTCTCATTAGGACTAGGCACAAGCAGGAGCCGTTCGGGGAAAAAGAAATTAATATTATTTTCTTACTTCAACTATTGCGACAACACTAACTTTTCGACTTTAGACATTAACGCCTCGAAAGTATTTCAAACAAACTTGGCCAAAATGGGAATTCTCCTCAGGGTACCGGACAGTTAATATTATCCCCGGCGGGTCACAAGGAACTCGCACGCGCTATGCTGGCCAGAAGTAGGCAACCACAGGGTCGTGAGTTTTATCTACACATGAAGCGTAGACGACGCATGCGCCAAGGCATGCTGACCGGCACGTGGCTTGTTCGCCACCATCACAACTTTAGTGTCATGAAGTTGTAGATGCTTATCGATTGTTGTAATGAACATTCGACGAAATCTCGACAACATCAACAACGTTTATAAAATTTTGGAGGGCGCTTAAGGTTCGCTTTTCGGAGTGGAACGCGACAGCATTCAAAAGATCCCTCAGTGCTTCTCACGCTTCCAGGCAAATGCAGTCTATGTAACCGTAATGTTGACTACAGAGAGAGAGAATAATTTTATTGAATTAGGGAAAGGAGGGATAGGAGGTTAGAAGCTTGATGGTTGGGGCCCCAAGACCAGGGCTCCACTGGCTTCTGCCACCAGCCGAGCATGACCCAAAGAGCCTTCTGCACCTTCGGCTCTGAGCTGGCGACTTGTGCCTCCCATTGCTCCAGTGTGTTAGTTAGAATACACTTAGCTAAGTGGGCATTTAAACTTGGTGGTATATTTTGGCATCCCCATGAGATGTGGCACAAAGGTGGTGGCAAGTCGATACACGACGGACTGCCACGCCCATACATCGTTGAGAAAATTTTGCTAAATTCTGCTAAGAAGAAGACGCCGAGCAGTACGGTCGTGCCCACACCGGCTCCTGCTTTCTTCGATATTTTCGTTGAAACATTCACCTCAATCTCTATGCTTTCTGCACCACCGGATGCATAAGGAAAAGAGGAACCCACGGATACCAACTTTTCTACGGTGGGTGGCCTTTTCGTTGGTTTTTCGAGCTGCTTCTCTTCCGTGACGCCGTGCTCCCCTCAGTCTGACGGCAAGGCCTAACCAGCGCTCGCCGGGCAGGGTTAGTCCCGCCTCGTCATGTCAGAGGGAATGGTTGTTGTAATGGATGGAGACGATCTTCCGCCGGCAGAATTTAGTGCGGAGCACGGCTGGCGCTCCGCCGCTGTCAAGAAAAACGCCCTGCGCGTCTCTCGTCGCGACAGCACCCGTGAAGCGGCAAGCAGCGAGGGGCACCGCGCGCGTCTCAATGGCAGCAGGAAGCCCACTAGCCTAAAGCACAAGATCATCAAGTCGTCGCGAATGCCTCAGCTCCCGAAGGAACACTGGAAGATTATCGCCCGCCCCAGGGGTGGTCTGGATGTTCAGAAAACGGGCTCCGCTCGGCTTGGTCGGGCCGTCGCCGCCGCGGCAGGACTCACGTCCGAGCAAGCTAGCCATGACATCGTCTGCCCCAACGCAACACAAAATATTATCGTCCTCAGCACCGCGTCTCGCGATAAGGCAGATGCTTATCTAAAAATGAATTGCATCACCCTGGGAATGAAACAGTACGAACTCAGCACTTACGAAGCCGCGCCGCACGCCACGTGTAAGGGTGTCATACGTCAAATTGATGTGTCGGAGAGCCAGGCCGACCTGGACAGAAGCATTCTCAACGAGAGAAATCCGTTAGCCCTGGGAGCCAAGCGAATCAAGAATAGCGAAACGGTAGTAATCGTTTTCGACGGCTACAAGGTCCCCAACTTCGTGTTCTACGGCTCGGCGCTAGTCAAGTGCTCCTTGTACCTCAGGCAGCACGACTGCTGCTATGCCTGCGGTAGACTAGGCCACAGAGCCGACGTCTGCCCATCGCCGGAGGACAAGATATGCAGGAAGTGTGGGGCCAACAACCCCGACGACAACCACACCTGCTCGCCTACTTGCAGCCTCTGCGGGGGCCCGCACGCCACAGCGGACAAGATTTGCAAGCAAAGATTCCAACTCCCATACATCGTTCGGCGGAGGAGAAGGGAAAGAAATCCGGAATCCAGGAATCGAGACCCGTCACCAGCACAGACAAGCGCCGACAGCGAACCGGCTAAACCTTCCAGCAGGCGCTCCCGCTCGAGAAGCCGCTCGAGGTCCAGGAGCTGTTCCCGGTCCAGGTCCAGGAGCCGTTCCAGGTCCAGGTCCCGGGGCCGCTCAAGATCGGGAAGCCACTGCCGGGGCCCACAGAACAGGGTCCGGTTCGAGGAGCCAGCCTGTGCTGGGAAACAAGGCGCCACTTGGGCAGACAGGTTGCGGAGTAGAGGGAGAACTGCCGTAAAGGTAACTGGGGGTGCGGCGCCAGAGCATGGTTCGTCTGAAATAGCCCAGCTTAGGAAAGAAAATGCCGAGATGCGCAGCATAATCTTGTTAATGCGAGCCGAAATAGCAGAGCTCAGAAAGGCTAACCAACCTCACCACGTTCCAGTCCCTAGTTCAACCCCCTCAAGAATCCCTTCGGTGACCCCCTCTCCCCAACCCCCTCGGGGACCTCACGCCGCTCCAGTCCCTAGTTCATCTCCCTCGGGGACCCCCTCTGCCGAAACCGCAGACGTTCCCATGGTCGTGGATGCGAGCCACTCGGGCAAACCTGCCAAAAGAAAGGCCGTTCCCAGCATGCCCGAAAATGTACCGGCTAAAGCCAAGTCCGAAGTCAGAGAAATGTTGAATTCAATCTGCTACGAGATCAAGAAGATTACCGAACGACTATCTGCAGTGGATCAGCGACTCTTGGTCGTGGATCAGAAGTTAGATGCGCAAAATGTCAAAATTCAATGCTTAGAAAACAGAATGCCAGAGATAGAGTCCAAGGTGCAGGCAATGGACATCAGGACGTCGACTCACGTACGTCCCGTTTACTTCACGGATGCCACGTTGGTACCTACGCCGCCACCACTGCACATTCCCGGACCGATTAATAGAACCATCTCCCTCGAGACCCTAGTAGCAACGCCGGAAGGCACTCTATACAGCAAGGATGGCGCCACACACTCAATTTAGGATTTGGCAGTGGAACTGCAGGGGACTCAGCCATAAAAGATGAACCCTGCAGCAGTTTGTTCGCACTCACATAGAAAAGCCACATGTTATATTATTACAAGAAACGATGACTGATCAGATTTCACTCCAGGGATACAAAGCTCTTGCTCTACGTGGGGACGGCAGAGGAATCTGCACATTAATCAGCAGCAAGTTCACTTTCGTCGCACACGATCTAGGGGTCCAGCCTAGCAAGACGGAGACCTCCCTAGTAGAAGTCATCCCAAGCCAATCCAACATCTCTAGCATTTTTATACTTAACGTATATAGCAGCCCGAGCGATCAAAGACAATGTTTCAAAACCATCATCACTAGGGCGACGAAACTCGCCCGAAACTCTCCACTGGTTGTGGCCGGCGATTTCAACGCCCCCTTTCACGCGTGGAACTACACGCACGACACGGTCAAGGGCAGAAGCCTGTGGCAGGAGGCGGGAGATGCGGGACTCTCTCTATTGACGGACCCAGCCTTTCCCACCAGATGGGGCACCTCCTCGACCAGGGACTCTGTCCCGGATCTCACCTTTGTTAAAAACGCTGGCTCAGCCATGTGGTCGAATCTGCTCATAGACCTCGGTAGTGATCACTACATCACGGTCACCAGCTTACAAGTGGAGCAGAAAAGAAAGAAGGCGTTCTCGGTGCCCGACTGGGACAAATTCCGTGAGATTCGCAAGGCCCGCGCCGCCCGTGGAGAAAAGCCGGAGAGTCTCGTCCAGTGGTGCGCACTAATTGTGCAAGATGTCTGCTCCACAACCAAAACCATAGAGACGGACCTACAGACAGACAAAATGGATAGCAGGCTAGCGCACCTTCTCGAGGCTAAGCAATCACTTCTCGAGAGGTGGAAAAGCCAACGCTTGAATCGCAAGCTCAGAAAAAAGATAGCCGAGCTCAACAAGCAGATCGACGAGCACTGCCAAGCCCTGTCTAGGCAGCAATGGGACGACATTTGCAATTCAATTGACGGGCAGATGCGCACGGGAGGGAAGTGGAATCTTCTCAAACACTTGCTCGACGACTCCGGCACCAAGTCAAACCAGAGAAGTCTCCTCGCTAAAGCGCTCCACGAAGCCAAGAAGCCATCTTCGGAAAAGGACATGCTGGAGATGCTGGCTAAGAAGTAACTGCCGCTCAAAACTGTGGCCGATGAGGCGGCATACCCAGTATACAAAGGGAAGCCGAACTCCGCGCTGGACGAACCTTTCAAAATCAGTGAAATCCGCCGCGCCCTACACGACCTCAACGGTAGGTCAGCAACCGGCCCGGATCACATTAACAACAAGGCTCTCAGAAACCTAGAGGACGCATCGATCGAGTTTCTTACAGATGAGATAAATCGGATTTGGGAGCAGGGAATTGTACCGGAAGAATGGAAGTTGGCGAAGGTCATACTAATCCCAAAGCCCGGTAAACCGCCGAGCCTGGACAACCTCCGGCCAATCTCACTGACGTCATGTGTAGGGAAGGTGGCCGAGCACGCCATCCATAACAGAATTGCCGAGTATATCGAGACCAACGACCTTTTCCCTCACAACATGATAGGTTTCAGGCCAGGCCTCTCCACCCAGGACGCCATGAAGCTTATCAAGATCCAAATCTTGGAACGCTGCACTCGGGACACGAGAGCCATCCTTGGTTTGGACCTGGAGAAGGCCTTTGATAACATCCGTCACGAGTTCGTTCTCGACGCCATCTCCAAACTCGACCTGGGCTCGTCCTTCCATGCCTTCGTCAGGTCTTTCTTGAACAAACGATGCGCCATCCTCAAGGCTGGAGATTTGGAATCGGAGAAAATGGAGCTGAGCAGAAGAGGCACCCCCCAGGGGTCAGTCATCTCACCACTCCTCTTCAACATCGCAATGGTCGACCTCTCAAGGTATCTAGGCAAGGTCCAGGGCATCGGTCACACGATCTACGCGGACGACATCACTGTCTGGTGCGCGGGTGGCAGTGACGGACAAGTCGAAGCCGCTCTCCAAGAAGCTGTCGACACTACAGAGCGTTTTCTAACCGACACGGGACTCCGGTGCTCCCCAAAGAAATCGGAGCTCCTTCTCTACAGCCCAAGTAGAAAGGGCCGCAAGCCACAGAACTGGAAACCCCCCTCTGAAATTGACATTAATCTCTACACCAATTGCGGAGATCCCATTCCCAAAGTCGCGTCCATTCGAATCTTGGGAATGACACTCGAAGGGGCGGGCTCGAATAACATCACCATTCAAAAACTAGCCAAAAAGACGGATAGCGTCATCGGTCTAATCAGGCGGGTAGCTAACAGAAGGAGAGGCCTGAGCGAAGAGAATCTGTTAAGGCTAGTCCACGCTTTCTTGTTGTGCCATTTTACGTACGTAGCGGCCATGCACGTCTGGAAGAGGGCCGAGAGAGTCAAGCTAAATGCCATGATAAGGAGGGGGATCAAGAGCGCGCTTGGACTACCCAACTACACACGCACCGACCGACTCCTGCAGTTGGGTATTCATAATACCCTGGAAGAGATTGCAGAAGCACAAGAAAGGGCACAGATTCTTAGGCTCTCGGGCACCAGAGTGGGCAGACGACTCCTAACTGAGATAGGCGTCCCCCCGGCCACTGTCGAAGATGCCTACCAGGGCCTTCCGAAAGAGCAGAAAGATAACATCATCATATCGCCCGCCCCGCGCAGTATGCATCCCCAGCGCAACGTGGAAAGAAGGAAGGCCAGAGCGGTAGCGCTCCTACGCCACGCAACCGAACTCCCTGGCGGCAGCTGCTTCGTTGACGCGGCCCAGTATGCAAACAGCAACAATTTCACGGTAGTTTCAATCAACCACAGAGGTTCGACCGTTAACGCCGCTTCGGTACGAAGCACGTCGTCGCATGCGGCCGAGCAAGTGGCCATTGCCTTGGCCCTCCTGGACGACGGACATGCCAATATCTTTAGTGACTCCAGGGCAGCCATCCGCGCCTTCAGCGTTGGCGCCGTGTGTAAGGAAGCCTGTCGCATCCTCGAAGGCAAAAGCATCGCCACCCACACTCTCACGTGGTTCCCCGCTCACATGGGATCCATCATGGGAGGCCCCACAAACCTCAACGAGCTGGCCCACTCCAAGGCGCGAGGTCTCGCTTTCCGCGACCATGGAGAACTCCAACGCCGGCCCGCAGTGGTGGAGAACAGAGATCAACCGACTACATACAAAGAAATTGCGCAGCACTTTTATCTCGGCAGGAGAGACTTTCCCCTTCCACACAAGAAGTTAAATAGAGCGCAGGCATTGACCCGCAGATTATTGCAAACAGGTTCATATCCCAACCCGGCTTTATTCCACAAAATTTATCCCGACACCTATGCCACTAGTTCTTGCAGGCACTGCAATGGCATCGCTAGCCTAGACCATATGCTCTGGCGTTGCCCCTCGTTACGAGGCACGGAACAAATCAATGTGGACAAGTGGCTCTCCGCTATCAAGAGCCCCGATGCCGGGGCGCAACTATGGGCTGTCCAGAGGGCCCACGATGCGGCGGTCGGGCAAGGCCTGCCTGTCCCAACGTGGGAGCGGCCCGCAGCGCGCTGAGTCGCGTACCTCAGGACCTTATTAAAGTTTTGCATCCATCCATCCAATAAAGTTGGGTAGACCCCCGTTTGAATTATGCAGAGATCTATTGCGTCTTCCCCTTGCAGAGATGAGGGGGTGGGGCGGCGTATGTTTGCCGGCAAACGTTGGCGGTGAACGCTATGCATGAAGGCGAGCTTTGTGGTTCTTTTTTTGATGGTGTGCAAGAAAACTGAGGGGGAAGCGCTCCTCCCACTAAGACATACCTCAAACGGCAGCTGGAGAGAGAGAGTAAAACATCTTCATTATTAATATTTTAATGGAGAGAGTAGCATGTTTAGGCAGCTGGAAAACGCTGCCGCGTTGAAGCAGGTCCGTGTTTGAGTTTCCGCCTAACAGAATTGTGTTTTTCGTATTTTTTTCAAATTCATCACGTTAAATCAATCACGTTAAAACCTTCATTGTCTTGCGCCTGTTCTACAGATTTGTACCGTCAACCTTGAAGTCAGTGGCAATCATCATAGTTATGACATGGCACCTGGCGCGACTTCTAACATGGAGAGTAAACGTTACATGTTGCATAACGAAGTGAACTCTCAAAACTCAACAACTGTCTCTCTCTCTCCATAGCTTGTGTTTCGAATCCATATTTAGCAGTGCACTGTAGAAAAGTGAACAACGAATGCATTTACAATTGACTGTTGGCTTTTCTTTAATTGCGCTTGCTTTTGCCCAGAAGGTGGGGGGGAGGGGTTTAGAGAGAGGACAAATGCCCCTTTAAAACTTGCGTAATAGTCCATACATACTATTCCATCTGTCTTGTACTTTTATGTGCCAGATCTTCGTGGAACAAGTTATAATCGGAGCGCATTTGAGCAACCAACTTAAACCAAGTACACCGCTAGAAACACCTCCGTGCATTCGAAGTGTTCGACCTAAAAGTTAAGGCACTGCATTTCTACCACACATCCCATTGTAGTCAGGATTGTTTCAAGCTTTCATTTTTGCAGTAGATCATGTGACGTTGGGATGACCTAATGGATCGCAAAGTTGTTACACTATGTTCGCGGGAGCCCCTTATAGTTAACGAAGGATTCAGTGGCATTATTGGCGAAAGTGTATTATTGCGGAATCACAGCATAGATATATATACACTTCTCCCGCATGGATTAGAACACGTGCTCCGAGCAACCTGATAGCGTCTGTCGCGGAATAACGGGAAATCTGTGCTAAAGAATCATGCCAGGCGCTTAAATTCCACCTCTTTTCGTGATAATGAGATGGATGCGCCTCATTATCACGATAAGAGGTGGAATTTAAGCGCCTGGCATGCTTCTTTAGCACAGATTTCCCATTCTTCCGCGAGAGACGCTATCAGGTTGCTCGGAGCACGTGTTGTAATGCATGTGGCAGAAAAGTATATATGTATGCTGGGATCCCGCAATAAATACTCGTTGTTGAAAGTTAGCGCCAAATGTCTGTGTCGTCTGTGTTCTCCCTTTGTCCTGTTTCTGATGGGCTACGCTTGTTTCCTCAATTATGGTACACCAAGAAGCTCAACGGGCAACTTTCGCCCTTTCCATACCCTTTGGTCCCCGTGTAAGCCCGCTCGAGCTCAGGCTCATGCGTTTGCGGACGTCCGCGCACACTGTGGCGAAAGAGTCACCCATACATGTCGCTTGAGCATGTGAAGCTCAGCGAATAGTTTCTGTTTACTCTAGGCCACCTGACCTAGAGTCGTCGTCGGTGAGCTGGTTTCAGCCTGTGTGCGCGCCGTCGGTGTGATCACCTGTCTGTTTGGGTCAGTCTGTGTGCATATATTTTTATCGTTGTGAGCGACCGATCTACGAAATGCTTCAAACTCGGCTCTCAGTTCCGCCAAGTTACTTTTGAAGGCACGGTTCTCCTCCACTATTATGCGATATTCAGGGTTCTGTTTACTGGGCGTCGATTTTTTTTTCTTGAGATTTTGGTTTGGCAGTGTGAGATGCGACTTGCGCCCAGCTCACCTGATTAGGTTGTGACTTCCTCTGTGCCAGCGGGCCCTTCGGAGCCTCGCGCTGTCTTCCATCAGGATGGAATATTGCTGCTGTTGGTTTCCCGTTCTCGGCTGGGACCTCGGTCATGGTCGCGCTCCAGGTTGACCGGACCAGGTCCGCTCCCTCAGCCTCGAACAGGAACTGCTGCTTCACTGTTCGAACTGGAGCTCCCGGTAGGCCTCTAGCTCAGCGTCTTCGTGCTCGGTGGCAAAGCACCGCAGTGTTTCCTTGGCTAGCGGAGTCTTCTTTGGTATTCACGCAGATCGCTGTCGTCTTCGGCAGCTGCGGTCGCCGGTGGGCGATCCTCCCCATAAGCGGCGCATTTCGGGCTGCACTCGTGTCCTTCCGGTGGGTCCTGTACCCCGCACAAGCGGTGCACAGACAATTCCGGCTGTGGGCACACGTCCGTACGATGGCCTACACTGCAGCAGGTTTCGCTCACCTTAGTTGAATTACGGTACGGATAGCAGGCTTTCTGTGCACCGTATTAGTGTACTTATCTCAGTATGACGTTTCCTAAGAAAGTAATCATTGCTTGGGAATCGCTGAGCATTCGGACTTCAACTACTTCCACTCCTTGGGCACGGATCCAGACGTTTGCCGTTAAAACTGCGGTTGGCGTTCGGGGTTCGACTCCGCGTACGACGCCTCGAACTGCCCCTTTTCTGGTCGTTACGTTAGCATTAACGGGATTGAGTCGTGCACTAATGCCCAGCGCTTTGATGATCTGTATCATCCGCGCGTTCTCTTTCTCCGGTATCGATACAACGGCGATGTTCTATCCTTGTCTTAAACGCAGGATGAAATTTTCCCTTTGTATATTGTTTTGGTATGCTTCCACGACGACCCGGGCCAGCCCCTCGCTGCTGATGTTTTTAAGGGGTAAGCCTTGATGCGCGCGGATAACCACTTTCAGATCTTCCCAGGCTAGCGGTGGTTGACGCGTCCTGCGTGGTCGGTGTCGTTGTTTGCTGAGTATGTCGGCTAAGTACAACGGGGCGTCTCCTTCCGACGCGCTTTTGCGCTCCCTCGCCTGCCGTTCCTTCTCAAGTAGTGGCAAGACTTTCTCCCATCCCTCAGTGTCACACAATGCTGCTGAACAAGCACCACCATCATGGAAGTCGGCATTTCTCTCGGGAGGGGTCGACATGCAGTTGGCGTAAGAGTAGGGTAAGTCCGTACCTACATCGCTGCAGGGCGCTCGTGGGATGTATTGAGTCGATATAAAGACTCCCACTGCATCTTAAGCCAGCTATCGTCAGGGTTGAAGCCGCCGGTGTCGAGCGCGCGTTCACCAGCGTCGCCGCCGTCACCATACATGACGTTAGGGTTAGCCGGCTGTGGAGGTGGTTTCTTGGTCGTAATTCCCAAAAAAGGTCCAATCTCCGGAATACTGCCTTCCTCGGAGAGCGGAGAACTTAGCGGATACAGTGTCATTGGTTTCAAGGTGGTAGCGAGGCATGGTACGACCGAAAAACGTCAAAACATGCGGAGCCCGATGTGAGCGCATTCGCTCTGCTTGGCGCCCCCTTGGCGTCCATGCTTGAATTGAAATATTCAAACTTGGGCAAGGATTCATCGCACAGATGAAAATGACTGACTTAAAGAAGAAAGGAAGAATGGCTATATATGAAGCAGGAGGAATGGGCAATGTGCCTCTATTTGCATAGGCGCCTACTACGGGTCGGGGGAGGGGGCGGGAGGGGACCGGGGCCAAAGGCCCCCGACGGAGATGTTTGAAAGGGGCAGAGCTCCCTCCTCCGCTCCCGGCGATGCCGAAGCCTGGCCCCCACCTCCCCACGCGCATGTTTAGAATGTCATTATCAAAATTATGTCACCCACATCACTTGAGGTTTTTTTTACTTGCCTCGAACTATTCACTTAAAAGGTTATTGTGGTTAATAGCTTACTGCATCGTTGCTATCGCGGATGTGCATAGCTTTTAATTCATATTTTCGCTTTATTTCTGCAAACCTTAACAATAGGAGGACAATCACATTGGAAGTACTAGCAGCGGCTGCCTCATCCATATTTTCTCATTTCAACATTGATTTAAATTTCCACTGTAAACAATATGCCCATAAACAATAATTTAAATATACACACAGGATCAAGTTTATTATATTTTTGAAAGAGAAGGAGCTAGCCAATTAAGATTTATCTCTGAAGGTATGAATAGCCTATGCTTGGATAATGAATATGTGGCTGTATGTTCACCTCGCTTCAGATTACTTTACGTGCGTTTTGACACCGAAAAAAAGAAGCCTGCAGAGTTCAGTGACCACTTTCGGCAGAGTCTTTTATCAACGGCGTGTGAAATACACGTGAATGATATACGTCTCAGTATTGCTTCACTTTCTGGTAAGCAATGGTAACGACCCTTGAAAGAAATATGACCTCTTGTAATAATTTATATTTATTAGGGATGGAAGCACCTTGACGTGCACGCAGAGCTCATATATATATATATATATATATATATATATATATATATATATATATATATATATATATATATATATACAGGGTGTCCCAATTAACTGTCGTGCACACAGATTTAAAAGAAAGCGCGATTGCGTTGCTCGAAGAAAACCTAGTGCATATTGTTTCAGATACAGTGGAGTAGCTGGCAGTACTCTTTTCATTACTTACATTTAATACAGTAATTGTAATTAATTATCTAACTCGAGAGGTACTATTATAATTATCAAAGTGTCCATGAGGCATTTCTAGGCAAAGCGAAGGGACATCTAAATTCGGTATTTTCAGTGACGTACTAATTGTGTACAAATTTTTGAGACTTTTATATATATATATATATAAACTCCGCGATATATGAAACATATCACGCGACTGCGCTACCGCCTATATCATAAAGCAGCGCCCTCGAACAAGCTGCCTTTAATTTAGCTAGAACGAAATAAAGGAGATAAAGAAAAGCATCGTGATCCAGATGGTTCCTTATCTTCCGCGCCCAGGATGAAGTAATATGTGCCGTTTGGTGCTGTAGCTGTTGTCTTAGCTAGATAAAGTGAACGGATGGTTCTCTTTTTTTTTGCCACAAAACTTATCACCAGGAGAGCGAATTCACAGCGTCAGTGCAAAGGTTTAAAGGCTCATCTAGTTTTTTTTTCCAGTCGCTATGTCTTTCTCTATGAGCAGAAGGAAAACATGGCCCTTGTCTTGGGAGCTGCAAAGGACAACAAGAGGAAGGCTGAAAATGTATATAAGTCATAGAAGTTTGGCGACAGACCAAACGCATCGATTATCATCAGAAATTACGAAAACCAGAGACAAACCGGCAGATTCGAGAAACAGCAGCGGATGTCTCCATCTTTGACTCTTAGCCTAGGCACGGATGATGTAGCATTTATGGCCACGAACCCTCACGCTAGCGTGCGGAACGTGGCCACTCAGGTACGAATTTCCAAGTCATCAGTTTGGAGGATTTTAAATGACTCAGGTTTTCACCTCTACCACCTTAACATGCACCAATACATGGATGATAGGGACCCACAGAATCGTCTGGATTTCCTGAAGTGGGTCTTCACAAAATCCGATTAGTCACTGGACTTTTTGAGCAACATCATGTGCACAGATAAAGCAACCGTTTTTCCTGAAACGGCCAGGTAAATCTCCATAATGCACACTACTGGAGTGACTCCAATCCACACTGGGCAAAGCGCACTCGGCACCTGTACCAGTGATTGTTCAATCTGTGGTTCGGCATTAACGCCGGAGTTATAATCGGTCCCACTTTATTTGACCACACACTAACTGGACAGTGTTACGTGGACGGAACCCTTGAAGGAGTGGTGGATGAGTTCCTCAGCGAAGTCCCGCTGTTATGTCTTCGACTTCAGTGGTTTCAGCAAGATGGGGCTCCAGCACACAGCAGCAGCGGAGCACGAAACTGGCTAGATGCGACTTTTCATGCCTAAAAGATTGCAAGACACCCGCCTGCAAATTGGCCGGCTAGGTCACCTGACCTCCCTCCACTCGATTTCTTTCTTTGGGGTTATGTAAAAGATCATGTTTAGATGAGACAGAATGTCAGATGAGCTCAAGCGAAGGATAACGGTTGTCTGCCCTAGAATTCCAGCCTAGGTTGTCAAGAAAGTCCCCAAATATGTGATAAAGCGGACTGAGAACTGCGTAGCATATTGTAGGACACCTATTCGAACACGTACTCTAGGCAGCAGCTAGTGTTCAATGGCGCTTACAAAATCATAGATCATACGGGCACACTGAAATCTGATGGTTTGAAATGCATAAACATTTCTATCCTTACCCAACGGACAAACCGCCCCTCCGTCCGTCCCGTAAGACGATCGCTTTGAGCATAGCACCCGCAGCAGCGAGTGATTTGACTTGCGTGCTGCCTCTCGCTTCAACGCTAACGAGCAGCGAGCTCTCCCGGATCTCTGAGCACATGCCGCACTCTGCCGCCTTCTAGATGCGGGCCGCCCCGCCGCGCCACACGTAGCAGCGGCCGGAGCATGGTTGATTGTGGTTTATAATGGTTAAGTGTTACCTAATAAATGTTGCACATATTTTCTCCATTTGCTACGGCTCCCTGGTCACTTCATCCCACGTCCACAGCCCCTGCGGGCTATCTATAACACCAGGGAACATTGCTCTACTCGTCTCTTCTACGTCGTCTCGTGCAGGTCTCAATAGTTCGGAGCTGCAACCGCACTTAGTCCTTTCGCGGTCGTTGTCTCAATTACACGAAACACACAAGCATACTACCACGATACACCACGACAGCACTCCGAAATGCTTACGCATCATTCAGATAAATCGCAGACAAGATTTTTTGTGCAGACGTCCCTATTGCCAACTCGGCTCATTTAGAACTGGTACAAATACTTTCTTAAACGCGTCGGTTTTGCCTTTTCTCTACAAGTGAGTTGCTTCATGGTCTGTTTATTTCGCCTTAATATTTTGCCACGAACCTGTTTTTCTTTTTCAGCACGTATAAACTCTAATGAAAAATAAAACCGTCACTTTTTTTGGCTTTGGTGCGAAGCAAGATTCTGGCGCGAAATATAGCTGCATGCGCTCTCTTTCAATCCGGTGGGAGCCGAGCCGGGATTTTGTAATATTCTATACCTATTCTATTACTTTTCGCGTTTCGTGCGTGGCCAGAGCGGTGCTTCGGACGCGTTATCAAGGGGCTTTTGTTATCAATGTGATCAGACAGCCTTGAAGGACGGATAATAAGTGTGACATAGAAATGAGAGGAAGGAATAGCGGTGAAGGCCCGAGACCTGCGGTTGGTGCACCTTCCGTACCATTATCGAGGTGATGCACTGTATCTTCTGGCTTGCGACAGGTGAAGCAGTTGCTTTCAATCAGCTTGTTTGAGGGTGCTGCTTTATGATGCAGGAGAAAGCGCAGTCACGTGGTATTTTTCATCTTTTGTAGGGTTTCTTTACCAGTCAGAAAAAATCGTATGCCATTAGTACGCCGATGAAAGTAACGCATTTAGATGTCTTTTGGGGGCGCCTACGAATGCCCCATTCACATTTTGTTAAAAACCACAGCACTTCTCAAATGAGGTAATTAATTATAATTGCCTAGTTAAATCTCAGTAACGAAAACATTACTGGCGACTACTTCCCTGTACTGGAAAGATCATGCACTAGGTTTTCTTCGAGTAATGAAATTGCTTTTATTTTAAATCTTGGTTCATGATAGTTGCGACACCCTGAATAATTCACTTAGTCTCCGAAATGAGGTAAAGCCGGATTCACTTAAAGTCAGAATCAACAGCAGTCATGTGTTGCAGTGCTTATGCTCAGACTCAAAGAAGAAAAAGAAGAGTGAGATGACGCAGTTTCTCCGGAAAGGCGAAGCAGTATTAGTGACTGCAAAGTATAAAAGAATTTCACGTAGATTACACCACCGAGAGACACCCGATTCTTCGTGGTGCAAGAAGAACCAGGCTGTGAAATTGAACTATCTCCTTCCATGAGGTCTTGTAGATGCTCATATAAGGACGGCACTTGAGCGAACAAATCTTCGAGGTCACACGAAGTTTCCTCAAGTGGAAGTGTCATTAAAGGCTATATATAATGGATCGCCACCGGAAAAATAAAAACTTTCAGCCTATGTCTACATGCACCTGTTGGGGTAGGATTACTTCAATTTGCGCGTTTTGCTGATTCAGGTAACTTATTGCCGTGAACTTTATGATGACATACAAGGGGTTGGCAGGCAAATTTTTTCTTCCCCTTGGCCATAATTCACTGCGTACGAATTACCTGTGGTGTATTCATAGACATGAACATATTGGTGAGTACATGAAAAGCACGAGTGCTTAGACCAACATCTACTCTCAGGTGATGCTCCGACATATAATGCACCCCACCCTTTATCAACCCATTCTTCCTTTCTGTACAGAGTGAACAAACCTACACCACAGCACCTGGCCTGTCAAAAAATTTCTAATTACCACCTCGACTGAATACGCAACGCACAATGATGATGAAGGATGATGCTGACCAGCTCGGCATTAGAAACTAAGCGAAAGCTGGTCACCAGAGCCAAAATTTGTGTTACCACCCTTGGGGCCCTGGACAGAGGGCTCTTCCTACCACGGACGTTACACCCCTCCCTGTGCCCCGTCAAAATAAACTTTTCTCTCACGCGCGCGTGTCTCTGGCTGGCTTCTAGATGTTGCTCTTTTCTACCACAGCACATGCTTTGTGAATATGCCCGATTTGTAAAGACACTTTCTTGGGGCGCAGAGGCTCCCGTAATTTAGTTCATTCGTTCCATTTATTCTTTGAATAGGCTGATGGTCAACCCGGAGTTGCAAAGATGCTCTGAACGCTTATTGCAGTGTGTCTTTTATTCCTTGTTCAGTTCTTCTCAGTAGACATGATGTCACGCGCCGACAACGAACCTGTTCGAGAAGTCTCCTTCGTCGGTGCTTTAAAGACGTTGATGGGGATCCTTTTCGACCGTAGAAAGTCGTTGACAGGAGCCAAAATGAAGAATATGTATGCAGTTAAGAATATATTGCACACGGAGCGTAATAGCCCACGCGTCCAAGGTGATTCCTCTAAACTTCCTAAAAAAAATTGTGTGTAATGCACACCGGTATACTCATACGCTCCGCCTATTATATTTTTTTACACATCTCTAACAATTTCATTCCAATATATTACGTTTTCTTCACATTCAGTGGTCCGAGCGGTGCTCCGCCCACGTTATCACCCTAATCAGGTGGTTATGATATAAGTGTGATAAAGAAGGAAACAGAATGAAGCAAAAGGAATCCGTAAGTCACATCCACCCAGACTCAACATGAAAAAGTGTTCGCATAAATGAACAAGCGAAATGTGGTTGTGACAGATTGCGCAGAATATAAAACTTTGAAGAGAAGGAATCAGCAACAGTATTTCACCTAGACAACTGAGACATCGAAACGAACACAAAAAACAGAGTTTCTGAATAATAATTTCTCTACTGCGCGAAACAGCATCTAGTTATAACTTACTTTTTAGAGCGCGTCTCTTACGCGCCGGTTCCTGCGGCGTGCGTTGGCGTTTGCGTCGGGGCCGGCGTAACCGAGCGAACGAGCACAGCGAAAGGGGAAAGCAAAGACGGAGCGCAGCGGGCCATGAAAGACGCCAGGAGGAAGGCGGATAGGAGGGTTCAGTGGAAACAGGAGATGGAAAGAGGAGGGGGGTATGGTGAAAGCGTGAGAAGAAAAGTGTAGTGCGGCGACGATGGCTACGAGATGGCGCCAGAGTAGCTCGTGTCGTCTGGGAGGAGGGAGGTCTGTCGGCAGCGGTTTCTGTGATTCGCGCCCACGCGTCACCCAGGCGCTCGCTTTAGCAATCTACAGATTAGCGAGGCAGTCACGCCACACTTCATTCCGTTTGCAATGTGCCGCACGAGACAGATTGTCCGTGCCAGCCAATATGTCGCGAAATGAAAACACTATAGAGCTGCACTCAAGTTTCGCATTAAGGAGTATCGTAATGGTCAGTGAATTTTTTTTCGTTTCATTTAAACTAGAGCGAAGCCCTTGCAGCATAAAGCCCCATTATTCATCATTGAACTCAAGCAAAGCAATTAGCTCTCGTTTAAATGTGCTAATATATATTTATTCCTGAATACAGACATGATAATGATGATGATGGACCGGCAACGTTGATGGCCTGACGGAGATGGTAGCTCAAGGACGTTAGAAGGACAACGACAACATTGGCATAATGAGGAAAAGGACACGTTTTGAGGGATTTTTGGTTTGACGGAGAACTTTCTTGTCTAGAATGGGGCAACTATGTAAAGTGTTGAGGAATAGAACTTTTTAAACAGGGTTATATCATAGCGATACGCGTAAACTGCACACAGCCAGCATACTGCAACTTGGCACATTGGAATAATGAGCATAAGAAGGTCAAACTTGGTTGACGTACGGGAAGCCTGATGTTATTATTTTGGGGAAATTGCATTTATTGCAGAGACTCGAAGGTATACGAATTTACCTGTGCTAGACCGCCCTCGCAATGCGCACACAATGCCATTAAGTCTAAACGCGAGCTAACCAAATGAATGGCACAGCAGTAAAATACTCATACAAAAAGCAGAATCCGAATGAAAACGTTTAGACACAATTTTAGCCTCGCAGAATGAAGGGTTCTATGCCCTAATGCACCTGCCACTTGCCGGTGCCGGTAAGAAAATTTTACTCTCCGCTGGTATAGAAGTGAGCACTTAAGAATCTAGCAAGAAATTGGGTACGGATCATAGAAAGTCAGAAGAACGCGAGCTAGAGGATTTCTCTTCGTTTTCAAGAATGGTGCGTGAGCGGCCAAGACAGCCTGTTGCAATGAGGCTCCAGAGTGTGCCGCTTCACGAGTCGCATTCAGAAAGCAAATGGGACTTCTCGCCCAAGCACCGACTTGGAAAAACCGGGCCTTGTCGTCGCACGCACTTCCCCTGCACCTCTTTGAGTGCGCAAACTTCATGCATAAAGCGGCAAGCGTGAATGTGACTTCGGACAGTAGCCCTGTGCATGCTCAGAGTGGTCAAAACAGGGACGTTGATAGGCGGGCGAGCAGAACAGCAGGTGTAGTTTTCTGCACGACTGCATGAAATGTCAGGGGAGCTCGAGAACTATGTCCTCATGGGAAATTATTTCTAGGTTGGTTAACATAAGGGTGCGTCGTCTTTCTTATTCTTTCTATCCGTGAGCCACTTGGTCTGCCTCTGTGTATTTAACGTGTCGACTTCCTTCATGGCTGCCGTCTTCCTTCTTTTCAATTAGAGATGCCCGAGCGCTATATGTCAGTGACGACTAAAAGCGAGGTCGCTTCGTTCGAGGAAGCAGTGGGAAGATGGAATAGGAGGATCTGTCTCAAGGAGAATT
The DNA here is from genome assembly GCF_050947875.1 of Dermacentor variabilis. NCBI lineage: Eukaryota > Metazoa > Arthropoda > Arachnida > Ixodida > Ixodidae > Dermacentor > Dermacentor variabilis. The sequence continues at coordinate 95,443,634 of NC_134572.1, read as the reverse complement.
GCAGAAATGAAAACGATAACTTAACTCCTTGAGTAAAAACTTTTTACAAATTCTGCATGGGAAGGTAGCATAATGGGAGGCAATATATAATTGTTAAAAATTAAAGAGAATTAATGATGCTCATAAGCTCCCGAAGGTTTTCAAACAGGGAACGAGGAATCGTCCTGCAAAAATAAACGTATTTACTCTCTGCATGTACAGTGGTTTTCCCTGTAATGAGAAGGTTCGCTTGAAAGTCAGGAATAAAGCCCGGAATATATGGAGCGTTTTTGAGGCGATTTTCGCCTCACGGCTCCGATTTGACACCCGGCGTCGAGAAGAACGCCCGCCGCCGCCGATCAGGACCGGCTAGATTTTGACGCGGCGCGCACGCGTCTGACGCTACCCGAAGTGCCTGTCGGAGTCACTTCCGTCTGTTTTCGGCGGGAGCGGCCAGCTGTCTCACCGTTCCTCGCCGTCCCTTGAACACTTCGCGCGCGTGCGCTGAAACTCTGCGCAATCCGCACACCCGCTTCAGTCGCACAAGGTCGCCAAACGAAACATTTCCGGCCAACTCTCTCCGCTGAACATCCACAAAAATATCGATACAATACTAAACATACCTGGTAATGTGTATATACATATTAGTGGGGTATTTATTGGATAATTTATTAATTATAACACAAGCAAACAATATATAAGCATTGATCGTTCATTTAGTGGTAGCCAAAACATTTTTGCCTTGTCTGGCCACACTGCGGCGGCGTTCGCCGCTCGTATGCCTCATGCAGCCTGGCCGGCGTCCCGCCAGCGCGTTTTTTTTTTTGGCGCGTGATAATCGCACGAGAAAAACGCCCCATGTAGCCCCCGCTTAACAAGTGACTGCTCAACTTTAACGAAAACGCAGATCGCAGAAGGAACCCGACGCCAGGTAAAAAGATTGGCCCACAAGTTACAGCGGAAAGGTGACGTGTAAGCTATGACGTGTAAGGTGACGTGTAAGCTATAATCAAGCCAACACTAAGAATGGCATATGGACGAATAGGCTTCGTGTAAAGTACAGAAATAGTTAGGATTTTGAAGGTGCAGATGCATTTGCATGTTGCAATGCAAGCAAAACGTTAGCGTATGCTGCTGCGCGAAATTATATTGGCACTCGTACACTGTTTCTACTCTTCCGGTGATCCTTTTTCACCGGCTAACCACTGTTGCAATGTAATCGCTCGGCAGAAGGCGTGCTTTCATGTGTTGGAACTTTCCTGAATGTTATCAGTGATTCTATATCGAAAGAATATTGTCTGTAAAGAGATTGCATGCTTGAAACGAACAGTAGTGTACATTCTAGAACGTACGGGAGTGCCATCCATTAGGCTTGAATGTGCAATGACCCATGTGTAAACAGCTGGCGCGTCTGACCCACAGATCAAATTCGAAGAGTGTGTTCATCCTTTTCATTGTGCTTGAGTTTTACTTCCCTTTCTGCGCACAAGTTCGTCCATTAAATAGTTACTTTGCGTAACTCGGAGTTTTTGGCCCTTTTGTTTTTTTCACCGCCCCAACAACTTAACAATATATACTGCAAGTGGGTATATACACGGATACGGATCTTTCAGGCACACTGGGAAACGCCAAGTTACGGATGCATAAGTGTTCTTGCGGATGACAGTTACCCTGCGCCATCATCACGAACGCACAAGTGAATATCCTTGCATAGAAATTAGGGCGCACTGTAAGGAACCGAACTTACGGAATTCAGGTGAGCCTACACAAGCTCTATTGAGATTTCCGAATTCATCATCGCTGTAGGCCTCTTCCGATAAAGAATGGCATGCTTGACTAACCAAAGTGAACCTTCACCAGCCCCTTGCTTTAGGAGCTTACCGAACTTTATCCGAAAGGAAATACAATCAAAACGGCCCATTTAACGTTTGAAGCAATGTGCCCACGCGCGGAAGCCCTTGACTACCGCGGGAACTTTCGCCTCGTAAAGAAGCAGGAGTACGCACTTCGCAATATTTCAGCTTTGTCACGGCTCAAGCCATAAAATACAAGCCCTGCACGATTAGATATAAGCTCCTTGTCCCACTCCCTCCTAATCCAGAATGACAGAAAGACTGATAGAAGCAAAGCAAAGGCAGAAACGTCGAAATGCAAGACCTTTCCCGCAAGATGTATGCACTCTGTGAAAACCCTTTTGTAAAAGGTGAACGTCAAATGAGAGTCCTGTTTGTCTACCACTCTCATGCGCTTGTGAGTACTTTGATTAATCTATGTTTCAGCGATTCTCCTACGGATTGACCACGTCGAGGTTAGCACTTGCGTGGCTGCATCTCACGGGACTCCTGTATTTCCCGCCATTCGCAAAACAAGGTACAATAATACAGATCAGCTCCCGGAATCGTCATTGATGTCATATTGTTCGGATGCGGAGCAACCCAATTCGGCGCCACCTTGCCGTCGGAGAATACCGGAACGTCGGCTGCAACAGAGCCCACGCAAAGCTAGACCTGGTTGCCTCTTAATAGCTTCGACGCATTTCTTACTCTTTCGAAGCCATTCTAGTCAGTGCCTCTGATTCAGTGGCTTCTTCGATTTGCTTTCTTTGTTTTGTGTTCAGATATTGCTTTCCAAGTGTGCTCCTATTTTTATCTACTCTTACATTCTTTCTCCATGAATATAATACATGAGCGTTGCCGCATTAGTGCTCCCATGGCGCAGTCGCGTTCGCTACGAGAAAAGAACGCCCCCAGAAGAAATACGCCGACGCGTGTACCAGCCTGTGTCCCAAAAAAGACTCAGCGTGAGCACAAGAGTGGGCGTACATCGTGTCACGTGGAATTGTTCGTCGTTGTGGGCGCAGTTATCGCCACTTTCGCAAACTTTGCCAATATGAAAGCGCTTCGTGGATCTCTTGCGAAGAAATAGGGGACCGTATCATGGATTTACCAAGACGTTCGGACGCGCGAATGGTTTGCAAGAACGTCTGATGAAATTCTAAAGCCTCCAAGCAAGCGTTGGTGAGGCGCTGCCATGTGGCAGGCGAAATTGCCCATCTTGGATTATTAAGAAACTAGCAAGCCGCCATGGTCGCTGGAGCACGGTCCGCTGCAGCATCCGTCGTCTTTCTTTTTTTTTCTTTCTTTCTGTTCTTTTCTATATGTTTAATGGCGCTTAGGTGTCCTCATTGGTTTCTACGTTTCGTGCCCTCCGCAAGCGCAGACATTATATCTTTCAATGTCTCCGAGCACACGCTCAGGTTGAGTGATGCAGTAATCGTTGAGCGTTATAAAGGCTGAATCAACAATAATTAATACAGAGAGCGAGACGTTATAAGGAAAAGGCAAGGCGATTAACCATGCTTATCCCGGATGCTTACCTAGCACTGGGGAATGTTGAGAGGGGACCCCTGAAGTATAGAGTAAGCAAAGAAAACTTCGAAATAAACACTGGCACACGCCATGAACAAGTTCTCGTTCAGTTCATCGCAAGCGACCATACACGCTTGTACATCTCGATAAACTCAGCAACAGTTTTACAACTTCGCAAATCACTCACGCACGAGGCCGAGGTCCTAGCATCTTCTCTTTTGTAAAAGTCCCGGCAACAACTTGCCCCAAAGCTATCTGAAGGGCAAGCCTTCCATCTTCGCATACGTGAAGGGCAGTCACAGATGAGTTATTTTGTGTTTTTTGTGTACGAGCCAAATTTGTTGCAATTACCACTGTCCGCTATTGCAATTAGAGATTCCTCTGAAATGCTAGCGCTGCATTATTTATAGGTGTCACAACTTTTGGTATTCGACAAGTCACCAACGTCCGATTTCCGGGCGTTACCTTAGACCACAGGCTACTCCGCGCTGCGGTGTTGACCACGTTGTGGCGTCATCGTCATCCAGGCTACATGTGCTCAAGCGAGTCACTGGCATACGCTGGGGCAACCACCCGACGTCGATGCTACGGCTACATAGAGCGTTGGTGACCAGTCGAATCCTGTATCAGCTACGTCTGATGTCACCCTCAGACAGCCAATACGAGCGCTTAGAAGCCATCCACAGAAAAGGTATCCGACTTTGCCTTGGAGTCCCTCAGCCAGCGCCAAACAAGAAAGTGCGCTACGAAGCTGAGTCACGCCCTCTACCACTTCAGGCTTCCCGGGCTCTCATGATCCAGCTACTACGACTGAGTGAGTCTACGCCCGGTAGAGCCCTCTTACGACGTATAGGTAACAGGTCGCGCTCACATTTTTATGCACCATTGAACACGCTTCGCGTATTAGGATTGCGCTGCTCGAGACAGAGGGAAAGGATAGAACCACCCTGGACATTCGAGGACATCACATGCAACTTAAGTGAACCACGATTGCGATCAAAGAGCTGCATTCCATCTGCAGAAGCCAAGTCATTAGTCCTGGAACACCTGAACACGACTTACCCGAATCACCTACAAGTATACACAGATGGCTCTGTCAAGGCAGACGAAGACCGCTGGGCAGCTGTATTCTATATTTCCTCTTTAAGATATACGTGGTCTGGCCGTCTGGATTATATAGCCTCGTCGACAGTTGGGGAAGGCGTAGCAATAGCTTCTGCTGCGCGCAAACTAAAGACTTTGCCTCCGAAGAATGTGGTTGTCCTTACGGACTCAAAGGCCACATTACAACAAGTATACCGTGGTTTGCCATCCCTCTAGTTCCCACGAAAATCACTAGCCATCGTGAAAGAACTCAACAACAAAGGCTTCACAGTAAAGTTTCAGTGGATTCCCTCCCACATTGGTATCTCAGGAAACGAAAACACTGATGCGCTTGCATACGCTGCGCTCTATCATCCTCCCAAAATCAAGGCTCCAAAGAGTAATCAAGTGCGAAAATCTGACATTCGAAATAACTTTGCGTCGCTTTGGGTTCCACGGCATATGCCCTGCGCAACCAAGAGATTGCACCGAGAGGAAACCTCACTTCTAGAACGAATAAGGACAGGATCTGCTAATACACCGGCCTGGTTATTTAAAACGGGGCGAATCAATTCTCCGAACTGTGCGGCATGCAACGAGACAGGAGACATTGAGCACTTTTTGTGGTCCTGCCAGCAATTCCAAGATGAAAGAGACACTCTCCTGAAGAATCTGCAAAACAAGGACCTTCCGCATGCGCGCCTGCAACACCTTATATTTCCCGAGGGATAAGTTATAGCCCGGAAAGGAACTTCACGTCTCCTCATCGAATTCTTAAGAGAGACTGGTTTGATGAACATATGGTGAAACCCTTCAGCGGTATTGTGCGAGACGCTCGGGCGGAGCAATTGCCGGCCTTGATCGCCAGGCAAAACCTGTCTGTTGCTACAATTCACCACTACCACCACCACCATTTTTCACCCAGAACTTAGCCAGGTATCACTGATTGGTTCAAAAGAAGTTTACCTGATTTGTGTATCTTGATGTTCAAGAAGCTCATCAATCACATTCCTAATCCATTGCAGTGCTTTTTATCTTTAGGTCGTTGAGAGAAAGCCAAGAATAACACCAGGAGCATGCTTCTTAAGTGTGCCTCTGCTTTAATGAGATTATATTGATGGTGGCAGAAGCCTCGCGTTCATTAGCATCTTTCAGCACCTGCCTAACTTCTGTGCACTCAGCCTTTTGTGAACTGTGGTCTCGTGTAACTCAAGGGCACGATCACACCAATGCGACTGTAGTCATAAAATCTTAGTTGTTCCCGCGAAGAATGGGGGACATGATGCCACGCCACCCAAAATCTCATAGTTCGGTTTCTTATACGTTCGTGCCAGATAAAAATGATGACGGACGATGCCAGGGACAAAAAAAAAACCTGGAATGCGCTACTCGCTACTAAAAGCGCGGAATTTCATGGCAAAACTACAACACAGAAATATATCGTTGCAATTGTTTAGGTACGCTGACAATGATGAAAAGTGCGCGGGTTTGTCGAGCCTTTGTGGTTGTGGCTTAAAGCCTTCTTTCTTCTGTTGTATTTTTTCTGTTTGCCTTCGTGATTAAGCCTTATCTTTCTTAATTGCCAAGCAATCAATTTTTCTAAATGCACAAAGGTAGTAAGCCTCTGCGCACATTCATATAATAGTTGGAAATTGCTGCATGCATACTGAGGTAATTTGGTAAAAATGAAAAGCTTGCAAAGACGCAAAGCTGTTTGGAGCCAGAGGAACAAAGTTTAGGAAAATAAATGCGCTGGATATCGTTTTCATATTCGTTGAGCCACCATATATACAGTTGCCGTAGGTGCTAGCGCCACATTTCCTTCTAGTAATTTGTGTAGCCAAAACATTTTATAGAAACAATGTACCGCACAAGGAATGTACCGCACAGAGCTGCTGTCACAATGGGAGCATATATAGTCCTTAGTGACGATGTCTCCTACGCGCATATGAATATGCACCTCCTAGCGTAGCCCTAGTCTGAGAGAGGCGAAGGATTTCCTGTCTGAAGTTTCCTCCCGACGCTGTTTTCTGTCCCACGCTGTAAATGAAAATTGTGCCGAATGAAGGAAGTAACGAATGAGATGCCCGCACTCTCCGCATAAGAGGATGGCGCGCGTGGGATGCGAATGCGGCTGCAGGGCAGATTTGTGAGCGCTGATGTCGCAGTGGTTCACGTGGTCGGTATATTAAAATGGCATGCATGGTCTGTAGCGGAGCACGTGTTTCTTCCACGACGTTACGAATGTGCGATAGGAAGCACCTGCAATGCGTACGCCACCCGGAAATTGAATCTGCCTTAACGGATCCCTGCCGCTTCATACGCCTGAGTGGGTGCGCTTTTACGAGCCTTCCTATAGTTTGAGCTTGAGTGCAAGCTACTGTACCGCGTTCGCCTCTTACTTTTTCTGTGCACTTTACTCTTATATCTATTTCGTACAAGACAAGGACTAAAGAAGATGCTAGATTAGCAGGAACATTTGGACAAATGAGCCCAATCACAAGTGGCTTGAAATTGGACTGAAGGAAAGCTTATAAACACACGCACCAAAAATAATTGAAATATAGAGTTGTGAAAAAAGATAGTGTGTTTAGCACACGAACGCAAATACCACTGCAATTGCAAATTACTTACGTTTCCAAGAAAAAGCTTTCTAGCGCTGAGTATTTCAGCATTCTGACGCCTTGGCAGCAAGAAACTACATGCTGCCTACATATTATCACAAACATAGTCTACTCTGGGCAGCCGCTGTTGACGAAAGCCAACTTGATTTCGCGTCTTTGCGATGCGGTGTAAACAGGCCTCTTTATGGATATATATATATATATATATATATATATATATATATATATATATATATATATATTGCTTCTGAAAGTGACGCATTAATATATCGATATCGTTGCGTCAGTTGGATTATGTTCACAGTATCTTGATTACCTGGTAAGAACAGTCGCTTTTGCTTGGCACAAAGTCTGCTAGCCTCGGGTTCCAAACAGAAACAGCCAGTGGAATAGAGAAAACGTAATATTATAATATTTATATCGCAACCACTCAGTGTACTTTGAGAAACGCTGATTTGGGGTGGGGTGATTTAGTTCTGAACACCTTGAGGTTATCTGGGGATTTAAGGTGCTATCTGAGCATTCAGAATTTTACGTTCCACATGTAATAACCCCCACCGTCCCCTAGAAAGAATTTGCGAGGTAGTTTAAAGCAGAACGGGTCTGCCGCTGAGATACCGGGGAGGCTGAAGGGAAAATTAGCATTCTTAGTTACGAAATTTGATTTCGCAGGTGACGTACTTGTGGTTTCTCGCACTTGAAGTACGCCGTCTTAGTTGTAAACGTATATTATTGTTTACTGTGGTTACGTTTCCAAAGTGTGCAATATTTAGCCTGTTTGTTTCCCTTCGAGTTCTTAAGCAGCTATGAAGATGCGTTAGTTGTATACCTATGGTATTGTTTCGTGTAGTTACGTTTTCAAAGTATGCACTCTTTAGCCTGTTTGTTTTCCTTCGAGTTCTTAAGCAGCTATGAAGGAACGTTAACATTTATTTTACAGAGACAAGTTTTCCGAGAGTACTTTCATAGTTATAACGGAATTTGGTGCTCATTTATGCAGATTTAGGAATTACACTTTAGAAAAGAACTCCATGTGCCCGCGCATTGCGCACAGTAAAAAGTTCCAAAATTCTTTTTTTTTAGCTCACCTGCATTAGAATAGCTGGTAGTCCTAAAATAAAGCTGTCCTAGTCTGATATGCACGGATAGTGGTTGAGATGTATCTGTTTGTAGGCTTTAAAGTGTCGGTGCTGTAGCAAATGCACCTCACCAAAAATACGTTCACAAAATTTCTGCCTATATCTCGGTGTCTTCCACTTCCCCTTTACTCCAGTGTGTAGTAGCATGTCACACAAACACTCGTCGATCTTACTCTTCCTCGCAGCGTTTTATGTTTCAAGTTTTCAAGTTTTTTCAAGTTTCAAGTTTCAAGTTTATTCATCAATGATGTCAGATTTACAAGAATTGTATGCAAAATGAGCACTATACAGGGAGTCCCAAAGTTACAAACTGTCAGGGGGACTCCAATACATGAAAAAATAATTTAAAAAAGACAATACAGATCAAGCATTGGTTACGGTAGTATTACCGACTAAATAAGAAACAGCGCGAAAAAAGAAGAATTCAAAACTGTTTAGTAAGACAAGAAATAGCGAAGAAGACTTCTGTAGTGAACAAGCAATGCAAATGTACAATACAATAAAAATATGAGTAATATAACATGTAGTATAATAGCTAGGTCAATTATAATTACATTCACAAAAGTCAGTGGTTAGGATAAAGATAGTTGCTGCATAAAGTATTTCTTAACCTGATTCTTGAATATATGCTCTGTGGGGGATGATTTAATGCTATGTGGAATAGAATTCCATAGTTTTATTCCCGCAAGCTGGTTCAGGAAAATACCGCTCTAGGCTCTTCAATAAGCCTCAGTGCACGACAAATAAAAAGAAAAGGCAAAAATAATAAAGGAATACGCTCGCAAAAATGCGGCAAACGAAAGCACTTGATGCATGCGCATCTCACCGAACTTTCTTTTTGCCGGTGCTGCCCTTTGATGCCACGGCAAGCCGAAGATTCGCTAGCGGAATTAGCATGTTTCTTATATGAATGGGCCAAAAGCAAATGAACAAGTAATGAACAAGAACGCTGTGTTCGTTCGACTTGCTTTTTTGCTAGCATCTAGTAGTCAGTAGCACAATCTTGCATGCTTAATATGACTTAGTTACTCGCTCAAGTTCACACCTTGTTACCTTGTTTAAGTTATCGTTTTGCTTCGTCTTATTTCAGATGTATTCAAGCTGTATAGGTGTGCCATTGCTTAAAGCGTGATACACGCAACGGGACGCAAAAACGTGAGCCCTTGTACAGCAAGCTCATCATGAATGCTCGGCGACCTTTTCTTCGAGGTGCGGCGCCCACAGTTTGGAAATAAAAGACACTCATGTCGCCTCTCTTACTTGTTAGGGTACTTATATCGATTACGCAGATGGTTTGAGACGTTTGAATCCTTTCTGTTCCTACGCCATTGCTTCTAAAGATCTATGGTAGGGAATGCGATCGCCATAATGGTGCTTATTATTCCATGCCTTACCTTTTTTATGTTCTTTCCTTTCTTCAAATCTTGGCGTCATTATTTGGCGCAAATATTTTAGAACTGTTGATGTTAGAACCAATTGAATATGGTCAATATCGCAATAATTGCGGGCTGTAAACTACTGTTCTGTTTGGTTTTCACGGTAGAGTAGAATCAAAGAAAGAAGCTATTGTATTCGCTCGAGAAAAGAAAGAAAATGAAAATGTGTGGTATAATGTGCTCCTCCGCCTCCTTATGACTTAGAATCATATTTTGGTTTTGAGGAGGAGATAGAACGCTTGTAATTTTGTTTCCGCTTTTTCTCTTTGTTTCCCTGCATTTCTGGGAGCTACCGCTCCCTCCTTGCGGCAATGGGTGAAGAGATCTCCGAGGACTTTCCTGATGTGCAGCCGTCATGTCGGCTAGCGTCCAGTAAACATGGAAAAGTGTCAAGCGATACAGACAGCGAGGCCACTGAGATATGTTGGGACAGCTACGACTCGCCGGACGATGACTTCCAGGTCGTGATGAGTAGGTCAGCGAAAAGAAGACTACTGCACGCATCTTCGTCGCCAAGTGCTTCTACCGTGAAGAGTGCACCGCTGCGCTGGCCGCACACTGTGCTCTTTATGCCCGTGGATACGGCGACCAATTTGCGGCTCCTCAACAGGCAGGTCCTCTCTTAGTTACTCGAGAGAATCGCACCAAATGAGATTAAAGACGTGAGAATAAACTCACGAAAAAATGTCCTGGCAGTTGATGTCTGACATCGCAGCGCCCTACAAGGCCTACGTAATATAACTGATATCGACAATGTAAAGGTGCGATCAATGATACCTACAGGCGGCGATAGTACTGTGGGCGTCATTTATGACGTCGACATTGCCATCCCTAATGACGACTTGCCAACGCTGCTAAAGCCAACGACAGAAGGCAGTTTCATTACAAGGATTTTCAGACTGGGAAACACATGCTGTGTGAAGATTTTGTTTGAAGGAGACAGCCTTCCTTCCCACGTCAAAGTAGGGCACGTCCGGCACGCATTACGACCATTCGTACCGAAGCCCCTCCAGTGTTTCAACTGTTGCAAGATTGGCCACGGGAAGGGTGTCTGCGTGAACAACGTCGTGTGTCCGCGGTGCTCTGAGTCCCATTCAGAAGACACCTGCAGCACACATGTTCTAAAGTGCCCTAACTGCAGTGGTCCCTCACAAGGCCTCATCAAAGGATTGCCCACGGGTGCGGAAGGAATTCGCGATTGGAAAATGAATGGTGCGGGACAATTCAACGCATTGAGAGGCTGCTCCCGCTCTTCGGCGACGTCGGCATCGATACCGAAAACGTTCACGAAATTCCGCAACTGCAGATAGGTACACGCCAGCTACCGTCAGAAGGACTGCCGCATCACCGCACTGCACCACCAAGACAGATACAAAGAAAGCAAACAAAGCGGAGACGCTGGCCCGTCCTGAAGAATGGCCTGAGCTACCGAGGGCACAATTCCCTGCTAAGTTAACTCAAAACGCATCGACTTCGGCGGCTTCGGCAACCTTTGAAGCGACGCTAGCTGGTGATCCCCAGGTCATCAACATTCTGCGGTCGCTCATGATTGCCATTCGCGTTATACTTACCAACATGAAGTCTCCGTCTACGCAAAACGCGCTACAGGTGCTGGACACTTTGAGTCCAGTGCTTGCAGCTTTTGGTTAGAATCATGGCTCCCCAGTAGCCGCCGTTTCGTGACGAAGTCCGGAACGCATCGATATTTCAGTGGAACGCCAGAGGACTGAAGTCACGCATGTCGGGCTTTCGACAGTTTGTGTTCACGAATAAGTTCGCAGTGATCGTCATCTGCGAGTCCCTATCAGATAACATCAGACTGTCCGGGTAGGAGCGTATCATGTCCGCCACCCACGGAGAATGCAGCAAGATCATTGTATTCATGCGACGTGATCTCACGTATGTCCATCATCCAGTGTCACCTGACCAAGAAAACCAATACGTATGTCTGACAGTGAAGAAAAGCAAGCCCGCTTTCAAAATAATTGGAGCCTACATATCACCCTCAAGTAGGCTGGATTGCGAGAGATTACGGCGAATCACGACAGCGACTCCACAGCCTTTGGTGATTACTGGAGATTTTAATGCCCACCACCATCTCTGGGGAAGTACTAAGATAAACTCGAGAGGCAGAAGGTTAGTGTCATTTGCCTCCGAACAAGAACTGTGCTTTTTAAATGATGGAAGCCCCACCTTTCTGCGTGGAACTGCCTACTGTAGCTGCCTGGACCTCACCTTTGCTTCACGCTCCTTCCCTAGAAAGGTCAGGTGGCTTCCGGATATTGAAACGCGGGGAAGTGACCACCTACCCACTTATCTTAGGGTTGAAGGGTTGACGGACTCCAGGCTTGCCGGCGTCACACAATGTATCGACTGGCCAATGTTCAAGTCAATTGTCGAAGACGGCTGTCGTGATGACTTGTCCTCTAGCCTAGAGGACATCATAAAGGGTGCCCTAGAGGCTGCGAAACGTTCGCTTCTGAGAACGTATACACGCACCGAATAGGATATTGAGCTAGAAAAGCTTCGTGCAACTCGTTGTCGTGCAGAGCGAAGATACAGGCGCACGAAGTCGATACATGACTTGAGGTTGGTCAGAAGAACTCAAACGAAAATTCAGCGTCGCATGGACGAACTTGCATCGCAAAGATGGAAGTCATTCTGTGAATCTTCGGATCCACTAAAACCTTTGTCTCACATACGGAGAACTGTTTGTGGTCGCCGTGGAACCCCTCGATAACGCCACCCTTTTAAGTCTTTGGCCCTTCACCAACAATGCAGCGAGATTGACGTAGCGGAAGCTTTCTGCAGGAAGATTGCTGGCGAAACTAGTTCCGCTGGAGCATCGACGATCCACCACTCACCAATTTCACGCGACCCCTGCATGGATAGTCCTTTCTTCTTGGACGAGCTCGAAGCTGCACTGTCCTTGTGCAAGCGTTCATCTTCACCAGGACCCGACGGTAGAACCTACCGTGGCCTTTGTAATCTTGGCTAAGAGGCTCGGAAAGTGCTCCTGCTCTTGTTCAACAGCTCCTGGCAGACAGGTACGGTTCCCCAGGAATGAAAGACCAGTCGCCAAATTCCGCTGCTCAAGCCTGGCAAGTCGCCTGTAGACATTGTATCATACTGACCTACTGCGCTTGCCAGTTGCATCGGAAACTAATGGAGAGGATGGTTCTAGCACGGCTAGAATGGTACCTCGAACATTACCAGGTATATCCAGATGCTGTGGCCGGTCTCAGTCGTGGCCGTTCTTCCATTGACAACGTTATCGACTTCGTGACGTGCGTCGAGCGCCAGAAGTTCTGCAAAATATTATCTACTGCCCTGTTTCGGGATGTTAAAGGAGCGTACGATAACTTAACGCACGAAGCGATTTTCAACGCGTCTGTAGGACTTGGCGGCAAAGTCTATTTCTGGATAAGTAGCTATTTACATAAGAGATCCTTTTTCATACTTACTGAGGATGGCCAAACCTCCCAGCATTACACTAACCGTGGGGTTCCTCATGGCGGAGTACTCAGCCCCACGCTCTTCAGTCTAACACTCATTGGACTCGCCGACATCCTGCCACGCACCGTTAGGCTCTCCATCTATGCCGACGACATTTGCATTTGGACGTCGGCTGGGACGCGACTGCAAGTTCGCGCGTGGCTTCAGAAGTTAGCCGCTTTAACATCATTGTACCTTCGAGAACAAGGACTTCATATATCATACGAAAAGTGCGCAGTGGTGGCATTTACCAGGAAATCAATGTCTCCATACGTGATATCCGTCGACAGACAACTGATCTCGTACAGCATGAGTCACAGATTTTTGGGGGTGGTCATTGACAAAAATCTCTCCTGGACCCCTCATATGAATTATGTACAAAAGCGTCTGACAGGAATTTGCCATATGTTTAAATTCCTTGCCGGAAATACCTGGGGAGTGTCAATACACTCTCTGCTGCAACTGTACAGGGCCCTCTTTATTGGATTCCTGCGGTACTGCCTACCGGTCATGTCCAACACCTGCAGAACTAACCTGAATATAATCCAAAGCATCCAAGCCCAATCCCTCAAGATATGTCTTGGTCTACCGCGGAGTGCGTCAAAGACTTAAGTTAATGCAGTCGCTCAAGATACCACTATTAAAACGCACATTAGCATTGAAACAATGCGTGTGCACATAAGACACTTCGCCCGGACCCCTACCGGCACCTAGCAAGTCTCCCAGTAGATAGGCCCCACACGACATTCAGTGCGACTGTCTCTTTCAGGTCAGGTGCCTCGACCGTGTCTCTTTCAGGTCAGGTTACACACCTGCGGCAAGGACTTCCATTCCTCCATGGTGTATGCACCGTACTCAAGTGAACCTTACAATCCCAGGACTTCAGAAAAAGTCGTACTTGCCATCATCAGCGCTCAAGCGACTAACTTTACTTCTCTTGTACGAGAAATACAGCGACTACACACAAGTCTACGCTGATGGATCAACTACATCAACCAGTTCCGGTGGCGCTGCAGCTATACCAGCAATGAGAATAACCAAGCGATTCAAGACTTCCCATGTTACTACGGCTACACCTGCAGAGCTCGCGGCTCTCCGCGATGCGCTTCAAATGATAAATGCTGAAAGTCCGAGAAAATGGGCAGTCTTCTGCAATTCAAGGCCGACCTTGCAATGTGTGCAGTCGTTTCTCCGACATAAAACTCACGATCAGCTCACGTGCGAAATCGCGGAACTTGTCCATCACTTAAGAGAAAAAGGCCATGATATCTCTTTTCAGTGGATACCAGGTCATTGCGGTATCATTGGAAATGATGACGCCGATAAGGCAGCTCGGACGTCAAACCTAGAAGACCGCTGCGTCCCAATTCTTTTCTCAAGGACCGACGCCGCGAGACAACTTGGCAATCTAGCACGCACGATCTCCTTAGCATTGTGGAATACCGTACATACAAGGCGCACAAGACTGCACAGACTAAACCCATCACTTCAACTCAGACCTTCAGCCGGTCTGCACCGACATGAAGCGTCTCTTCTGTGTCGGTTATGGCTTGGAGTTACCTTCGCGAATGCCTAATCAGCGCTAGTTGGAATGGCTGATAGTCCTGCATCTGTTGTTTGCGGATGCGAGGAGAACATTGAACACTTATTGTGCCATTGTCCTCAACTTCAAGCACAAAGACAATCTTTGTTCAACACATTGAGGAAATTAGATGATCGTCCTCTAAGTCAACAGACAATACTAGAGCACCGTCCCGACCTATCATCGGCTCAAAAGGCAGTGAAGGCACTTTTGTGTTTTCTCAGAATTTCTGGTTTGCGCGAGCGGCTTTAACTCAAGTGCTGTCCGTACACGTATCTACACCTTCTCCCTCCCTTCTCTCTCTTCCCCTTCTCCCATCTCCCAGCGTAGGGTAGCCAACCAGTCTATTGACTCGTTAACATCCCTGCCTTCTTGTATTCCTCTCTCTCTCTCTCTAGAATCATCTAATTAAATAGGCGTTAGTAGAAAAGTGTTATCGATCGGAGAGGTATCTATGCGTTTATATTTTGCACTGCAGAGAAGTAATGTCCTAGGAAACAGAGCTTTGTGTGAACACAGTCAAATGGTGCGTGAAATTTGACGTGCGCATTACAAACCTTTTCTTTATTTTACTAACGCGATACTACAGAAGAGGTTAGCGACTTTATATGGCACTGGCTACTCGCCTTTGAATGGCTAATAAAAATGCTAAAAAGAGTCGAAAACTATTGAGTACATTCAAATTGCACGGACATATACAATGTTCTGCCGACTAGTCCGAGAAGCCACATAATATAACTGTAAGACGTACAAACACGCCCATTGCGGTCCACTGTTCAAGAGAATGCACTAGTCCAAACAATATGAAAATTTCTTTCCCTTGAAAGCGCAGACTCAGTGGCATCAGGCACATATGAGTTATACCTGGTGCTACTGGCACCTTGCTAAATGCTTGTGCAGTGCCCTGACAAAGTTTAAACCGGCAGTTACACGTGAAGCGTCAGTAAAGCGAGACCCACACATTAGAGTGTTCCACTGAACAGTGGACGGTGCTGCATAAACAAGCACAAACACACGGATTTCAAGATATACATTAAGAATACCTGTAGTAATCCGGGGAAACTACATTTCACAGTTCTGAGGTTGAAAACGTCCTAATTTTACAGCTACCTACGTAAATGCATAACTTCGTAAATCTAAGCTAAACTTTCATGGCGCATGTAATAGACCTAAGCGGTTGTTGCTTTAAATAATTCTCTTTGGCAGGCTAAGAGATATTTATAGATAACATATATGGTATAGCGGGAGGTTAAAAAAGCCCATAAATTTGCAAAATTTTGTAGCTTTGCATTATTTGGTATTCTCCTAATCAGCTCTAAATGTTGACGATATTAAAGACAAATCATGCGTGACTGTTCAAAGGGTGTGTGTAACATGCCTTTTTTGCCTGCGTTTAACTGAATAGGGCTAACATGACAACGAATACCTACACCTAACGGCTTGACGCAGAAATTAAAAATGCGAAATACCTCCAAATCATGCTGGTATTCATTGTTGGAATATTTTCGTTGGAACCTCTCTTCTCTGTCAATTAAAAAATAACAAAACAAACAGAGCAACCATTTAGTTATAAACATAAAATAGCAAGATTTATGTCACGTACAAAATCCACATGCAATGCTTTCCCGTTGAACTGATTACAAATGCTGCATTTGGAGTTAACATTTGCCATGAACCTTGAGCCTTGCCACGCACCCTTCAGGTAGGCTTAAACTTAAATGAATGAAAGATATTAATTTTTTTATATCGTATTATTTACATGCGATGATGTGCAGTTAATCTAAAAGCTTTATTGATGTCTGGGTTTGCTCGCGGTTATGCACTGTCATTTCGTTTTTAATATGGGACATTTAAGAGAAGTTCTAGCCTTTAAACGGGACCAGCTAGTCGTTTTCTCATAGAACAAGTATAATATTACATATGAAATCAGACATAAACAGTGGGCGAAACAAAGGTAAAAAAGAAGGACAGTCGGGTGAGGTGTTTAAAAAAAACTAAAAGCACCTAAAAGCAAATAATGACAACTTACAAAACAGTTCACTTCAAACACTAGAGCGAAAGTCGGCTCGTATAAATACAATAAATACAGATTACAACAGAGGTTAGATACCACATACGGGAACGTAGAGACTTCTTGTCATGTTCTCTCATTCGGGATGTTTTTATTTACTTCTTGTTCGTTTTATTTGGGTCCATCAAACGAAAGAGGTTAGAACCTGGAAGAACGTTGATTTTTTTATTTTTTAAATACATGGTACATAGGAGATGTTGGCTCCTTTAGGCGGCACCAGCTACTCATAGAACAAGTGCGTACTCAATGTGACATTAAAAAGAGAAAGCAAAGATGTCTTCGAAAGCGATTCAAGCTCCACTTGAAGTCCATGAAAGATCCTTCCTGAGCAAATTGGGGGTCAGAACGGGATGAAGCCAATGCACACGGCACTCTATCACGGCACCCCTCGCGTGAGGAGAGTAGGAGGAGCGTCGGAAGTTTGTTAATTGCCCTAACCTTTAGATCAGGTCAACAAATATATATATATATATATATATATATATATATATATATATATATATATATTTGTCACGAGCTCTGTTATGATCCACGGCTGCCGCGCAGACAACGGCGTGGAAGAAAGAAGAGAACGACATGAGCCAAGGTGCCTCGCGACCGATCAAAACGTGCCTATCAACCAGATTCATCTGGTTCTGCATTAAACACCTCGTGTGTAACATTTGGTGGAGGTGTGCGGGGTAACTCTCTCGACCTACAAGGGAGCCATCAGCACAAGAACTACGCCGAAGCCGTCGCCTCGCCGGACTTGTGCCGTCGCGCTCAATCATGGCCGCAGAGCAAAATACCCTCACCAGCAGTGGCTTGGCGAGCCAAGTCCCTATCCAGCACTACCGAGAGCCATGCACGTTCTCGGCGAAGGCAGAGGAAGATGTGGATGAGTGGCTAACCCATTACGAAAGGTTAAGCCAATTCAGTAACTGGGACGCTGCCACTCAGCTTAGGAACGTTTTCTTCTTGGCCGGCACGGCGTTGGTATGGTACGACAACCCCGCGGACATGCTAACTACATGGACATGCTTCGTTGAAGAGATCAAGAAGTGTTGCGGTGACTCGGGCGCAAAGAAGAAACGTGCGGACTTCACATTAACCCAGAGAGCTCAGGTACCCGGGGAGACTTGCGCTACCTATATCGAAGATATTTTGAAGCTATGCCGAACCGTCAACCCTCAAATAAAAGAGGAAGATAAAGTGGGGCACGTCGTAAAAGGAATAGCTGAAGACGGTACAACTTCCTCAATGGTAAAGATAACTTGAACACTGTATCAGAACTGATACGGCACTGCCGTACGTTCCAGGCGCTGAAGACTCGCTGAATTATACCAAAATTTGGACGGCTGGCCAATGTAACGATCGTAGCAAATGTTCATACGAGTGCTCCGTACCCACACCTTTCGTCCGCCATCCGCCAGATAGTCTGCGAGGAGCTCCAGTGGCATGATGAACAGGCACGTTATGCGGCGCCACGTTGCAGCTCCGCCGTCTCCCGAGGCATTCTTTGGGAACCCACTTCGGCTACTTGGGATCACTTGGTGAACGTTGATGATCTTAACGGCACCAGAGTCGAACCGCATTACGGTACGACCGGACCACCACGCAATGATTCACCCCCTCAACGTTTTCATCCACGCCCACGCAACTTTCGTCCACAAAGACTTGCCGCTACCTACGACTTTCAAGGGGAAGAGCCTCGTTACCATCAACCGATGTCTTCGGCAGAATACTTCAATCTGCATCCTGAAGTTCGCCCTTTGCCAGTGTGTTACTTCTGTAGGATGCCTGGCCATATAGCTAGGTACTGTAGCTGACGCTGAGCGTCGAACTACGGACCGTCAGCGCCAACTATGCGGTCTAGCGGTCGTCCACTGCCACGCAATGACCGGGAGACTCCACTTCAGGAAGCCACTTCCGATAGGACCGATGCAACGCCTAGGAAACCTACTCTGGAGAAGAAAGAACCCGGAAGCGCTACCGCTGCCCTGCCTCCGACCATACTCTGACGCCACCACCAGCTTTCTGAGCCTCCCGATCCCCATCCCCTATGCCGCGATTCACGTCACCATCACCTCGGCGCCGTTTCGTGTCGCCCACGCCGGGAAACAAGCGAGCGCGACCGATTGAGGTGAGTTCGCGGGAAAATGTGCGCTGCCGACTCAACTGCCTCCAACTATTTTCATGCTGAAGAATAAGCTTCATGTAATGATTGATGGGGTCTCTACAATGGCTTTAGTGGACACGGGAGCAACTGTCTCGGTCATGAGTGTGGGGTTTAGAGGCCTTCTGGGGCGCAAGGTTATGTTTCGTTGGGACCAATGCACAAGTTTCCGTGGAGTCAGTGGTGAATCACTATACCCGGTTGGTGTGTGTAACGTGGATGTGTCTTTGGGTCGGAAAGTTTTTAATTCAGAGTTTACTGTTCTTCCTCGCTCCTCGCATGACGTGATTTTGGGGACTGACTTTTTGCAATTGTGTGGCGCTAATGTTGACTGCCGGACGGGAGAACTCATTGTCGACACCTGTGTTTCGCCTCTGCTCTTTGAAGGTGCAGCTTGCTCGGAGAGTGTGTTGTGCGTGTCTGATGACACAGTTGTGCCCGCGTTATCCGCGATGCGTGTTGCCGTCGCATTTTCATCTCCAACTCCTATCTCGTTCGATACTGCAGGGGAACCTGTACATCGGAAGTGCCTCAAGAAAAACGTGTTAGTTCCGCACTGCGTGGTCTCAGTGACCAATGGATGCGCGGGGCTGTGGGCGCTAAACTGTTCCACTGAAGCGGCAGTGCTGCCTCAAGGCCTAAAGATTGCGACGTTTCAGGAAGACTTTCCGGAAGCAGTACTTAGAGATCTACCCGATGGAGGAGCAACCAGTGTCTCGAGCTCCGGTAGCTCGAAGATACACTCCATGATTGATAAATCAATCAGTGATCATGAGCGTCGAGTGCTGATGGCCCTGCTTACAAAACACAGCTCAGTATTCGACTTTGAGCAGCACGACGGCCCGCCATCGATTGCTGCGTCCAGAACTCGTCACCGCATCAAAACAGGAGCCGCCCAGCCAATCCGACAAAAGCCCTATTGTTTGTCCCTGTCAGAACGCAAGAAAATCAGCGATCACGTCCAAGAAATTCTATGCAAAGGCATCATTCGAGAATCATCTAGCCCTTGGGCAGCCCCCGTGATATTGGTGATCAAGAAAGACGGTACGTGGCGGTTCTGCGTTGATTATCGTCGCCTAAACGCAGTTACTAAGAAAGATGTATATCCGCTCCCACGAATTGACGACGCCATCGACTGTCTCTTCGTGGCATCTTACTTTTCCTCTATTGATTTACGGTCAGGTTACTGGCAAATTTCTATACACAAGGATGACAAAGAAAAGACAGCATTTGTAACGCCCGAGGAATTATTTGAGTTTAACGTGATGCCTTTCGGGTTGTGTAACGCACCCGCAACGTTCGAAAGGTTCATGAACATGATATTACGCGGCTTAAAATGGGAAGTTTGTATGTGGTACTTAGGCGACGTTGTGATATTCGGGTGAACGTTTAGTGAGCACAACAAACGTTTAGACTTGGTCTTGAACTGTTTGGAGAAAGCGGGTCTTGCACTCAATTAAAAAAATTCCGTTTTAGGGAACGACAAACTCTTGTGCTAGGACATCTGGTCGCTAAAGAAGGCATCCAACCAGATCCACAAAAGACTACGGCCGTAGAAGCATTTAAGGTACCCAACTCTGTCAAGCAGTTACGAAGTTTCTTGGGCTTGTGCTCTTACTTTCGCCGATTCATTCCCCGGTTTGCTGACATGGCTCATCCCCTTACACGCCTGCTCCAAAAAGGCGTTCCTCTTGAGTGGACTGCAGAATGAGACTCATCGTTTCGCCAGCTAAAGTTCCTGTTGACGTCCCAACCAATTCTTCGTCACTTTCATCCTTTATCACCACTGAGATTCACACCGATGCCAGTGGCTGAGGCATCGGTGCTGTGCTAGTTCAGCGTGTTGACAGTGAGCACATGATCTCGTACGCTATCCGGTTCTTGAGCCACTCCGAGCGCAACTACACAGTCACCGAAAAAGAGCGTCTGGCGGTAATCTTCGCAGTGCAACGGTTTCGTTCGAAACTCTACGGGCGCCCCTTCACTGTGATAACAGATCATCATTCGCTATGCTGGCTTGTGAATTGGCGGGATCCCTCAGGACGTCTAGCGCGCTGGGCCCTTCGTCTACAGGAATACGATTTCGTTATTTGCTACAAAAGTGGCCGGCGACATGCTGACGCTGATTGTCTCTCTCGGATGCCACTTCAAACAACTGAATGTGATGCGGACAACTTCGATGAATACATCGCTTTTGTGTCCCCGGAATTTCCGGATATGGGTACCGTCATATCCGAGCAGCACAAGGACGAGCGCTTACACAGGAGTCACCTGCAGGTAGTCGTTTTCGCCTACGTGATGGTGGCGCGCTGCATACGAAGTGTAATTCGACCACCGGTGCACGCTACCTTTTAGTTGTCCCCAAGAACCTTCGCAACCAAGTATTATACGTCATGCACGATGACCCAACTTCCGGTCATCTTGGTTCCACACGTACGCCCTACCGGGCTCAAGAACGTTTTTACTTGCCTAAGATGCGGAAGGATATACAACGGTACGTCGCCAGCTGCTCTCAATGCCAGCGCTACAACCGTCCGTCACAAGCGCTACACGGCCTGCTTCAACCAGTTGCCCCTTCTAGTGTCCCCTTTGAGCAAGCTGGTATGGATCCCCTGGGCCCTCTCCCGCGATCCTCCAAGGGCAATCGTTGGGTTGTCGTTGGCGTAGATCACCTTACCCGCTATTTTGAGACCATCGCGTTGCCATCGGCCACAGCTACAGAAGTTTCTATCTTCTTGCTGGCTCGCGTTATACTCCGACATGGACCTCCTCGCATAGTAATAAGCGATCGTGGGCGACAGTTTACCGCGGACGTAGTTGAAAAAACCCTTGGTCTGTGTTCATGTAGCTTCCGCCATTCTACGCCCTACCATTCATAAACTAATGGTCTCGTCGAGCGCACAAACAGAACGCTTGCCAATATGCTGTCCATGTACTTCGATTCAGAACACAAGAATTAGGACAGTATCTTGCCTTTCATCACCTATGCCTTCAATAGCACGAGGCACGAGACGACGGGTTACTCACCATTTTTCTTTCTTTATGCTTGTCCGCCGTGCTACGCCCTCGACACCATATTTCCCTAGTTCGCTCATGACCACGAATCGGTTGATGAGATCCTCTGTCGAGCAGAAACGCGACGCCTAGCTAGGCTACGCACCCTGGCATCGCAGGACCGATCCAAGATATGCTATGACGGGCGTCACCGCCATGTTTACTTCGATCCTGGTGACCTTGTGTGGCTCTTGACCCCGTTGCGAAAGCGTGGCTTGTACCAGAAGTTTCTAGCCCACTAAGTCGGCCCCTACGTTATTCTGGAGCGTCTCAGCGAAGTGAACTATCGCACTGCGCGTCTCACGAGCAGTGGACGACGCTCGGCCAAGGCTGAAGTGACACACATCGCGCGTCTGAGGCGTTACAATCTACGAGATGACTGACTCGCCCGGCGGGCTTTTTCTGCCAGCGGGGAAATGTCACAAGCTCTGTTATGATCCACGGCTGCCGCGCAGACAACGAGGTGGAAGAAAGAAGAAAACGACGTGAGCAGAGCTGCCTCGAGACCGATCAAAACGCGCCTATCAACCAGATTCATCTGGTTCTGCATTAAACACCTCGTGTGTGACAATATATATATATATATATATATATATATATATATATATATATATATGTGTGTGTGTGTGTGTGTGTGTGTGTGTGTGTGTGTGTGTGTGTGTGTGTGTGTGTGTGTGTGTGTGTGTGTGTGTGTGTGTGTGTGTGTGTGTTTATGCACAATCCGCGTTAGCTAGACACGAGCGCCTATGAGAGTTTGCTTCGGAAGTACAAGTACTGCAACAAAAAGAAAGAAAGAAAAAGACAAGTACAAAAAGCCGGTGAAGGTAATACCGTACCTGCACAAGATATCTCATAACCTCAGGAGGGTCGCAGGTGGACACGTAGTAAACATGGAGTTTTCGGCCCCTCTCAATTCGGGACACTTCAGTCCCACGACGAACAAAGAAGAGAGGGTGCAATGCACGAGGAAACATGCCAGCAACTTCACGAAATGAGTATCCGGGTGTGTGGGTACAAGATTCCATTGTCCTGTGTATAGTCGCATATAGGACAAACAGCACCATGTGCGCATGAGCACAGCCTGGCTGTGCGAATGAAAACTGGCAACGACCTAAACTTCTACTGCTGTAGGAGTGGCGGCTGCCAAAAATGAAATCATGGAAAGAGCAAGGACAAAGACGGCAAGAGAAAACATTGAAGCCTTCTTTTTAAGGCAGAACGATGACAAGTCTGTGAGGATGCCCTCAGCTTTAGCAACATTCGGATCGCCGTCAAGGTTTTCAGTTTTGACTATGCGCTTCGCTCTGTGTTTCCGTATATTTTATGAACTATTTACTTTTATTTTATTTTTATCGATATTTTGCTTTATCATTGTGAATTGCTAGAACGGACATTATATGTGTCGTTAGTTTTAATGCTATATTTATTTTTGTTATGACTAGATTGAACAAAATATTAAGTGCCATAATTTTGAAGCCATCATGGCTTTCTGTAATTGTAATAGGTGGCAGATAATCGGACTTGACTGCTTCGGGCATAATTTAACGCTCATTGTTTGCATTGGCACCACACTCTCACGTTATATTTAGGCGGATCCACATGCCATTGTATTTTTGTATCATGATGATCAAGCCACATACGCTTGAAATTGTTCTTCAAGAAGGCAGACAAGATATATAGCTATCAACGGTGAAAGGAATATTTTCATGGATGACGTACTTTCTCCAGGCGGCTCCACGTAATATGCCTTAATATTGGCTTCTTGGTAGTCCTACAAATAAAGAAGTTGGCAGTCTGCGCTCTTTCTTACTGAGTCTCCCCCTTCTTTTACCGCACCTTGCGATGTTCATTTGGCGCAGGACACTGCAGAATTCAGTTTGAAGCAACTAGCCTGGAACAAAAGTACTTCTTACGCGACTGCCCCTGTCGCCGCGTACTTTGCGGGAATTATTCGTGCATTGATGGAACTGAAACAAAGCCGAGTAGACAATGTTCCCAGAAAGAAAAAAAGAACAGGGTAGACAAGAAAAAAAGCAAGGAAAAATAATCCTGTGGTACACAAAGTAGTGAAGTGTAGCATATCCGCAGAAACATATAAAAATTATGACCATTCATCTGAGTATCGTGCGCGCATGTGTTTCCATTCTTTGTTTTTTGCTTCTTTATTTTTTATGCTAGCATGTGAATAAGTAAAAGTTCAATTTATTCTTTTCGCATGCATTACGTATGCGTGGTTGCACTTTACAGAAGATGTTCGTAAGTTTTGTGTGTTAATGCGTGTTAATGCACGCAGTATGATAATGTTAATGCACAAATACCACTGTTCGATAGTAGCGCTCTTTGAAATACATGCGTTAAGACGAGAACGCTCAAACTGAAAATCCAGCCGAATTAACGTAAGTGCTTCGGATATAATGTCTAACAATCGAGCTAATAAAGAGCATGCCCTCCGTTAACGAATTTCTATATTTATGTCGTGAACAGTTTTCCACATTTTTCATGCTTACGTACGTTGGTAAATAAAGCGCTAAAATAAACAAATCATCAGCGCACGTAGAAACGTCGCCTGTCCCAAGCAGTCCATCGCCCGTTAGATGCACTTCATCGCTTTGTGAAGAATGCTACGTCGCGCCCTTCATATGGCGTCAATACGTAGCGTCAATACTGACGAATACAAGCGTCTTTGTAAGTACTGTATTATAAGTGATTCTTGCTTAGCAATAAATAAAGAGACAAGAAGAACGTATTTCTGTTTTTCCAAGCACAAGGAATGCATAGCCGTTTTTTCTTTTCAAAACAAGAAAGGACGAAGTTCGTTAGCCCGTTTTGGCAATTAACACAGTTCTAATTTATAACATAACAGCATGGACGGCATCCCTGCGGCCGATGTATCGTTCACTAGAAAATGAAGGCAAAGGCTGAGAAATACTACACAGCGATATGCGATGGGCGAAAATTTCAAGGAACCGCGGTTTATAAATGTATCAAAACATTCCCCATTCCTTTCCATGAGGCCACTTTTCATATCTATCCTTTCCCACGGTCACCGTGAGTACGCACTGAACTCTAACTGCAACTAGAAGCAAGGAGCGTTCGGCACAGGTGAGCAAAGCCTGATGCTGACGTCATGAGCAGAGTAATCCCCCGTCGTCCCTCGCAGCCCCCGTCCACCGCAAGCAAACGTAAACCACGCGTTGAATAAAAACGGTGCCATTGATCAGCATTCTGCCGCGGCATGATGCCCCTGTTGTTTCTCTTGACCGCAACGTGTGTTCACGCTGCGCATCCATTATCTCCAGCAGCCGCCACTAATGCACCGTCCGCTCAGCGCAGGAGAGAGGAGTGCACGCCTGATGAAGAAGTGGTTTGTACGGAGGCCGTACGCTGTCTTTCGCGACTACGAGACCGCGAAGGCAAAACCGTTGAAAGGCGATGATCCTCCTTTACCACTCGGTGGTGTGCAGCTTGATATCAGCTTTTTTTTAAATTTTAGATTCAGGAGATTCATGAAGGGTCTGTTCAGAAGCGATTCATCTTCTCGCTAGTTTGTGGCTACCTCGGTTTGTTTTGGCGGCGAGAAAGAAGAGAATGCATACAAGCCGCGCACGAAGCGCGTTCTTTCGATTTTACTTCTTCTTTAAGAGGATAGTATTAAGAAGGCCATTGATGTAGTTTCGGAAACGTGGTTTTCAATTTTTTGCTGAATGTTCAACTGTGCAGCCATACGCTTAGCGAAATATGGTTGCACTGTGCAAAGTTTCAAACTTCCTGGTGGAAACTGTAAACAACAGTTTCCGAGTAATGGAACGACGATGTCTTCTTAACCTTAGGCAAGGTTTAAAACTATGTCGACAGCCTCTAGGAGGACTCGGCCGATTCCATGTCGCTGGTTATAGCGTGAAGCAAATCACACTATTTTTTATTGTTCCAATTAGTCAGGAATAATTATTACCCTCGCAGATAAAGCACCGCAGCCACCACAGCCAATATTGCAATAACAAAAGTTGTACAGTGTTCTATATAGGAAGCATCTAATTCAAAAGCTTCTAACTTCCTACTTGTTAGGCAATAACTTTTCCGTGTTATGAAAAAATTCGCTAAATGTCTGCTCACGGCCTGCACTAGCAGGCTCTCAAATGTATCAAGTACATATGAATAGCTCCTTCAGACTCGTATCAAAAGAGGTTAAGGAGAAACTGTAAACTGCACCTCCCGCCCACACACACTCAAGCGCGTTCGATCTCATGACGTCCAATGACGCACACGGGAGGAGGGCGCGAATCAAGCTACCATTCTTCTCGACTCCCCATCGCGCGATTTACCTCGCTCCCACGGCAAATGACGTGCCTGGGGTGCGATCTTATTGTATTTGAACTTTACACTGAAGCTCAAGGAAACGGAGACCCCGATAGTGACTACGACGGCAGTAAAGTAGCCTGAGGTGTTCATATAATTGCTATCGTAAAAAAAAAGCATGCACAACGTTCGTTATAGTGTGCTTCAACCGGAACACACAAATCAGATGCACTTCCTCGCTCAAGAGAGGCACCAGGTGCGTTCGCTCTGTTGTACTTGGTGTTTGACATCTAACATGTGCATCGTGTGATGCAATCAAAACAAACCTAACTATGCCCAAAAGGAGCCACTGTAGGTGCGACGGTTCTGAGCAGCTCTGGAAATGTGTCGAATCCGCGCCACGAGCCATGAAAGGACGAGCTTACTATACGACCATAGGAAAAATATTTATAATCGAATCCGACGAAAGCGTCATGCGATGAAGTAGTCGGAAAGCCCATTCGCACCGCACAGCTACAAAGTGAGGCTTCAAGGGCGAACTGAAAGGTAAAGTCGGAGAGGAGCGCAAAGATAATGCTATTTGCTTGTAAAACGTTCGAACCAATCAATGTTTACCTTCTCTCATCCCACGTGTTTTGCTTTATGCTTTAAATAAGAAATGATGCAGTGCCATAAAAGCAGCACTGACAAAACCAACCAAAAGTTCGCGAAATGGGAATTTAGGGTTCGAAACAGGACCCAATTTTATCAACTGCTCGTGGGACCTTGGAGATACGATGCTTTTGTGATTTATTACCACAGGGAGCGGATCATCCTGAAGGCTGTTTGACGTGCTCTCTTCGAATATTGATGAAGCCCGGAAACGTTGAAAGACTGGGGCAATTTCTTCCTGAAATGGCGTTCATCCTCTGCGGCGTTAGGCTTGACGCTATTTTATGCTTGAGAGCTCTAATAATTGTGTTGTTGCCAATATAACCTTTTCAAACTGAGATAAGGCACGCACAAGACTACGTCAGAGGAGGCTGTATATTAAAGAGCAAAGGCTGCTTATCAACCAAAGAAAGTGCTCTTGGGAGCCTACGGCCAATTAGAGTGAACAGCCATTGGCTTTTCAGGTTTTTGAGTTGCCTCGAATTGTTCGCCACGTACAACTTTCTACTGCGACTGCCGATGTCTACTCAGAAGTCGACGCTAAAAATATGTTATTACGGGAAGGACCGTAGATGTCATAGAAAGATTTATAAAAATTACAATTTGAAATAATGTAGTGTGACAATTTGTAAATGGGGTGCGGGAACTCGAGTCGTCCAAGTGATAAAGTGACACACACACACAAGCACGCACGCACGCACGCACACGCACACGCACACACACACACACACACACACACACACACACACACACACACACACACACACACACACACACACACAAACACACACTCATCACACCAAGGATATACGAAGATGAAAAAGAAGCAGGGACCAACCGATACTTCGTGTGCCACCTCCTTAAGAACCAGTTCGGAACCCTGTGCAGCGTCTCAAACTGCAGTGTCAGTGTTTTCGACGAGAGACGAAGCGCTTCAAAACGCTAGCTTTCATGAGGGAACAATACAAGAACGCTCCCCTTACCATCATGCAACCGTGTGGTACTGCAGATTGTAAACGGTACCACCGTGCTCTTTTCTAGTACCGTGTTTGACTGCACTCTCTTCGGGATCCGCGCTCGAAAACGGTTAGAAATTCACAAGAAATGTCCGTTAGTTCGCAAAGAATTCTAAACGCATTAAAGGGTTAATCTCATTTGTGTTCTGTTGTGAACGGCGTCAAGCACATCATGATGTCAAATGGAACGTCACGGTAGACGTTGTCTGGAACCACAGCAACGCCGTCCGTTCTCCTGTTTCCCACAAACTATGTTTCTTTTTACGTATGTGTTTACGACACACAGATGATTTCCCTATTTGAGCTGAGCCTACCGTATAAAATTGCTTTTCTTACCGGCTCTATATACACTCAAGCGCAAGAGTATGCGGGATGCGTTTTTCCCTTCAAATGAGAATTCCTGCACTGCTAAGGCTGTTCGTATTTGGGCTGCTAAATACTGAAACATTTAATTCGAGGCTGTGTGACCACGCTTCGCGAGAATTCAGCTTCTTGGCAGATCCCGTAAACATTTGCGCTTGACTGTACCTGACTAGTCAGCAAAACAGTATTTGCTGCCCAGAAGAGATAGATAAGAGTAAACAAAAGACCGGTGACACGCCGTTTGGGCGTGGTGTCATTAATTATAGAGGATTGTTAGTGTTTCCTAGTCGAGCGCATTGCCTGTACATTTGTCTCGACTAGCTATAGAGAAGCTTGGGTGCACGCACACTTTTCGCCACTGAACAGAGCTCAAAGTGGAGCATCGAGCATTCTTGAAACCGAGTCCTGGAGTTTCCTACATATTGAAACTACAAAATGTCCCGGATTATAGACGCTGTCGAAAGGCGGTCAATTAGCAGCGCGTAATTGAAAGCTGATTGCTACATCCACACTACATTGAAATTATTCTGGGACTACCTTATTATTTGTCAGCACCAAAGCAAAACAAATGAACGATAGGAGGAAAATAGCCTAAGACTGTATGCATTTACGCTGTATTTATTTTGAGAAATCTCAACTGGTAATAAATTAGTGAAAGGTATTCTATCTTGAGGAGCATATCTGGAAGCAAAATACATTGAAGGGTCACTTCATTTCTGTGTGTTTATATGTGTACGCTCTGGTGTAAAATGAGTTAGTATAGTTGTTTCTCTTTGTCTCTTTACAATGTAAGCCTTCTAATTGCATATGAAAGTAAGCTGCATGAAATGCTTGACAACAATCCAGTCAAAAATTATTATTTTTCTCCTTTCACTGTCCTTGTCTCTTTCTTCACTCGTTTTCCCGCGAAAAATTTATTTCGCAATGACATGCCATAAACCATCATTTTCGACGTTTCCCTTTAACTTGGACTTGTGGTGTGATTATTTTGAAATTTGTGCGTTAAGACTAGTTTACCGCGACTCACATGCGGTATAATTCCCCATTTTTAGCCACTCTACGCTTGCCTCCTGCTGCAGTGCGTTACTATCTTTCTTGCGCATTGCCTATCCAACGAGGTCTGAGCTAACGACGCGCGGGACAAGAGGTTATCAGCTTGCTTCGATCTTACTAATGTGGCGCTGGTCTCATAGATGTCACCAGTGCCACTAAAATGACACCGCCCACTCAAGCCAAACTCTGTAAAGACAGTGCTATAGAGTCGTATATATTTCACCAAAGCACTCAGCTGTGTGCAAAGGATACGGACAAGCCACGATAAGGTACAGGACAGAGGGCAAATGAGACACGAAATGGAGAAGAAATGTGTAAAGGCAAGGTGGTGTTAGTATTAGCATTTGTGGCTCTTGGAAATTACGATAAATGTTCAGTTTAACGAGAGTCGAAAAGGCCCTGCAGGGCTTGGCTTGAAACCGAGTTTGAATACAGCATTTGAGGCGCGCCTTCGGCAGCTCCAACCTGCATTTCGTAGTCATGTCGATGGGCCAAGCTTCTCCTTTGTTTTAGTGTTTCTTTTTTATTTTATGCACAAGAAATTGAAAAAGAGCTGAATCGTGGTTTCATGTGTGGCCTTCAGCACTGTCCCATTCCCGCGCGCTAAACTAAGGACATTGCGCCATAATTCTGATAATTAAACCAGTGCGTTAAGTGGTACTATAAGAGTAAATTTGATTCGTTGGCTGTTTTTTGGTAGGAAGCCGTTGCTTGAGCACCGACGCGCGCTTTTATGCGACCTGAGGATGTCAGGGCCCACGTTAATTCTCACCCACCAGATATACCATTATCACACATGCTGATGTTTGTAGCTAAATTATCTTGTCCTCGCCTTATTGTTCCTGAGAACCGCAAACTACTGACACGTGCTTGGAGTGGGAATGCAAACACAGCTTTTCCTGATTACCCCCGAGCCGCCTAAAGTATACGCAATACAGATATTTGCCTTCGTAAGCCCTGTCGGTTTAGTTAAGGACCTCTTACGCTCAGGAGAAAGCAAGTACGGTCGCAACAAAGGTCACTTGCTACATAAAAAACAGTGGCAGTGTAGAAGGAACAAATAGCATCAACACCAACGACGACTAACGGCGTCCACCATACAACAGCGCAACAAGAAATTATCATTATTTAGCATAGTCAAACCATTGCATTTAGCACTCCTATTGCAGAGGAAAAGAGGAGGAAGCCATTTGGACTATGGCTTGAAAAACACGCGAAGCTCACGTCATTGAGCTGTTGACTAAAGAAGCACCGTTGCCTCCCGCCCTCCCCCCACCAAATACGCAGTGACGGGCCTTGTCACGTTGCTTGAAAACAATATGAAGCTGTAAAGAAGCGCCGCATACAAAACTTCCGCTGAAATTACACCACGGCGAGAAAACACGTCGAGAGAAAAATATAGTCAACGTAGTGGACATAGTTCAGTCAGGTCCTTAATTATCTCGCGTGCAAGGAACTGCGCTTGCCTTAGGCTAAATAATACTGCTCTTCCGCATGACCTGTCGGCGTAAGCACGGAAATTAAACCCCAAGTGCCGTAAGGTACTTGGCGAGGTAAGAAGTTTGCACATCTATGACACATTGGACATTGCTTCTTATTCTGGTGTTGACGTGTTAAGTAGAAGTTTGACATGAATTGTTCGCGTATGTCTATACTACGTGTATGCATTCTGAATTTATTAAGAGCCTATTCTGGCGGCACCCTTGCATGAAGGCCGCATAGTAAAATATAAGTGTTCAAGCTGACAGGTTGCATTCCTTGCACTCACAAGCTGCTGGTAGATAAAGCACAATTATTTATTGTAAATACACCTTCGTTTCCTTGAACAAGTAGTAGGGCGCAAGAATGTAGTTTACTGCGAAGAGCTCAAAAATTTGAGCTCAGTTGCTTTTCTTACGGTCTTGATAACTACGCACAGAACTACTCTCCTATACTTGAGTACAACTAGTACAGCGAATGCGTCAACCCTTAAATGTCGCAGCTAATTTCTGGGAGGTTTGATAACAAATATATTAAAATAAAGTTCCAGGACTCATGCTGGTGCTATGTTATTGCTAATGACAGAAAGATGATTGGCACGTCATTATAAAGCTATGATATTCCCCTTCGGAAGGTCATGTCAAGGTTTGGTAAAAAGAGTAGCCGTGCCCATTTATAAATCTGTATCGAGAGCAACCCTTCTTCCTTTCGTGATAGATTATAACATGGAACAAATGTTTACCATAAAGGTTTGCAGTAAATTAGAGAAATTGACAACCGAGTTTTGCTCAACGATCGAAACTCGAGAACACCTGATCTCGTGGCCATGTGTTTGAGTGATACTGCCGATTTTGCAATGGATGTCGAGATGTTTGTGCTAACAATAAGCGGACGTCCGTGAATCAAACGCTGATACAAGACGGGGATGCGGGTTTCCGGCTGCTTTGACCACCAAGGCATAATTCATATGAAATCAGTTCCCCAGCTTATACAATCAACGGTTCCTTTAATCCCGAATTCTATTCGACTGATGAACCACGTGCGTCGTGTAAGACTATATTTGCGAAATCATGGCAGCTGGTTCCTCCTTGATGACGAAGCTGATTTCCCTTCATCCCTAATTACGAGAAGCTTTTTGTCGAAGCATAGGGTCCGCATGCTCATCGATTCACCTTATTCTCTAGACGTGGCCTTCACTGACTTCTTTTCGGTTTCCCAATCTCAAACAGGAACTAAAGGGACAGCACTTCAGGAATGTTCAGAATGTCTAGAAACCAGTGACCGCATAAATCATATGCATTGGAGTAAATGAGGGCGCTACTGGTTTTTGAGACCAAAGCGGCCAACAATGTGCTTCAAATATAGGTGAAATTA
Organism: Dermacentor variabilis; assembly: GCF_050947875.1. Lineage (NCBI taxonomy): Eukaryota > Metazoa > Arthropoda > Arachnida > Ixodida > Ixodidae > Dermacentor > Dermacentor variabilis. Next base: position 95,411,416 of record NC_134572.1, on the reverse strand, counting down.
TCTTGACTAATCTTGCCCACAGTCTGCTGTAGTTAATTCACTTATGCAGGTGCCGTGATCAGTCCTGCAGCATTACTGTCAAACCTTGTCTAATGTCAGCACTGTTGTTCCGTTAAGCTCTCGAGAAACAGTTACGAAGATTTTGGGATTTAGTGCCAGCCGGACGCCACATTTTCGCCACTCAGTCAATTTCTCTGAACCGTCTTGTTTTAAGAATGAGCCAGTCTAGATTGCCATACAAATACAGAAAAAAGCTTGATTATATCGCAACATTAACACAGGCACAGTGGAGAGAAAGTCTTGAAAGATGATAGAGGTGGTTGCAGCTGCAGGTTGGGTTAGGCCAGTAATGGAGGTTGGCAATCGCTCCGCGTGAGCGACTCTTCCAATGGCACTGTGGTATTTGTCAACTGGCAAACAGATCAGTGTCTCATCGAGATGTATATATGAAGAAATGTAACTCTCAAAGCCTATTCTTGTGCTTATAGCATAACCACCGCTAGTAGTTGCGCTGGGGAACTTATTTGACTATAGTCGCGGACAACTTTCTCTGGCTATGAAAGCAAAGCTACGGCCACGTGCCTGCTGCAGATATGTTACCGCGCCAAGTAGTCCGGCAGCGTTTGACAGTACTTTTGGTTTCTCAGCACAGACGCTGAATCGACGCAGCTTCTACGTGAGACGGTTTCCGTTTCCCCAGACGCGGAATTGGCACTCAGTGGCGTGTCCTCTTATTTAACTGTTGCTAATAAGGTAATAGGGTGCTAATAATAATAAGGTGCACTTGAGCGCGTTTTGCCTGTGTAGCTCTCCCTTCATAACCTCAGAAAGCTGTCCGCGAGCATAGATGAATGTCTTCTTTTAAATGCTGCATGAAGCCGACAGACCCACTTGAACTGCTGAAAAATTAAACCTGGTGTGCCAAATTAGTTACGGTCCGTAATAAGTGAGAAATGAACTTGTGTGGTTTAAAAAAATATTCTTGAATTTTATGTGTCAGAACGATGATATGATTATGAAGGACGTCGTAATGGAGGACTTCAGATTAATTTGGGCACCTGGGTTTCCTTATCGTGCACCCGCTGAATGGTACATGGAAGTTATTTATGGGGACGAAGCTCGAAAACACCCGTGTACTTAGGTTTAGGTGCACGTTAAATAATCCAAGGTGGTCGCAACTTTCGGAGTCCTCCACTACGGCGTGCCTCCTAATCAGAAAGTGGTTTTGGTGCGTAAAATCCCATAATTTAAAAAAAAAAGTTATTTAATTTCGCCCCCCAGTGAAATGCGGCCGTCGCGGCCCCGATTTGGTCCCGTCAGGTCGGGCTTAGCAGCCCAACACTAAAGCCACTACGTAAGATGTTATGCTTAAAGCTGGTGTGGCTCTATCTTGCTTCTAATTATGTTTGACACCCCTATAAGTAATTACTGCACTGAAATAGCATACAAACAGAGAAAGTATCGTCGCTAAATTTATTAGACATGTAACGCTTGATGCCAGTAGCTATGGTAGCCGCTCCCTCTAAAGCTTTGCAATCATTCTCTTATATTTCTTAATGTGAGGCGTAACAATTAGAAGGGCACTGTCCTTTGTTTATTTTAGCACTACACCAACACAAAGACTTGAGCTTGTAGCGCCTCAATATGGAACGGCCGCAGAAAAATGCGATAGTAAAGACTATAGCATTGTCGGGTTTCTCAGGCGATGCTGTTTCCTTCATTGGCGGCTATTCAACACATTTTGTAACATAACATTTTTCTAGCGTTCCTTTGTGCGATTACTGATCAGCATTCAACGACTAGTGCAATATTTTGCATGGAACTTATTTGCCTTTCATCATTAAAGTTTAGAATAGATTGTAAACTTCAGGTGTGGATATATATACACAGCGAGCTAAGAAGCCGTTATAAATGTGTCCCTTGGGCAGACCCCAATAAGGAAACTACGGTTGGTAATCCGTCGTGCTCATTCACAGCGCCCAGGAAGTCCGTTAGGGCATATCTACTCAGCCTTAGGTTTCGCTCCACGTGAAAGAAAAAATTAACTTTACTTTTACAGCGACGCTGTATACGGGTCGCCGATTCGTCCGTCAGTCCGTCTCTCGCCTGAACGCCGAAAACTCCTCCGGCGCAATCCCATGCGCATGCGCGAAAAAAAAAAAGAAGAAAGACAGGCGCGTGAGTGGCTGCGTCAGTAGTGACGTCGTTGCTTTCCATCGTAGCCCAGCGCGCGCAAGTTTTTCTTTGGCTCCGAAATGCGTAGGCCACGCGTCATACATACTCCTGAAGAGCCGGCTGCTTTCGATAAGCGTCGCTGCGAGCAGAACCGGGAACGAACTCATCTACGCCGTGCCGATGCTGCAGCCCAAGCACAAGAACTGGATCGTGCAGCCGAGTACAAGCAGCAACTGCGTATCGATGATCCGGTAGCCTACCAAGCCGCCGTTTAATGAACCGTCGGGATTAACCTAGTAATAACCACCGGGACTGCGCCTTTCAGCTTCGCTGGTTAACCATCTGTACGGAGGGATTGGGAGCTGATTTTCTATAACTACATGCATCCCATAAGTGCCATAGACGGGTTCTATTCGTAATCATGTGTTTTAATCACTGAATGTATTTCTTTTTGTCAGAATATCCGGGTCAATCTCTCGACGGTACCGTTCAGGGCTTGTATGAAATGACGGAGTCAGACGGAAAAGAAGGCGACAAATTCAAAGGGAAACGTATGCATCAAATGGGCGTTTCAACTGCAACGGTTCACTGTTTCGCGTTTTTGTATAATCATACTTAACTCTTATCCAAAATTGTATGCCGTGACAGCAGAGTCAAAGAGAGGGGCGCGACAGGGAATTGACAAGAGCGGTAGAAAGCAAGCTTACGATGCTGTACAAGTATGGCGCAATCGTCTCCTCTCACTTTCGTGATTCCCCGGCAGCGATGCAAGGAGTCTTGCTCGTAGGAAAGACTTTGCAATTTGTAAACGCTCTATTCCCCATTATTCACCGGTTCTTTCTTTCTTCCAGAATTCATTCTCTTCAGAATTTGTAGATTTCGCCCGAGCGAACAACCCCGGTTTAGGACATGAACATGCGTTCGAGCCGAGCTGCAGGGATTTTTTTTTTTTTGAGTTCGAGCCATGCCCATTCATCTCCATGGTTCTTACTTTGGTTTTCTTTTTACGTGCTCTGTTTTCGTCGTGCTTTCTCTTCTGCCATTACGATTTTAAAAATGCTTCCTGTTTTTTTGTTGCGCACTTGACATATAGCGTTGGGTGACACTTCCGCCACAGAGGACTGTGGATGTTCAGTCCTCCGGAAGCAGCATTTTTCTATTACGGTCTGAAAGCGATAAGAAAGAAAGACGTTATGTGTAAAAGACAAATAGGAGCGCAAAATAAATAAAAAATACTCAAGCAGAAATTTCACTGCAGTTGCGTAAATATACGTAAGCATTGCCACTTGCTAATATCCACGCAGCACAGTGTCTATATCAATCTTATCAAACTTTATCCTACCAGTATAAACACGTATCCACTTTATCTGTTGTTATCGACCTTTTCGGACACAACACAACCCTTATCAATGCTTATCGGTCGTTATCAATGTTATCGCAATCGATCCGATTCTTACCAAGCCTTATCACCCTTATGGAGCTTATCCGACCGTTATCCACCATTAACACTCCTCATCGACCTTATCTGACTCAATCCGACTCTTCTAAATCTTTATCGGTCCTGATAAACCTGATCAGAATAGCTCCGTTCATTATAAACCCTTGTCGCTATTTAGCACCGTTTTCATTCGCGTTGAGCCATTGTCAACCATGATGAGACACATATAACCCCTCGTCACTACTTATCATCCTTATCAACTCATTGACTGCTTATCTGCCAGTGTTGTGCGACGCGAACCACATGAGCCCTCAGAGATGGGTGGCAATTTGGTCGGTGAAGGAACGCCTCAGTGGATGGCGCATGCTGCGACAACCGAAACTAATCGGCGATGTGCCGTGTCCGGCAATAAATTTTCGCGAATAAATGTCAAAATTTTCCAGATGTATACAGTGCTACAAGTTGGCTCTACATGTGGTGTGAGAGATGGCTTTTATTCCAAATTCACCAAATATTCCAACAATGCCTTCGTAGAAACTGTCCTTCTTTGACATTTCTTTTGTGCCGCCGGCGCAACACATTCATGTGGTTAAGATATACTCACCTTCTGTAAGCGTGTGGTCGTAGGCTCGAAACTCACCACCGCCACCGTCTTTCCCTTCGAATTTATTTTGTTTTATACATGAATTTTTTATAGCGATTTGTTATACGTACGTCACAGACGTACAAACAGATGTATAGGTTTCCACGTTGGTTAGATATAGACATACTTACGCATTTAATAAAACTTGTTGGCGAGGCTTGTAACGCTCTCCGCATTTGCAACTCGCAGGTTAAGTGAACAATGACGGCGTTTGAAGCGTTCAGGCCAAATAGCCCTGGTTCTTTCTTGTTCTTCATTTTCATGGAAGGATAAACATAAAGAAAGATAAGAAAATGCAGAGCCAGTGCGCATGTAGGAATATTATGAAGCGAAGCTTTCACGAAGCGCTTAGACACGTGCTACAGATGTGCCCATTCCGATATTTCGCCTGTGGCGAAAAAGAAAATGGCCCCCACGTGTGCTCTCGTTCACCCGTATGACTCATTGTGACAAACATTATATTGGCTTGTATTACCTGATATTTTCTTAGTAACTTTAAATATACCGGCCACTGCTTTGTCGATTGTTCCTTTTTGGGTATATGTACCATATTATAAAAATAATCACAATAATCGTCAAGATGATGTTGCGTATCGCACAAGATCCTCATTGGGGATATGCTCCATAGAATAGAAATCGTATTCATCAGCTCGTAGCAATCATCGGAAATACATAGTTGTTTTCACGATATGCAAAGCCCGCTTCCAGTCCAATCCCCCGTTGTGGGTGTGTGGAAGTAGTGTGGAAATCACCATCATAATCAACGCGCTGACACGCATCTAGGCCAATCCTTCCTTGTAGGCATGAGCCATAATATGGAAATCAGAACCATCACCTCGAGGTGAACATCTTAAAGAAGGACTTGGCGTTGTCACAACACGCACAACCCACTTTTAGGCCAATCTCTTATTGTGGACATGCGTCGTTGTACCACTCGCTCCTTATGTATGTGTTATTGTATGGAAATCATCATTATCGTCTTCAATGCGTGGTGACGCTTCTTCAGCGATCCCTCGTTGTATGTACGATATTAGGAAATCGTAATCATCGTCAACAGACGGCAGTCATCTCAATGAGCCACTTTATGGCACGATGTACACAACCCACTTCTTGGTCGATCTCTCGTTGCGAGTATGTAGCAGAGTATGTACATCATTATAATAATCAACGCGTGGCGATAATTTCAAAGCGCTAGCGGCACAATATCTACCGTCTACTTCGCCACGTTTTGAGCATGAGCCCCTAGTTTGGTAAATCCCCATCAAAACCAACACATCGCGACTATACTAAAGAGCTGGTTAGTATTGGCACGAGAGAAGTGTACGTGTGCTTGTGGCATTTTAGAGGACTGTTCACTGTAATAATTACACTGTGAAGTATTCGTTTTGTGCTTGTAGACGGGGCTACGGCTGCTTTGTCCATATACGATTAGGCTTCTTAATCCTAGCATGGCGGATGCCACAAAGGCAATGCACCTGGTGTCTAGTTGTAATCGTGTTGTAGTCAAGAACTTCAGGATGCAACGGATAACACGAGCGCACACGCACAATGACACTCGCGTGCATCCCTCGAATCGTCCTTGTGTTTTAATTGTGCTTCAACGACATGGTTACGGGCCGAGGGACTTCGGTTTAGTAATATGGGGCAATTCACTCTACAGCACGGCAAACACTGGACGGCGCCGAACGAGGCGTGTGGTAACGTCGGTCAGTTCGTCCTGTGTGTGCCCCGCTGCATACAGTTAACTATGCCGCTCTCTTGCTGCCTTGACAGAACACAATATAACAAAGCGTAGTGCCTGCCCATCTCCGTTAGGCAATACTGTAACCCCTAGGGGTTATAGTATTGTACGGTAAATTAGGCTTAGTCACGCGTATGCTTTGCCTTTCAAGTAAAAACAAAACAAATATGTAATCGATATTTTTTTTCTACTTTTAGTGAAATTTTATGGCACCGCGACGAGCCGTGAAACCTCAATTTTTCATAAATCATATTCAAGAAAGAAAGCTTTTTTTGTATGTTCTTAATTATCCCTGATCACCGCAAAACGTGCTTTTTTCTAAAATACAGAAAGTACAGAAAACAGACGACGATCGGTTGCCCTCATAACACAATGTCCCCGCAGGAGACCTCGTGCCTTGGCGTGAACGAAAAGACCGAGCAAGGAACATAAGTATTTCCAAAACCGGCGAAGCGCAAAGCTTATTGCTGTGATGACTGGTACAGAAAACACGCGTGTTTTGACACTTGTTGATGTAAACACTGATACCAATGGAAACGCAGAACAGGCTCTCCACGTACGTTTTCTCAAATCGTAGACACTTCTGTTGCTTCTTGGCTGCTTCTGAATGTTTGCTTTGTCGCTCTACAATACTAGGCAGTGCTAAGAAGATTGCTGGGCATTTTCTTAAGCACCCCGAAAACTTTGAAGAACTGAGATGCTTCAGCATTGCAGCATTGAAAGGGATAACAGGTTTTATCATTGCGCTGAAGGCCTTCAGACAGTGCTCTATGAATACGTGAAGCCGACATCGGGTGACGCACCATGCAAGGCAACGCCTCCTTCGTAGCATGAACACTGCCTTGGTAGCTACATGCGTCTATTCATGCTGCCGTCATAAAGAGCACCACCCCCTGCAATGCAGGCATCGTGCCGCAATGGCACACGAAATCAGACAAAAGGAACACCTTAGGCATATTTGTTGGCGGCCACCGAAAAGGTCAGATAAATTCAGCTTCACGTTTATTAGCCATTCCGCTCAGACCACTGCACGCCCCCCCCCCCCCCCTCCCTGAGGGTGGCATGCACACAGTTCTTCAGCAGGTACGTTAATGTGTGTGAGCACGAAACCTAGGCACCGTCCTTGCTCCGGCAGAGCCGATTCAGCAAACCATGATTACGGCTGTGTTATTTTCCTAGGCAACCGCACTGCGGGTGTCCGGATGCGTTCTAACCCTAAACGCGCAGAGGTCCCGCAAGGGCCATTGTCGATATCTGAATAGCACGAGGTTATGGATGGCATGGACGCGCCTTAAGTATCTCAATAAATAACGAAAACAGGTCATTGGAGTTTGTTTAGTGTGAATGGTGATGATCAAAATGCTATTGCCTACTATAGCGGCAACAGAGACACAGACAGACACAGAAACAGGCGGCGGGAGCATCTTGTGGCAGCATTTCAGATAGACTGCGAGGCCATTCAGGGAAACAAAAGATGCTTTCCCAGTGTTCTTTTTTTTTTCTAACTGCTTCATCATGTCTCTTTTATGTTTGCCCGTTTGTCAACAGTTTGTGATCTTGCTTCATGCAAACTTATTATCACTCTGTTTCTTTTTCGCCGGGAATTGTTTAGGCGAGACGCAACCAAGGAAAAAAAAATAAGAAAAGCCAAGTGCAGGACACAACCACACCTATGCCAAGTGCCTCGTTTGACAACAACGACCGTAGGAATTCTGGGACTTCAGGCATAACAGACCCTTTGGAAACTAATTCCTTATAAGGAATGGTGGCCGAAAGGTTCTAGCCTGCTTTTGTGAGAGCGCCAACTCTACACGAGCTGCGACAATGCTGGGAAGAACCACACTAAGAATGGCGCAGCCGTAGCCGACCGTCCTTTCGTATATTTCAGTCTGGTTTTTGCTGTCCTTTGTTTCATTCTACATTATAATCACTAGTCATAACTCCTATTTTGGATTTGCTGTGGTACCCCACAAATGTGCGTGTTTTTGAAATGCATTCTCATTGTAAATGTTGTCATTCGCGCCTAAATTGACAGTTTTTTTTTCAAGTAAGACTCTTGTCAGTGGGATCCTCTATCATTTAAACGCGGTTGTCGCCTAAACAACTTTCCCAACATAAGGTTTCTTGAATCATGAGCTCGTATCTTTGCGTTTGTATTATTTTAGTTGGGCTCTTCTTTGTGTCTTTGCATCCCAGCTGGATTCGGCCAACGCGAGGTTACCCTGCTCTGTCGAATATCGCTAAGAGTGGTTTTTACGAAGCCTTGCTTTTCGAACAGGATCGGCCGACATCGCCCCTTGTAATGGCTGTGGTAGCAAGCAGACTGTTGAAGACGTTCCGTGTGACAGTCCTAACTACAATTTACGAAGACTATCGCTCGCAATCGCGATAACGCTTTGTCGAAAGACCCTTAATGCAGGAGATAATTCTAGAATGCCGATCTCACAAGCCATCCCAGCGGAGGGTGACGAGGGCACTATTGCAATAATGAAAGTCCAGAGACCTGCACAAGCGTATGCAGCCTGAACTGATGTTTTGGTGCTACAAGTGCTACTGTGCGGTAATAGTGTGCCGTGATAGTGACCAGCTGTGACTGTGTGTCCGTGCTCTTTCTCTCTCTCTCTCTACTTTCTTATCTTACTATCATCCCTTCCCCGTTCCCAACGTAGGGAACCTAATCGGACTTCCCCTTCTGGATACCCTCCCTGCTTTCCTCCTTTTTTTCTTTCCTTTTGTCTCTGTTGTTCACATTGGCGTTCACATTCCGTCTATCACTCAAACGGACTGAAAAAGAAAAGCCGCGTTTGATCCCATTGCCTCCCTTAATGCTCCAAGCATAGGAAATCAAGCTTGCGTCCTGCTTGCATCCGCATCTTTCCTAGCAGGCACAAGTTCCTTTCTATGCGTATCGATGGTAAGCCGTGGCAGCCTTTGGCTTCGTTGCCCGCTGAATGCGCGTTACGGGGACGCAGGGTTAATTAAAGCGGGCTGTCTTACCAGCTGATGCAGATTGCGCAGTACTAATAGCAGAATACATACCCTACAAGGCTTCGCTGTATGACTGCGGCTTCATCCAAAACACTGCACAGAACATGTGACTCCTCAGCTTCATGTTCTGCATGAGAAATAGAAGACGCAGGGCTGAAACATGTGAACTATCACGAAAGCGCGCAAAGGTAACGCGTATTGGTGGAACTCATTACTGGGGAGCACCTCCGGATCATTAACCTCGTTAGAGGACAAGGCAGGGAAAAAGCGATGCGCAGAATCATGTTTCCTGATTCGGTTCTGTAGCCAATGCATAAATAATGTTATTCTATACCTACCGGCAATGTAAGACATGATCACGAAAAAGACTCTTCATGCTAGTGGAAGTGTGGTAGATGCTAATACGTTGAGGGTCACGCTTTGCAGTTCAGTCATATTGCACAGTCAAAGTTAGTTCGTTATATGAAAGGCACGCCAAAGGACGAGGCGTGATGGATCTGTCCGTATATCCGTCTTCAATTTCTGTGCCGTTAAAACCAGCAAACAATTTAAAAACGAATATTTTAGGACCTGGTTAAGAACGTTTATATAGTAAGAGTTCAGCGGTATATATACTGTTCAGGTAGCTTCATGGACAGACGGTCAGTGAATTCTCCTTCGCAATGGTATTTTATTATGTTTAATTCAATACTTCTATATTGATTCACTTTAAAATTATCATTTACTTATTGCTGGATAACATTTAGAAATAGAGTGGCCGAGGTACTCTTCAATTCAATATTTCCACAACACTCCATATATAACAGTGCAGTGCAGTGCACGAACGGTCATTGTTGCCTGAAGCCAACGTCAGGATGAGCTATTCAGGATGCAGGATGTGCTCCTCCTACATTACTTTCTCATTCGCAATTCTTTTACCATAATATGCTCAACATATTATGCAATAATAGAAATATGTGCCCGGTATACATGAGATATTTATCGAACTGGCCGCGATAACCTTCCGTAGGTATCAATAGCATAGTGCGAGTATTTCCTCCGAAAATAGTGCACTTGCGTGCTCGAAATGATTATAAGCACTTCTCAGCAGGAAAGCCTTGTTTATTCTCTTGTTATAAAGACTGATAAGCAGGTCGTCTATTCGTAATCTCGTTAGTTAGCGGAACACTTTGGCACAAAAAACTATTTGCATCGTCTTACTTTAGCTTCTTGCTGCACAGCGTAATCAGGGCCTGTCTTGAAATGGGTAGTTGAACAGCATTGTCGGCATCGTATTGTCTAGCGTCGGCTTAAAGGGAAGCTGAAGAGTCTGTCGAATTCAATAAGACGCTCATATACGGATGCGGGAACATTATAAACCATGAAGGTAAAATTTTGGGGGGGATTTTTCACTTAGGAGCGACGCAATCGTCGATTAAAATTGCGCTGTAGCTCCGGCCCCCGTCGAGCGCCGCGCGCTGCTGCTGACGCTGACGATGCGAGCGGAGACCGAAAACCGCGGCTTAGTGACGTCAACACTGGTGTTCCGCTCCTTCGCAGTCTACGCGACCGTGCCTGACCGTGCTTATTTCTGCGTGCGTGCCGTCCTAATCTGCTTCGCTCGACCCTACATTCCTTTATTTGTGTGTATATAGGAGTGGTAGTTGACGTGCGCAGAATCAATTGAACTTGTAGGCCGATCATGCCGGCGTTCTGCGCAGCCTACGCTTGCACGAACACCAGCGGCTGCGACGATGTTCCGATGTTCTATTAGTTCCTGCAAGACAAGAAGCTTTCAGATAAGTGGGAGGCTGCTGTGAAGCGAAACAACTTCAAGCGCTCAAGAACAAGTGTTGTGCTTTAACCACTTCCATGACGATTGCTACCGGAGTGTATCAATAATGCGTGCTTCGGGTTCTCCTAAAAAAAAATAGCACGCTGAACGGCAGGTGCATGTTTATCACCCACCCTTGACGCAGGTTTCATCGCGAAACGCCGCGAATTTTCTATTCGCACGTGTGTTGTGAAACAGCTTGCATGCAGCTACCATAACGCAGTGCAAGCGTAAAGTTTTCATGTGTTGGAAAGCCTGCTCACACCAAGACGTTGCGCTCCCCCTTCTCTCGCACACATAAGAAACCGACCATCTCACGTAGCCGACGGAATTCGCCGGTTACGAGTAGCGTGTGGATGGCGCGCTGATGAAGGTTCTATACTACACGTGCTACAATAGCCGGTAAACTTTTCCCGCGTTTAAACCGTCTGTGTAGATTGCCGACAGCTTTGGGGCAGCGCACAAATGCTGAAGATCGCATAACCGCTTACGTTCTACGAGGAGGCGTGCAGGAACATAACACTACAGTTGTTTGCCCGGAAACGTACTCACTGGAATGCTGAATGCAGCTTAGCAAAAAACATACTCGCCAAAGAACATTTCCAACACAAGGAGATGCTAACACTTCGCCTTCGTTCGCGTGGAAAGCAGTGCTTGCAACAGCATTTTTTGCTTCTTGGAGAGGCCGGCTCTTCGCAATTGGCTCGTACATGTAGTATGTACAAGTATGTACGTGCGTGTAGTATGTACAAATATAAACCCCTTACAAGTGATCTTGCACGCGACAGCGACAGCGCTACAAGCGAGGCGATGGCTGTCACGTTCACTCGTCGTCTGCAAGCCGAACTCCACGCGTGCGACGACTTTGAGCGACGACTTCGCGGTATGAGGGCAGCAATATACGCGCAGAAACTAGCGTGACGCATGCTTTATCAATTTAAGTTGATGTATTTTACTGAAGGAGGAGCATAAAATATTTCTGAAGGTCTTGCACTAGGTTCTTATTCTTGCACGTGTAAAATTCAATAGTTTGCTCGTTCCGTGCGACAAACAGCGGTATTTGAGTTATGTACATCAAGTTTCAGCTTCGTACAATTGGCTAGTCCCTGATAGCATTTCCGGGCGACGAGCGACGAGTTCTAGATTTCTAGAAACGAGCGATCGAGCGACAACACCGAGCGATTTGTTCAAGCGACGGCCCGTTTTGTCGCTCGAAGCCGTCGCCCGTCACGGTCGCGCGCAAGATCGCTCTCGTAAAGTTTGGACTGTACGCCGAACTCCTCGGAGAAACGCAAGCTCTCGAAAATTTCCATGACCGTCTCAGCAAAACACCACCAAACTACTTTGCACCGTGCTTCGTGTGTAGCGGCTGCAGTCGGTCCGGACGAACACCATTGCTGACGTCACGAGGCGCCCGACCAATCACAGGTGGAAACGAGGCGCGCGAGCTGGGCGTGTCTGCTGCTGCACTTTTCGTCAAAATAAAATATGTTTGCGCTTTCTTTCGCTCAATTTCGATGCGGTATTCCAATTCAGAGGGTTGAAAACCACGGCATACAGCTCTTCACTCATTTTTTCTAGAAAAGCTTTCAGCTTCCCTTTATTGCTTTGTGTGTTTTTTTTTATTATGGCGCAAAAGCCTTCCTACCACATTCTCATGGTACTCATGCTTGTTTTGATGCCTCAGTTTTTATGAATTCAGAAACTTCTGTTATGCCTTTGATGCTTTTCATGAATGCTCCTGAGTATTTGTTTACTGGGTCAGTGACAAAGCTCGCAAGACGCCACTGACAATCCTCCGACGCTGCCATGTAAGATATACCTGGTAGTTCGCAAGCAGAACATTCTTCAATGTTTAACTGATCACGCAAGTACTGAAGATCTCTATCGCCCCAAATATGATCATGTTTCCATGATTTCTCCAGAATACTACAATTTGAAATCTCTGGAACATGTCCCCTTCCCTTCCCACAAGCTTTCCCAACATACTTGACTTTCTAATATGGCTATACGCGATAGTTCTACATATGATAAACGACCATGTAGAACTCCAAACAAAAATTACCGGAAATGTTGGTGAATTTCTACAATATGTCCAAGTTAGTGGCGTAGCCAGAAACTTCGCTCTGGGGGGGGGGGGGGGGGGGGCTAACTTTGCAGCTTGGGCTCCTCCTTATAGATTTGTCGACGGACAAAATAGAATAAACATTAATAATAACTGCGTTTCCATTGCCAAAGATGCTGCAAGCGAATTCAAGAGAAGTGCAATATGTATTTTTTCATAATAGAATATACTCGTATGTCTCAAAATGGTGCCCGAAATAACAGATATCAATGCTTTCACGTTTTCTGTATATTTACTAAGTGAAGCAAATATCACACGAACGTTAGGACTATATGAGCTTGAAACCAGCAAAGCAGTGCCAGCTGTTCATATAAAAATGTAAAGGCATGAAATGTACAAGTTGGGGACAAATATTGTAATGGAAACTTGTTAGCCTCCCTGCCTTTCTCTCATTTGCATACCTCCCTTTCTCCCCACTCTCTCTCTCTCTCTGTCGTTCAAGAACCTTGTTTACATTTTTGTACACATGCAACGACCAGGGAACAATCTCAATGACGCTGTCCTTTGTTAGAATGTATTGCACAGGAGCAGCTGTCACCGGTCGTGTATTGTGAGTAATTGCTCTGAAAATATAGTCGCAACAGAGAGCACATATCAAAAGCAGGAGTTCTGCAATATATACGAGGACGAGCTAAATGAAAGTGAGGCAGAGCGAATATATGACAAACGGGGAACTTTATTTAAAAGTAGCCTCCGTGAGCATTTATACATTTGTCCCACTCACTAAAGAGTCGCGAAATTCCACTCTCATAAAGCTCCTTGAGTTGCTGCTTCAAAAATGTGTAACTGACTCTACGTCATCGTCCGACACGAATCTGCTTCTCTTGAGCAGTTATTTAAAATGTTCGCAAACGTGGAAGTCGCAAGCCGAGAGGTCTGGGCTGTATGGCGGATGTTGCAGCGTTCCACACTTGAACTTTGCCACTTTTGTATTAACCACATCAGCGACGTGGGGATGGACAATGTCGTGGAGCAAGGTGATCCCATTGCTAAATTTTCCACGTCGTTTGTTCTTGATTGCGACGCACAGCCAATCCGACGTTTCACAATATCGGAAACAATTGATAGTCTCTCCAGGTTTAGTGAATTTGATTAATGGCCCTTGACGATCGAAAAAAGGTCAACAACACCTTTCCGGCAGAAATGACAGCATTTGATTTCGTTGGGCTGGTGAATTCAAATGTTTCCTTTGTAAGCTTCGCCGTAGTGTTTCAAGCTTGCAGCGGCGGCACCATGATTCGTCCCCAGTCAAAATTGCAGAGAAAACGTCGTCACCATCATCGTGATATCGGATTAGATGAGTCAAGGTAGCGCCGAACTTCTCCGTCTTCTTGCGATGGTTCAAAATCTTGGGCATCAATTGCGCGCACAAGACCCGATAACCGAGATGTTAATGAATTATGGTGTGACCCGAACCGTGACTGATATTCACAGGCCCTGCCAATTCATCGATGCTTATCCTCCGTTCTTGTCTAATCGGCCTTTGAAATTGTGTTGAGGGTCATTGTGCGGTGGCTTTGGCCTGGCCATGAATAATCTTCGCAACTTTCACGTCTTTCTTTGAACCGTTTGCTCCAATGCTTCAAAGTGGGCAATGAAATGTAATGTTCAACGCACACGGCAGCCATACGGCAACTAATTTCTTTTTTGGAAACATTTTCATCTGTCAAAAACCTCACGACACCACGCTGTTCAACTTTTGGAGTGTCCCTTATGTCACGCAACCATGTTTAACCCAGTGTATGAGAGCACTGAAGAACATTTATCCTCACACTTGCGTGTCACTTTTGTGAATGAGAGCTGCCTCTTTGTGACGCGCATGCCTTGCAGATAATGAACCGAATCATTATTGCGCAGTGTGGGTTGTCTCACTTTCATTTGACTCGCCTTCGTAAATTAGAAATGCGAAGATACTATGGGATATACAAATGCGAAGATACAGCTTGATAAAGGGCAAAAAAGTCTCACTTGAAACAAAGTTCACCGCACATATACACAAGACCTCGCACCAAGATATTTAAATATACGTATATGTATCCAATAAATCTACGTATAAAAGAAAAAGTCCCTATATATGATGTGTGAAACAAGAACAATAATCATGTTGCCAACCACAGATTCACAGATCGCAGCGCCGCATCCCTCCACTCCCCTTGATGTATCGCGCGGGACGGAAGGGGGCGCACTTCCTCCCTGCTTTTCTACCTTGCGCACACAAGACCAAACCACCATCATCAGATCACCCATGGCGCCTCCCCCCTTACGCTCTTACTCGCACATACAGCATGCGGCGAGCGGCTACAATGTTATCGCCCTTGGACAATATTTATGCGGAAGATGAGGGCGACGACGGCAGCAGTAATGCGCCTGGAGTCTAAATATAGCTGCTATGGCAATAATATAATAAGAGTATCAGGCAATTGAAGCGTCCCGTGGCCCATTACTTTCCACAAAAAAAGCAACAAAAAACAAAAACACGTACCTTCAGGGTTTGACCTTGTATACTATCAAGAGTGCGAATGTCGGTCTCGCATGAGTTTGACAAGACTACTAGAGTGTGTATCATTGAAGTCCCAGAAACAGTGCCCTGTACTTCTGCAGCATAAATTGCGCTGGTGTACCCCAAATTTTCCCGCAGAGAAATCCGAACGTCTGCGCAATGGCAAATAACTTCTTCAGATAGGTGCAGTAGGGACTACGTAAGACATTACCGTCGATGAAGACGTCCAGAAAGTGATGCGTCTTAACCTAGAATTCAGGTTGACCGTTGATTGAATGAGGATACGATGACATTTGTTAGCGCATAAAGGCAACATATGCGTACTTATTGGTAGACGCTTTGAAGCCTTGTTCTTGTAGATAAGACGCCGTCATTGTTGCCACCCGCTAAAGCTTGGCTCACACCTGAAGGCAAACGACCGGAGATGCTTAAATGAAAATGTTATCGGAGCGTATTAAGACATGCACTGTCCGCGGTAAGTACTCAGCAAATCCTAACAGGACGAGGTTGAACATTATGAGATTAAAAACCCCACCGAACCGAACAGCATGGCAGATGTACTGTTTCGAAGTTGGACATCTTTGTTATGTTAAGAAAACGCAGTACTCAGTCGAATAGTCCCGAATTAGTCATGGTAACACTTCTTCTTCGGATGAGATATTATCCTTCTCCGTGACGAACTCTCTTTTCATTTTTTTTTACTTAGCTCGAAAGCTGCGGCCAATTTCGCCAATGTATCAAAATATGCTGCTACCTTTGTTGGTTTACCAGCTTTGGAGCAGACAGGTTTCCACCGCTATTTATGATGCTTCTGTTGAATTTTTAATGCCTTTACCAATGTGCACAATGGCCACCAACGTAATTCGACTCTAACATGAATACTTGAAGTCACGTGTGATCTTGCACAGTTAAATGTGGCCCGCTCTGGTCTCTTTGCTGTTGCGCGACCTTTCTTGCGCCTTAACCGTAGCGTCAACGAACGAACGAGCCACGATCGTTTCGCTACTGGAACCTACCTTTTGCAGCAAAACAGCGCTGCTTTTGTTTCCTCCCACGTGCCACTAAACTAAAAGCCCGTGAAAAAAAAATCCTTTTGCAGCAACACAGCGCTGTCTTTGTTTCTTCCCACGTGCCACCAAATTACAAGCCCTCGAAAAAATACCGGAGAGGAAATTAAGTTGCTCATGAATATAGTAAGAGGAGGTCAGATGACCCGCAGTCCACGCTCTTGACTCTTTGCAGGAAACGCAAGCTGGCAAAGGAGAGAACAGCCGAATGGTTTTGTAAGAAGCCTCTACCTCGACGCAATCTTCCCTCCGTTGAAAAGGCCTGCGAGTGTACATAGTCTTACGGCAGCTGCAATGGAGTCACCAGTTTCAAGGAGCACAGGTAGCTTCAGTCTTTGCTGTCAAATAAAAACATATATTTAGTTGCCTCTTCTTTTCATTCGCCCCCCCCCCCTAAAAAAGAACCCCCATCTCACTTTATTTCCATCTCTTTTATTCATTAAATTCGTGCTCTTTATTTTTTCGCTTTGTTAGTGTTTTCATTTGCTAGTAACCTTTCATCTTCGCCGTGCATTAACACCGTGTCAGGGGCTATCCCGCCTCTATTGACTTTGCTGCTTTTCCGCTATATTTTCTGTTTGTTTCTTTGAGCCACCATTGGTTTCCCTACTACTATTCCGGCAGCTAAAGTTCCCGTATAATGGGGCGCGCCTATACCATACCGAAGCAAACAATTTCGAGATAGACGATGAAAGTAGAAGAAGCGGCTCTTTCATCACAGCCCTGAAATGTCAACAGAAATGTCATTAACTTGAGCAAACAGGCGTCATCGAGTTTTGGCGTCACACTATCCGGCCATGCCTGCGGATTTATAAATATTTACGCAGCAACCTCGCTAGCACGCCTTGGTGTGCACGACAGTGCACCTCACAATTTCAGTGGTACCTGCCGGCAGCTAGGCGTCTAGTGTAAACGCTTAAAGCTTAGCCCGAGCCGCCAGCAAAGCTAAACACGTGGGGTTGCTTCAATGTCCTGCAGTGTAGTATGATTGTGTCTTACTACAGCGATGCTTTCGTAGGTGTAAGTGAATGAGTAGGTAAGCTTTTCGCCGAATGGTTATGTAACCTTGACGTTGCACCACAATATATAGAACCACTAACTGCATTCATACCATTAGTAATTCAACAATAAGTCACTACTAAATCCCCTGGACATACTTCAAGTTCGCAGAGATACTTAAACGACACAGACATCCTAATAAAATAGCTCATGACAATTACCTAAATTTGTTGTACTTGAAATACCCAGTATGTCACATAGCATATTCTCATTCATGGCCAGGTACACAAGCCTTAATTGTTATATGAAGGGTCGGAATTTGGAGTGCCCCACATCCCTTATCACCGTTCTTTGCTCAACAAGCATCAAACATTGCTTTCTGCCTCGTGAAACAGAACGACAAATACAGGCGACGAGGCCGTGCACATGCCTTCTGCTATACTGCTGCTTTACATCGCAAACAGAAACAAATTTCTCGTTTTTAAAGTTTTAGAATTTTGTTGGATGTGCGCGTTCGTTTCTCAATCAATTTTTCTCTCGCCTTTCTGACCCTGGATGCCTTGCAGCACAGGGCGAGTGTCTGAATAGCGTACCTATAGAACGGTGTAATGCTGTAACCTATTGATCCCAAGCTATCGTCCTGGAAATGCTCATTTGCTTGTGGTGCCACTGTTATCGGTGCTGATAGTGAGGCTGAATGTGAATGGTGATCAACTGACGAAGACCCTAAATGGAACTCGACCAACGCCATCTAGATAGCACAAGGCATGTGCACTCCAATTCGTGATGTCAAGCAACCAGGCCCGACTCCCACAGGACCTTATGGCGATGTTCCTGAGAAAGCAACGGTGATTTTAACGTCATGGCTTTCATCACACCTGCCTTGGAAATGGAAATTTCAGGCATGGTAGCAAAACGTCATTAACAGAGTGAACAGGCCTTGACTCGACCCTCTTCTTTGCGAAACAGCAGGGTTCTCTTGAAGCACTGTTCTAGCAAAAGGACGGATTCATTTGGTGTGCCGAGACGGGTGTTTCAAATTTTTAGTGTTTACCTATCGCTCACGCTGGACATGGACAAACATGAAGAAAGAGCGAAAAGAGGGAAAGCTAAGGAGATGTACCAGGTACATCGGGCACGTGCGCTCGTTTCCCTTTCCCCCTAAAGTTTGTGTCTACCAAAGAAACTTGTCATAAATTGACCTGTGATGAGGCCCTCCACTCCCTTTCCCCCGGTTTTCTGCATGTCACCCCCCCCCTTTACAGGAAAAGAAAAACAAAGCAAAAAAAGGAATTTCTAGCTGCAACAACGGACGTTATGAATGATAATAATTCTTTATGTTGTTGACATTATACAACAAAAAAAAACGCTACGCTATGTTTTACGAACAGTGACATTGGTTAAAATCCCTTCTTGTCACAAATTATTTGATGAAGACGTGCTTTCCCGGAACATTCTTGAACATGGTAATACTTAGAGCACGTTTATAGAAGCTGCTGAATTGTTCATTCAAAGAACGCAGCAAAAAGGAGAAAGCAGTCGGGTACTGTTCTGAATCCACGAATCAACAAAGAGCGCAAGAAGAATTCAACAGAAGAAAATCTCTGCCAAATGGCAAAACCTGCCTGTTTTTTTTTCGTTTTTCTTTTACAATAAGTTATTCTTTGAGTTGTGGTCAGGAAAATTTCCTTGCAACAATACATCAGCATGCTTAATCAGCAACGCGCAAGCTCCCGTTACTGTATGAACGCTCCGCGACTTCGCGTAGTGTGGTTTGCGACGCTGAATGAAATTCCTGCTGATAAAAAAAATAGTCTAATGTTACAAAAGCTTAGTCAGCCGCAGGAAACTGAAGATCCGCTTATTGATTCGAAAGTGCAAAGCCTCTTCGGCAAACAGAGTGCTTGCTTGCATGCCTGCCTCACCGAAGCAGCCTTTCTTCGTGAAGAAGGCCCGCAATTCATACGTGGAAGCGTGAGGCAGAAACATCTGAATAGTGGTTTTGCTTGCACGATGGATAAGGCATTCCTTTGAGAAACAGAAAAGAGGAAAAGAGGGCTCTCCGCATTGTGGGGATTATCGATATGCAGGAACGGGTGTTATCGAATGATGAGCGAAGCTGCGTCATCAGATGCGTTGGTTTTGTCCCACGGAAGCTACGAAACTGCTCATTTACATTCCGAGTAAACATATCAAGAATAGCTAGTGTGTACAAAGCGATATTTCACGTGTGATGATGTGGTTGCATGGGGCTGGAAGTTCTGTGTGGGAAACACACGGAGATAGATACGTGCCCGTAGAATTGAAAATAAACACAACCTATAGGCCGAAAGTATGTGGAGCGATTGTTTCTGTAACTAAACAAAACTTTAACATAAATAGTATCGGATTCCCCATTTGGAGAAAACCTAATCAAACCAAACGTAATTTTCAAGAAGAACATATGAGACCCCATGCCGGCTAAACAATAAAATTCAGGTACCATCATCTCGCACAAATGTTACACGAATGCTGCCAACCCCTCTCCTCTCCTACCACTGCTCCACGCTTTCGTAACTCAAGTGCCTAAGAATGCATAAATGAGGCTTTAAATTTAGATATGCCTTCTTCTGTTTTTTACTAATAAGATATATTTCGCTCATACAATTGCAGCAGCCCGTCTCCCGATTCTGCAGTATCGACGAATAGCATCTTCGGCAAGTCATGCTCGACCCGCGAACACCCTTTCTCAAGAGCCTCCCGCTGTTTGACCGCAGCAAAAGCCAAAGTGACTTCGTCTATAGAATTGTCCAAAGGCGGCAAAATCCTTTTAATGTGTTCGCAATCTCAGGATATTTCTCGCACTTTCCGGGGACTATGTATGTATGTATGTATGTATGTATGTATGTATGTATGTATGTATGTATGTATGTATGTATGTATGTATGTATGTATGTATGTATGTATGTATGTATGTATGTATGTATGTATGTATGTATGTATGTATGTATGTATGTATGTATGTATGTATGTATGTATGTATGTATGTATGTATGTATGTATGTATGTATGTATGTATGTATGTATGTATGTATGTATGTATGTATGTATGTATGTATGTATGTATGTATGTATGTATGCATGTATGTATGTATGTATGTATGTATGTATGTATGTAGGTATGTTATATTTATAACCATTTTCCCGCTACTTGGATCATAGGGTAGTCCGTGATTGCATGGTTAGCGCATCGGCCTGATGTGCTGAGGTAACATGGTCGGAAGCTAACTATAGGACCAACTTGAGGTGACTGAATATGTGGCAAGGTGCACATACGTGTCGCTCTTCAACGAAAACGAACCTCTTTCGCATCGGCGTGTGTCAGGGGACAGGGCAGGCACCGCTGCTGGAAGAAACTCTTTGACACCGACTTGAAGCACTGGGTATCGACCAATCGTCTGTGCCGGTCTTCAATGAACCTCTTTGATCCTAACTTGGGTCACTGACTATGCGCCTGTAGGTGTGTGCCTTCTTTCCCATGAACACGGGTCTCCAGGTGTGTGTCCCTGGATATGTGCCGCTCTACAATGACGAAAAAGATCACTTAAATTTCTCCGATGCTTAATGTAATGGAACTCACATCACAAGGGTTCCTTAATGACAGCGACCCGATGCATTAGCAGGCTGCATCACAAATGCACTGGGTACGTTCCGCTTTCAATAAACGCCTTTCACGCCAAAGCAATAGAAAGCCTTGCTATGAATTAACTGGGTATGGGCCGCTCTTCAATAAACCTCTCGGCAACTTGGGTTAGTGAGTATGTGCCATTGATGGTGCGGCAAGCAAGGGAACTTCTCAGCGTTCGCAGGCGCGCCGCACTTCTCGTCTCGGAGGCCACGCGTGTACTTTCTGGCAGCGCCACTAGATGGCACAGCACGCCCGAAAAAAAGCGCTAAAGAGGAGTCCGGTTGTCAGATGACGCGTTTCTCAGCGTTCACACGCAGCGGTGCGCCATGCTTATTGGAGGCCGCGTGTAAGCTTCGCGGTAGCGAAGCCTGATGACGCTGAGTGTTCTTACGGAAGCATGAAAGATGAGAGTCCCGCTGCAGTGCACGTGTTGCACACAACTAGTTTCGACTGTGGCAATGCGCTGCTTCGCTATTTTGAGTCAATGCTAGTGCATTATCGTCGACGGTAATCGTGAGATGGGTTCTGCCGCTTTTTAAAACATGGATTCAGTGACGCTCGACAAGTCGACATCCCATTACCCCTCCCTTTCTCTGTAGACTTGTTGACGTCTTAATTTACCGTGTATAGCGCGGGCCCTCAAAGCAAGGAGGCAATTTGCACCATTTTACCCCGAGTTTGTTTTCAGCTGCTCAAACACACTGCAGTAGCAAATTTTAGAAACACTGTTTTCGTGCACATCAACAATCGCCGGTGATTTGAGAATTGCAAGTGTATTTTCTGGACAACTGTTCTTGTATTCTGATATTGTGTCAAATATTCAATCAATCAATCAATCAATCAATCAATCAATCAATCAATCAATCAATCAATCAATCAACCAATCAATCAATCAATCAACTAATTCCTCAGGAACAACCTTCGAGGCCTAGGTAATGGCGCACAGAGATAAACAATACCGCCCTCAAGAAAAAAACACAAACACACACACACAGACACACACACACACACGCACGCACACACACACACATTATGAAAAAGCAGTCTAGCTGTACATATTGCAAGAAGAAATAAAATACGTCCAAAAATGTAATTGAAAACCTAGGAATACAGAATGGTGGAACACAAAGCAGATTAGCTATTGTGTTCCGTTATTTAAACACTTGAACATTTTTCAATATTAGAGCATAACTTTGTATGAATATATCAACGCACTCTAAAAGAGGGTTATAAGACGCCAGCATTTTAGATATAGGGTTACCAAATTCAAAGGACCGAAAGGTGCGCTGTTCTCGTGTGATTCTCTGCGGGTTATGTAGGCGCATATTAGAAATGAAGTTAGAGTTGCTGATATTTCCAAGTATCAGTTTATGAAGAAAAATAACATCCGTTATGTCATGCCTACAAGTGAGGGTAGGAGTGTGAGTGTTTCTGTTCTTTCTATTGATGTGTTAGGCTCTTGAAAGAATTTATGTTTGAATACAAATGTAAAATTTCTCCATACACATTCAAAAAGTTCCCGACTTGACCTGCACGTGTAGCTCTTACAATGGAGTGGTACTCGAGTACAAAAATGCATATGCTCTTACACAGTTTCAAATGGCCAAGGTAGCTTAAATTGTCTCGTTACGTGACATACAGTTCCGAGTGATTCGGAACGAACCCTTAGCGCTATCTCTGCAAAAATAGGAAAATTGTCTCTGTCACACCCACATATTACATAGTCATTATGTAGACTGTATATATTGAACATCATTTTATATAATGTGAGAATTACTTTGTGTAACGGCGTTTCCGTGGGTCTATGTAGCTATATGATAGTGAGTGAGGACTCTAACACTTCTTTGAAAACGTGCCATGCATAAAATGCTTCGCACTTTGTACATGTTATTCTCATGGTGGAATTGCGCCATGATTGTGACTCAGTGTATGCATCGGCTCTTACAGAAATAAACTTTTTCTAAACAACTCTATCACGTTAATACACATGCGGTTGACAAGCCACCATGGGGTAGAAGAATATGCTGCGAAAAACAAAGGCAGGAGGCTGGCGTAAAAGTGAGTTATTACACAACATTAATATTAATACTTGTACAAAAACGCTGGGAATCAACCGACATATGTCATTGCAGGCCGAGTACTTATAAAAAGTTTTTCTGAAATGTGTTTCCACACATACTGTGAATGCATAGCACTGTACTGTTCGAAAAGTTAATGTTATATACAAACAGCAGGAAGAGATGAGGGCAAAGGAGGAATCGCTCAGGAACTCCACTAGTCACTTCGTAGTTCACAGGCCTCTTTCGGTTCATATCCATGAAGCAAGATCTCTTGCTCGTGTAATTAGAGAACAGGATAGTGATGGAAGAAAGTATGTGTATTTGAGTAACCTATGTAATGAGTAGCTCATGGGAAGCCGCATCAAGTGTCCCGTCAAATAATATTTATGATTACTATGCTGGCATAGTTTTACTAAGTCTCGCATTGTTTATTTCGGCCACTTAACGTAAAGGATCGAATGTGAGACGCTCTGTCCGCCCGCTCTTTTAGTTCTGCGCTTCAGGAACTGCTTTATTAAGCACTTGCGAAAGCACTTGACCCACATAGAATGTTGCGGTATGTTTTTGGGCGGCCTCAGGTTACACCAATGGAGAGTAAAAATTATACAAGACATCGAAATAACAATACACAAAGAGAGAAATAAGAAAAAGCAGGGACTAAACCGAAGCACGTCTAGTTTACTACCATCTGCAATGGCAAAATGCGATAAAGGAAAAGCGACACTTAATTACAGTGCAGCGCGGGAAAACCACCCCTACATATAGCTCTCCTCACTGTACGACATTCAACTCAGTTCTTCCACATAATTCCATCGTGCAGCGGGTCATATGTCCGCAACAGAGTCATAAACATGTAAGATAGGATACCACTGTGGAAGCTGGCGACTCGGTGGCCTGTGGTGCAAAATAGTACTAATCTGGCATTTTGGCGCATGTTTTGGTAAGTAGAGCTAAAGCGAAAAAGGCGGGGCAAACGCAAGAAATCAAAGGAACATTGGCTACCAAGGAAAGTTAATTGCGCACAAGCCACGGTAAGAGAAGTGGACACCAGCAGACAAACATGTAAAATACAAAGCAAGAAAGTGTGCAGCTGTTGTAATCTATGTTATTCGAAACATTTTGCAGATAGGCGAATGTCAAGCATCGTTTGAAGTTGTGTAAAGCATTAGCACGTTGATTAACATTCCCGTGTAACGCGATCAATTGCGTGTGTGACGCTAAGCATGCGTGTTATGAGACCACTAAAGGCGAAGGCAGCGATGCCGACAACCTGATGGCGATGTCGGCCAAAAAATGTTACAGGCTGTTTCGTTTCGACCTCGGCTGATTCTGAAGGCGGTGTAATATCACATAGCGTCTCAAAGCGCTAGCTGTCACGAAGGAAGGAAAGGAGAAACTAGCGTGCTTTTGCAATTACAAAAAAAAAACATTGCTTTGCGACGTTACGCCCGTGAAGAAGTTTAGTGGCAGTGATTTCACACTCATGCATGTGTCACCTACAACAATTGTGCCTCCAGACATTCCAAAATAAGTGAGTCTGCACAGGCAAGGACGAACCCCCAGTTATCAATTTTCATCATCCCGTTATTCGATGCCTCAGGTAGTTCACTTGAGCCAGCGATATGATTAACCTGAGCAGCCACAATAATGCGTCTACCCTTAATCATGGAGTGGAAACTGCCGATAATTAAGGGTTTTGTTTGAATACAGCGAACTCCCCGTCTCACCGAGTTGCGGCAAATTTGAGAGCAATAACCTTCTCTATAGCTGTGTAAAGGGTGTTGTCTCAAGCGTTGGGGCCGGATTTCTTTCATTTTCAGAGTTCAACGGTGGATAGGCTTTCGTATGATCTTGGGTGTCTTTCAGGCTCACGGTTATGGGAAGTAGCCAAAGCATGTGAGCTTCAACAGGGCATGTTTTGTAACCTGGAGTAAGATTCGTGTTTCGCATGCGTTTACGCGCCAATGCAGCAACTGAATTCGGACGCGGATGCACTGAGCACGCTGTACTTGGGCAGAATGATATATAATTATTGAATATTTAATCCTATACAAACAGAACACAAGGAAAATTAATAATAGTTGCGTCAAATCAGCCAGGCAAGTAGCCGTGATAGTTGCCCTGATAATGCAAATGCCGGTCCCTTTTCGACTTCAGAGCATCGCTGCGGAAGAAATACAGTTGCACCGGACCTCGTGAGTCATCAATTTACGACCAAGATAAGTTGCGCAGCATGTTGACTGAACCAGCGTAGCATTGACTTGCTAGAACATCTCAGACATTATATTTAATTCGAAAAGAAAACAAATTCATCAACAAAAATAAAGTGCAATTTTTGACAAGGCCTATCTGATTTCCGATGAATAAAGTAATACCTTCCCCGAGAACAATGTATGGGATTCAACTGTGAATGTGAACGAAGCGTAGCTCCCGAGAAGCCCTACAGGAGCAAAAGGAAGAGTAGCTCGCTCAACTTCGTATGAGATCAAACACCTAGGCACGTGCAAGGCAGAAACGGTCGCCGTATTGAAGCAGGCAGTGGCAGTTAATCAAATATCAGAGAAAGGAAGGTGTCAGGATTGAATGCGTCCACACGCCTGAAAGAAAGAGACAGCTCAATTTTTATTTGCATGTTTATTATATATTTTTTCTTGTCACCGTGAGCATGTGGCTCCCCCACATTGAGCGTAATTCTGCGAAAAAGTATGGCTCGACAAAACGCATTTGAACAAGCCTTAGAACACACGCTTCAAAGCGATCCACGAGCTACAAATGCGCGGTTAGGCGCGCCGTCAGGCTGGAAAGACATGGGAAATTTAATACCGGCGAGAAAAGAACCGGAACAATGCAAACATCAATGAAACCGCGCTTACCGCGGCTACCAAGTGAGCCTCAAGCAGAGAACTTGGAACAAAGCACCAGGAGAGACAGCAACATAAAGAAGTTTTGGCGGCGGAACTTTGAGGGCAATTTCACTCCTAAGCGTCCTACATATATTTTTGCTCGATACTCAAGAAAAGAGGGAACATTCATGGAAAATGAGAAGCAACTGCGCAACGAAGAAAGACTGAGAAGAAAAGGTGGAAGAGTTTTCGGCAAAATAAGACACTGTTTTCATTTTCGACAACCATTCGCCGTCGCCGGCGATGCGCTGTTCTCGTGGCTCGACTGGCTCGATTGCAGAAGAGAGCAGAGCTGTCTTCGTGCCACGTCATCCGCTGTCTTGGAATATTAATGAGCACCCGCAAGACAAAATACTGATGTTTTTTGTGTTCGACACAGACTTTGCTTCGGTGCCTTTCGTCTATTTGAACGGCATGAATGGAACATTTATCCGGGAAAACACAAAATCAGCCATCGAATAGGTCTGCTCAGCTTTTTGCACGCTCTGCCTTAGGCCCAACATTTGTACGCTATTGTTTTGCGATACGCCTGGAATCCGCCTCCGGAACATTTCCTTTAGCTTAGAACGCAGGGAACAACAAGTCCAGGTGATATGAGCGCCGCAACATAGTCCCATAGCGTTCTTGCTTTCTTGTCGGCTGATGTGCCCTGGCACATGCATGTGATAGTAAAACATGCTTAGGGAAACGACTCCCAGTGAGACGTCGCGTCCTTTTTCAACATCATCAGCGCCATGCCGGCACTTTCTCGTTATTATGCTCTAAGAAAAACTAACTAAATCCTGGGGTTTAAGTGCCAGAGTCTAAAAAAGAAACACTGAGTATGGGGCACGCCGTAGTGGGGACTGCATTAATTTTTTCTACCTGGAGTTTTTTAACGTGCACGTAACTGCAAGTACATTAGAGACATTGCATTTAATTCCCCCCGAAGTGCAACAGCAGCGGCGGGAATGGAACCCGCGACCTTCAACTGAGCAGCGTAACGGCATAGCCATCAAGCTACCGCTGCGGGTTATTATGCGTTCCATGATTGTTAAAACCAAATATTCGGCAGAGACGCTTAAGACTGTTTGCGTGTGGTGATGCGAAAGTGAGCACCCTTGGTAAAATGTTCTCGAGCGATGTATTCTACATACATCAAAGCTGTTTCTGCTTATTCAGTGTTCGTGTTTGCGCTGTAAAGAGATTTATTGGCTGTAGACAGAGAGCGGCTAACACGGCGGTAAAATATGCTCGTTCTGCCGTAATAAAAAGTAAATGTTAGCATGAAATCGCTACGGCAATACAGATTTAAAATGTGTTTAATGCATGATCGCAACGTTACACCCCACCACACCACATCGCACCACACCGCACCACACCACACCACACCACACCACACCACACCACGTCATATTGTGCTCTGGTCTATATGGACGCAATAGTTTTCTGTCACAGACAGAACCTCATTACAAGTCTCGTCAAGGCCAAACAGCCATCCGACGCGCGTGAGACGCTGCCGGTGCTGCCAGCCCACTGGACGCGCCGTCAAACTCACGGACAGCTGGCGCAGAAAAGAGCACACGTAACCCTTTCTCAGCACCAGAAGGTGACAATAAAGTGTATAGTGCCTTGTATCTGTCTTTTGAACGTCGCTATTGGGAATGAGAAATGAAACTGCAGCCTACTAGAAGTTACAGCTTGAGTGACATTGTGAAAAAACATTACGAAGATCTCCGAAGCAACATCTTTTTTTGTAACTTTCTTCGGCCGTAAAAGGCGCATGTAGTGCGTATCTGTAGAATGCTTTGGGTGCCAAAGGCTGCAATTTCTTAAGTTTTGACTGGTTGTCCGGATGATCTCGTTTTGTTATCGCAATGATACCCGGATGTCCTACTCTTCATGTTGGCTACTTCTGAACAGTCATCATCATCATTATCATCAGCCTAGTTACGCCCACAGCAGGGCAAAGGCCTCTCCCATACTTCTCCAACTACCCCGGTCATGTACTAATTGTGGCCATGTTGTCCCTGCAAACGTCTTAATGTCATCCGCCCACCTAACTTTTTGCCGCCCCCTGCTACGCATCCCTTCCCTTGGAATCCAGTCCGTAACCCTTAGTGACCATCGGTTATCTTCCCTCCTCATTACATGTCCGGCCCATGCCCATTTCTTTTTCTTGATTTCAACTAAGATGTCGTTTACCCGCGTTTGTTGCCTCACCCAATCTGCTCTTTTCTGATCCCTTAACGTCACACCCATCATTCTTCTTTCCATAGCTCGTTGCGTCGTCCTCAATTTCAGCAGAACCCTTTTCGTAAGCCTCCAGGTTTCTGCCCCATATGTGAGTACTGGTAACACACAGCTGTTATACACTTTCCGTTTGAGGGATAGTGGCAACCTGCTGTTCACGATTTGAGAATGCCTGCCAAACGCACCCCAGCCCATTCTTATTCTTCTGGTTATTTCAGTCTCATGATCCGGATCCGTGGTCACTACCTGCCCTAAGTAGATGTATTCCCTTACCCCTTCCAGTGCTTCGCTACCTATCGTAAACTGCTGTTCTCTTCCGAGCCTGTTGAACATTACTTTAGTTTTCTGCAGATTAATTTTCAGACCCACCCTTCTGCTTTGCCTCTGCAGGTCAGTGAGCATGCATTGCAATTGGTCTCCTGAGTTACTAAGCAAGGCAATATCATCAGCGAATCGCAAGTTCCTAAGGTATTCTCCATCAACTTTTATCCCCAATTCTTCCCACTCCAGGCCTCTGAATACCTCCTGTAAACATGCTGTGAATAGCATTGGAGATATCGTATCTCCCTATCTGACGCCTTTCGTTATAGGGATTTTGTTGCTTTCTTTGTGGAGGACTACGGTGGCTGTGGAGCCGCTAAGATATCTTCCAGTATCTTTACATATGGCTCATCTACACCCTGATTCCGTAATGCCTCCATGACTGCTGAGGTTTCGACTGAATCAAACGCTTTCTCGTAATCAATGAAAGCTATATATAAGGGTTGGTTATATTCTGCACATTTCTCTATCACTTGATTGATAGTGTGAATATGGTCTATTGTTGAGTAGCGTTTACGGAATCCTGCCTGGTCCTTTGGTTGACAGAAGTCTAAGGTGTTCCTGATTCTATTTGCGATTACATTAGTAAATACTTTGTAGGCGACGGACAGTAAGCTGATCGGTCTATAATTTTTCAAATCTTTGGCGTCCCCTTTCTTATGGATTAGGATTATGTTAGCGTTCTTCCAAGATACCGGTACGCTCGAGGTTATGAGGCATTGCGTATACAGGGTGGCCAGTTTCTCTAGAACAATCTGACCACCATCCTGCAACAAATCTGCTGTTACCTGATCCTCCCCAGCTGCCTTCCCCCTTTGCATAGCTCCTAAGGATTTCTTTACTTCTTCTGGCGTTACCTGTGGGATTTCGAATTCCTCTAGGCTATTCTCTCTTCCACTATCGTCGTGGGTGCCACTGTTACTGTGTAAATCTCTATAGAACTCCTCAGACACTTGAACTATCTCATCCATATTAGTAACGATATTGCCGGCTTTGTCTCTTAACGCACACATCTGATTCTTGCCTAGTCCTAGTTTCTTCTTCACTGTTTTTAGGCTTCCTCCGTTCCTGAGAACCTGTTCAATTCTATCCATATTATAGTTCCTGATGTCCGCTGTCTTACGCTTGTTGATTAACTTAGAAAGTTCTGCCAGTTCTATTCTAGCTGTAGGGTTAGAGGCTTTCATACATTGGCGTTTCTTCATCAGATCTTTGGTCTCCTGCTATAGCTTACTGGTTTCCTGTCTAACGGAGTTACCACCCACTTCTATTGCGCACTCCTTAATGGTTCCTATGAGATAGTCGTTCATTGCTTCAACACTAAGGCCCTCTTCCTGAGTTAAAGCCGAATACCTGTTCTGTAGCTTGATCCGGAATTCCTCTAGTTTCCCTCTTACCGCTAACTCATTGATTGGCTTCTTGTGTACCAGTTTCTTCCGTTCCCTCCTCAAGTCTAGGCTAATTCGAGTTCTTACCATCCTATGGTCACTGCAGCGTACCTTGCCGAGCACGTCTACATCTTGTATGATGCCAGGGTTCGCGCAGAGTATGAAGTCGATTTCATTTCTAGTCTCACCATTCGGGCTCCTCCACGTCCACTTTCGACTAAACCGCTTGCGGAAAAAGGTGTTCATTATCCGCATATTATTCTGTTCTGCAAACTCTACTAATAATTCTCCTGTGCTATTCCTAGAGCCTATGCCATATTCCCCCACTGACTTGTCTCCAGCCTGCTTCTTGCCTACCCTGGCATTGAAGTCGCCCATCAGTATAGTGTATTTTGTTTTGACTTTACCCATCGCCGATTCCACGTCTTCATAAAAGCTTTCGACTTCCTGGTCATCATGACTGCATGTAGGGGCATAGACTTGTACCACCTTCAATTTGTACCTCTTATTAAGTTTCACAACAAGACCTGCCACCCTCTCGTTAATGCTATAGAATTCCTGTATGTTACCAGCTATTTCCTTATTAATCAGGAATCCGACTCCTAGTTCTCGTCTCTCCGCTAAGCCCAGGTAACACAATACATGCCCGCTTTTTAGCACTGTATATGCTTCTTTTGTCCTCCTAACCTCACTGAGCCCTATTATATCCCATTTACTACCCTCTAATTCCTCCAATAACACTGCTAGACTCGCCTCACTAGATAGCGTTCTAACGTTAAACGTTGCCAGGTTCAGATTCCAATGGCGGCCTGTCCGGATTGAGTATAAGTTGATAAATATAGTAAAAGGTAACACAAATGATTCATGCACCACTAGACTATCAAGGCTCTAAGCAAGTAAATCTGCTGAGAATATTGTCAACTCGTGAGTTTCATTTACACATTTCTCTCCATCCAGGGTTACCTTCTCCCCCAAATTGCGTGTGCTATAGATGGACGCGTTGCAGGAATGAATTAACGCCGCGATTGCCAGCCTTCATTGGGAGACCTCTGCATAAGGCTTGGGAACCATGACATCACCAGAAAAGAACAAACTCGTATATGGGGACACTACAGACAGACTTATACTAACAAGATATACCACCTTATATTTTAATCCAGATGCCACAAATAGAATACCTCACAACCGCTGCAAAATTTAGACACGGCAGCAAGAGTAAAAAGAATATCGTTGGTGCTTGCGGTGGTTAAATCTTTGCTGAGTACACCTTCAACGGCGGCGGATCGAACCTTTCCCTTACACACGGTTGTCCGCAAAGAAACAAAAACTGGGACCAACCTAAGGTCTTTCGCACGTGCATTAAATCTCTAATGCATTTTAAGCCCTTCTTTTAGTCCATTGCCTCAGCTGCAAAGCCAACTACATCACCCTCGATCCCGCCTTGCTGATAAAAAGAATTGTAGCTGTCTTCTTAGCTAGTGCATGCTTTGTTGTTCTAATTTCGCCTTTTCTACGTTTTCTTTGGCCGTTGCTATGAGTGCCTCACTAGTGAAGATTCGATTGTTATTCCTATGTCGCACTGCCAGCCCGTGCAGCCGCTGATGTCGGTACTCGTGGCGGTGTGCTTATAGCTGTAAACTCGGCATAGGAAGGCCCAGTCTTCGATTCCCAACACGTGAACTATGCTGTGTTGAGGTCGCTTTGGTTAATTTTAAGCGATATCCTGCGAAAAAGTGTTTGACCTAATCAAGGCCGTTTAAGCTCATCGCCGACGACAAGCTAATGTACACACACGCTTGCCCTTGTCGTATGACCTGCAAACAAAGTCGTACGTCAACGCGGGTCATGTGTTTAGAGAATCCTACAATATCCCCGAGATCAGTGACGCTGCGAAACATTAGCAATACTGTGCTAGCTCTCTTTAGCTCTCAGGATTATCTTAGTAACCTGTGAGCTGGTTTAAGACAGTGACAACTTTAATCAATATCATCTGAAACATTTGTGAAGGCAACCATTACCATTATCCGTTCGAATTAATATTAGGGGACATTTCTGACTAAGTAGTTCGCGCCTTTGAGTAGTTCTTATGTACAGACACGGGATAATTGCGAATGAACATTTTATTTATTTATTTATTTATTTTACATAATTTCAAGGCCTAGCAGGCACTACAGAAAGGAGTGCTAAAAATATACAATAATTGCAGTACAACGCAATAATAGAAAATAAAACGATAAGGCATTTTAAATAGCGATGTTGAAGTCAGTGGAGTCACAAATTGAGACTGTGGAGCCGGGAATGCGGTTCCATTCAATGGCTGTTCTTGGCAAATAGGAAGAATGGCACCAGTTAGTTCGAAAAGGTGGCACTTCAGTTTTGTGTTGATGGTCGATGCGAGATGAGATGTAACTTGGTGAAAAGATTTTCTTTAAGAGAAAGGTTGAAGTAAGATATTCTACGAAAAAGACAGAGACGAAAGTACTTGCGACGTAACCAAAGGTCAGGTAGATCTACTGTTGTTTTCATGGACGTGACGCTAGAATGGCGACAATAATTTGAGAGAATTAAACGGGCGGTGCGGTTCTGAATGCTTTCAAGGGAAAGGGCAAGACTGGCATAGGAGCAGGGTCCCATATGGCACAAGCATATTATAATTTTGGACGGACGAGTGTCTTGTATAGAGTAAGCTTTAGTGAGGTGAGTACTGATGCAAGTTTCGTCTCAAATAGCCTAACGTTCGGTCAGCATTGTTAGTGACGTATGCAACATGCATATTCCATGAAAGTTTGCTAGTAACATACAGGCCGAGATATTTATAGGAGTTAACAATAAACAGGGTAGTACCGTTAATAGAATGTGGGAATACATCACAAGAGGAAGAGCTAGAGGAGACACGCATACTTTTGCATTTTGTTGAGTTAAGCTGCATTAGCCATTTATTGCACCAGTTGGATATGCTATCCCGGTCGTCCTGTAGCTTACGAGAATCACTGATGTTAGTTATTTTGCGATAGATGACACAATCGTCCGCGAACAGCCTAATGGTTGCATTAGAGATACAGTCAGGAAGCTCATTATTGAAGATTAGAAAAAGCAATGGACCGAGTACCGAGCCTAGTGGTACACCGGAGGTTACGGAACAAGATCTGGGCGAAAATTCATTAGCAGTTACATACTGGGTCCTGTTAAAGAGAAAATCCTTTAGCCATGCAAATACCTTGGGGTCAATATTAAGAAGGGAAAGTTTAAAGATCAGCAAATAGTGAGAAACAGAATCGAAAGCTCGCGAGAAGTCCACAAATAAGCAGTCGCTGTCAATTTTGTTATCCGCATTGCTAAACAAATCGTACGTAAAAGAAAGGAGCTGCGTTTCAGAGGAAAATAATTTTCTAAAGCCATGCTGCACGTCGTTAAAGAAAGAGTTGGTCTCGAGAAAATAATAAGATGTGAATAAATTATATGCTCCAGCATTTTACTTTGGATGCATGTTAAGGAAATTGGACGGTAAATATTAGCGGAATGGACGTCACCTGATTTATGAACCGGAACCACCTTTCCCACCTTACAGTCTTTGGGCAGGGCAGAAAGCTGTAAAGACAGGTAAAAAATCTTCGAGAAAATAATCGATGAAAACAATTCAGTGCATTTTAGCATTCTTGCGTTAATGGAGTCAGGGCCACAAGACGAAGAAATTTTTAGATTGCTGATAAATTTGCCGACGCCCACCGAGTAAAAAAAAGATGGATCCATAGGCGGAAAATTTGCATGTGATAAGAATGGCACAGCAGTTGCAAGCGACTGCTGAAAAAGTGAGGACAAGGTGTCGTTTAAGATAACACAGCACTCGTAAGGCAAAACAGGTACGTTAGACTGGATTAACTACATGACATTCTTTTTAGTACTAATGACACCGGACCAAAACTTTCGAGGGTTAAAAACCAGAAACGCTGGAAGAGTATTGCTCAAAAAAGTTTATCTGGCATTGGCTGATGCCGAACAAAATTCATCGGCAATGTCGTGATAATGGGACCACTGAACAGGATGATTTGTACCTTTGGCGCGGCGAAACACCGCTTTTTCTTCTTGCACAGGCGCTTTAGCGAATTATTAAACACCGGTGAGCGGGGATTAGAAGGCACCGTTCTTTTAGGCACGAAACGATCAATTAAAGATACAAGTTGCTTTTTATACAGAAGCCAGTTTTCGTCTGCAGTTCGTTGTGAGAAGAGCTCGAGGTAGTTTCCAATGAAAGGCTTAGACTCTGCAGTTATTGAAGAAACATTGGCTCTATTATATTTTAGTATAATTTTTGAGCTCTTCTTACTGCTAACGTGAGCCTTACGAGTGAAGTGCATCATTAAATGGTCGCTTATTCCTTGTTGGAACGTTAGGGGAGAAACCAAGTTGGGTGCATTGGTAAGAATAAGGTCCAAAATGTTGACAGAAGTCTGTGTAGAACGCGGGGGGTATAGTGTACAAGTTGGATTACATTAAAATCCTGGCAGAGGTCGAAAAATTCGGGAAAGCGCGGTGAACTTTGTTTAACAGTAACGGAGTCATTCGACCACACAACATTCGGAAAATTGAAGGCTCCAAGTATAAACAAAGGTGGCGTAGGGTACCTAATAACGATATGATTAATTGCATCATGGAGTTTGTTACAAAAGGAAATAGAAGCAGCAGGCGGTCTATAACAAGAACAGAAAATAAACTCGCGGTTAGCAAGCATCACTCGTACACAAAAAAGTTCTGATGATGAAACAAGCGGAATGTTTTGTGGCACAACAGTATGTTTGATAGCTATCAAGACTCCCCCTCCTGATCGAGTGCCGTGGTCATATCGGTGCAGATTATAAGGGTTCTCTCAATCCAATATTTCACTGCTTATTTTTGCGGAGAGCCACGTTTCAGTAATGATAACAATATCAGCGGAACAAGAATCAATGGCTGACGACAAAGGAACACGTTTGTTGAGTACACTTCGTGCATTAGTGAACAGTATGGATACGTCTTGCGCTTTCTGGCGTGCAACAGATGACTATGAGGAAACATTCAGCTGAGTGACTGTAGACTCAGTTACGGCCGCGTGCGTATTCAGGGACGGAAAAATTTCGCCGACTCTATCAGTGGCTGCAGAGCAGGCATACGTTTTTCTGTTGTTCATCACTTTGTTGGGACGAAGTGTGAAAGGTTGTTTGCTGGCGTTTCCAAAATTGACAAGTTTTTACGGAGTTGCCTCGTACTTTTACAGAAATCGTCGCCCACGGATACACATGAACCTTTTAGCTTTGCCCTCTGGAAAATGATACTCTTTTTAATCTCAAATGCCGAGAACAATTATTGGGCGGGTCTTATTCGCAGAAAACGACCACAAACGGTGCGCTCGCGATATAGCCATGTCACAAATTCACACGTTGAGATGCATTGAAAGTGTGTCCCTAACTCGTGTTTCAGATTCAGCCCAAGTCGCTGTGGAACTATCAGCGATTCCGTAAAAGAGCAGGTTATCCCTCCTCGATCGATCCTCAAGATCATCAAGGCGAGAATTAAGGGCAATATTCTTTCTCGTTTTTGGCTGCTTCCTTGTGTGCGTCGTTGATTTCAGCCATAGGTGCCGAGCTCTCAAAATTATCAATGAAGGATTCAACATAAGTCAATCTGGTAGTTAAGTCAGACACGTTTTGAGCGAGCGCCTCTTGTTTTTGTTTAAGGCCAGCTACAGCACCCATAACTTCAGCGTGCATCGAGTCAAATTTCGATGACAGGTTGCAGATTTCTTCAAGCAGTTGGTTATACTGTTGATCACCGAGAGTCCCAGTATTCACCTCAACATCACCACAAACCCGTAACTTCTTTGCAACTAGTATACAGTCATAAAAATATTGGAAGAAAACACTTGCATGGGCCCGGGATGAGCAGCAAAAAGGAGTTATTCGATCGCTTACAAAAAAGTGACGGTTGTCTACTAACCTGCATGTAGAACAGAAACGGGTTCGCGATTAAACGAACGCATTGACGCCGCTATCCCGTGCCCACTGAAGGCGGGAGCCGAATCCAAGGTAATTATACCTGGCAGCGAAGCTTCCATAGGAGCCCACATGTTCAAAACATGGCGGTCCATTGGCAGTTCATGGGGCCTAGCGCCATCTGTATGGGGTGGGAACACTTCCCGCGGAAAAAAAATAATGTGACGCCATGTCCGTTAAAAGCAGAAGTGACGTCATTTTGTTTTCGAAGGCGCGAAATTTGTTTTGCTGGCTTGCCTTTGGAGCTATATATTCAAGTACCCCGCCATTCGGCTTGATGGGCTTTTCGAGCTTGCAGCGCGAAAAGCGATGCAGGAAAACGCCAGCCCTACGGTTAAACAAATCGCAGCCCTGCACAGAACATACCTTCTTTGGAGGCTGACGAAAGCTTTAGGTGCTGGTCCTATCGTCGGACGCCAAGTTCGTCGGCCAGCGCGGTCGCACAAAAACAACTGCACAATTATCTGGTGGTCGTAACTCACTACTTCTGACTGAACAGATTAAGAAGCGATGAAGCTACACGCGTCACCAAATTTAGACAAACTCTGACAAGCAAGAAAGCGCAACGTGTGAGGAGGGCGTATTTCAACAGGTGAACTTTACGAGCGCGCCTTCCTGCTCATTTCAAGACCTGCATTGCATAGCGAGTGATAGTGGCGACAACGCCTCCTATAACGATGGGCGCTGCAAAGAAATGCGTTTATTAATAATAATAAAAACAATAAACTTGCATTTTCTTAACTCGTCACGAATATATAAAATTGACCAGGAATTTTATTTTCGTTGAATGAATCTTACCGTGTCTCGCTTGAATTAAAAAAACGCCTTTTTCTTTCCCAATGTTTGTTCCCTCCAAACATAGTCGCGCTTCAATCGCTGCTCCCATAACCCCCCTTGTTTATGTCGGTAACAGTTTGTACTGAACCGCTTTTCACCCGAAGCTTCGGGACCTATTTGGATTGACCTTGCCACGTCCTTGGTACTTTTGTAATATTCTGGCGGGACTGTCGGTGACGATGCCGCTGACCAGCCAGTGATGGGAGGGACGCTGTTATCCAAGTGAGGTAGATAGCACATGCTATCATAGTCGAAAGTCGATGACGTAAACTGCGTCACCGGTGAAACTACTGAAGCTTCGGACAGGGGAGATGCGCGCAGCAAGGTGACAAACTGCATGTAGAACAGAAACTGGTTTGTGAGCGACGAACGCCTTGTCGCCGCTATGCCGTGCCCACATGTTTGTGTTCCTAGCAAATGTAACCTGTAATTATCAGATTGACAAAAATCCGTATGTTCGCCGTCCCTTCCTGTTCGCATCAAAGTATGCTTGAGCGGCATGAGCCTTTCCCACATTGTATAGCTAGGTGCTTGGCTTAAAACAAGCACCTGCTGCCACAGTTTAAAGATAAATAAATGTGACCACAGTAAACGTTGCACTAACAGAAAAACTCCTGACAATATATGTAAAGTATATTGCCTTTTTTGAAGTAGCCCTACAGGTAACATTTAATTGTAAGACTTGTGAAATTACTCTGATTAACGCCGATCTTTACTAGTATCTTTTTCAGTGCACGATGGACTGTTCTTGCTCTGGTGCTCTTTATTATTCTTGTTTGGTGTCACGAATCATCAAGAACACCTAATGTTTCACTACTATATTCCGCAGCCAAGTTTTATTGCTAGGTATTTTATCGTACTTGAGGATATTTGGGCACATTGTTTTTTCGTTCTTTTCAATATTCGCGCACGTGCGTGTGTGTGTGTAGATTATTGTGCTATGTTTTTTATCCTTGTCTCTCTCACCTATCGCATCCCCTGGCCGCTCCCCCAGTAGAGGGTAGCCAACCGAAGAAAATCTCTGGTTAACCTCACTGTCTTTCCTTTGCATTTCTCTGTCTCTCTCTCTCAATATTCGTGGAATTTCCCCCCTCTTGCTTGGGCCGTTTCGGAGCTTTAGCATTCTTAAATAAATAAATAAATAAATAAGTAAATAAATAAATAAATAAATAAATAAGAATTATTCGATGTAATACCTTCGTATCCTTTTGCATAGAATAAGTGAAATTCCTTGTGCTTCGCATAATTATTTGTCTCTGCAATAATACCCTGTACGGGCGATGTAGGCTGCCAGTAGAAATAAATAAAGAAAAAAAAAATAAAACTTAGGCGGTACTGCTCTCACGATGACTTTTGAAGGCGTTAGCGTTCGAGAATCGTAGAGACACACCGTATTTCTGAAGTCGCGTTTATATAACATCTGTAGCGGTTATTCTGAGACTACCGTTGCCTCGGCTATATGTGGCATGCTCCCGTATCGTCCCCCTTTGACATGCACTCTCTCCAAGGTCGCCCATGAACATAGCGGCATGGCGACTGTATGACGCCGACACAGTGTCAGTGGAAGGACGAACAAACAATGACGTCAATAGAGCGACGAAGGCAAGATGGCGACGGTGGCATAATGAGATGACTCTCTTTAAATTATCACGATGGTCTAATTAAAACAGTGTGTCGCAACATTAGGACAACGCGATGACGATGAGTGTATGACGACAATGGCGTGCCGACGTTGGCATGACAGATAGAGATAGAAAGAAAAAAGAGGAAAGTCAGGAAAGTGAGCCTAATCTTTAAGTAAATCACCATATCTTATCCAGCACTTCTAGCTTTGCGACGATGCCCAAGTGCAGAGCGGTAAAATTGAAGCCTTCTGAAACTACATAGCCGCGGTATCTTATGCAACGCTGTCACAAATGAAAATTTCGGCTTTATAAAGGAACGCGTAAATGATGATGCCTACGCGTGTAAATTGGCAGCAACATTGTCTTCAGCACAAGTAGTCAGCATTCCTCTAGAAACTGCCAACAACTACCACAATACTGACGCAGTTGACATGTCACTTATTTGCTGCCGTTGTAAAGCCGGCCTTGCAATGTACAGAGACAATTCTCCGACAGGCAAATGCCGTTAAACTGACATGCGAAATCGTGGAACTCATCCATCGCTTGAAAGAAAAAACCATGATATCCCTTTTCAATGGATACCAGGCGATAGCGTTATCATAGGAAATGATGACGCAGATAAGGCAGCTCGCACGTCAAAGCATGAGGGCCGCTGCGTCCCCATTCCCCTCTCAAGGACACACGCTGCGAGGCAACTTTGCGTTCTAGCACGCACTCGCTCGTTAACTGATTGTAACACCGCACATACAAGGTGCACCAGACTGCACAGACTCAACTCTTCCCTGCAACTCAAACCTCCGGCCGGGCTGTACCAACCCGAAGCGTCTCTCTTGTGGCGGATGTGGTTTAGAGTTGCCTTCACGAAAGCTTATTCAGCAGCAATTGGAATGGCTGCCACTCCTGCATGTGATATCTCTGGTTGAGAGGAGAACATTGGCCAGCTATTGTGCCACTGTCCTCAGTTTGAAGCAAAAAGCCATTCTATGGCCAACGCATTCAGGTAACTAGATGATCGCCTTCTGAGTGAACAGACAATGCTAGAATACCGTCTCTACTAATCATCAGCTCAGAAGGTACTAAAGGCGCTTTTGTGCTTTCTGAGAAGGTCTGGCTTGTGCAAGTGCCCCTGACACTGTAGTGCTCTTCGTGCACGTCTCTCGGGCCTCTCTCTCTCTTTCTCTCCGTTCTTTGTATTCGCCTTCTCCATTCCTCCAGCGCAGGGTAGCCAACCGGTCTCCTGACTGGTTAGCATCCCTGCTTTCCTTTTATCTCTTTCTCTCTCTCTTGATAGAAGGTTTTTAAAGGTACTTAAAAACACTACTTTATTTTCTTGAGGGTCCATGATATGTTAACAGAATGCTGCTTATGAAGGGTCTTTTAAAACCGAGATATGGCACGTAGGCAAGCCTATGATGCGTCAGTTGCTTTTCCTGACAATGGCGTCTTGTTAGCTCACGAAAGCACTTCGTTGAAAGCTGCGTACCATTTGAAGAGGAATGGCAGTCTTTAGATTTATACTCTACTAAAGCCCATCGTCATGAAGAAATGAAAGCGTTGTGCAAAAGTGAAGTATAGGACGCAAATATAATGAAAAAGGGCACCAAATGTATGACGGATGCAGACAGCCGCTTTGTTTATTTCGATGACACTTCGTAGGTACGGCGAAGAAGTAATAATGCATAATAGGATATGCCATGCCACACATCATAAAGATAAGCGCCACACAAAATTAGTCGCAGTTTCACGCAAAAGGCAAGGCAGTGACTGAGACAGCAAATGAGTCAACAGCTATACAAAGTAAAGATAGTAGCTTTATCGGCGGTATAAACTTGTAAACATAGGCATACTACACTCGTGGACAACTTTGCGTGACTATGAAGGAGAAGTTACAGGCGCGTGGCTGCTGCACATTTTTTACCACGCCAAGTAGTCCGGCAGCATTTGACGGTGCTTTTGGTTACTCGGAACAGACGCTGAATCAACGCACTTTCCACGCGCGACTGTTTCGCGTTTCCTCGGACGCGTAAGGGAAAAGCCGCAAATAAGTAAACATTTTACACTCACGGGTGTGCTTTCTCTTACTTATCAACTGTTGCTAATGAGATGTTTATGTTTCGCCTTCCCCAGCCTAACCTAATGCGGAATAAAACAAGGAGCTCTTTTCAGAAACGTTCTCACTTGTGCGCGCTTCGCCCCCGTAGCTTTCCCTTCATAGCCACAGAAAGTTATCCTCACGCGAAAGTGTAACTAAATTTTTAACCATGGCGTCACACACGCACAAGTCAACATGAACACGTCTCACTAGATGATCACCGAAATTCGCTGTCAGTACGCTGCAGTGACGAAACGCGGCAGCAGCAGTGAGCGAATTGACCTTCGTGCAGCCGCTCGCATCAACGCCAACTACGCCTTGGAAAAACAGCGTAGCGTAGACTCTGTGCCGTTGCTGATGGTTTTCAAGATACAGCCGGGCGCCCCTCCCCCCCCCCCCCCCCCCTTCACGAATGCCTGGCGCGCGACAAGAGGCAGCGCACTTCCTCCCCGCTTTCCGCCATTGAGTGTGCGAAATAGAGCCGCGACCACCGACTCCCCCTCGCACGCTTTCACTTGCACATGCAGCAGACGGTGCGCGGCGACGATTTTATCGGCCGCAGACTTTATGCGGAACCTCACGGCAAGGCCAGAAATGTGCCTGGAGTGCCCATATAATTTGCTATCCCAGTAAAAGTACTCCACATGGCAAACGTATGCAGAAACGTTTATTGTAAGCGAAAGGCAAAGGGCCTGTATATTCAATGTTCTAATAAAGCATTTGGAAAGAAAAATTAGCAGCAATATGTTCTTGAGAAGCTGGTAAAAGGGGCTGAAAAACGATAGTGTAATGTTTACCAGACGGCATAAAATCCCCTGCGCGTGAATGTTAGACCATTGCCTGAGTAGGGCAATGCCGCGAACAATGCGAAATTGTCGTGCGACTGGCCACTCGAGGCACCTTGCGTGTATTCGCGGGCTCCTTTCAGGCTCGGAAAAACACTTTTATGCAGCCCGCACTGAGCAACAGAAAGCTGATAGGGAGTTTTTCATGTTGCTCGACAATTTCCTAATTGACCCTTTTCATCTAATTAAGGTATTTGAAAAGCTGATTAATTAATTCATTAATTAGAACTGTTTGTACAATTAGGCAGAAAGCAGAAACAAAGCTGAGTATCTCCAAGTGACGGTAAACATTACCTTGCTTCTGTGAAGCTACGCGCCACTTGCCTACTTTGAAATCTTGCCGCATGATAGTTAGGATGCGCTGTAAATTATACTGTATTGTATTATATTATAATATATTACATACTATATTATAATATATTTTGCTATATTACATTTCTATCTGGATATCGTATCCATCTCTTTTGACACTTGTGTGCTTCCTCATTTCAGCTACTTTTCAATATATATATTGACTTAGAGGTAACGTCAAGTTGCTCTCTTCCTAAGTAAGCCTCAAAACTGGCCATTTCGTTAGTTCTGTTGCAGAATAACATTAATGCACGCCTCCCAATCATTCACTTATTTATGGCACGTACCACTGTAGGCTTGTTTCTTGGTTAGTGTGTGTGCGTGCGTATATGAGTGTTTTTGGTGCTTCTTTTGAGTATGCATGTATTTCGTAGTACCACCGTTTCCCGCCGACCAAGCATCAGCCTGTTAGTGATTCTTCTTCAGGGATAGAATCACATGCGTAGGTCTGTCACATAAATTTCGCGCTCAGCACCACCACCTATCGACAACCTGAGACCAACGGCAAGTCGTCGGAAAGGTTGTTGGTGCATTTTACCTCGCCCACAAAAAGCAGCGTTCAGGTTCATAGCATTCACACTAAAGTGCTTTCAACGTCCGACGTGACAGTGCATTGCGCTGCTTCCGTTCGGCGACTGGCCAAATGTGCGCAGTGGCAGTGGTTCCTTGATAAAGGCGTGCCATATGGCAACGCGTGCCCTTTCTCTAAATAAAGCAATGGCTACTTTATTTATTTCACAGCATAAAACGCTGATATGTCTCCTTAGGAGGGCCGGTGTCCGAGGGGCTTGCTGATCTGGCAACTGCATTTTTTGAACTATGCTGCATCAAAGCATCCCTGTATTCACGAGCTGGTGTTAACGTGGTATGTGGTTCCCTACTCCCACGTTGTGGCCAAAGAACAGGCAGCCTGTGCACCTGTGTCAAGGTTAGTGGATACTACTACTTAAAGTGCGCGCATAAAGTTGCCATACGAACCGTGAAAAACATTAGGAACGGAACTTCCACTCAGTCAAAACGTATACTTCAAGGTACACGTGCTACGATCCGTTTGCCTACATTAGAGATAAGTAATTGGGAGTCTTTTTGTACATTAAATGGTAATTGTGTAATTCAATTAAAAATAAACCTTTAAATATAGTATATCCACTTGTGTCAGAAAAGTAAGCTAATGGCAACCATTGGTAAAGCGGAATGAGCACATTTTCAGCAGTTCAGAGTGTCTTCATTCGTATGATCGCAGGCCCTCGAGACGGAAGGTGTGCGAGTCATCGCAGCAGAATGCCCATGTAGAAGTGCTTCTTTCATACAAGAGAGATTACGGGAAAGATAAAAGACACATTATGGCGTTAGATTTTATACTTCCCGTTTGTGAAGATATTTATCCGCGTCAGAGAGGGTGCGGAGTTCGAAAGGTAGAGATGAAGATAGTTTTATGATAAATGAGCAGTGCAAAGAATGCGTCGAGTCAGTTAATCAAGCTCGTCATGACCACGTTTCACTAACCAGTAGATTTTGATGTTGAGTTGAAGCGACCTATCGGTGTCTGCATGTCCTTATATGCTAACTGTTCTGGTAGCTTTCTTCAGCTCCTGAGCGCTGAAACAGTCGTTGCGAAAGAAACCGCAAATAATTACTATGGCAATAAAACGTCAACATTTGTCAATGTAATGAGAGAATGGCACTGTCTGCGGCCTGTAGCTCAAGTAATAACAAATCACATGTTTTTGTCACGCAGCTGGTGTCACGCAGTGGCTTGAATGCCGCAGTGTGTCAGTGCTGACATAAGCCAGTAAGCTTGCCTGCCGGCAAGCTGCGCGTTTCCGTAGATTTCACACTAACTAAGAAGGGACACTGATCTTTAGTTCTGCAAGTAGATTCTTCCTGCTGCAAAGTTTCGTTGCCTTAATTGAACGCAATAAAAAGCAGCATTAGGTTAGGTGATGTCGATTTTATTGTCCCTAATAAAGCAATGATAACTAAGAGCAGCTTCCCCTGCAGAGTTATGTCGTTCAAGCTGTTTTA
This sequence comes from Dermacentor variabilis, assembly GCF_050947875.1. NCBI lineage: Eukaryota > Metazoa > Arthropoda > Arachnida > Ixodida > Ixodidae > Dermacentor > Dermacentor variabilis. The sequence goes on along the minus strand of NC_134572.1, from coordinate 95,367,555 downwards.
TTTGCCAATGCTTAATGATAATTCGGCTAAGTTTGGTTCACTCTTTGGGTGTCGAGATTGAAGGGAAACGGGGCAGTGCTTTGGGATTGTTTGACAGCTTGAAATGTAGCCCATTGCTGAGCAGACTCTCGGTGGAACGCCTCCCTATACATGATGTGAATTTCCAGGACAAAATATACGAGTTGGTGAGTCTGCTTAGTGGGAGTTCTTGATCGTGCGCACTAGGTGTTTCAGCTGATGAGGCTGACGACTTGCGAACATTCTTAATCCAGTTTGCCTTCTAGCCCTAACGACAAATTTTACGAAAGAGATTATGCAATTCTAATTTTTCGTGTGGTTAGCAGGTCAATCTAGAAAAGGGCTTTCAATTTCGGATATCAATCTCTCTTTTCTTCCTTCTGTCTTTGTCCATCTAGCGTTTCCCTTTCACTACGATGTTTCACCCTGTGACCCAGTTGTCCATCCTTCAGTGACCTCTTGCCGAATGTTTAGTTAACTTAATGCTGCAACAGGGCATCTTTATCCTCTCTGGAGGCTAAACCAACCACTGCATGACATGTAGTCGATCTCGTCCTTCGTCCCTCATTCATTCATTCCATGTTATAGCATGCCTCCTTTATTTGTGTTCCAGTTAGGGCAGTCTCAAAACAGCACCCCGTGTCTTTCTTCTAAGAGAGGTTTTGTAACCTGTAAATATCTTTCTTTTTTCTCTCGCAGCAAATGACCAGTCAGTCTTCATGTCTTGTTCGAGGCTGAACCTACATTCGGCTCGACACCGGAGGGATTTATCAGAATGGAGCTAGATTCGTGCCGATCAATCCCCAGACCAGGGGCTCTCCTGAACTCGCTTTGTTTCACACCAATGTCTTCTGCTCTTTATTTTTGCTTAAGAAACGTCTTTTAAGTGGCGTTCTATTTCTTTCGGGAGCCAGCCTTTCACACCTTCCGTTTCTCGACGGTAGGTTACCAAGACACGGTGATCGTACAGTCGAGTCCATTGAGGCATCTTCGCTCGTTGGTTGTGTTTAAGTGGCAAAATAACAAAACATAAGGTAAAAGACAAAATGGCTTTAGATCAAGAAGAAAGAACATGATAATAAAACGCAGAAAAAGAGTAGTCTACTGCTCATTGTTATTGCAGCAGCTCGCCCAACGAATCGAGCGTGAACAGCGTTGAAAGCTGTCGCACCGAACGGTCAGCAGCTTTCTGTATTCCGCTCTGTCGAAAAAAGAAAATGCACCGCCGATTCAGGGTTGCACCGATTGGCCGAGCCACAACAAACTCAACTGGGGCGATCACTGTAATGAACTCTGGCAATGCTCGCTCATCCTACAGCTGCGCTACTACGCTCGGATCGTTCAAACAACCAAGGAAGTATACCAGAAGCCTTTTGACAGCTATCCCCTCCCTATCTTTAGCCTTCGAATTAATGGGCAGCCAATTGCCTACGAGAAGACGCACCGCTTTCTAGGAGTGATAATAGCTCGAGACCTTTCCTGGAGTCCTCATATCTCCTACATAAAAAGGAAATTAGTCATGGTAACCCACGTACTCAGATTTCTTGCGGGAAAGTCATGAGTTACGTCTGTGGGTGCGATGCTCCAACTCTATAACGCACTGTTCCTCGGTCTCCTGCGCTATAGCTTAGCTGTACTGGGTGGGACCGGTAAGACCAACCTCCGTGCCCTCCAGTCTGTGCAAGCTCAAGCTCTGCGAATTTGCCTTGGTCTTCCCAGATATGCATCCACAGCAGCAACAACAGCCATCGCGCGTGACCACCCCATCAATACGTATATTCAAGTCGACACTTTAAGGATGCATATCAGGCACTTCGCCCGACTTCCATCGCATCATCTCGCCTCCCTTCCTGCCGCTCGACCTCGTTCAGCGTTTAGCAAGATTATTGCCGCCCACCATGGAACTTTACCGTGAAACTTCACGCCTGCAGCACGACCATCTCAACAGCTGTGGTGCCTCCATCCACTCCAGACTCTTCTTGTTATTCCCGGTATCAAAAAGAAAACGGAGATGTCAACTTTCGCCCTCAAACAAACCATGCTTTCAGTGCTACATGACAAGCACAGGGGACGCATCCACGTTTGCACGGACGGTTCTGTCTCCTCTAAATGTTCGGCTGGAGCAGCGGTGATTCCCGCAGAGTGTGGCACCCTCAAGTTCAAGACATCTCAGATTACATCATCGACGGCTGCAGAACTCGCAGCCATCCGTACTGCTCTGGAGCATATTGTTCACAAATTATCACATTCACGGTCCATCCTATGTGACTCAAAGGCAGCTCTCCAGTGTCTGATGTCCCCTTTAAACCACGGAGCAAATGTGCAACTACTCGCAGACATCCGACTGCTCCACCATCACACAATAAAGGGACTCAACATCATGTACCACTGGATACCGGGTCACTGCGGAATTTCGGGAAATGACAGCGCGGATGACACTGCCCGGTCGGCCCATGACGGTACCCAGATTATACCCATACCACTCAAGATTATACCCATACCACGCAAGTCTTCGCTCCCTAGCTCGCGAGCTTACGCAGAATCTGTGGAACACCAGTGAATTCACGAACGCACAGCTCCACAGATTAGATCAACGTCTGCAGCTCCGCCTACCACCAGGGTTACCACGAGTGGAAGCAACGCTTCTGTGCCGCCTGTGGCTCGGCGTGGCATTCACGAATTCCTATTCCGTGGCCTTCCTATTCATTCCGCATTGGAATGGTCGACAGCCCTACTTGTTACACCTGCGGCTGCGAGGAGACGATTGAGCACCTCCTTTGTGACTGTCCCCGTTACAAAGTACCAAGAAAAGTGCTCGTGACCACGCTCTAAAAACTGGGCAATCGCCCCTTTATAAAGGAAAAAGCTCTAGGACACTGGTCCAGACGGGCTTCGGCACTCAAGGTCTTAAGGGATTTGCTGACGTTTTTAAAGACATGCGAATTTTGCGACCGCCTTTGAATGTTGTAGCGCGTAGTTTCGCGTTATTGTGTGAATTTTCTGGTTTCCATTTTTTTCCTCTTCCTCTTCTTTCTCCTTTTACTCCCTTTACCCCTTTCCCCAGCACAGGGTAGCCAGCCGGTACTTACACTGGCTAACCTCCCTGTCTTTCCTCCCCTTTGTCTCCTCCTCCTCCTTGACACTTTGATAATTAGGATAATACGTATCGAGTTAGGTAATTATTACAATTACCTAGCTAAATCTCACTACTGAAAATACTCACTGGCAACTACTGCACTGTAGCGGAAACAAAATGCACTGGGTTTTTGTTCGAGTAATGCAATTGTTCTTTTGTTGGTAAATCTTGGTGCACGATAGTAAATTGGGGCACCTATATTTATCACCTCTGCGTGCAAGTAACCATGTTTCCATCGCTAATAAATATAGTAAGTTAATAGAAGAGTACTTTTTTCATTAGTTCTTAGCATTGCCTAATGGACAAAGAAGCAATCAAGAGACACATGCAATTCACCTGCATTTCACATGCTTTTGATAAGACTCTGGCGACTGAAGTCTGAATGTATCCATTCTTTGAGGGTGAAAAGAGCACGCAAGGCAATTTCAAGTGAGGTGAACATGCAGCAACATAATCAGTCTCTAGGCATATACCTTTACTTTTAGAAACAACTTTTAATTGGCTACCTCCTCCTCTTTCAAAGATATAATAAACTTTGCCATATGTGTATATATAAATTTACAGTGTTGGTACATAGTGTTTAAAGTGGAAATTTAAAACAAATGTTGAAATCAGAAAATACGGATGAGGCAGCTGCCGCTAGTGTTTCTAATGCCTTTGTCCTCCTATTGTCAGCATTTGCAAGAATAAAGCGAAAGTATGAATTAAAAGCCGTGCAAATCCGCGACAACAATGAGGATATTAGCCATTAACCACAATAACATGTAAGTGTGAAGGTCAAGACAAGTCAAAAGAAACGTCAAGTGATGTGGGGGACAATCCTCTGGTAACGACATTTTAGGTGTTCGTGGGGGAGGGAGGGGTTGGGCTTCAGCACGACTGGAGGAAACTCAGGCCCCCGAACCCCCGCCCCCTCCCCCCAACTAGTAATCAGTACCTATGGCCTGCGCCCATTTCGTTATTGCGTATTTTGGGCAACCTGTCTTTGTAGTTAACGGGCTGCAATAAATAATAGAATTTATTAACAGGTGTGCTAAACTCTCCAAACAGGCATGATTGGCATGATGGCTATACTGATATATGGGCGTATTGATAAGTCGAGTGAACTCTCAAAAGACACGCTCAATTTGGCATCAGGTAGGATTAATATATGTTTGTGCTTCGGCACTCATACCACGCGAAGCGCCAATCAAGCGGCTCATCGAATGCTTGTATTTTTTTTTCTCGCTGGGGGAAGAAGCATCGGCTACAGCGGTGTCCTTGTGGAATTCGAAAGAAATCGGAAAACGTATATTCAGAAAGAAATATCAAAGGGCAACTACCACAGTGATTACCTACACTTCTGAAACAATTTCATTGATATTTTTGCCCTTCTATGAACATGGGGTGAATTCACAAGAGGTTTTCAAAAATAAACTCCATTGTTTCAACGATGTTACGTACTTCAACAAGCTATTGTCCCAAGACTTCCTTAATTGGCACTCAAAGGGAGAGAATAAAAAAGCCCTTATTTGCACAAGTTTGTTTCCTACAAAGCGAAAAGTTCACGCCACGATGGCTAATAATTCAATGAAAACGTGAACATATATATCTGTTGGCGATCTCTATAAAAACCTTCCGCTCTTTTTACTAAGGGCCCAAACATCGCGTGGTATTTCTGAAAAATTACGTTGACAATTTAGGCCGCCCTTGCACAGCTGGCCTAGACATGGTTCCCGTTGCGCTGATTAATGAACTGGGACGAAAAAGTAAGGATACTCTGTTGAAAACAGCAGAAAAACCTCAAAAAATAGGCGGGTACCAGTCAGTTTGCGCTAAATAAAAATGAATTTTGTTCATAAAGGTAAGGTGGAAAAATATAGAATTCACTCATATAGACCATTGACCATCACTCATATAGACCATCGGTAGCATAGAAGTTAGCAATGCACTCGTATAAATTAAAGCTGCAAGCATGGCCAGCATTCTACAAGCATTCTGAGTGGCCTCTGAATCGGTAGGCGTCTGGATGATAACTTTGTCCTTACTCAGCGTATTGAAATATCCAGGGAAGTAAGATGACCACTTTGATTATGAAGAACGACGAATAATATGGAAGAAAGTATGGAAGAAATATATTTGTACAGGAAAAACATTGATTCACAGTGGAGGAAAAGAACTAGGAAGCTTACCGGCAAATATGCGATCAGTATTTTGGGCAGCATGGCAATAAAAAACGTCAAGCGGAAAGTCAGAGAGGCTGAGATTATCTCGCGCGTGGCGGCAATGGAAAAAAAAAACCTGCTTTGAGTTACTAGTTCAGAGGGAAAACGTAATCAAGACTGAAAATGCTTACAATAACTCAAAGGGAGGCCATTACCTTTCGAAACGAGATCAGGATGCCTTAGAAGACGAACTTGTAAACCTCGGTACAACGAAGAGGAAGCATGTGCTTGCTGCGGTAAAGCTAGGGAAACAATGGAGCATTCTTTATTAGAATGTGAAGATATCTGCCCAGTGGTTTAATTAGGCACCTCCGGCCTCCTTGATGCCCTTTCTTTCAGCGAGAACAGAGGGAAAGTAAACATCTCCGCCATAGAGATAAATAAGAGGTGATTGGAAGACTGCTGGAAGAAAAGTAGGGATACCACCAACAATGGACGTGTACAAAAACAAGATTTCCAATAGGGCTCAGAAAGCTTGGTGGTGAGACTTCTTCGTGGGGTGCTTTTTCGCTTTCTTTCCCTTTATTGTTTTTTTTAAACATAGGTAGACATTAGGCAATATAGTAAGTTCTTGGCAGCTCAACCGACCGCCCCCCTCTAAAGGGGACGCTCATAGCATCTATCAATTCATCCGCAGTTTTCCTTTTTGGCACTTTGGATACTTGTCTCGTCTGTTTCTGATATCACCGCAAATAAAGCGCGTGGTAAACGAACGAAGCATTCTAGTGAATTAATTCATTTTGTGGTTTTGCGTGCCAAAACCACGATTTGGTTATGAGACACGCCGTAGTGGGAGACTCCGGAGTAATTTTGATCACCAGTACATCTTTACCGTGCCCACAACGCACGCGAAACGGGTGGTGGTGTTTTTTTTTTCCTTTCGCCATCTTTGAAATGCGGCCGCCGCTGCCGGGATTTGATCCTGCAACCTCGTGCTTTGAAACGGAATACCATAGTTAATAAGCCAATGCGGCGGGTTGAAGCACTTTAAAATCTCTACCGAAGACGCATAGAGGAAAGTAGCAACAAAAATGCATAGGTAAAAGAAAACGTCGCTTTATATATCACATTCGCCGTGCTGTCATTTCCGATGTGCTTCGGATTCAACTAAGTGGCACCTCACGGGACTTTTGCTGACATTCAAGGGAAGGAGAAACCACCATGAGGACATTTACTTCAGCCGAAAGATCTGTTTGTGTGAAAGTTGGATGGGCTGATAGAGCAGTTCAAGGCGCAATGGTTGAAGTCGGTGCAGTATCTTATTGACACACGGTGATTGGGAAGCCACTTTGAAAACTTAAGATCCGCTAATCGTTTAAAAAAGAATTGCAATGGTTGCCAAATAGACTTTCTCATTATTCCAAATCTATCAATTAATCAATGAACATACCCAAGAAAGACGTATCAGGGAACCTTTCCCTTACCTTTGTCGAGTAGAAACCATTATTTCCAGCGCATCGGTACATGGCTGCCATTGAACTTTTGCTGGTACGTTCGTAACAAATATTCTTAATGGCGGCTCCAACAAAGTTTAGGGGCCCTTACACTGTTTGTGTTGTGTCGTATAGTTTTCTTTTCATACTTTTGTGGCACACAGTTACACTAAATAATGCAGTCTTGTCAAGGCTTGTTTACGACGACTGATGCTTTTTTTTTCCTTTTTACAGTTGGAATATTTGGCTACGAACAGGCTGTATCGTATATCACATTTCAATAAATACAGAGTAGTCGCTGCTTGATAGGACTCAAGATCACTTTTATCTGTGTGCTGTGCCGCAAACGATTGATATCTCAATACTGGTCTTGGTGTTACATGTACGCGGCACAATGAATTATTCCGATAGCTTTTACCGCGTCGTGTGGCGTAAGTGTTGAAATATGGATCAGCAGATTTATTAGCGTGCGGCACCGTAAATAACACAAGACCTGAAGAGAGAGAGAAAACAAGGAGGAGAAAGCCAGGGGGGATCAGTAGACAAGCGCCGGGTTCGCTCCTCTTCACATGGCGTGAGGGAAAGGGTGAATAAAAAAAACGAAAAGCACAAGAAGGTACACACTGCGTGAAGGTACGAGGATGCTTAGTAGGATTATGAAAGGTCACTGAAGCCGATGAACTTCCCAATTGGAGGAATACATCTTTTTTGCACCATCTACGCATGGCGTGCACATCGTGCACACTGATTATAGGCTCCTACATTTCCTAACTTGGGCAGTATCTCCGTCTTGTTAACAACAACAGTGGCGCCATTGAAAGATAGGAGGGAAAAAATCGCGAAACGTGAAACTACGACTCGATCGACACGACTGCGGTCGATGTTTCGCTTTGTCGCGCGCGTATGGAGCCAGTCAAGCACTCCTGGTTCAATATTTGCGAACAGCTACCACCAGTTTGCCTTCACCGGTCCCACGTCTCACGTAGTCACCAGCAGGAAAGGACGGGGTGGAAGCAGTACCAAGCTCAAGGGGATTAGATTACGCTGAGTAGAGGGGAAGCTCTGTCACTAATTAATGCTCCGTGCTGCCGGAAGGGCAAACCAGTGGCGAACTTCTGAATAGCGAGTTAGCCGAAGCGGCCACCGGCTTTCCTAGACCTCCATTTATCCTATCTTGCTTTCTTTTTCTGGCAACACCAACTCTCGCGCAACACGTCGTCAACCGACAACAGTGCCGCTTGCGAGTAGGTGCCCTCCGGAAAGCACGTATGTACATTGTGCACACGCAGTCCAGCGGTTTGTAGGTCTGAAATTGACGCGTTTAGCAATTAAAAAGCTGGTTTATCAAGCTTAGGCTTCAGCGATAATGGCACTTAGGTAAATCGTAGCAGGTTGATTTTATTAATATACCGCGTGTGCATCTTTTGTTTTTGTGCGTGCGTGCATCTGATATGATATGAACGGTATGTGATATACCATGAAAAGTGAATAATGAGTAAGATCTTCTGAGAAACGTTATACCGACCTCAGAAAAGTAACATGGTCTCAGTGACAATCGCAGGATGTCAAAGTAGCTCTGTTACAATGTCCTTCTTCCATCACTATACCGTCACCTCTGAAGCAGCAGCCTTGCATTTAGATTTTAATCCGCATACTGTGTTTACGTGTTGCACTTTCTGGACGTCCTATCATCCTATAGTCACTTGTGATTAGCTTTCTAGACATTACGTGATGTTCCATTTCTTCGTCCCCCCTCAGGAACATCTTAAACTGAAGCTGTCTTTGCCTCATCCTCCGACTTTCCAGCCGCCGCTGCCACCGTCTTAACGCCACCTCGGCAGGTAGTTCATAGCATGCATACACATGGCAGGATCGTGGCAGAGAGTAAATGCCACGCTAGAAACTCGCTTAGACCTTTCCATCACGTCGCCAGGATGCTTTATCGAGCTCCCAGGGCGTCCACCCAATATCCTCTTGAGGGATGTAATTATTCGTGACGTCAGGCAAAAGCATTGCGAAACTGCAGCGCTTACCTTTGTACTATCGTTCATACTAATAAATATGTACTAACGTTTGCTTACGTTTGCTTCCTTTGCTTACCTTTGTACTAATGTTTTGTACTAATAGTCCAGTGGGGAGATAGAATGGTTGAGGAACGGCAGGGAGAGGAGACAGAAATGGGTATAACCGGTGCAGACCTAGCAGCTACCACACATGAGGCGAGGGTGAGACAGGAAAAGGCTGCTACAGAAATCCGGAGAATTGTCTACTAATGGGTAATAATTATTTGCTTGGCTGTTACTTCGCTTTTGCTTACTTATGTTACTAGCATACGCATGTCTACCCATCGCTTTTTCCAGAGCCACAGAGTGCTTACACATTAGTACACAATTCTCAAAATTTATCTAGTACTTTTTATCGAGCGTCACCCTATAACGCCATTTTTTATTAGCTCTTAAACCCTTCCTTTCCTCTTACCTACTGATTATTTTCTAGTTCCAGTCGCAATTCTCGTTGTTCCTTCTGCCGACTAAGATATTCCCTTTGTTGTTCAGCATTCCTAAGCCGCTACTCCTTTTGACAAAGCTGACGGATAAACTGAGCCTAACTGCTATCACAACGCGTTATTTTTCTTAAACCACATGTACGAACCAGTTATTCTTATCATTTTATACTTTTTTATCGCGTGAAATGTCTGTGTTGAGGCGACGAGGACGCGAGCAGTTTTTCTAATCCATTCTAATGCTAGCAGGTATCTACAGTTACACTTTGCACTATTATAACAATTCAATGTCCTAACTCGACAAATTGTGCAAGTATATCCCTGTTAAAAAGCGTTATGGGACAGACACGATTTCTCCGGGGTGCTCGCCAAAGAATGTGCGCACATAAAAAGTCGAAGTAAGCAGGCAAGAATACTACTAGTAGACGCGACAGCGCTTGCGAAGAAAGTTGATAAATATAAGTTCAAGGTGCGGCACGGCACCTTTCTGTAACCTCTGAAAAATTAAAACGGTGCAAATTAGTTAAACGGACAACAGAGACAAGGCGGGCAGAACCAAATCCCCATTAAAGCACCGTAACGCTCTGTTGACCCTACGGAAACAACCACATGTCGAATTAACACTTCCGTACCCCTATACGTCGTAGTTTTGAAGCTATGGCGTTGCTCGAGGTCGCGGGTTTGACGAACACGATCATCGCACTTCGACGGGGGAAAAATATAGAAATGCTTGTGTACTCAGGTCAGAGTGCACGTTAAAGTATCTCAGGGGGTCAAAATAAATCCGGTGTCCACCACTACGGCGTACCTCTTAATTCGATTGTGGTTTGGGCACCTACAGCCTCATAATTTAATGTTTAATACTTCTGTCACCATGCGTTGTACCGTGTGAGCCGATCGCAATGCTAACCTTATCGGAGGCTACGAACAATGGCGAACAAGAACGAGTCAAGAAAACGCGTCTAGATGTGTGCGCTTTGTACTGCGCAGAAAATCAGCAGTGACTCAAGCAACATTTAACATCAACTCACCACTCTAGTATTGCACAAAATGCTCAAGAAATTAAATATTCGCCGTCAGCATCACCACTCATTATCGTCAGTCATAGCAAAGAGCACAGAAAGCTTCACTTGCATAGATCACCACAATATCTTGGATGGGCGTGATTTTCTTAACTCCATTTTTTTACCTTTATCTGGCTCACTCTTTTCGTGACGCAACGCACATCATGAAATTTATTTCCTGGAAAATGTGTGACGAACCCTTCGAAGAGACTTCTAACGCTGCCCGCTATAAAACGAACAATAGGAATGCAGAGGGTCGATAATACCGTGGCGAATGTAAACTTAATGTCCAACACTTGGTCCCAATTCCAGGAAGGAAACCTGGTTTTATTGAGTGTGGCCGTCTTGCCTTTGCTGTCGTCACGTAGCGAAATCGCCAAAATGCGCTGGACGCTTTTTCGCTGAAGTTCTCTGCAGTCTACACGTGAAGTCCAGTCTTACACAGAAGACCGTGATGGTTCTTAGACAAGGCAGAAATTTTATTTTTAGTACTTCTTGCTTTTTGCTCTCTTTGACACCACGCCTAGCTCCTCTGAAGGAAAAATGTCGTAAGGCATCTGTTCTTATGCTTCTATGAAGAAAAACCCTTCTAATATTTGTGTTTCTCAACTGCGTCAGACATACAAAAAGAAAATTAGAACTGATTACGAAACTTGGACAAAATTCACTCCAAGAGACTGTATACAGGTATCTTCGCTTGACAGGAATGATTGCATCATGCGACTACGGAAGAAGCCAGCAGAACATGGCCCGTTGCCGATATTCTCAATTTCTTCCAAATGATCAGAATAACTTTTAGGCACTTTAAAGCGCGTTTCACGTATGAGTTGAAAGGGCGCCTTGAAACGATGGTTGTATCAGAAATACGCATCGCTAATATTAAGATGCCACTTTTTATTTTTACGTCACGGTAACTTGTAAAAAGTCATCGCATATGCTGGGAATTGGTGCCATTAAGGAAGGTTAACTCTAATGACAGTGGCGTAGTGCGTTTTCAACGGAAGGAACAGGCACAACTAAGAGAAGATAATTGAAATAGCCCGAAACTTCGTCAGATCTTTATTTCCGTCGAAGGTCAGAGAGTCTCAATTAGGAGCGCAGACGTGGCGCAGATTTTAAGGACTGAGAACTTTATGGACCCGCAATTCTACGTGGCTATATTGTTTAATTTGTTTCTCATAACTACCCGGCCTGTACGCATTAACTTTTATTTAGGGTAGTTTCATTGCTCTTCGCATCGTCAAGGTCCAACATACCTTCGATCCTTAAAATTCTAGCCAAATCTGTCCAGTTCCTCTAAACCTTGCGCCTATTTGATCTGCGCCTTGCTGGTACATTTTTTACTCGCTCACCAGTTTTCCTTTTTACCGTTGCACCATCGGCACACTGCTTCCCGCTACTTTTGTCCAGATTAGCACCTTAGGCACACACACCGTTTTTCGGGAAATTGGCTGGCAAAGGAGTAGAGAAACAGAGCCTGACTACACCCCTCTACACCCCCCCCTTCTCAAATACTTCGAAAAAGTCAGCAGGACTGTAGTCAGGCAAGTTGAGTGAACGAGCTGTAAATCGCAGACTTCGCACACGCCGAACCCCCAGCGGTCGCTGTGTGCAATAGCGCTTCGCTTTCACGTCACCGAGAAACGAAGCCACGTGACAGCGGGTTTGGATGCCCAGAGCAGACACTGAGCTAGCCAAAATGCGAGTTTCAAGATAACCAGCACGCTCTTAAGCATGAAACATCAAGGTAGAGTTCGCTCTTTCACTTTTCTGACTAATTTGCTTTAAGTCTCTGACTGATGGAAAACGCGTCTACCGTAGCTTGAAACAGGCATAACATGCTTGATTCGCAAGCGACTGAGCCTCAAAAGACTTTTTTGAGGCCAGAGAGAATGAAAGCCATAAATAATATTGACTTACCTAGCACAATACGTCGCACTCCGTTAGCCTAGCAATTCTTCCTAGCATAAATTAGTTACAATTTTTTCCTTCCAATTGACAAACGTCCAGCCCATAGGCTTCGACTTGGACGTCACACATGCCTTTTTTTGGTAATCATTCATTGCACGGTTGTTCCCCTGCGCGAGATGTACAAACCAAGATTGACGGCCTTTGCTTTAGCTTAAAGGAGGCACAACGTTCCTGATTCGCTAGCGACTGAGTCCGAAAAGACTTCTTTGAGGCCTGTAGCACCTAGATGCGCCTGTAAGCAGTTGAATCTGTCACCGTGCATACGTGTCTCGTGGCTCTTCAGGTGAGCGAAGCGGCCCACCTCGCCATTTTTTTCTTTCGTTCCCGTTAGTGCTGTTCAAACTTGTTGAACGTCTAGGGCGCCTAGCCCCTTTCAAGGTCGCCTGCTTACTCGCGGCTCAGGAAAATGAGGATAGAACCATTCGTACATTCTTTCTCCCCTTTTCTTTTTCCCTTTTTATAAACAATTTTTATCGCGCCTCTCGACGCGGATAATGCAAGTGAGTTTTTAGGCAAGTAGGATCCTGTAAACTGGTTTTCCCAGCCATCACCGTCTACACGGTTATCTTACTGAGCAATCTAGGTTGCTCGGTTGCTATTGTCAGAGCTTAAAACCCTCGTTATTTTTCTTTTTAAAACATGGGTGCATTTAATATGAAGGTGGTAAGTAAAGTAAACTAAATTTCCAAGCTTGGAGTAGCGCCTGACACCCGCGAAAATGGCGATAGCGAGTGGTGCTATACCGATCAAGGTGCAACCAAATTAGGAAAGCTCGCTAGGCTTCAGCAAAAGACACAATCTCAGCAGAAGAGGAATTGGCGTCCCTGGTGCAGTATTCGGCCACTGCATTCCTCATGACTCCTGCAATCAACCCATGACCGCCCGTCCCCGGCAGCTGCTGAGCATCTGACAAAGGCGGCGGTCAGAGATGCAATGCAGCCGATGGTGCTAAGAATCTCTGGACCCGAAAAGGCCGCCACTGGAAACTGAACCTGGCCACGTTCAATATACCAACCCTTTCGAGAGAAGCTAGTTTAGCAGAACTCTTTGAGGAACTACCAGAAATTGTGTTGCATATTATTGGCCTTAGTTAGGTTAGGACTGGTGACTCTTATACAGGGCTAACAGCCATGTCTTCTGCAATAGAGGGCTCCCACATAAAAAGCAATAAGGGGTAGGACTCCCAATCCATAAGGACATAGCGGGCAGCATTGACGAATTCTACAGCATTAATGAAAGGGTAGCTGTAGCCGTAAAAAAACTAAATAGGAGGTATAGAATAGAATTAGTACAAGCCTACGCTCCAACCACCAGTCACAATGATGAAGAAATACAACAGTTTTATGAAGATGTTGTATTAGTGATGAGAAAAATGCAAACTCAGTATAATGCACTCACGGGCGACTTCGATTCAAAAGTGGGGAAAAAGCAGCCTGGTGAAGAACCAATGGGAAGCTACGGCATCGATTCTAGGAACACTACAGGAGAGGTGTTGATAGAATTCGGGGAAACGAATAAGCTCCGAATAATGAATACATTCTTCGAGAAGCGTAGCAACAGAATGTGGATCTGAAAAAGCCCCAGTGGAGAAACAAGAAATGAAATAGATTTCATACTTTCTGCCGATTGCAGCATAGTGCAGGATGTGGAAGTGTTAGGTAGGGTAAAGTGCAGTGTTTATAGATTAGTGAAGTGAACAATTTTTCTCAATATGAAGAGAGAAAAAGTAGAACTAGTCAAGAAGAAACAGGCCAATTTAGACGCAGAAAGGGAAAAACAGACCAATTTCTGGTGGTGAAGCCAGCCCACAACTAGGCTGGCTTCAGAAACAGCAATTGAAGTGGCAAGCGGGAGTAGCAATTGAAGTGGGGGGCAAGCTTTTCCAAATAACGAAATACCTAATAAGGAACGATAAAGAATGAAAGTGCCCAACTCAAGAGATCAGACAGAATTCGCGGAACTGTCAAAACTGATAAACAAGAAGAAAATAAGAGATATTCTAAACTATAACGTGATAAAGACTGATGAAGCAGTAAAAAAAGTGGATTGAGCATTAAATCACTGTGAAGAAAACTTGCATACGTCCAGCCAAGATTTATGCACTGAAAGATAAGCAGGGTAATATCATCAGCAATTTCGAAGATATAGTAAAAGCAACAGAAAAATTCCTACTGTCCGGTACAGTACCCAGAGCAGCCACAATGTATCCATTGAAAGTATTAATGAACAGGTTACAGAGGCTCCTTCTGTAACTAGCGATGAAGTTAGATGGGCCTTGCAAGACATGAAATGGTGAGAAGCGGCAGGAGAAGATGAAATAACAGTCGATTTAATCAAAGATGGAGGAGATATAATGTTTGAAAAGCTTGCGGTCGTTCATAAATATGCCTCCGGACTTTAAAGGGTCAAAAGGACTGGAAGAATGCCAACATTATGCTGATCCACAAAAACGGAGACGTTAAAGAAATGATAAATTATAGGTCCATTATAGGTTAAAGGGCATTATCGTAGGTCATTATTGGTTATAGGTCCACAGAATAAGGACAACGTTCGACTTCAGTCAAGCAAGAGAACAGGCTGGTTTCAGGAAGAGATACTATACAATAGATCACATCCATGTCATTAATCACCTAATCAAGAAATTTACAGAGCGCAATCAACCGCTCTATATGGCTTTGATAGATTATGAAAAGTCATTTTATTTAGTAAAGATACCAACGCTCAGAGAGGCATTACATAATCAAGGAGTACAGGAGATATAGGTGAATATCTTGGAAAATATCTCCAAAGATTCCACAGCTACCTTGATTCGCCACAAGAAAAGTAGAAATATACTTATAAAGAAAGGGTCTATCTATGTCTATAAAGAAAAAAGACACTATCTCTCCAAGAGAGCAAGGATCAATGGCGAATA
This sequence comes from Dermacentor variabilis, assembly GCF_050947875.1. Taxonomy (NCBI): domain Eukaryota; kingdom Metazoa; phylum Arthropoda; class Arachnida; order Ixodida; family Ixodidae; genus Dermacentor; species Dermacentor variabilis. Next base: position 95,352,312 of record NC_134572.1, on the reverse strand, counting down.
TCTCCGCAGCCTTTGGTTAACAGATGGCATCGTTATGTTCAGCAACACTGGGTATAAATTGCAACAAATGATTGAGGGCCTTAACAGAGAAAGTTTAAGAGTGGGGCTGAAGATTATTATGTAGATGATTAATTGATTGGTCATTGGGTTTTAATGGCACAAGGGCAAATTCTGACCGAAGAGAGCCAATTTATGTAGAAGACAAAGATAATGCTCAATAGACTGGCAAGACAACAAGAGTTTCGGATCGCTATTCAGCCTCTACAGTCAAAAGCAAATTTGCAGAAGAATAAAAATTGGTTGCAGTGCATACAGCAGACATGACAAATCTTGATTGGAAGCTTACCACTATCACTGAAACATAAGATGTACAATTAATCGACTCTGCGGGTGCTAACAAATGGGGCCGAAACTTGGAGGTTGACAAAGAAGCTCGAGAACAAGTTAAGGACTGCACAAAGAGCGATGGAACGAGAAATGTTAGGCCTAACTTTAACAAACAGGAAGAGAGCGGAGTGGTTATGAAAGCAAACGGGGATAGCGGATATTGCAATTGACATTAGGAAAAAGAAAATGGAGCTGGGCAGGCCATGTAATGCGTAGGTTAGATAACCGGTGTACCATAAGAGTTACAGAATGGGTGCCAAGAGGAGGGAAGCACACTCGAGGACGGCAGAAAACTAGGTGGGGTGATGAAATTAGATAATTCGCCGGTGCAAGTTGCAATCGGTGGCCCAGTACAGGGGCAGTTGGAGAAAGCGAGGAGAGGCCTTCGTCCTGCAGGGGACATAAAATAGGCGGCTGCTGCTGAAGATAATGAAGTGTTTAGTAGCGTAGACATCTTGATGGGCGTTTTTTTGTTGTTCTTCGTGGATGAGGCGGCAGTAAGGATGACCATCAAGTCTATTCCATGGTTGGCAAAAATACAAAGAACTATGAGTTCTGCGAAAACGAGTAACCCAGAACTTTAGTGCTAAAACGGTGTTATAGGAGACACAAAATTCACAACAAAGACGTCTACATCATGGATCTGCAAAATAGGTATGTTCTACAAAGTGAGTACTGGGTACTATAGATATAGCGTACTTCAGCAGATCCATTGGATAGGCTTATATGTTGCATTTCCTGAAATGGCTTCCATTGCCTGAATATAATTTATTTCCTAAATATGTTTACAGTAGCCTGTGATGTGCCTGGTGTATTCTAAAGAACTTGAGTATGATGGCCGCACAAATAAATGCTAAAGGAGAGAAAGAACAAAGAACAATGTTTTTCGTTTTTTCTTTTCAGTCTTGAAGCTAACAGAGTGTTGTATCTGCAATCTGAAAAAGCTAAAAATAACTGCTGTTGCACTGTAAAAAAATATCAACGAAAAAGAGAAAATGACAGAGGAATGAAAGCCATACTATGAATGTTTTTGTGTGAAAGTTACGTTAGTTTCGTTGCACAAACTCTTTTCCTCTGACCTGTTTATTTCAGCATGCCCGATAATCTCTTAGCTTGAAGCATTTTCCATGACGCATAGTACTTACCGAAGCGTGTCCAGAAATAAACTTGCGACCACGGCAAATGCCCACACTTTTGTGCGTAATGACTAAGAAAAAATTAAGGGTGTTCCTTCCAATGGCACCACTCGTGAAGTGAGCAATAAGCATACCACTATAGAGTAAAAAGAAAAGAGAAGAAGGATCAGTTTTTTTCAGACGAACGCTTTGATGACAAATTTTTAGCCGACCATCACTGGCTCATGGCCCCCGTTTTTCTTGCAGTCAGACACTAGCACGATTCTCATTGGGGCGTGAAATTCAAAGCGGATAATCGTTTTCACGAGCGCCCTCAGCCCGCTGAGGAAAGAAAAGAGATATAAGAACGAAAAAAAAAGAATGGTTGCATATTACAACCGATGTTAACTTATGAACTAGGCTACGTCGACATCATGTGCTCTCACAGTCTTCGGTTTTTTTTATTTTAAAAGGCGATGCCTTTCTAGGTATCTACGCCTTCCCGCCCCCCCCTCCCGATTTTCCGTATCGGGCATGCTTCTAGTCTCTTTCGTTGGCCGATCCCAGTGATAATGTACCCTACAAAGGTATGCACCACTACAAATGGTAGAGCAATCCAAAAAATGTGGAGCCTCCCCGGATATACATACAGCTCAAAAACGCGCGGAGATGCCGAATGAGATTCAGTAGACAAAATTGCAGCAGCTCCAGCGCATCTCGATGGTAGTTGTACACACGGGAGCTTTATTTAAATGAATAAAGAGTGCTGAAACCTGTGTTAGTTTGTGTGTTTTTGCAATGTCAGTGGAAGGTCATTGCGAAGCCTCTCGCACAAACTACATCATCCCCGTTACAGGCTGTCAAAACGCAGCCTCATTTATCTACTCGGGTGCGCGCGCATGTGCTCTTGCGGCTCGTGCTGGCGCTCCGCCGAAAGGAAAAAAAATCATGTGGGAATATCTTAATAGTAGCGTATATAAGTCGTGCATTTTCATACTCCCTGTGCCTTTCCGTACGCTTACTAGAGCTTAGCAGAGCATGATTTGCGTCGCACCTATTATTCGTACAGCCGCGTGGTTTCCAGTCTTCGCACGCATTATTCCCGTTCCTTTCTATTTCTACGTTATTCCGCTGTCTTGAAATATAGCATTTCCTGGCTATTCTATTTATTTTTAACCCTTTAACAGCCGGGAAAAATCCAAAAATTAGTTCATGAGATGACATTTCTGTGTATCGCACGTCTGCATAGAATAGTTTCTGCAAATTCGAAATGTATATGACATAGAGATAGCAAATTCCCAACTTGTGTCTAAAATGTAGAAATATAAAATGAGGAGGTGCTGGCAGAAGGTTCCGTTCATCTAATTTTCTTCGCTGCGGCGATGAGTATCAAAACTACCGCCGGTAATCGTCGAAATTGTAGTCACTGGATGCGTCTGTTGCACTGAAAGCACTGCCATCTTTGGGAATGCTTTAATACAGAAGCCAATCATCTGCGGAGCTTGACAACTCACTCAAATGAAAGCCACGCTTTTGCGACGTACGCGACAACACACGACTGGCAGCTGCCATTTTTAAATTTATACCGGACGAGCGTGGATGAACGGCCCCTTAGAGGTGCCAATGAGAAAACTCGCCAGAACTTCAAAATGAATTGAACCATTACGGCCATTTACTATCACTTAAAAGAGCAACCGAACAGGAAGACAGCAGAGACGTCCTCGGTACTTACTGCAAAAGAAAACTGTAGGGCTCGTTCACGGCACTTATTGTAAGCATTCGTCCTAGGAGTGTAGGTACTTTATGTATAAGCCCCATGCAAGCGATCTTACGCGTGACAGCGACAAACGACGCGACGGAGATGGCTGTCGCGTCCGCTCGTCGCCTATACAAGTCGTACCCCATGCGAGCGATGACTTCAAGCGAAGTCTCCCCAGTGTTGCCGGTGTAAGGCCAGCAATATAGGTGTCGAAACTAGCGCGACGCGTGCTTTAATAACTTGAGTTGATGTGTTTTACTATAAAAAGCAGCATATTTCTGAAGATCTTCCAGTGGGTTCTTATACTTGCACTATAAAAATTCAATCGTTTGCTCGTTCCATGTCACAATCGGTAGTACTTGAGTGATGTACTACATCCAGTTCCGGCTTCGCGCTATTGGCTAGTCGCTCATAGCACTTCCGGGCGACGAGCGACGAATTCTAGATTTGCAGAACCGAGCGATCGCGCGACAAGACCCAGCGATCTGTTCAAGCGACGGCCAAATCCGTCGCTCGAAGCCGTCGCTCGTCGCTGTCGCGGACAAAATTGTGCTCATGGGGTTTAGCCTTTACTGCGGGCGGGGTATCTCATTATTGTGGGCCAGTCCTGGTGATATTGGAATCTGAAATATGTGGCACTGGGTATGTGCATTAAGTATGAGGAGTGGAAATGTTCATTGGACAGCTGCCACTGTGTATGTTCAACCGGGGCCATTGGGTATGTTTCATTATGTACGTTTCACTGGATAAGTGCTACTGGGCATCTAGCCTCTACGTAATCATGCAGATATCAAGTATAGCTTTCTTTCTTTTTTTCGTTTACATATTCGGCATGTTCACTTTCGTGTCGATGCTTTCCTTCCTGGCAAGCCCCCGCCCCCCTCCACGTTTCGTTTCTTTCAAAGCCTCACTGCTTCACTCATGTTAATACGTGATCATCAGCACCGATGACACCCACGAAATATTTGTATGTTGTGGCACGAGTACGGGGGCCCAGTTTTCCTGTATAACCAAAATTTGGCGCTATTAGCATTTTTACCGTTCTGGCCTAAATCTATAGGAGCGTCATTGGGCGCGCATCTGTAGTCTTCCGTTTTTCTAGCAAACCACAGCACCTTGTCCAACTTGGTTCCACTTTCTTCCAATGTACTTTCCTCAGCTAGGTCAAGCCGTTATGATTTCGGTAAACATTGAAGAACTTTCTTCGGCTCAGGTTTTGTGCATTATTTTGCGATTTCTGCCTAGACGACAGTTCTTCCAAGTTTTTTTTTTTTTTTACTTCTTTATGTGTCTTTTGTTTCGGTACTGCAACTTCGTCTGCGGAGAAAATGCGAGCGACAAGGGAAAACAGGCAAATCGCATGGTATATTTGTTGTCCTTCTTGTTTTCTCCTCTCTGGGCAGAACTGCCTAAATATTCTTTAATATGCCTTATTATATTTCTCAAACAAGCTTTCCTATGCGATTTACAGTTATAGGTGTACAAAATAAAAATCTTGAAGAAGAAAATACCGTCCGCTATTGTTGTCATCCATTTAGAGGTTCCTGGAGAAACAATATGAACAGCTCTTACTTACACTTTCTTCATCCATTATTCTTTGCCTTAGCCGTATTGCCTTTTCACGCTTCTTTTATTTATTCCATACTTTGCATTCTTCCCATTGTTCAAAGCAGCATGATCAGTCGGATCTGCCTTCACGATGTCAATTTATTACAACAAATATCAACTCATTCTAAGCTGGCATACGCCGTTCATATGAAGTTCTCCCTGGTAAGCTACAAGGAAGCAATATCGCACTATTGTCATTCTCGTTTATTGCCTTGCCTGCAGTTATTAGCCAACTTATTGCTTTGAACGCAGCCAGGCAAGCTCAGTTCTTTTTTTTATTTTTATATTTTCTTGGCGGTAGCTTGCGCTATTCACGTTATTAATGTAACTAGCCTTTTCTTATGGTAAGGGTTATATGAGGAAATACGCCAAAAGTTTTAGCCATACTCGTAGTGAAATGTGGCTTATGTTATTTCTTTTTCTTCGCAACAGACGGTCCAAAAAGTACCTTCAGTACAGAGCGTGCCCTCGCGTGGAATAATTAAACGCGACATTGCCAGAACGCTTATTCTTTAGCTCTCCGGGAAAATCATTGAAATTTAAAGAGTTCACGTGCTTCTGCTGTGTGGTGTGTTGCATTCTTTGTATGTCATTGTAAAATTTACTCAGAATGCAAGGCAACTGCATTAAAAAAAAGGCTGTTGCAGTTTACTGTTCAGGAAGCAAAAGCTGCCATCGAATCTGTAATGTTTTAACATTGAAACGACAAACTGCCGGAAATATTTCGGAAGAAAATCTGCAGGGAACAAAGTTCAAAAATGAAATGCTGTGACATTCCAGGAGTAGACTGCAGCCTAAATATGCCGAAAATAAACTAATGATATTCCGTGGTCCATAGTCGCACAGTGTGGAAATATCCCTAAAGATTAACGACGTTTTATGGCCACTTAAGACAAGGTCGTTTTGTTCTTAAAATCAGTAAATTTCGACGTTTTTCTTTTTAGCGGTTCGAACAAAACCACAAGGCACCTACACCGAGGCTTATTTGTTGTCACTTGTCATCTACGCACATCGAACTGTTCCGTGTAGTTTTGAAAAAGTTATCTCGGCATGATATAGCAGATCACGGAAGCTTGGCTGAAACTGAACTCTCTATGCATTAAACACAAAGCATAAAATTGTCAGTAGACTGCGTATGCTGCTGGCGGTACGAATCATTACTTCATCAGACCAATTAATGCAGCTAGATGGGCTAGTTATTTCCGTTTATGTTGTGAATGACTCGAGCGAGTGACCTCTGTGGTGAATTTATGTACTGTTGGATATTCTGTGGCATGTCTAATGCGCTCATGGAATAAACAAATTGAGAGAAGATATAACACACAATAATCGAAACACTTCAAGCTTCGCATTTTAAGCATGGTGCACATGAAGTGTGTGTGTGTGTGTGTGTGTGTGTGTGTGTGTGTGTGTGTGTGTGTGTGTGTGTGCGTGCGTGCGTGCGTGCGTGCGTGCGTGCGTGCTTCGCCTTCACTTACTTGTGTTGTCGTTGAACATGTAATTTTTCTTTGGCATGGGCTAGAGCTGAAGGGGTTCCAGATATGGCCTCAGACTTGCACAAGACAAAAAAAATTCTGTTAAAGCACTTTGCAGATACCGACTGTGGTTTTGTTTCTGAAGTCATCTCATTATTATAAATTCAATTAAATAACGACACTTTGCGAGAACTCTATTCATACACGTCGCAAGGTATTCATGAGTTGGCGGAAAAGAGTCGAAGTATGCGTCTTTTTACAACAGCAATCCTTCCATGCCATGCACACTGTGCGCAGATGCAACCACGTAACTTATTATAATCAAAAACGGCGGAAAAGTACCTTTATTCATTAATAAAATGCATAAGATCAATGTATAGCAATAGATGTGCAAATTCATAAGTTATTATGGGAAAAATGAAAGTTGAGCACAAATGTAAGCGAGGTTCACGTAATGTTCTTAATGTTGCTTCACCGGAGATTCTTCTTTTATGCGACAGAAGAAGCCCTACAATAAAAGGTTACATTCATTGACACTGAGGCACTCCGAGCGAGTGTGTGTCATGAAAGTGCCTAAAACGCCCAGAGTCATGTTTTCTGGCTATACAAGCGTTGTCCCCGAAGATAAAGCTCTAACCTTAGGATGAATTTGGTACGAATTAATGACCATCACTAAACATTGTAACCTGTAAATATAGTCTACGGCGACGGGGAATAACCAAGTATACGTATACCGAAACTTCGCACACACCGAACGTCCCTGGCCTTCAGGATGGTTGCACTTGCCTGACCAGCCATGCAATGCACAAATCGATTTGTTTCTTCTGACAGCCCAGACAGCTGGTACGTTCACGCTTCTCTTTGTTGCGTACAAACCTGCGCTATGGATTGGAATTTGAATCCCGTCTATTTCTACCTTAACTCTGCGGGAAGAAAGCGCACTTCCGTCTGGGGGGTCTTTCTTTTTATTCTGTGCGACGTGCACGACAATGTCCTATTTTGTAAGGCGCACAGTATTCGTTATTTTATGTATTGACACGTGTACTTGTTTATCTTTTTCCAGCGACCTGTTTTTCACCGTTCAACAAATGTAATGGCTCAGCGCGGGACGCACCCACATGTGTCGGAAGTTTCTCGAATGTTATCGATGTTTCTATCCGTTGTTTGTTGTCACCGAAGCTTGTGTAAACTGATTGCACGTGCGACGCGAGTTGTGTAAAATTTTCTGAAAGACACGCGGGCAGCAGCCTTTGCTCTGCAGCCTTCGATGGCACATGTATAAAAGCCTACGCGCTTGATCGGCAGGTAAGATTTTCGACGATCGCCGACTGTGTTCGCTGCTGTCGCCGTTGTTTGAGCTTAGCTTGTTTTGAGGGCACAGGTTCGCCCAGTAAAACGCTAGTTTCGTCCATTCTCAGTTTCGCTGCTTTCTTCACTGTCACTTCTACGTGACAATACTGACTATAGCTCGCTGTCGCTCACCCACAATAGCATTTGCATATCAGCAAAGAAAACCTTTTCTTCGCCTACCAAGGCTATGCTACAATAGGGTCTGCTTTTGTGAGTAGAATAGGCATGCTTCTTGAAACCTGCCAGGTTGCTCGTACTGCTATGGCAACGAATAGTGGGCAGTGAAAATCAAAAAGAAAATGAGCAATTTATAGACTTACAGAATAACTTACAGACTAACAAGGAAATTTCAAATTATACAATTTGCAGCTGCGGCGAACAATTTACATTGTAGAATTTGTATCAGATGAATATAGAATTTAACTTTTATACGAACTCTGCTTGGAATTTAAGTCATGTCGAAGGCGGCGCATTTTAACGTTCCCTTCTATATTTTTTTTTAATCGCGTACTAGGATGTATACGACCGTTCTTTGTTAGGAGGATTATGTTCTCATCCAACTGACATATTTGCAGGGCATGATTTATACGAATATAACGAAGCAAGGTGTTAGATCGGACTTGTTGTTATTCTATGGTCACTTGCACAACACTACTGTGTTTAAAGAGGAGACGAACTGTCTGCGCCATTCCTTTCCGTCCTTTGTCCGCAATTGCATTGTGCACATCATCACGAATATAACCGTCAATCTGATAGACGGAGAGTGATATGACACCACACACCAGTTTTCGTCAGAATGGCAATCACAAATTCAGTTCATCAAAAGAGAAAGCATACCAAGACGACGTAACGTATGAAATACAACATATATGGAGCAATATGACTGGCTTGTGGAATAATGTAAAATAATTATTTTATATTCATCCCATTCTCTGAACGTGGTGTGTTATGACCTATTTCTACTATAGTCGACTTCGGCTAATTCGAGCCTTGCGGGACTGTAAAATTTCGTCAAATTATCCGAAATTCTCGCCAAGAAACAATGGTAAAATAAACAATCTCAAATATATATGTTGCTCTAAGGGGATTGTAATATCTTTTTAATTGTTGCTATTCAAGCGCGACTCAACCGGCATGCGGGTACGAGTACCGCCAAGTTTAAACGCTTCCTCAGTGTTGGACTGGAAGGGAAAGTAAATAGAATACGAATAGAAAGTAAAATAGGGAAGTAAATAGAAATCGTAAATAGAAAGATATAAAGTAACACAGCTTCGAGCCTAGGGAAATAGTAGCATCTTCTCATGGACGTATAGTTCTTTCCAGCATTAATAACCCATGCGGGCCCATGAGGGGACGCCCTCCATTGGTAGAGTTAAGCGAAGCGGCATGATTTCGCGTTCGAGCTCAACGAGTGTTTCCGACATGGCCAATGTATGGTGTTTCATCAGGACTTTGCAGTGTACTCTAATTACGCAAAAAAGTCGAATTAACCGAGATCAAATTAACAAGAATTGGCTATAATTGCGCTGTAAAATAAAGACAAGAACTAACACAACTAAAGTCATATTCGTTTAGTGTAAAGATGTAGTATAGCTATTAATAATTTATGACTGAGGTTCAGGCAGTTATCCCTAATGTCTTGCAGATGCACAGGTACAATTATACTAATAATACAAAACACTTGGGAAATCCAGGTTTCACGCTCCAACAAAAGAGGCTTTGAATAAAGAAGATAAAAATTGTCACTTTACAGCCTAAGCAGCAAAGTGTTTAGGCCCTTAAAGTGAAAATGTGAAACTGCTGGTCGACTCTCCACTGCGTACCCATACCCAATTTAGTCTATATTTGTGCCACAGGACTCCCTTTACGTCACTGGAGCATGGGAAGTCGATACAGTAATGTTTGCGAAAAAGGACCAGCAGCCTTGCTTTAGTAGGCCGCGGCATGCTCTATAGAAGGCTCGCAGCAGATGCGTATCGATTTCGCTTTTGTAACTTTCGTAGCACGCCCGCTCTATCAGTAATTTTGCGGGCGCGGCGTGCGTCAGGCAATTGACGTGACCCGCGGCCGCATCAGTTATATTCCGGAACATTAGTTTATGGCGCCGGCGTGAAACGACATTTTTACGGGCATTCTGCTTCCATTTCTGAGGGAGTTTCCAACGCGCCTACACGTACGCCTTCATTTGTTTCCCTGCTATTTCCAGAGCTGGTGCGTTTCTTGCAGGGAGGGTGGAGTAGAGGCATCGCCAACGGAAATCACAGAGGGATCGAAGTGACCGCTTTCTCCACTCGAACCCTGAGGCGTGATCACGGAATTAGTGATCTAGACTAAATCAAGGCCATTGTGATCATTCTTGCGCATTTGTGAAGCGATCGTACTGTAGCGATCCAGACTAAAGAGTTGTGATTGCACAACATCAACTTGTTCATCCCTTGCCGTGTGGGTTTGTTGAAGAGGGCTACCGGGAGTTTCTACAAAGACTTGAATCAATATTTAAGTAAAGCAGTTCTGAAATAAAAGCACGGTTTCTTCGGAGACATGCCGTCATTGGTGGCGACCATGGAGGAAGGGTGGTACGTAGTAATTAGTCGCTAATTAACAGAAAGAAATAGAAAAACTTTTAAAATTCTTGGTTTCAGCAGGCCCATCATAAGTGGGAAATTGAAACGAGGTCTCTGTTTCAACTTTGGCTGAGCGTGCGTAAACTAACTTGGTAAGCTGCGCCGAGCGCAAAGTCGCACCCTTCGAACAGATCTTCTGTTTAGGCCAACCACCAGCGGGCAGCCAGCAGCGCTGCCACTCCGGGCTCCTCACTGTCGCCTTAACAGAATGCGACCCCTTCTCACGAGTATGGCGTTGCCGATACGGCCAAAGCACGTGCCAGTCTTCTTCGCTACACATGCCCGCCGCAGAACAGGAGAGCATCTTGGTGACTCAAGGGGAAGAAAAGACAACCAGGTCGTAATACGGCTTTAGATGCTGCACGTGCACGATTTCTTGACCCTGGTGGCTTATGTCAGTCGACAGAGTCAGCGGTTTCACTAATTACGCTATAGTTCATAGGGACGTCTGTTTCAGAACACGGTAGGGACTGTGGCACTTGACGAGGCGTTTACAGAAGAGACCGGAAGTGGCTGAAGGCACCCAGAGTCAGACTACAGAGTCCGGGCGAAATGATCTTGTGGGTCGGATGTCATCTCGACAAAATCGTTGATGCCGCTGGTCTGCAGTCGTAATGGAGTCGACAAGCTTCCGGAATACTTCAGCTTATTTCGAAGCTTCAAGCAGGGGCGCGCAACCGAATGCATCAGTCCTTCACGGGAGAGTCGTACCAAGTGTGGAAGATGGTTCGCGGCCACGTGCCACAAAGAACGGAGGATATGCCGTCGTGGGCAGGGTTGTAGGCGCACGCGACATAAGGTAAAATGGTGTCCCAGTTGGCGTTGTTGGACGCGAAGTTACGTGGATAGCATGTCTCCTATCGTGCGATTGAATCACTCGGTCATGCCGTTAGTCTAAATGTGATAGGCAATATACGACGAGCGGTTCGGCATGCACAGACAAGCGCGTCACTACATCTAAAACGTAGGCACGTCCTCTGTCACTTAGGTTCTCAGGGCACACTGTGACGAAGATTGAAGTTTTGCAACTGGAACGACACATCATTCGCTATGGCAGCTGGTAGGGCAGCTGTTTCCGCATAGCGTGTCGGACTATCGACAGCAACAATAAGCAAGCGGCTGCTAACAGGTGTGCACGGGAAGGGGCCGTAAAGCAAGGTGCTTACATGGCCGAAATGCTGAGCCCGGCACGAAATTGGTGGAAAGGCACCACAAGAATTTTCAGGTACAGATATCTGTGCACTTCAGCCGCCCATTTATTTTGATCCACGTTGCTGAGCCTTTCCTCAAAACAAATTTTGCTTTGAAATATATCACTAAGTATAAGGCTGAATGTATCAGGTCTACCTCGTACCCGTCATTTGCGCCACTTGGACAGTGGCGCAATTTTGACAACTCTCGTCAAACTACGTATAATTAGTGGTCGTCTACGTGAAAGCCTGTTGAGGAGAAACTACACGTCGTGGTTCTTGGGGCGTACGTGGTTTCATTATGCCGTTCGTCGAGAGGCTCTTAGTCACACATGCTGTGAGGCTCATCTGTTCGGGACACGTGCTTCGTGATCACAATACTAATGTGCATACGCTCTATTAAGAGTCTCAGGCTACCTCAGGACAGAACTTTTATCTAAATTGTGCACCTGTATTCTTTATACTTGGAATACACTTGGCTTTATCTCTATATGAATAATCAAAGTAGGTTCATGAAAGGCAGCCACATGTAAAAGAGACCACCCTGACGCATTTCTGCGTGACTGGTAGGGCTATAATGCATTGTACACAAACAAATGAAGAAAGTACAGCTTTAGGGAAGACAAATCTGGATAATGTTTCTTGCAATCAATGTTCAGTCTACAAACTATCGCAAGTTAAACTTATCAGCAGTTGTGATCCATTGCTGTCATCGCTTATTCACTGTAGATCGCATTGCTCGAACTCTGCATGCAACGTTCATTCATTCGGTGCGCACGAGGCCGCGTGTGCATGTTCGTGTTAGCACTCGACAGAAACATGTGATGCATAGCAATAGTCGGTTCTTCGTATGACAAGTTTGCGAGGAGCAAAAGCATTCCATGTGCCACAACAACAGAAGCACCTATCTGTATCCACAAACTAACACGAAAAAATAAAAAAGTATATTATTCTTTCACAGGTATACTGTGGTCTCAAGTAAGATCAAGCAGGTGAGATTCTGTACAGACAATAAAATATTAGTTTTTCACTGTCCAAATATATCAAAAACAAAAACAAAATCAAGGTAGCACTCACACAGAACAAGAATGGATGAACGCATTACGATAACAATTTAGATCACTATAAGAACAAGGTAGAACAGACACCACACCATATTTAAAGTGCGAACACAGCGTGCTCCAATACGGTGACCGTATCTGATAAAAAGACACTGGCAAGCAAGGCATTCCATTCCTGGGCTCTGCGTGGAAAAAATGAATGTTTGAAAATGTTTGTGCGAGACCAATATGGAAGTAAGTTGCGAGAATGACGGTAAGGACACGCGCGTGCTGCAAACGGCTGAAAATACTTTCGCGTGTGAAGGCGCAATGAGCCTTCAGATAGGTTGTAGAGGAATTTTATCCTTGCGATTTTTCTTGGATGCCCCAGTGTGGGAAAGCTGTTCTCACGCAGAAGTGTTGATGGCGAATTAGTTGGCTTAAATTTATTGAAAATAAAACGAACAGCACGCCTTTCACCATTTCCAATTTATGTTTATGTTTATTGTAAAATGGATCCCAGGCAACGCTTCCATAGCTCAATTTTTGTAAAATAAAAATGTTAAAAGCTAGAAGTTTGAGATCAGGAGGCGCCGATTTCAACTTGTGTCTTAAGAAACTAAGCTTGCGGGTTGAAGACGCGCAAACGTCATCGACATGGCCGGACCTGGAAAGGGTATTGCTTATATTAACTCCCAAATATTGGTAGTCGCTGACTTTGCTTATCGGAGAAGCGTTTATAGGGCAGGTGATGTGCACAGGATTTTTTTTTCGTTACGCGTAGTAGCCACAGCTTTCTCTGAATTTAACTTCATCGACCATTCTGAACATCATTCGTTAATACCTGCAAGACTTTTACCTAAACTGGATTGATCTTCGTGTGACTCCACCCTAGGAAATATCACACATTCATCCGCGAATAACCAATGGGAACACTGAGATCTATAGCCGAAGTAATGTCATTGATATACATTGAAAACAAAATGGGGCGATTACGCTGCCCTAAGGTACGCCAGAGGTAACAGGTAAGGATGTAGAGGAGAAACCATTGATATCTACGAATTTAGTTCTATTGGCCAGATATGATCCTATCCAGTTAACTACAAAATCTGGAAGACCGAACTTTTGAAGTTTTCTGACAAATTTTTCGTACCGTAGACGGCCGACCGCCTTACTAAAATCAAGCGCTAACAGGTCAAGCTGTTCCGAGGAATCCAAAGCCAGTGCCAATTCGTGAATAATGGTTACAAGCTGCGTATTAGTTGATATAACCTTACGGAAACCATGCTGGAATTCGGAAATTAAATTGTTAGCTTCAAGAAATTTGTTTTTAAAGTGAGCGATAACATATTCTAGTATTTAACAGCAAGTCGAAGTTAGGGAAATGGTTCTGTAATTTTCTGGATGCAGACGATCGCCTTTCTAGAGAATGGTGTTCCCCTGCCTCACACGCCAATCATCTGGTAGAAGTCAAAGGCAGACTAACGATAGTTGTCAAGATATGAGAGATTGGTTGAGCATATCGATGCAGGAAGGCATTAGGAATACTGTCCGGACACGCAGATGATTTTTCTTTAATGCTTAGCACCAAAGACAAAACGCCTTTTAAATTTGGTTCATCGCAAGACGAGGAAGAAGGCCGCTGCGGCTCAGCATCACATGATGAAAAAACAGAATGAAGATATTCATTCAAGTTTTGAGCTACAATTTTGGGATCAGTGATTAAAGTGTCTTCGTTATTTAACTTATTTGCGTGAAGACTGGTGTCTTTCATGTAACGCCAAAAGCTGTCCTAGTTTGTTTTGATAAATGTGGGAAAAAGTAACAGAGAAATACCTTTGTCGGGCAGATGATAGTGGGCTGGATATGCTCGACTGAAGGCTCTCAATTAGCACTGCAGTTCTTTTTTTCTTTTTAGTCTTTTTAGCCTAGGTTTCATCTTGAAAATATTTCGTCGGTCCAAGGGTTTTAGCGGTTATAAGGGATGCGAAGTTTTCGGTACACCTCAGAACAACTTCCTTGCATTTGTACCATAATGCGACTGCGTCTACTTTTGGTAGAGTATCAACAAAGTTCCAAAGCGCATCCAGTATTGACTGGTCGTCTGCGTTAAGGAAATATTTCACTGTCTTTAAAGCTGGCCTGGGACTTTCAAGACAATGTGAAAGTCTGCATGTGAGTAATACTAGCTTGTGGTCAGATATGCCATCTTCTGTTGTGTTATCATGGTCATTTAGGCTTCTGCTCACAAAAAATAAACCTAATATATTACTATTGTACTATTACTCTAGGTAATTAATATATTAATTACCTTGACTGCATTCACGGGTCACGTCACGCACAAGTTGTTACAAGTCACATGCCAGCATAACGTCGAGCAGCAGATTATCCACTAGGCCAGTTATGTTTTTACAAGACCAGTTGATCGATGGCAAGTTAAAGAGTCCGGCCACAATTATTTTACCGCGTACGCTCAATGACATGTGGTTATCTAGTTTAATTAAAAACTGTGGAAGGGCTGAAGGAGGCCTATACACTGCACACACTCAGAAGGTGTGACTCCAGCAGTTTAAGATCAAGAAGAGGCTTTCCTGGCCTTCTATTTTGTTGCGTCTAACATCAATTTGTGTCTGGACTACAACGGAGAGCGTGCGTTTTTCAATAACTGCAAAGCGTCTCCCTGCACGACCGATCACGTCTAAATATTCTGTGGGATGACGTAGCTATCACGTCATCACTTACATTATCATGTAACCATGTTTCACTTATAATTGTGACGTGAGGATCGCACCTGTAGAGAAGATGTTCCAGCTTATCTATTATTATTCAATATGCTTCGACCATTTAAATTGAGCACGCGTAGCTGTTTAAATCCAGCTCGCGCATTCTGTTAAGTAGGAACATGTGGTACGTTGTTTTCAAAGATAGGAACATAGGAACACGCTTATTTGCAGCATCGTCTCAAGCAAAAATAACATTATCAACTTTAAGTTTATCTTATGTCAAACAGACACGTTTGCCGTTTGGTTAACACACTGTTTGCATAAGACACTGTGAGCTTTAATGCTGCAAAAAATAATAATGTTATTTCTTAAATTTTAGCGACGATCTTTCTTGTTATGTGCAAATTCTTTGGGGTGCTGTCGTTGGTAAATTTACTGCAATTCAATGGTGCTTACAGGCAAAACACGCCTTACGAACGGGGAGCACAACTTTCAAAGGCTTCAGGAAAACGTTCAGACGACAACGTTCAAAGCCTTCAGCCTTCAGGAAAAGAAAACAAAAAGTAGGAACGAATAGAAAGGCCCTGCGTTATTTTAGATTTTGTTTAAGGCAATTCACTGCATACCAATCACCATAGAAAAATATAGTATTTTGTAATACGTATGTATAGTGGCATGGTATGTAGAGTGTCCTTCGGTTAAAAATATCGCTATTTGCGTATTTCTTGTTGCGTAAACGGAGAAAGCTATAGTATCCCCATACTTTCTTAATGACAGTTATTTTGACTACGGAAGCTATTGTTATCTCTAAGATTAAGCTCAATTTAACTTGGAAATGGGAACATTGGATATTTCTATATATGAGCGCGACATGAATTGATAGCATTCTGTTATCTTCTTCAGTTGTCTATTTATGCACGCTCAGCGCAATTAAAAGCAAGAACAGGTATAAATACATTTCACACATATTTATAGTAAACATTTATTGCTTACGAAGCATGATCTATGGAAACTATACATATGAAGTGAGTATAAATTTCAGTTATGTAAGTCTGCATGTTTTGCTACCTTTAAAACTAACAGAAGCTGTACGACTGCACTGCCGCAGTAGTTCGCGTGTGGACATGCGCTGTGACATATTATCTCGCGTTTTCACAGCGAATAAAATTGATCCCTTATTATTCTTACTTTCAGATTTCCCTAATTTTCGTACTCCTTGCAAGGTTGGTGTGTATTCGAAATCAAAGATGGACATTATAAAGAACGTGGCCTCGCGACGCGCTCAGAAAGGAAAGCACCTTGGTAGCCTCACTGGGAGCTGTGTCTGTAACAGGCCCCTCTTTAGTGTACAGGTGGTTCGTGGACAGTGCCCTTCTGCTATTGCGTCATGGAATACTCTTCACTACTTCTCACTGCGAATTCCATCCGTTCCTTTTCTTATACGAAAGCATCAAATATTCTGTTGAGCAAAAGAAGCTCGCTTTTGTAGCAGCGAAACGGCACCTAAATTGTCATTGGCTGTGACTCCACGTTAGGAGCGCGCCTCGACGGAGCAGAGCGGGCGAAACGGAACACTGGCTGCCCCATTATCGCGCCAGGTGTCGTGAAGGGAGAGGGCATCGCCGCGACGCCACGGCACCAGTGCGCCTCCACAAAGCACATAAAGCAACGTGACACCACGGGCTGACACAGGCTGTCTACGGTGAGACAGTTGCGTCACGCGCGTGTGTGGTTGGCACCATTTCGCTCTCGGAAGCCTGCGCGGTACGTCTCTCTCTCTCTCTCTCACCCCCGCTGAGGCTTAGCGACGGCCAACGCCTGCCAGCCTTGGTGGCCGCTGCTGCTTCCTCGGTCTCTCATCGCGCAAAACGTAGATGGTATGCGGTGTTGGTGCCGCAGGCTGCTGCTGTTTGCATGCTCGCGCAGCTCGTAAAATCTCGGAAAACCGCTCAGTGGCCTTCCATTGGACGTCAATGCTTTCGAATTCACAACTCATAAGAAGTACTTAGGTGTTCTCGGATTTTTATATTTGTCCTAGACATGTAGTTCTAGGTGATGACATTCCCGTACACTCATCTTGTGTAGACTTAAACAAGATACAGACATCCTGGCAGCGTGGCCAAAAATGTCGTATATTTGGAAAATATGGTTCACTTTCGTTTTCTCATGCCGCTGTACTGGTTATACTTCCTGCTAGCACCCGCTTCTTTGATCTCTGATTCATCTTAGCTTTCCAGTCACAGGCAGATGACCAGAGGGCGTGCTTTCGCTTTCTGCAATGCACTAGCCTGTGCGACGTCGAGGTTATTTCTCTTTCCACAGCACTTTTGCAGTTTTCTCGACGGCCGCAGTGGCAGGATAAGGCCGCTCGAGGGCGTCACTTTGTTTCAATCACGCACGCTTTTGTCTTCTTTCGCATCGCTTCCAATTTGCCAACGAGTGTCTGTCCGTTCGGGGGCAATAATTTCCACACGGAGATAAAATCGAGTGCATCAGTGTTGTCTTTATGATGATACACGACGTCTTTTTATCCATAACAGATCGGCTAAAGCTATTTTTAATATTTACAATAGCTATTTAGATTTTGTTTCCGCCAAAGCGACTTAATGTCACACAATATGCTCCCGAAGATGTCGCTTTGTTCCAGACTCGTGTCCATCGTTTACATTCACTTAATATTTTTATTGAGATTTATTTCCATGCGGTCGAAATGGGAAGTGTAGTCATACGGTACTTACACGCATGTTACTATGTGCCCAGTGCAAAATGGAAGTTTTGCTTCTAAGCACAGAATAAGGGTTAGTGTCCTGAATATATTGGTAGATGTCTGGTTAAAAAATAACTGCAGTGTTTTTATTTTTCTTTTTTTGGCTGACTAAGGCGAGCTTGCATTGCTTTTTGTTTGTAGTTCTCAATTATTTCCTCTAAGCATAAAAACATCTCTTCAAAGTATGGATTCGCTTTGTGTTTTTGGCAACTTTATTTCTAAGCATCTTTGCACTTTGATAAATCGCCACTTCTTGAACGACGCTTGATAATCTGGACTCTGGATAATTAAAGGAACTGAAAAGTACGAGATCGCAAAAAAAAAATTTCTTACGTTGATGTAGTCAGAATGACATGAAGGTGCGCAGGCACTCAGTCAGCAGTTCGAGGTTGACGAGCAGAGAAAGAACAAAACAGGGAAGCACAGCCGTTGCGGAAACATTAAACAATTATATTGTTCACAAGGTTCAACCATTAGCATAGGCAAGTGCCGAGCGCCGTTTGCCCTATGCATGAGAAGTGAAGCACATACATATTTGGGGTCGCATTTCTGATTTGTCACCTTGCAGGTCGTCCCGTCTAGTGCTTGCTTTTCATTTAAGCAAAGCGTGTTCCCCCGCGCATCAGGACAGTTTTCTCATCACTTAGTTGGTAGCGAAGATGATAGTTTTGCAACAGGTGGGTGGATAAGAAACCAGAAAGAAGGACAACTGCACCTTTTCCTTTTCGTTTATTTGTTCTTGTTCGCGGCCGCGTTTCGTTTCCCGTTCGAAACGCGACAAGGAGCGAGCAAAGCTAATTATACATCACCGTGTTGCAGAAGATATCGCAACAAAGTAAAGATCCCGAGTGGATGTGAAACTGCCCATGGGCAGCATCATACCACTAAGTCAAAAAGAAATTTTGGGAAGGGGATGGAGACATGGGAAAGTATGGAGAGAAGGTCCCTGACGCAAGACAGCGAACTATTCAAAACGAGAAGAGGAAGAGGATGTGTGGGATTGAATGCAAGAGAAAGCAGCGTGGTAGCACGCGCTGCAAATGCATGCAAGCAGGGCGAAACAAATGATGCCTTAGGGTGTCATCAGGTATGATAATGAGGGGTGAGCGGGGAGGAAGGGGGGGGAGGGGGGCTCTTGCTTTGGGAGACCGAAAGGAAACCGGATTTGGATGAGCGGAAGCAGGCAGGCTCACGCGGAAAAAAGAAAGTATTCCGAGAGAGGTTAACGATGTGAGAGAAGCAAGACATGGAATGAGAAATATCAGAAAGAGAAACCATATTGTGAGAGCGGTCGCCCGAAAGCAGCGTCTGCTCAGGTCGCTGTTTCTTGGAGATGGAAAGATAAAAGTAAAAAGAAACGGTACATTCGAATGTGCAGATTTTGTTGTCAGCGCTTTATTTTTTCTTTCTGCCTTTTTCTTATCTTTGTGTGCATAATACATAATACATAATAATGTCACGTCTACATAATAAGATATAGAGGTCGCATGTCGTTCAGTACTGACACGATGGAAATGTTGAGGTGGCCTTGGATCACGTTCAATGTTCGTACAGCGTTGATTATTGTTTAGTCGTGTCAAGCTGCCACAATTAGTAGTCTCACTTTTCGCGCGTTTTGCATTGGTTAAAGTGACACTGAATGAGAGAGAATCAATATATAACAGAGAAGTTTACCTTGAGTAGACTACATATATCAGCGGGTAAGCATGAACGTATCAATTTTAGGATTTACTGAAACTTATATGCGTCTGCGTACCGTGTGGTTTGGGGCGGTGAGAAGCTTCGGCGTCTTCGTTATTTCTTTGCTAATCTTTACTTCCCCTATAGGGCGATACTGCTTTATTCAACTGGCCACAACGACAACTTTAGCCACGTGGCGGCACCAAAATACACGACTACGCTTAGCCAAAGGTGCCAAAGGCTCTCTCTGTCTCTGGAAACCCTCCGACCCAGTGCGCGTAAGCCGCGCATGCACAGTTCATATCGGCACCTCACGACTGGTGGCACCGACGGCACGAATGCGTCTCGAGCGTACCTATATTGCAATGCAAATTGAGGTTGGGAAGAAGCGAAGAAATGAGGAAAGAAACAACATGAGATGACAGATGTGAATAGCAAGATGCGATACACTAAAGTGGTGTCTACTACATTCTTTTGTACTTTTGTACTAATTTTGTACTAGGTTCTCAAGACTATTTGGCATCTCTACAATTTATCAGGACGAGAAGTCAATTTCAAAACCGGTAGAGCACACGCGCAGTCTTATCAAATAACGACGAACCAAAGCTAGTCGTTTTTTCGATCGCTTTTCAGAATTTTTGACACTTTGTTGACGAATGTTGCCTAGGGCCTCATACCAGAAAAAAAAATTTCTTGTCTGAGTTTTGGCATTGAGTACAAAGCTTCTGCCTAAGTGTATTCGGCCAAAACTGAATGATGGGAAGCAAGTGTCATTTGTTGGTTTAGAGAAGGAATACAGCACAAGGTAGAAGTTTTGCACGCAACTTTCTTTTTTTTTTAGATCGCGGTCACAGAGACAGACTAGCGCAAGGTCTCCGGCTGCAGTGATGTGACACACATGACCTAAAGCAAATTAGATGCCTGCAAGTTCACATATAAGAAGCGCTAGCTGCACACAAATTCCAGGCGTACCTATAGACGGCTTGGTGTGAAGCCCACTTCTAGTTTCTCGCGTATAGCTTACCCCCTATTGGTGTAAACGTGTCTGGAAAATTGCTTCCTTTTCGTTTCGTTGATTATGCTTACCATAGATATGTATTGCACAATCACATAGAGAGTAAACATCTTTCTCATGTATGTATATATGCAACAAGCTTTGGCAAGAAAAGCTGTAAACACGCCTAGGGACGAAAATAACAATGAAAGCAATAATTGCAAGTTCGGTCTTTTCACAGAAATTGGCACGTATTGCAAAACAATGTCTGACCAGAACACCATATTATATTAAATACATACGCAAAATGCAGTGAAAGGTCCTTGTCTAATTACAGCTACGAATTCCTTAATTTAGAGCCCCCAAAATAGTGAAGAGGTTTATAACTACACAGAAAAGGAAAAGTTATCTGCCGGTATAAAAATTGCGTCGTATTAATTAGTTGTCTGAATGTTTCCTTGTTTTATGGTGTTCCACTACCTCATTTACATTTTAATTATCTCTTTCTTTTGATCTGCAGTGAGGCTGTGGCATGTGAGTTCATTTTAATTTTGCAGTGCTTCCGGTAGTCAAATAAACGTTTACCGTAAGCAATTCTAGGAAGCTAAGTACGTACATTAGGATTGTTGTAACTTCATTACGGAAAATAAGTTCCTGATAGGCACATGGCAGTAATAACAATACAAGTCGAACGCCATGAAAACCGCCAATTTAATTTGCATATGCTAAAGCTTAATTAGGACTGAAAACTTCTCCTGTCTTCTAAGCTTGCAAACCGGGGCTCGACGCATTTCATTTGGTTTCCATACGCGTAAGTTCTTAGAATGCAGTTAATGTCTCAAGGCTTCTCCATGGCTCTGATTGCTGGCTTTGGAGAAACAGCGATTTGAAGTTCGGGCTGCATTCATTTTAACCCCTGCAGCAGGTAGCTGCAGGAATTCTAGAATTGAATTCTTGCATTCTTGAAGGAAGATGGAATTCTTGAATTTCTATAACGAATGCTATTATCTGTCACGAGATTACCACAAACTTCTCACATTGATATATGTTGCTTGATTCTGTGGGGTAAACTGCGCCTTAAATATTACGCTATTCCACAGCTCTTTTAATCGATCGTGCGTTTAGCTCCACTGCATGGACAGCTGTATTGATGCAACTAGGAGCAGTGCAGCTCATTTCATCAGGGGTGAAACACCGCTACCACCACCGCCATTGTCGCGTTTTACCGCTATCGACGGCGCATACGCTGTTCGCGCGCGGACAGTCGGAGGGTCTCGAGAAACGCGGAGTGCATATTCGACTATATAAGAAGTCGCAGCTTCGCCCGAAAGGCGAAGCATCCATTGCGATAGCAAATTAGTTACGTGAAGCAAGGATAGTAGTTTTATCGGCCGTATAGGCCTGTAAAAACAAGTATACTATACTCGCGGACCACATTCAGCGGCTATCTAGAGAAAGCTCAGGGGCGCGTGTCTGCTGCGCATGTGTTACGATGCCAAGTAGTCCGGCAGCGTTTGAAAGTGCTTCTGGTTGCTTGGAACAGGCGCGTAATATATATAGACTTTAATGAAGTGAAGTGGTATAGAAGAAGCAGGTGGGTGGTACCACCAGTCCAGTGCTCCACTGGCTCCAGCTTAACTAATTAGTTAATTTATTAAGAAACACAAGGACGTCATCAATTTTACAGCGAATTACAGCGAAGCTGTTAAGGGCTAGTTCACCCAGGATCGTGTCCGTGTGTAGGCACAAAACTCTCCATACGTGCGTTTTTCCCTAATATAGTGCGATGCCGGGCCGACCCACCTCGGAGGTGAAATTCACCATTAAGGGGCCCACATAAAGGGCTTCGCTAGTCATCCTTCATCACAGAGTTTTTTTTTTTAACGCCAAAGGCAATAAGTCTTAGTGTTCATGTATATTAAATGCGAATAAGTTGCAGACGATAGCCGATTTCTCAAGGTGCAAAGCCATTTGAAGTCAGAGGGGAGAGAGAGAGGGAATTCTGTAAGTGCACGCCTAATGGACATGCACTGCATTTCTTCAGCTGCTGAAGTTCTGATTCGCTGGGCAGATGTACGCTTCGGAAGCAGACATGTCCGCCACGCCAATCAGTACTTCAGCAGCAGAAGAAATGAACATGTCCACTAGATGGACACTTACAGAATACCCACCTAGAATGGCGAAATTTAGGTGAATCCACGTACCAAATTTACGTCGTTGCCATGATGGCTGAGGCGCCTTACTTGGATTTCCCATAGATACTTACTTGCACCATAGTTCCATCTAGTCATACTTGTAAGAAACTTTATGTGTCAGGGATACATTATATTTCACTGGCCTGTGAATAAAACCTATAGCTTCCTGTCGGTCTCATCTCGTGCAACATCGCGTTGCGACACCTGCGACGCCACTGGTGACATACCAGCTTAACGTTGTAAGACGTTTGGTAGCTACCAGGCAGTGTGGTAGGGCTCTGTTCCTTTTGCCTTACGTGCTGTGTCACGCGAACATGACGCCCCCGACTACAGTTGGAACAATGTCTGAAGGGGTGTGAGCTCACTACTGCTTAGCCCTGCGGTCTTCGCTGCAGAACATCCCTGCGGGCGAAACTCCTAATTAAAAAAGATACTCTGCTATGTTTGAGTACAAGAGTGGGCAAAATAATTTTGAGGCCAGCAAATGGTCTATGCAATGCTTAACATAGTAGACGCATATTTTGTCGACTGTGGGCTTCTCTTATTTTAATTTCACCTGCGAATGTTTCCGCCGCTGCTAGCAGCTAATGTCTGATAGCCTTCAGTATTATTATTATTGTTGTATCGTCCCTTAATAGTTTCTGCATTACGTTTTCTTTTTGTAATATTTTGCCTAACTCACCGTTCCTTTGTAAGCCAATCTCCTCTACAACGCATTTGCGTTTGAGGGAATTTATAATAAATAAATAAATAAATAAATAAATAAATAAATAAATAAATAAATAAATAAATAAATCATGATAGACCGCAGTAGCAGAGCATTGAAAAAGACTAGAATAGCTATGAAAAACGCATACCGCTTTATAGAAACTCGAGTGTGGTTTGGCTCAATATACATTCTGCCAGTGGTTTCAAATTCTATCGCGGATTTCGATCACTAGCATCTATAAATACGCAGCTGAGGTACAGCATACATAGGTTCGTTGGATTGAATGCTTTGAATTATTAAAAAGAGTGATTTCCAAAAGGTCACTCGACATGAAGATACTCCGAGATGTGATCTTGAGGTGAACGTTTTCAGCCATAGGCGCAATATTTCTACATTGAACAGTTCAGAACTAACACCTCCACAGAACTCCCTGTACGCAACCACATAATGTTTTTCTTACATTTCTTTGTAATTGTTTTTGCTCCTTATTGGGTTATTCTTTGCTGTCTCAGCTTTTTATCCGTTAGCATAACCTGGACAGCCTATCAATAATTGTAATATTTTCCTGACAGCGAAAGAGATATTATGAGACCGAGACCGGGGGGAGGGGGGGGGGGGACCAAGCTGCCTAGCGCTTTTTATTCGAAAAAGAAAGCCTGCTCAAGCACGAAGCAGACCAGGGATGGTGTTGGCTAGGTACATGTGAAAACAATGGTGCACATTAATAGTGCATACAATATACAGAAAAAAAAAGGAAATCCTCGTGATTACGCTCCTAAGTCTGCAGGGCATAGAGTGCGTTCGTCTTCGTGCTTTAAGCTCTACCACATAAATGTAAGGATCTTCGTCTGCTTTTGTCTGTCCGTATTGTTATACCGTTTACACTTCTCCCAGAGTTCAGTAGCTTGCTAAAGACATGTTTTTATGACTATCCTTTTTATTCTGACTAATAAAGAGTCTTTCTTTCTTCTTGTTCCCTTCTAGACAAGTTATTTATGATTCACCGCCCAATCTATTCCTTTCAGATTGGAAGTACGGACCGATGAGAGAAAGAAGAGGTCAATGCAGTGAGTCACCTCATTACATTGAGAAAATATAGAACGTTACGCTTTTCTTGCCTCCAGAGATCAAGGCGCGTAATGGTGTGTCAAGAGAATAAAATAACCCTGTTTCCCATTTTGTCATTCCGGTCATGAACAGCCTTAAGAAACCAGAGGCTTTATTAAGTGGTGAACTACCACTGTAATATTTTTGTCTTGTCTAAAGGCTGCAACATAGTATCACTACTAGTTATTTTTTTAAGTACTTCTCCATTTCAAGAAAGTTGGAAACATATTGTAATACGCGTCCGTCAGGGTCAAATGAAGTAGTATCACTATGTTTCTACGTGCCTAAGCAATTGCAATTCCGTTTTCGAACTGGTCTCCCCGCTTCTTCGATTCACGGATGTCAGTGCAGCGCTGGAAGCGAGGTCTCCTAAATAAACTTCCGCAGCCAGCAGTTGCTTCCGCAAGATCTTTAATAGGTTGTTAGTTGGTAGTCACAAAGGGTTTTTTCACCAAAGTTTATGCTTTCAAGACGTACCCACACAGTTTGGCTTTGTTTCACATAAGCACTCACTACAGAATAGGGGTTTGCTATGAGTAATAATGTAGAAACTGCTCAGTTCAGCAAATATGAATGAAGATGCCCTCTGCCTTAAACTCAACAATGAAAATTTTCAATCACATGTTTCTCCAAACGCAGACAGCGTAGGTGTATATTCAGGTCATAATGACATTGTTGAAGCAACGGAAGACGGGCGCTGTAACTGCAGTGACTTTCAGCCAGCAGCGTCTAAGATGCCTTTTCTGTGAGACGCAATCATTGTGTCTTTAGCTCGCCTATTCGTGCTTAGGTGCTTTTAAAGCAACGTTTTTGTGCCGACTAGATGTGGTGGAGAAGGCCAGTTTCAATATTCCCGCTCCATATGTCGTTGAGAACGCTTTCAGTGAACCATTGTAGTTTGCGCGCTAAAATGTATAGGAGACATTCAAACGCGCAGATGTGTGAGCAAAGCCAGAGCAGGATAATTACGCACGTTGCATGTGGTTACTGCAGCCTATTTTTATTATGCATTGAAACTCGGGGAAATGTTCCACAGTGCATCATTACAGAAACACACGTCGTATTAGGAAGCTCGAGAGAAATATACCGTGTCGTAAGAGAATTACGCTCGAGAAATTGGAAGGTTGCGAGCGTTGGGGGTGCTTTCAATTAAAATTTTTTTTTTCAATTAGGCTTCTTAGGTTAAGCCGGTTAACTAAGACTATGACTGCTTGCTCACTAAACACATCTAAGTAAAATTTCGTAAAAGAACGTTTATGCTAAAGGGAACCTCATGTAAAAATTTCAAAGCTCTAGATATTCTAAACGTTACTGCCGCAAGTTTTCCGTGTAGTCGTTTACAAAATTTATTATTGCAGAAAGGACAAGATGGGAGGACAACCTGGGAGGCTTTTATGCTCTGGTATGCTATTCTGCACAGTAGGAATAGCAAAGGATATATAAAAGACTGATGACAAATGATGTGGCCAACGAGAAGGAATGCGTATAGTATACAATAACTACGCGGCACAATAAGTAGTTTCCCTAAAGTCTCTACTACACTGCTCTGTAAATATTCAAAAACAGCCATAGTAGTTGTCTTTAGCTGACATTAGCCAGCCGATAGTAGCTGTTTCGAGTATCCGTTTAAAGTAGCTGGCTATAGTATCTGCGTACTATAGCTCTCTTACTTCCATGTGATCACCCCACACACCAAGTATCGCCTTTCTGATAATGTTTTCTCCCCTGTGCCTGGCAGCGTAGGCCAGTGAGTGCGGATGTTGCACCTAGGCAGATCAGTCACATGAATTAGGCTGCTGAATTTAGGCACCGTGCCATATTGAAAGCTTGAGCTCTTTGCCTGGCTGATGAGATGTGTAGCGCGGAACGAAGGTTACGCAAAGGAGACCCCTATAAGGAATGCTTAATTTGCTTCACTTGACTTTAGTTTGAATATAAAAAGTGCAGTCCGTACGCGTTTCTCATAAGTGCCTGAAACTATGATCAAGTTGAGCCCGATGAACTTTTACGTAGCCTCGCATGAGCTATATAAGCAAAGAGTGCGCATTCGTTCATGAGTGTGGGGCTGCACTTAGGAGACTTCTGAAAATGCTGTTCTTGGTGCGAGATTTGCAAGATTCTTGCCGAAAAAATGAACCTCTAATTTGAGCTCAAAGGCGTGCACTGTGGTCTGTACTATGAAACTAGGTCAGACTCTAGAAGAACATTCACAACACCAAGTAATTATGGGCCCTACAAAGTATGTAGAATGTCAAGTTCGCATAGCAGTTCAAGAATTTCCCAGCCCTGTGTCGACTGTGCGCGCGTGGCTCTCAACATAAGTAACTGTTTATTCAGTTTTATCCCTAGAGCATGCTTCGGTTGTAGGAAACATGGCTTTACGAGATGTGGCATGACCTAAACACTTAACGACGTGCCTGCGGGACGATAGATATTGGGCCTAGGAACCACCTGTGGCTATGTTCAGGAAGTTTTTCTTTTCAAATATACGACCGTTTGAAGATATGTCCTGGCTAAAGGAGTGTCACCAAGCGGTCCCAGCAGCCTTGTTTCACAATGCTTCTTTTCATATTCCGCTCTTTAATGCCCTTTGCCGGTATCGTGCACGAATCCGCGCACCCGCTTCAATGCGATTGCGACATACGTTAGTGTTTCCAATTCTAAAAAGCGTGCCATGAAAAGCAGATTCTGTTCCGTAAGCAAATGCCTCCTTAACCAGAGCGCAATCGGCAATGATGCAATTTCAGAACTTTATTTTTTTTGTCCAGTTATTTTCCTTTTGGCCAAAATTTCTCAGCAGCAACTATTAGCTGTGTTGCCCCCCAAATCCGCAGTCCGGATTCTTTGGGTCCTGAGGCAGCCCCCTCCATTAACACCCGTTTACTTGGCCACGGGGCCCAACACTTACCGTGACGGGCAAACAAGCGGCTAGCTTAGAAGCGACAGCATCTGCTGCCATCAGTGGAAGCGGTGACGAGCGCGAAGAGTAATCGTCTGACCTTGACAAGATGACCGCCACAGAGAGCATGGAACCCAGTCCATGACTTTCGTGGAGGGAGCGTGAAATGTTTCGTTCAAGGAGCGCGAAAGAAATGTGTTTCCAGGTTCTCCTGTCCTTGCTTCGAAGGTGAGACATTAGAGACAGAATTCTGCGAACTGTTCGACCCCTCTGATTGACAACAACAAGGGGATTGAATTCCCTTGTGCAGGGAACTAGCCAAGAACAACGTTTTAAAAGCGGGCTTTTGGTGAAGTCCTGACGTGCCCTGACGTCTGCGGACATGAGAGCTTTAACTCTAGAATCGGACTTCTCATTTGAATATGTAAATAAACTTTTTTTTCTTTCACCCCTACTACCGGACGCACTTATCCTTATGGCATGAAGGATCCCTAGCCTAAACGCTACCCCGAGTCGCAACAGCCGTAAAGTAAAGGCACCTTAAGAAAGGTGAACCCGGTATTTAAAAAGGGTATTAAAGCAGTCATTTCTAATTAGAGCCCAATTTCTGTTGTCCCATTTTTTAGTAAAGTTAAAGAAAAACTAATCCGTATTCGCCTGTCTAGATATATTCAAACATTTAACTTGTTGCACCCTAAACAATTTGAATCACATCACGGTTATTCAACTAATCTTGCTCTTATATACTTCATTGAGAAAAACAAAATCTAAATTGACAAAGTTAACTACGTTGGTTTTGTTTTTTATACATTGTACTAAAGTTTCTGATAAAATTACTCATGATATTCTGTTCTCTAAAGTTGCTTCTCATGACACTGAAAGAATCTTTCTAAGCCTCTTTCAGTGTTACTTTGCTGATCGTGAGCAAGTGCAGTATACATTTCTGACGTTTCTTTTCACAAAAGAATAATTAACATCGGGGTTCCACAAGGCTCAATTTTTGTCCACATTTCTTAAAACTATAATAACAATCTATGTAAATGCCTAACTTCACCAACAGAATGCATCCTATGTGCCGATGACACCACTCTTATCTGGGGTAGCTGTTTAAACAATCTTACGGTGACCCTTAATGTCTATCATAAAGCTATTGCTTCTTTGTGTGCTAAAAACAAACTTGTAATTAATTATTCTAAATATAAGTTCATAATCATCAGTTATAGGCGCACTAATGACTCACAAGTTAGGTCAATTTTTATTGATTAGCAAGTTGTTTATCTATCCAACCATTCTTCATTCCTCGGTGTATAGCTTGATTATCGCTCAGAACTAAACTTACACATCCATGAACTATCCATGAACTAGAAGGAAAATGCCATACGGGATTAGGATTCTACTGAAAGATTGAGGTTATGTTGTTATAAGTGCGGAATAGGCGCCCCCATTCCATTCCAATTCCATTCCGGGTATTAGAATTTGCCGCAGTTGCATTCCATTCGATTCCTCCGAATTAAAAAAAAAACTGAGCCCGTTCCCACTCCGGCAATGGGCAGGCAGTTCAGTTTCATTCCTGTAATTCCTCAAGGTAGGAAAGGTATCGTGGTAGCTTTATCGAGTTACCGATGGGCGCACCATAAAGCTGATGTCGTCAGACGCGTTAATAACTGCAAGAATACACAAAACGATTGACCAAGGTCGGGGAATAGTAGCTCGGTGACAGGTCTCGTACAGTACAACCACCCTACCATTTCCCACAGGGGCAGTTCTCCCCCTACCTATAGTATTTGCATGCTCAGCATGTTTTAACGGCATGTGATGTTTTAATATTATTTAAGCCTAAATGTGTTAGTTCTGAAATGACCAGATCGCGTATTTCTGCTAAGGTGTCCTTGTGATGCATAAATGCTGCAATAAAGGTCACAAGCAGCGGAAGGTGAAAAAAGAAGCTTTATTTTGTTTTTATTTATTTGCAACAAGATGTCCCGACCTAAATGGGCGTTTCGCCGTTTACTTTTGAAAACCCGAAGTGAAAGTGACGGCTGCTTTAACGGTTAGTTCCAAAAACAAAAAGAAAATTGAGAGAGAGAGAGAGAGAGAGAGAGAGAGAGAGAGAGAGAGAGAGAGAGAGAGAGAGAGAGAGAGAGAGAGAGAGCAAGGACAGGAAAGGCAGGGAGGTCAACCAGAAGAGCACCTGGTTTGCTGCCCTACACTGGCGGGGGGAAAGGGGAATAGAAAGAGGAAAAAAGGAGAAAGTAAGCACTGAGTGCGTCTGGGAGGAACACTATAGACAGGGACACTATATATGGTCTGTTAAGCCGGTGCACTTCAAGTATTGCACTAGTGCATGAATCGCTTTTCAGTGCCAGTGACGGGTGTCGCCACGGTATGAGTATCTTTGACTCGGTGAACGGTGTTGAGTCCAGTCGGTCTACAGTTTCCCAGAGACAGAGAGGCGTTGTACATCGTCGCGAGGGAAGGTGCACAATAGGTGCTCGATGGTTTTCTCGCACCCACAGGAGTAGCACATAGGGCTATCGGTAATTCCCAAACGATAGTACTATGCGTTCGTGAACGCCATTCCCAGCCACAAGCGGCACAGCAAGGTTGTTCCGCCGCGGGAAAGGCTAGATGGCAGTTGTAGCCGTAGCGTGGGGTCCAGTTTAAGTAATCGGCAATTGAAGGCACTTGAACTCCAACACTTTTGGCGACGTCGGGCACTGCCAGAGCACGCAAAAAGTCATGAGAAAAAAAACTGAGATATAACAAGGGCACTGTAATGTAACGCTATTACAAACTTTTCTAATCCAATTCTGCAATCAGCCCTCAGTGATTGGTCAAAAACATTTTTGGGCCGCCCCGACTTCACCTGTCTGTCTAGCGACATCACAAAAACCACGATAGCTCACCATCTGATATGACGTGTGTACAATTATGCATAATTTGACTGCGCAAAAGAAAAATAGTTTGTTTCTGATTCGATGCCTTTTCGCCATTAACCCTCAGCTATTGGTCAAAAGTTTTCGGGCTGCACCCACTTCACGTGCCTGTCATGCGACGTCACAAAACCGCGAAAGCTCACCACGTCAAACTGACGTGTACGCATTAAAGATGCATTAATATGCCGAAGAAAACTGAATTTCTTTTCTGAATAGCAGCAGGCGGCCAGAAAGGAATACAAGATGGCTGCCACGGATCACTCAGGCACCAGCTAGTCGCTTCTGCCGGAGCGCATGGGCTTATTTGCGTATAATAAAGCTTTCTGCCTGACCGTGTAACAATTTCGAGCACTTTCGGCACGTTTATGACCTCGTTCTGCCAACTCTTCTTTGATGAGGATCCATTTTAGCATCATATTTAAGTTTCTGTTGCATGTCGCCACAATTTTCGAGCAGTCACCACTAGCTAATTAAGGGAAAGCGGGCCAATCGCAAACGCAGACACTGCCATCTTTATCCGGTTATCGATTTTCACTGTCCCGGCTGGGCCCCATCGAATACTCTCCACTTGAGCGTGCTACTTGTCTTTTGTAGCCAATTGGATAAGAGAAGCCGCTGAGTGCAGGCAATGTTATTCGTTTTTCAAGCAAACAAAGGTGACCTCCTTTGAACGAGAGGAGCGTTTAATTGGTCTTTTCAGGCAACCCTGCAGTTCACCGCCCTATGCATGCGTCTGTGGTTACGCAAATTTGACGTCAGGAGATTGTAATAATAACATATCAGAATAGTTTTACGTTATAGGACCTCGATTGTCTTCTACCTATGTTTTGCGCTTCACAAACATTAGCTGCTCAAAAGAGGTGCTTGTGATCGGATTTCCTTGAGCTGTCTACATCATGGATGCCGTAGAAAACCCGCGCTCCACGTCCGCTGACGTCCATCTCACAATGAAAACTTCCCTTGCGAGGCGGAAAAGCAAGGGAAAGTGGCTAGCGTTCACTTTCCAATAGGTCAGGGGCTTAACTGTGCCTGCACAAGTTCTCTCTGCAAAGTAAAACGAAATGTTTCTTACAATGCATCCAGGTATATTGTCTTGGTGGGCATTTTAATTCTGCCTGATGTTTTTTAACCATCAGTCTACTTGGCTCTGCCTCACAGTCTGGATTCGCGACGGTGCTGGCGCTGTCCTGCCCTAAAGAAAAGAGGCCCCCTCCCCAGCACAGCAGGACGCATCTGCTCGGCTGTTGCGGCTGAACCCCAGGTAGACTGAAACAGTGTGTCTTGGAGGGCACCCATCAAAATAAGTCAGTCCACGTGCTTGCGAACCGGGCTACGCTGCAGGCCTCTAGACGCCCTTTTGCTTATGATTTCCGAAAGGAAAACTTCGATATTTCGCAATGCGGAAAGCAAAAGACCGGCAGTCTCGTGCCTTTTCTCCGGCAACTCTGTGGCTTCCTCTACAGGGGAGATAAGCCCAATCAAGTCTGTCGCCAGCCTCAGTTCATATTTAGACAGCTTAGCCTTCTTCCACGCGAGCGGAGTTTCTGTCAGGCCTGGATGACTCGAAAAACTGGTAACGAGCTTTCTCATCATTCGCAGCTGCGAGTTCCACCTCATCGCGTTCTGAGATTCCAAATACAGACCGGCCACTTTCAACACTTCTTCCGTGTAGGCGGTGCTCGTGCGTGTATGATGCAACGATGGTGCCGCATTTTTGCACGACTTCATCGGCATTTGGGTCCTACAATAAAGCGAGGATTTCAATTACTGAATACTGCCACTGCAAGTGCAGGTACCGAAAACGGCAAACATGCAATGTAATAGAGTTCCAGAATGAGAATGACGACATATGTAATCGTGGGGTATTGCACTCAACGAGACACTGACACACTTAAAGCTTAAAGACTTCAATATACAAAATGAAGGGGGAACAGACAAAGCCGTTTACTCCAGCCTTACAATAAATATAGTGCACATTATTGCATAGACTGCATCTTCCTATTCTTTAGGAATAAATGTCATGCATGTAGTGGCATGACTACGGTACTACGGCTCGTATTAGCTTAATGAAATGGGCTTCGTAATTGAAATAATTATACTAGCAACAGACTGCCACCTCGCTGATCTGTCTTATATGCCAGGCAACTGTGTTTATGGGCAGAGCGATTTGTATTAGAAGGGGTGATGTACGCAGGTTTTGAATTTCCCGTACGGGGGGGGGGGGAGGGGCAGGGGTGTAATAAAAGAAAGGACGAGGGAGATCACGAAAGGACAAAACAGCACGGAGCGCAACATACCATAAGACAAAACTAGCTTGAACAGGATATTAACCAAATCGAAGTATTTTAAGATTTAACTTCGGGACACCGTGGGCGTTCATTACATGATGTGCCAGTTTTGTTTTTGTTTGTCTTTAAAGATATTTCAAAACTGTTGACTGACGTGGTAACAGTATACCTGAAATTCGCGCAAGGTTGGTGCCTGTCCTGCGGCAGAAATATGATCCGCCGCCACTGTTTAATAGGAAGCAGTGTTCGTGACCTCAGGAATTCCCAGGAATTCCCAAGGTGAAAAAGCGAAGCCCACTCGAAACCTCCGCTAATTATGAGCTGGCGGTAGTTGCATAATAAAACTTTGAAGCGCCGAAACTGTACTAAGCATAGTTGCCTGCCTTTGCTTTTGAAGCTCCAATTAATGTATTCATACAATATTTGTCCATGCATTCATGACAGATTATTTTACAAAGCTTGACCCAAACAATTGTTCATGAAAATAGTAATAAATGAATGACGTGTCAATGGACATAAGCTCAAACCAATTTGTTATCTAATAGCGCATACCTGCCGAATGGTTTCTTTTACGGCAAGCTACAGGCTCTATGAGTGGCGCAGCCAAATCGAAATTGCCCCAATTGATGCAACTTGCTTAAAAGCTCTTTGATTAAGCGTTCCGGACAGTTGTAGAAATTGTCATTGTTGTCGTCCTCTTCAGTCTATTAAACAATATATTCAAATGCCTTGATCACGGATGAAGCGTTATCTGTCACCGTGCGGAGGACGTGGAAAATAAAATAAGAACAGCGGAGGCGAAACTGTACGAAAATACATAGTTCCCCTTGCAGAAGGGTTGAAATCCGGGCCAGTTGGTACACACCTAAAGGAAAAAAACCAGTCAAAAAACGCAAAGGACAAGAGGAGAGGTTCGCACCACAACGACTGGACTATCAACTGAGCTTTATTAGAATCGGTGTAATCCCAGTAAGGCCAGCAGAGCATGGTGGAGCAAGAAGAGCGAGAAATTCTGGAAGCGTACTACATTAGTTTATTAGGTGATGAGTGCATTAGTGCAACCTTACTTGAAAAAAGAATTTGAATTTCTAGGCCGGTCACGATAGAAGCGATATCTGGTCTTTTCATGCTCTGTGATTAGCGATGATGTGGTTTCGCAGGCTCTGCTGGCCTTGCTGGGACAACGCCGGTTCTAATAAAGCTCAGTTGATAGTGCAGTCATTGTGGTGTGAACCTCTCCTCTTGTCCTTTGCGTTTTTTGACTGCTTTGTTTGCTTTAAAAAGTTCACCTTGCCAGCGATGTTCCATTGCAGCAATGCTGCGTCCTACACGGAGCGGATCCGAGCAGCTGTGTGGCTCCCCGTCAGGCGATTGAAGCTGAGCAGGTACGTGTGAGCTAGCTGTGAAGTCGCTGTCTACGAATGTTGCTTCGACAGCCAGGAAGCCACTCTCGCCGAAGACGACGAGTTTCGGTCTGCAGCACTGATACTTTCCCGGGCACAAACACCCCGCGATGGCAACGTGTAGCCCGGGACAGCGGCCTGAATTTGAAAGAATGCAACGCGATTACATTCATGAATGTCGGCTTATAATGTTGTCAAAGTCACCGTTAGGAATTTTTTGAATCCCTCCCTCTTGACAACACGAAAGGACTTCATGTCAGTGCAAGTCATGTTGATTATGACTTCGTCAAGAGCAGCCTTTCGATGAAGAGGCACAGAGCTGTAGCGATCGGTGAAGGCCGACGTTTTCTTTGGCTGTCTTGCCAGCCGTTTCTCTTGTTGCGCGTACTAAAGTTCAAGCTTTCTTTTTAGGTGCGAATCAAATTAGATAAAACTCCGACTACAACATGTATAGTTCTGGAGCAACGCTTGCAGCGTGCCGCTTGTTTGTTTTCTTTGCAGTTAATGTAAAAAAAAGTTGTTTCCAATGTCGCATGGTATGCCATGTGTATCGACTTACTACGTGCGTGGGCCGCTGGGCGCAGGAACCAGAGTGGCAGTGCGTTATGGAAACGCTTTTTATTTGCAATTAAACAGGGCTCCCTAGTAGAGAGTGAACGTGTGTTATCTTCGGCGCTAATCGTCGCGTCGGGTTTCGGGTAGGCGCTGCTGTGGCCGAAGTTACGTGAGCTCTCCCGCTTCGGCTGGCTTCGCGAACCAATGCTTTGAAAAGTTTATTCTGTCACTTGAAAGAGCGTAGGTTAGGGCTTGTTGGTATTCCATAACCGCGTCTTGCCGCTGTCTCTCGTCACTTTTCGTGCGCTAAAAACCTCAGTCATTTATTCTGTCTCTCTGTGTGGAGGAGGATGCACAGTTCATCGTGTAGGAATGTGTGCTGCGCTCGCCTGCAGACTTTCGTCGACAGAGTTTCGGGCAAAGGTGTTCGTGTGTATAAACAGAGGGAACATTATTGCAAAAGGGTTGGGAAGGGGGGAGGAGTGCGATATGGGACGGCGCGCAAGCTGCTATACGAAAGCTTGCACTGAACAAAAGCATCGCGCCAGCGTCAATACGCTTCACAACTTAGAGAAGCGCTTTTTCGAATAAGCGTCCAAGTCACTGTCGATGACAGAAGCAAAATTAAAGAAAAGTGACGGGTGGGGAGACAACAGGCTGCCGGGGCGAAGGCGCCGCCGAGGTAAAAAATAATCATGAAGACGTAAGGGCGGGATGAAGGTAAGGGGGATATGGAGCTGACCTAATCCGCGCGACGTATACCAACGGCATAGAGGAGCGGTTACGCTTAGAATCGAGACAAGCTTGAGCAACTCAGTCTACAAGGACAGAATTGTAGTATGCGCATTGCTGATAAAGTTTCCGTGCTTGCAATCAGCCAAGCCGTTTTAAAAATACTGCTTTATTGTTAAATTCGGGGCTCTGACTTACTGATGTTTGAACTTGGGCTGGTTGGTTCTTCGGAATATTTTGACAAAACACAGCTCGTAGACGAAAAAATGCTCTATTTTAGAAAAAAGACGTAATTCCATCCTCATTCCATTCTGCGCAAAGGACGGTTAATTCCATTTCCATTCCATTACGAGGTCGCAGGAAATGTAGAATGATTCCGGAGTCATTCCAATTCTGGAGTGATAACTACGCAACACTGCTTGATATACCATACTCTGATTACTCAATACTACGCATTCATTCATAGCCATCTTAACTATTGCATATCTTCCTGGGGTCAAACCTTTCACTCCGATTTTCTTCCTAACAACATGTCCAAAATGAAACCATCCGCATTATTACTTAGAGTAATCGCCGATCAAGTGTTACTGAAATGTACCACGATCTTAACATACTCTCCGTTAATAATCCTTTGAAATTTAATGTTTACACATTTGCATATTGAGCAGTTAAAGACCACCCCCTTCTAAAATTTGCTTTCATGCAAAGACATTCCAATGCAAATAATAAACGTTCTGTCCTAAACAACAATTTTTTTACTTTCAGAAGTTCGCACTGACTAAGGTACCTGAAGAGTCGGTTTCGTTTTACTAAATTGGACAAATATTTCAATTGTGCAATTATTCGCTTTTTATTCGTAAAACTGCCGTATCTGTGCCATCATTTAAGCGCTTGCTTCATGATTTCATTTGTAAACAATCACACAATTTGAATATTGAAATAACCTGGTAATTATCGTTTTACACTGAACAATGACTCTTTATTGACTAGAATTGTTCTATCACTGAAGTGGTTGTACTTGTTCTATAATTGTATTAGAAAGTGTATTCATGCTCGTATGTTATTGTAACAGTATTTGTATTATTTTTTCCTGTTTGGTAGTGTTACATTACCTGTGCCATAATATAGGAGGTCCCCCTACAGTGTTTTCACTGTGGGACCTCCATATGAACGATATCATACCCGCCTCTGTACATGCACTTTACCAGAATAAGCTTAGAACTTCAAACTTGGAAGCATATGACTGCGACAGTTCTTTTGATGGAGTTGGTGAAGAGTTCAGTCATAACTATCTCTTCACTAGCATGCATTTTATATTTTTTTCTTTTCTTTCTTCTTTCCTGGGGAAATTATTATTACCAACTTAAGGACATGGAGCTTGAGAAGCCATCTGGCGTAGGTAAGAGTAATATACCTACGCAAGTGCCTTTATTACACCTCCGCGGTAATCATACGGTAGCCACGAGCTCACGAGTTTTTGTCAAAACTTAGTTGTGCAAAAGAATCAGTAGCAACTTGCTCTGAAAACGTTGATCACTTTCTACAGTACTTCGACCTTATTGCTTACATGGCAAAGCTTTCAAAAGGTCGTTCATCAACATCTCCGACGCACTACTAGAATTTATACCACATTTTACACTTTCACTTCATGACTAACACCTAGTCTGGACTATTTCGTCTCAGTTTATTAGGTGTTTAAATGAGATGTTTTTTTTATTTTGTGGCAATCACCATGTTTTCCAATCTACCAAGGTGCATCCTAATCGATCCAAGTGCGCCCTTTACACGTGCAAGACATTGGCACCAGAGGATTATTACGTGGCCTGATCGGCGCAGAGTTCCAGGCGAGACAAGATCTGCCTCCATACATGAAAAATAAAGGCAATTACCATAGGCTGACCTTCAACACAATGCACAATGCACGCATTAGGCACGACTTGGGCTCGAGGAGAAAAAGTGATGCATGGAGTAGGAGGAACGTTTGTACCGAATCAATGTCTGACATATGGCGACCAAATTTCTGGTCCCGACATGCCACAACCAGTACGGCCAGCGACGCATACAATATATAGGTGTCAAAATATGGAACTCGCTTCTTACAACCATTAGGTAGCCAGTTAATTTTAATACCATTCATTAAGGGAAAATCAGATATCCACCCGTTAATAGAAATTTCTACAAAGGAAACCCATATGGGTTCCTTGAAAGAATAGCCTTGAAGCTAAAGAAAAATGCGTCCTGGTCCGGGACTCCAACCCAGGACCACCGCCTTACCGGGGCAGCCGTTCCTCCATCTGAGCTAACCAGGCGGCTAGCAGATAGCAGGACGAAGTCGAATTTGTCAACAACTCGAAGCAAAGGCAAAAGTTTGACGTAATAGTTCAGCGGGAACTCGCAAAGTGGAGAGTAGTAATTAATTACTACTCGCCACCTTGATTTCAGTCTTGAATATTGATCATAATAAAGATATTATTATTATTATTATTATTATTATTATTATTATTATTATTATTATTATTATTATTATTATTATTATTATTATTATTATTATTATTATTATTATTATTATTATTATTATTATTATTATTATTATTTCATGAAGCACGAAGCCGCACTTATTGCTCGTGTTGCACCTCTCTTCCGGAGAAGCGTTAGCGGAACTGTGCTGTTCAGGCTTGTGGGTTTCTTACGATGTTGTAGCTGCAGGAAAAGGAAACAATGAACCAATCCACGTGCACGCTTGTGCGGAACTGGATCTTTAAGGTGAGAAGCGTGTCAGTAGAATACTCGGTTGCATCGAGCCGACGTCCAGTTTGGAGCTTGAAATATAGAAAATTTCACAATGCAGACACAGGGTAATTGAGGCAGCGTGCTCCTTGTTGAGCACGCGGGCAAACAGAAAGGCGCAGTGGTCGGTGAAGCAAAAAAACACACTGTTGCAGTCAAGACCAGTACCCAGTCCCATATTGTGATATTGCTCGCAGTTGTTTTGAGAAAATACGGGGAATGCGGATGATGGAAATTCAAGACGATGAGCAAAACGGGAACAAGGTGAATGCAGGAGCCAACTTTTCGACAAGTGGACTTGTCTTCTTCAAGGCCTTGAATAAGACAAGTACACTTGTCGAAACGTTGGCTCCTGCATTCACCTTGTTCACGTTTTGCTTATCGAACTTGTTTTGTTACTTTGAAACCTAAAACTGTAGCAGTTCTTTTTCAACAGTTTTAAGCATCACATAATGATACATAGAAATATTAAGCAACAAAGAAGGAAAAGCCGACAATCTGCATGCAGCATTATCCACAAAGAACCAATCACTTGTAAAGAAAACGCCTATGTTTTTGTGTTGCCTGGAGGACGCTCTACAGTAAGATACTTTCCTTCTGATTCGCATAGAAGAATGAGTTTTTCCTTGGCTACGTATTCATAACACTTTTCCGGAATGAAGTTACTCGAACATTTTCATGCATCGACCGTCAGTGCTTGTATATCGCACTTAACTGCCGCACTGAAGAATGCACGTTTTCTATGCCACTCCGCGAACCTTTATATTGGCCATTGTGCTGCCTCTGTTTTACGATGGCTCTTTTAGAAATATTTTTTTTCGCGCTTTCGCCTACAAGTAAATAAAATAGAACCAATAAACTGGAACCTCTCTTCTATGCAAATACAAATTCTAAAGCTATATAGGAACATACCAAACCTTAAATGTTGATGTGAATAGCCCGAGACATATGCTGAAAACTTTGTAGAGCTGGTGCTGCAGGCATGTAAAAGCAGACGCCGCAATATCGAAAAACCCTACTTTCTTACGAAGAGACGTCGATGGTACCTTGATGTGGGCAGGGGTTCTTGGGGTATTTCTTTAAAGTACAACACGTGGTTTACGAGGCGTGTGGAGCTCCCAAGCAGCAGGGTGGAATCCTGTAGGCACGCAACAGTAAAAAAAACTGCAATCGCGAAAGAACCAGGAAAAAAATCATTGTGCTTAGCCTGCGTAAATTGCTCAGCCACGTCGGCGTCATGTCACTGACAATGAACTTCAAGAAGCAATAGGGTGCCAGGAACACTCCAATAACGTTCAGTAAACTGACTAGATTTAAGAAGAGAGACGAGAACAAAATACCAGTTATTGTGGTAAAAAACAAGGAAGTACCAAATAAAAACAGAGTTGACATGCGCAGCTTTAGAACTTTTGTGACTGTAGCTACTTAAAGCTACATAGATGATGAAATAGGAAGAAAATGACAAAAGGTGAGGCGCAAGGACGTTGAACGGCAACTATTTGTGCGTTCGAAGACAGAACAGCTCGTGCACCGCCACCCACCCCTCTGCTTCGACACTCAAACCATGCTTATATACCCCCCCCCCCTCCCCGCTCCACATCCTCTCTAAAAAGGTCAAAAGCATGCGGAACGTCAGCAGGTTTTCCATTGGACGAAGGCACACTGATACGCAAGTGTTCTTATTGCTCTAACGACTTATGCACGGGGGTCAAAAAGTCATACAGCCTACCCAAAAACATAATCAGCCGCATTATCAGGTGATATCGATACTGCATTTCTCGCCTTTAGCCTTCATCGAAACGTTCGAAGTACTTGAAGAAGAGGCAAGACACGGGAATGCCGCAGCAGAAACTAAACCACAGAGCCCTGATTGGCCTTTTGCAATCGCCTTCCTGTTACGTTCAGCGCGCGCGCGAGACGATTAGCTTCACCTGGGTGCCTTGCTTTGCGGCAGTAACGGTGGTGTACCTTCGTCTTGCTTTAATTGTGCTGGAGACGTAGAATGAATGCTTTAAGTCCAATAAATATGAACCGAAGAAAGAGTGAATGACAGGCGGTTGCGAGAGCTACAGATCTTTTTGCGAAGCTGGAGGATACGCTTGGATAGTAAAGGCCCGCTGTTGACATCGCCCTTGATCATACCTGTATTTTTCGTGTTCGTAGTATTGGTGTACTGACTGTCCTTGTTAGACCCGTCGAGTAATTTACGCAAGTGAACCACTTGTCAACCGCCTTGTAGAAGTGATACTGTGACGTCGATGCAGAAGATTCTGAACCGGCAAGGGGCAGCAGGGACGTTACGTCTTCTGTGTTGATGTTGTGCGTCTCACGTCTGCGGTGTATGAATTCCAGGCTCTAAAGACGATCGCGCTTAACATCTCCAAGACGATAGCTGGAACCCGCCCTTCCGGAGTGACTGCCACATTTCTATTGCCCGAGGCTTGTAACGGAAAATGCGCGAAGTGGCTTTTTGGTAAATAATCTAACTTTATGGTAAGTAATACTAATAATAAAATATACCGCAACTCACCCAAATCATTGAAAAGTGAACAGGACAATTTTACATGTAGTCAAAAGATAATAAAGCAAGAAATTCCCCACTTTGTGTTATGAAAAAGAATTTCACACATTTGCCTCACTATAGCGACCATATATTTGTGCACAAACTCGACGACTTCTTTTTGAGCACAACTTAGGCTGCTCGCAGGAAAAAACTGGATAAGAGAGCAGATATGCTAACGGCCATACACGAAAGCGGTAGCTTTAAGTGCTTTAGTCAAGAGCATTCCTTCGACAGAATAGAAAAAGTGGTCCAATGACACTATACCTCCGTATACAGCACAAACGTCAACGATGTCAAATCAAACTCACTGATGTAAAAGTTTAGGCAGAGAAATAGCCAGTGTGGAAGAGTAATCGACACATCCACCACTGAAAGAAACATGAACGGAAATTCCTGCGTATCGCTAAATAATTCCATTCCTTAGGACTTAGAAGAGGCTGATTGCTGCGACCGGGAATCTGTTGTCGATGGAATCAGGCCATAGTCAAGATGCTAATAGTTGGCATAAAGGCCACCTGATCTGCTGATGATAGCCTCCCCTGTGTAGCTATACCGTTATCCAGGACAGACGCAGCTACAGGGCTTCGTTCGCTCACACGGGAACTTACGCTTGCACAGACATCATCATCATCATCATCATCATCATCATCATCATCATCATCATCGTCGTCGTCGTCGTCGTCGTCATCACCACCACCATCATCATCATCGTCATCACCATCATCATCACCATCATCATCATCATCGCCACCACCATCATCATCAGCCTGGTTACGCCCATTGCAGGGCAAAGGCCTCTCCCATACTTCTCCAACTAACCCGGTCATGTACTAATTGTGGCCATTTTGTCCCTGCAAACTTCTTGATCTCATCCGTCCACTTTCTGCCGCCCTCTGCTACGCTTCCCTTGCCTTGGAATCTATTCCGTAACTCTTAATGACCATCGATTATCTTCCCTCCTCATTACGTGTCCTGCCCATGCCCCCCACCATTTCTTTTTCTTCATTTCAACTAAGATGTAATTAACCCGCGTGTGTTCCCTCACCCAATCTGCTCTTTTCTTATCCCTTAACGTTACACCTACCATTTTTCTTTCCATAGCTCGTTGCGTCGTCCTCAATTTAAGTAGCACCCTTTTCGTAAACCTCCAGGTTTGTGCCCCGTACGTGAGTACTGGTAAGACATAGCTGTTATAAACTTTTCTCTTGAGGAATAATGACAACCTGATGTTCATGATCTGAGAATGCCTGCCAAACGCACCCGAGCCCATTCTTATTCCTCTGATTATTTCAGTCTCATGATCCGGATCCGCAGTCACTACATGTCCTAAGTAGATGTATTAAACTGCTGTTCTCTTCCGAGACTGTTAAACATTACTTTAGTTTTCTGCAGATTAATTTTTAGGCCCAACCTTCGGCTTTGCCTCTCCAGGTCAGTGAGCATGCATTGCAGTTGGTCCCCTGAGTTACTAAGCAAGGCAATATCATCAGCGAATCGCAACTTACAAAGGTATTCTCCATTAACTCTTATCCCCAATTCTTCCCAATCCAGGTCTCTGAATACCTCCTGTAAACATGCTGTGAATAGCATTGGACAGATCGTATCTCCCTTCCTGACGCCTTTTTTTATTGGGATTTTTTTGGTTTCCTTATGGAGGACTATGGTGGCTGTGGAGCCACCATAGATATCTTTCAGTATTGTTACATACGGCTCGTCTACACCCTGATTACGTAATGCCTCTATGACTGCTGAGGTTTCGACTGAATCAAACGCTTTCTCGTAATCAATGAAAGCTATATATAAAGGTTGATTATATTCCGCAGGTTTTATATCACCTGATTGATAGCGTGAATGTGGTCTATTGTTGAGTAGCTTTTACGGAGTCCTGCCCGGTCCTTTGGTTGACGGAAGTCTAAGGTGTTCCTGATTCTATTCACAATTACCTTAGTAAATACTTTGTAGGCAACGGCGAGTAAGCTGATCGGTATATAATTTTTCAAGTCTTTGTCGTCCCCTTTCTTATGGATTAGGATAATGTCAGCATTTTTCCAAGATTCCGGTACGCTCTAAGTCATGAGGCATTGCGTATACAGGGTGGCCAGTTTGCATAGCTCCCAAGGCTTTCTTTAATTCTTTCGGCGTTACCTGTAGGATTTCGAATTCATTTAGACTATTCTCTCTTCCATTATCGTCGTGGGTGCCACTGGTACTGTATAAATCTCCATATTAGTAATGATATTGCCAGCTTTGTCTCTTAACGCATAGATCTGATTCTTGCCTATTCCTAGTTTCTTCTTCACTGCCTTTAGGCGTCCTCCGTTCCTGGCAGCATGTTCAATTCTATCCATATTATAGTTCCTTATGCCAGCTGTCTTACGCTTGTTGATTAACTCAGAAAGTTCAGCCAGTTCTATGCTAGCTGTAGGGTTAGAGGTTTTGGCGTTTCTTGATCAGATCTTTCGTCTCCTGCGATAGCTAACTGGTGTCCTGTCGAACGGAGTTACCACCGACTTCTATTGCACACTCCTTAATGATGCCCATAAGTTCATTGCTTCGACACTAAGCTCCTCTTTCTGAGTTAAAGCCGAATACCTGTTCTGTAGCTTGATCTGGAATTCCTGTATTTGCCCTCTTACCGCTAACTCATTGATCGGCTTCTTATGTGCCAGTTTCTTCCGTTCCCTCCTCAGGTATAGGCTAATTCGAGTTCTTACCATCCTATGGCCACTCCCGCGCACCTTGCTGAGCACGTCCACATCTTGTATGATGCCAGGGTTAGCGCAGAGTATGAAGTCTATTTCATTTCTAGTCTCACCGTTCGGGCTCCTCCACGTCCACTTTCGGCTATCCCGCTTGCGGAAGAAGGTACTCATTATCCGCATAATATTCTGTTCCGCAAACTCTACTAACAAATCTCCCCTGCAATTCTTAGTGCCTATGCCATATTCCCCCACTGACTTGTCTCCAGCCTGCTTCTTGCCTACCCTAGCATTGAAGTCGCCCATAAGTACAGTGCATTTTGTTTTCACTTTACCTATCGTCGATTCCACGTCTTCATAGAAGCTTTCGACTTCCCGGTCATCATGACTGGATGTAGGGGCGTAGACCTGTACGACCTTCAATTT
Source organism: Dermacentor variabilis (assembly GCF_050947875.1). Classification (NCBI taxonomy): domain Eukaryota; kingdom Metazoa; phylum Arthropoda; class Arachnida; order Ixodida; family Ixodidae; genus Dermacentor; species Dermacentor variabilis. The sequence goes on along the minus strand of NC_134572.1, from coordinate 95,308,301 downwards.
GTACTTCTTATTAAGTTTCACAACAAGTCCTGCCACCCTCTCGTTAATGCTATAGAATCCCTGTATGTTGCCAGCTATATTCTTATTAATCAGGAATCCGGCTCCTAGTTCTCGTCTCTCCGCTAAGCCCCGGTAGCACAGGACGTGCCTGCTTGTTAGCACTGTATATGCTTTTGTTGGCCTCCTAACTTCACTGAGGCCTATTATATCCCATTTACTGCCCTCTAATTCCTCCAATAGCACTGCTAGACTCGCCTCACTAGTTAACGTTCTAGTGGTAAACGTTGCCAGGTTCATATTCCAATGGCGGCCTGTCCGGAACTCGATAGAATATACTAATGCTCGTCTCTACAACCTGGACCGAATCTATGGCTACGTTTTCCGTCAGGGCTATCTAGAGCTGAGGAGACGCTTCTGCGCCGCTTGTGGCTTGGTGAGGCCTTCACAAATGCTGACTCATTTCGGATAAGAATTGCCAACAGCCCTACATGCGATGAAAGTAGGTGCGCGGAAATTATCGCCCACTCTCTCTGCGCGTGTCCGCGCTTCCGTGCGCTTAAAAAGAACTTTCTAGAGTGTGACATAGTCTTGAAAAGTGCCCTTTGTCGAAGGAAAGGGTCCTGGGACTCTGTACGAGACCGTCCTCAGCACAGAAGACTGTGAAAGCGTTCTTCTTGCGGAGAACGGGTTTTAGAGGGAGCCTTTAAGCAGTGCCGTTTTCTCCTGTCATTTGCCCTGTTCTATTTTGCTCTTATGCTTTTTATAACATACCTTTTCTGATATCATTTATTCCCCTTAACACCCTTTCGTAAGCATAAAATAGCCAGCCTGTCTGAAAACTGGTAAATTTCCCGTCTTCCCGTGTATTCCTGGTTCCTCCTTTCCTCCTGCTTGACATAAAGTACACAAACAATTTTGTTGTTTCTTTCTTTCTCCGCTCTTAAATTTCTGCGCTCGTGACACCTGTCGTGTGCTTCGTCTGATTCTGCCTTGCGGCAGAACTGCTGTAAAAGCTGTCCGTCTCATTTGGAAGCACTTTGGGCCATACAAGATTTATTTTCTTTCTCGAGTGCTTGTTTTGGGCATATTATGAAGCGTTAAGTTTGTGAAGAATAATGTTGGCACTTCCATATAGAAGACAAATAGGACAATATGTGAGTAATCTGGAGGTAGCAAAAAGGCGAATGTTGTAGCCGTTCCATTAGTACGTTAGGCGGTAGAGCGAAAGACAGATACTTGCCGGAATGAATAATCTCATCCAAAGCGGGCAGTACTACGTGCTGAAATACTTTGGGCCACATGCAAGATGTACGCAAGGAGAAAAAAATCTAGCGGTGGTGAAGTGCGCAGCTAGGAATGTGAGTGGTAAACTTTTCTTTGTTCTCTCCTTCGTGCTTTTCACGAGCTTCTTTAAGGATTCCACTGGGGAAAGCAACCTACGTATCATCAAATGAGTTATCCCTGCGCACTTCGCACCCACACGGATGTGGAGCTTGTTCTGGGACAGCAGCTCAAGCAATCGCTGGCCTCTGCAACAGGCGCGCTCGACCGACACACGCTTAGATTGAATTTCCTTCTGCCGTTATTGCGCCACGTGGTTCGTGTAATATAGCAGCTACTGGATAGGTTGTTGCACGCATCACCTTAGTTGCGGCGGCGACGAAATTTGCATGCGCTTTCTGGTTTACAAAGCGATGTCTTGCGACCATATTCTGCGGCTTTCACGAGCTTGTTGCCCCGGAGGGTCGGAGCCGACGGTGGAATTTTTCTTTATTAGCTTCATAACCAATTAGCATCGTTGCCCAAACACGCATGACATATCTTTAAAATAAGCCAACTACTTTATTACATAGTTTTCGGTCTCATCTCACTGCAATGCCCCATATTATCTATGTCATACGTGGAAAGTATCGAAATAGCCAGTTATTCCGCGTTTCAAGAAGGGTACAAGGGAGAGAAATCGCACCACAATGGGTAACTACTTGGATAGGAGGAAGAGGCTATGTTCGTAACGAGAAGGTGCAAGCCTAGTTGACTTAATGTCGAAACCAGTACACACTAGAAATTGAGCAATGCCTGAAATTTCTAAGCACTACATATGAGCTCCCGCAAAGGACCATATATTAAGCTGGATGGACTGAAATAGCTGAAGTAACAGCTCATAGTCCAGCCTACAGAGCCAGCAGTCGTGACAATGATGGTGGCGCAAGTCTTTTCTTCCGTAATATTGAATCATCGCACTTACATCTGGCACGTGCACGTACACATATAAAGGACATACACAGGCACTGTGTGATGAGTTGACCTCTCCTCCTTTCTCTCCATTAAAATCTACTCCTCCTCCTCCTCGATGATGAGTTATCGTTCCTTGGGATGTGGGCTCTGTAGCGAATGACAGGTAGCGAGCGTAACAAGAGAACACACATATGCTTCTTTGATTTTTATGGTTAATCCATTTCCATGGCTCATTTCTCTTCCGTATTTTATCGCTGTTATTAGTAACACGGATATATATACGTAAGAAAAGAAGCGTTGGCGTAATATTAAAGGCTGCTAGTACTTCAGTAACATACACCAACTAGCCAACAATAGGTTCTGCTGGATCTTAAGGGAGACTGCGACTGAAATCGTGCCGTTAACAGCGCAAAACATTGACGGGGCGCGAGACGAGAAGACGACACCCCAGGCGCCAACTTTCAACAACGGTTATTTGAAAGGCTCCTTGTGGTGTCATCTTCTCGTCTCGCGCGCCGTCTACATTTTGCGCTGTTAACACCACAACAAAAAACCAACAAGCCCAAGCTGCTAGACTGACATCTTGCCGTTAACCATGGGCCCAGCACGACGGTAAAGAGCTCATTAAAGACATGACTTCCTTTTCTTTTTGCGTGTTTTTCAATCAGTGTGGGCTTTATTTTACGTTTGCATGCATCTCATGATGAAGTGTCGCAGTCTGAGATGCCTCAATAGTGGAATGGGGATGTCTTAATGGGTAAAAACGAAAAAAAAAAAGAAACATTATTCAGAAAGTTTATTGTAGGAGCATATTACGAAAGAAAAAGACGAAGTTGACCTATTTTCAGGACACGTAAATTGAAAGTGATAAGGATGGATGGATAAAACTTTATTGAACATTCAGCAAGAGAGAAATAGAGAGAGAGAGAGAGAGAGAGAGAGAGAGAGAGAGAGAGAGGACTATAGGAAGGCAGGGATGTTAACCAGTCAAGGGCCTGGTTGGCTACACTAGGCTGGGGAAGCGAGAAGGGGAAGAGAGAGAGTAGGGAGAGAGAAGGTGTAGAGGCGTGTACGGACAGTACTTGAGTTAAAGCCACTCGCGCAAACCAGACGTTCCCACAAAGCACAAAAGTGCCTTCACTACCTTCTGAGCCGATGATGGATGGGGACGGTGCTCTAGTACTGTCTGTTCACTCAGAGGATGATCATCTAATTTCCTCAATGTGTTGGACAAATATGGTCTTTGTGCTTGAAATTGATGACAACGGCACATTAAGTGGAGAATGTTCGGTTTATACAGTACATATTATACTTGATTAGGAAGAAAAGCAAAGTACATTAATACATTTTATGCTTGTTTTGTAAGCGTAAGTGGAAGAGAGGAAAATTTGCAATGTAAGGGGCTAGGATTATTTCATCAAACGTGTCTGTAAAAGAAGCAAACCTACAGAAACACAAGTGTGCTTTCTGTAACTGTCGATCTTCAACTTGTTGGAACATACTGATTTTATGTGACATTCTTTACGTAACGGTCTCTGAGTGTATATTATGAAAACAAAACGGGACTATTACAGCGAAGATTTTGTTTGTCTCAGTTTAACTGAGTGTGTGTAAGCCTGAATACTTAGAGATCATGGCATAATAAAAACTGGACCGATCTCAGAAACAGTGAAATAGTAACTGGGCCGCACATGGGCTCAGCGTAATCTAAACTGGGCTGAGCATGAGACATGTATTAAGCGCTCACGTGACTAATGTGGGCTGTCTAGAAGGGGCTCTTCGCGATCGAATGGCCACACGGGCGTGAGGGTCGGAGAGAACAGGGAACCCTGACATGAAAAACCCCGCGTTGTGAGAGTGCGCGGTATTCGCATAAGAATGATTGTACCTAAGCCTGTTTCCAAAACCAAGAAAAAGCGTTTCGCCAGTCGGCAAGCATTCGCCATACTAAATAGAAAAAAAAGCATGGTGAAGAAGAGAGGCAGTCACAAGCACGTTACCGCGAAGTCAAACGACGTGGACGTACTGGGATGGAAGAAGAATGTGAAAATTCAATGGGATTACTTAGAAATGAAATAAAATTACATAGATCTCCTATGTCCTGGCTTAGCATTTACTGGAAATGCTTTAAGAAACCTTCGCATCAGGTAGCTTCTAATAAATGCGCTGGATCAGTTGTTTTTTCTTTTCTTTAAGAATCAAGAGAGCCGCAATGGTTGTTAAAATACAGAGCCTGAGTAAAATAAAAATGAATTAGAGCCGACTAAAGGGTTGATCAGCCTTCTTTTTTTACTTTGTAAAACATGACGCATGTCTAGCGCACGAACTGGTGCCAAAATGATATAGCTTAACTAAGCACCCTAATCCTAGACATCGAACAAGTATACCAGCTGTGACAGAAGACCACTCGCAAAACTTGCGAAACGCAAAGACACAGCATTGTTCGCAAATTGTGCGTGTGAACGCGTGTCTGCAAAACACTGCACCGAATAACACCGAGAGAATAGCTGATGATCCGAACGAAATCCAACAAGCATTGCAGAAGGCAATCGTCTCTCCAGCTTCGATGAGACCACAGCATCTACCTGAGCGTCCAGCAAGCTACCCACAGAAGAAGAAATAACTAGCAGGAAGGCGAACAGTATATACGGTAATTCTGGCGATACGCAGAGCGCTCAAAACGTTTTCGGGAAAAACGCTGCGTAGCAAGAAAAAATGGGCGAGAAATAAACGGTGTCATGACGTAAGCACCCCGTGGACTCTGCGCTTTGGTATGGAGGAGTATGAGAATTGTGACTTCGGGGCACGTACGGGACAAAGCGACGGGAGAGATATTTTGCTCTCCGGAAAGGGGAGTTCATCTCCTTACGCCTACGCTTCAGTACATTTCACGTGCAGTTATATTTACCATTTCGAAACATCTTCGCCAAAAAAATTTACCGAGAGAACGCTCCGCGGACAGTTCTTTAAAGGTATTTGGTGTAATCAAAATTTGGCATAATTTGTATGCCAATTATGCCAAGCCGGTTATGACAATGTGGAATGACGAAATTTTCCGACGAAAACTGATGAGTTTTTTTTTTTTGTAAGCAGGATAAAAACTCACACGCGAAGCAAAGTTGCATACAAGAGATACATTATAATTTGTGTGGTGGAAGGCCAACACAACTGATAAACACAAAAAGCCATGGCATAAAACTCCTCACGGCTGTGTCAGTAGTCCTCTTGAAAGAAGTAAAAGAAAAGATACGCTTATGTCAAGGAAGTTGTCGAAAGGGACGAAGATGATGGCAGTTAATTACTTTGTAATGAAGTGAAATCGTGTCACGTAGAAGTGTAGAAGACATTCAGAGCTACTAGCTATAAAACACGGCAACCATAAGCTTACTGCAAGCTTTGAGATTTTCCCCCGTTCCACTTGAAGATACCTGCCAAATCTTCACCGCAGACATGTCCTTTTGGAATTGACAAGCAACGCCCACAATAGTTAGTCGGTACTTCGGTTAGATACCAAGCAGTCACCTAACCAAACACGCGCGTAGTGGTAAAAAAAAAAACAATGTTTTTCTTCGTTCGCATAGACTATAGTTCGTTCAAGTAACAGAATACAAGCACTATATATATACGATGCTATGTCGAAAATGCCTTTTTATGAAGTACAAAAATTGAATCCTGTTAGATATACAGACTCAACAGTTCGCTTTAACACATGCGACCCCGACATGAAGAAATCAGAGATGCATAGCGTAAAAAAAAGAGTGAGAGAGACAAGCTTTATTTATTTATTTTTTCTACAATCGGGTAAAGAATAGTTTTGCAGCAAGTATTTCTTACGCTATTGATTGACCTACTGAGCAAATAACGCCATCCAATACCAAAATGTAGAGCTCTCTGCGCTTTCGGAATGTTCTTCGTACAATCAGCATAAATTTTTCAAACGTTAATAAATTCTGCTGTCTTACGTTATGAGGCATACCTTAGTGGGGAGGGGGGGGACGGAAATTGGCGGAAGTAGGAGGCGAGGCCGATAAAACTGCGAAAGTATTTTTAACGTTACGCCCGAGAAAAATTGAGGACTGCGGTAATCCTTACCGAGTCCGGCCGAATCCCTTTTTTACTAAGTGTCCCACAACGTTGATGGGCTTGCACGCGAAGTAGCATGTTTTCTTTTTTTCAGTTGAAGACCAGCCTAGGTAAGAAAGGTTAAAACTTCTCGTCAAAGGTAAAACGGACGCCGACGAAAACCATTAAAAGAAAAGAAACCAAGACATTTCCGCTCCCATACAGGGGCATTCTTCACAATTAGAGTCTTGATGAAGTCAACTCTTCATCAAGGCGCTCAAATTGTTGTGAGAACGTTGAAGAAAAGTCAACTGTATCTTCAAAATAGCAGATGCAGGTCTTCCATTTGGGACACTATGATGCGCTAGAATCTGGCAGGCGCGTTGCAGGGTTCGAAAGGCATCACGTGAATTGGTAGAGCCCGTCCGTGGTGGCAAGTGCCGTTTTGTCTTTCTCAGACTCGCGCATAGGTATTTGCCAGTAGCCAGATCAAAGTTCGAGACAGGAGTTATACTAACAAATTGCGACATTTACATTAAATGTAACGTAGTGTGTTATGTCACTGACACAGTGAGAAGAGGAACACAGTTGATTATGATTACAGACAATGAAGTGAAGCGTCGTGAACGTATGCCCTTTTATACAAACCTACCAAACCACTTGAAGTGCAGCCTGAGTGGGAAACATTTTGGTAATGGAAAGGAATATAAGCTCCATCTGGGCGCTAGGAAGTTTAGCTCTCACCTCGTATGTTCCGTACAAAGGAGTTTTATCGTTGACGTTGAAATTCATCTGGCATTGCCTCAGCTTCCGGCATGTGAACAAAACGCTAAACGAAAAGAAGCGTCTCAAACGAATAACGTCTACGTGGAGACTTCTGAGTTCCCCAATAAAGATTGAGACAAAAGCTATCAGAAATATTTCGGTGGTATTTGCCATAGAGACAGAAACAGCTGCCAGCGCAACACGTTTCGTAAATATCGGGTTTTCGGTATGGGTTCTAGCAAAAACAATATGAGCGAGAAAGAAACACTGAGCGCACTTCCGCAATCGAATAGATGTCCCCACTGAAAGAAATAGAGGAGGTGGTACTTGCGTGAGGAAATAGTGCCGCCTGTAATAGCCTGACCAACGTCGTATGAAACCCAAGACAGCTGGCTCTTATTGGAACGCTGCGGCACAGAAGAAAACAATAGAATAACGAGGTTCCCAACAAGGATTGGCGAGGAAGTGAGGCCGCCGTAAGGAAGGTGTCGTGCGTCTCGCACTTTTTGCCTCCGCTACACATTGCATAGTACGTGTGACGCGTATGGACGTAGCAGAAGTTGAGGACACGATGGGAGGATTTTTCGTGATATTTTGTGTGCGCGCATGTGTGCGCGTGTGTGTCTGCGTACAGATGTGTAAAAGAAGAGATGGCGACCCCACGGAAGAAATGATCCAATTCAAATTTAGTATATAGCAGACATGTTGTTCGGACTCGTTAATCTGCCAGTAGGCTACCGAATATTCAATTCTGTGCCAGAAAAGTTCCGTTTTAACACGCTTTTTCCTACCACTTAGTGTTCCACGCCGTCTATAGATTATTTCTGTACGTTGTTCGCACGAGAAAGGGATAGCACAGCAGAACAGGCCGGCAATGGATTGTTTGTCAAAACGCACCCTGTACCTGTATTTTTCAATAAGTGGAGCCAATGCCTGCAAAAAAAAAATATTAACTATGGTTTCAGCTGCACGGTGGTTTATTAAGCAGGCCTCAGTATAAACTTCAGTAATCCAGCCGGCAACACGCAGCCGCTTAGATGGAAATTTCATTATTAAAGGCCGGGTCGGGAAGCCTAACTCTAAAGTGGTTATTTACGCACTTTTGATACTGGGGCAATCGCCTAACGGGTCCATAGGTTCAGAGATGCTCTCCGGTAATGACTTTCTGCGAAGCTTGCTAGATGCGGCCTCTTTCATAAAAGAGTGCGCGGCTGTGTACCCTTAACGGCAGCTGCCGGTCCGTCAGACTGGTTCTGCCACGCAGCTGTTGAGCTTCAGCTACGAGCAATACTACGCAGCATTGCATTCTGCTCAGTAAATTGGAAGCCAGTATTGTAGGCATAGTTGCTGCAATTATCTTCGAAATTCAGCCACCTTATTGCAGTGCCCGAAAGGCTTCATGTTCGCATGATTTAACTCCGCGTACAGCTGTTGCACAGGTCTATGAACTATTTGCACAGTTCGACCAACATATTGTATTTGCCTCTCTTAATTCTGCCAGTTCAAACGGCATGCTGCAGAACTCGGCTCTGCCTAATCACTGCGATGCCCTAAATATCCACAGGTAACTTTAGTTCTTATATGCCACGTGTATGTGTTGTACGTGAGAAGTCAAACGATTCCCCGTAGGCCGAAGATTTTACGGGAGGCATGGACGAAGGAAAGCATAGAAAAGTTCTCGTCGAGCCCAGATCAGTTGAACGGAGTGTAGCGGACGACATGTGGTGTTTTTCACAAAGTAGCACAAGCAATGGTGTGCCGAACACCAGCGTTGTCACAGCAACCACGCTTCTGAAGCTCTCGCTGCTGTTCTTTGCTTTTGAAAAGTGGGATGAGATTTTTCGGCCCGTGTATTTCTCAAAGCACATTCTGTTCGCGAGAGAAGCTTAGTTTGGCGTGTGGTACGAAAGCAAGAGATTTGTGTTTTGGGTTTGTGAGTGTGACGATCAGCCAGCAACATAGACAGACACGCATTCTTGGCGTGGATCTTCGTCATATTATTCAAAGTGCCACGGAACAAAACAGGCGCACGTCTGCTTCACTAAAATTATTACAGAAGTTTCGCAGGCTTCGTTCTGACGTGCGTTAGCAGTACACGCTTCGGGCGGCTCGTGGCAATATGCAAGATCAAAGCTCGCGCCCGTCTGCTCCGGTTACCTGATTGAAGATGCAAAGGGAAATGGCGCACCAACATGGCTGCAGTTCTGGCTTGAAAATTGTAATGTCAGAGTATCTCCTATTAACAGCGGAGCTGTTCTAAGTCAAGCCTTCGCCATTCGGCGTCCTCTGTCACGCAGGGGCTGAAGGGTCACACCGCAATGTGGATGTTTGCTTGAAATCAAGGGTAGAATCAGGACTCGACATCAACCAAAGGTTAGTGGGATGCCTCGCATTAGGTGCTCACTGGAAGACTACAAATTAAGCTGTGCAACGTGATATGGGCTGGACAAGCTTTGAATTTAGAGAAGCTCACAATAAAATTGATTATGAAGAGTGACTGAGGAATATGGAAGAAAGTGAATGGGCTAGGAGAGTTTTCAGGTATCTGTACAAGAAAAACATTGATTCACAGTGGAGAAAAAGAACTAGCAAGCTTACCAGCAAGTATGCGACCTGTATGGTGAGCAACATGGCCACAATTAACATCAAGCGGAAAGTCAAAGAGGCTGCGATAATCTCGTCGGTGGCAGCAATAGAAAAGAAACCTGCTGTGAGCAACTACTTAAGAGGAAAGAACGAGAGAAGAAAATAAACTATTTGCGACAACTCAAAGGGAAGCTCACTTTTCTAAGCGAGATCAGGATGCTTTAGAACACAACTACATAAAGCGACACATAAGAAGGAAGAAGGAGCACGTGCTTGCTGCGGTAAAGCTAAGTAACGATGGAAAATGTTTTATTAGAATATGGAGATATCTGCCCAGCGGTCTATTTAGGTATCTCTGGCCTCCTTGAAGCATTTCGGTTCAGCAAGAGTAAGGGGCAATGTAAACATGCCCGCAGTAGAGATTAGTAAGTGATGATTGGAATATTTTTGCAGGTAGGGAAACAACAAACAACGGAAACGTGCAAAAACAAAGTTCTCAATAGGGTTCAGAGAGTTTGGTTATGGGAATTCGTTGTGCGTGTTTTTCTTTCCCCATTTTTTAACATAGGTAAGACATTAGGCAATACAATAACAAGAGCTTGGTGGCGCAACCCACCACCCCATTCCAAAGGGGACGCACAATGCATCCATCCATGCATTTGGTAAGGAGCGGGCCCCGGTGGGATGAGAGCGGACCAATCAGAAAGCGCGCCGGAGTGGGGAGGGGTGGGTGGAGCGAGTCAATTAGAGGGTATTGGAGAAGGTGTTTCGCCGGCACGCACCATTTCGCCCCATGGTTTCAGCTGGGTGTGAGCGGCAGTAGAACTTCGCACGAGAGGGGCAGCACCGACGTCACGCAAATTCCGAGTTTCAATAGTGAGATGCGCAAGCAAAGCGCTAGCAAAGGGAAGCTGCTACCTTCGAGGATCGACAACTGGAAGCGCAAGCCAAGTGCTAGTCGAAGTGAGCCAACTCCCACTTTGAAGAGCTGGCAACCCAAGCGAAGCGCCAGCGTAGGCAAGCTAACCTGGAACTTTGAAAGTAAGAGGCCGAGCTGAGACGTCAACGCAGAGAGATTCCTCCCACGGAGAGTGGAAATGGACGGTTCAAGAAAGAATTCCTCGACTGTGAGTGCGGCCACAGCTGCAAGGTGTGGGATAGACTGTGATTTGATCACAACCTCACGTAACTGAAGAGTGTGCGCAATCCGGAACCGAATTTTGAATTTATCGAAACGACGACAACGATACAAAATAATTTCATAAAAATCTCGCTAAACACGAGTTCAAACTTGAGAAAACGACCACCAGCTTCGCTGTTTTGACAGCTTGAACTTCGTGGAACTGGCTTAACTTTTTTTTTCATTTCTTTCATCTATCACGGAAGGCATTTGCAGATAGATAGCCACCATAGACTTCACAGTAAATGAACTGACCCTGAAGCGGAACCAGTTATGCGCCAAGTGTATAAATTTTATCATCTCGTGGTGCGCGTACTTGTGCGGATGACCAGCTTACTCGTGTTAACAATATGGCCGATATATTTGGACACTGCAATAACAGCCATTGTTGCAATATCTGAACATCCTCAACACTCACAATTTTACTTGGCTTTTCGTCATCGGTCTTTTTCTCGATGCGTGCTTCTTACGTGTTTTGTTGTAGAGTTAGACGTTTCTGTCGCATTATCTCGGGGGTGTGCACCTGATTATGGCGTTTTCATTGAGAGATTCCTCCCTAGAATAAGCCTTTAAGCTTCGTGAGACGGAAAAGTGCGCGCGAAGAGGCAGCTACCACGATCGGCTCTTCCTTACGTTTCTTGGGAGGTGAAACTTGATCCACAATTTAGGACGCACGAAGAACTTTGGTAGAACGGCGCAATGCAGGTTGCAACATTTTGCAAATACAAACAGCATATTTCTCGCAGCAATTAGGAAGCGCCATCGACTTCGTCTGGACAAGTCAACCTCCACAGTTGGATCTTTAAATGCTACAAGGCGATATTTCAGGGGTAAGTTGGCGAATGTGGCGACAATATTCTTCCTGTTTCTTTTGCCTACTTTTTAATTTATGGCCCTGTACTTAAGGGTTCTCAATCTCGAAAATTACTCGGACACTGACTTCTTGCAACAAAACACCCCGGTGCTTCTTTCCACATTCTATCTTCATACTTTTTCATGATTAATTCATGTGTTTTTCTGCTTTATGATGAATACATTCTTTTCATCAGATGGTGCCAATGATAGTATCAATTGCAGGCACAACAACAGCGCCAAAAAGCACACACAAAAGAAAGTAACGCTGACAGACATGGACAAGCGCTGCTGTGTCTCCGTGTCTGTCAGTGTTCCTTTGTGCTGTGTATGTTTTTTGGCGCTGCTGTTATGCCTACACTAAGTGACCAACTCATCCAAGAACTCGTTTTAGTGATAGTATTGATCACTAGCAATATCTTCGAGTCAATCGGTTAACAAACAAGTCTCTTCATAGCTGATTTCGGAAGGGCGACGGGAAAAAGGGTAAGAAGAAGGTTACAGGGAGAGGACATGAGTGAGCTATAATTGGAAATGAAATTTCTGAACCAAAAATAACATACCTAAGTACAGCGACAAATGGCAACTACAATGCTATTCAAACGAAAATATACTGAACAATGGCCACGCGAATACATTTCAATCCATAACAACTAGAGGAAAGTTCATTTAGGCATTCCACGTCCTCAAACAAAACATCGGCTGCGGGAGATGTCTTATTTGGGACTTCAGAATAACTCTGACACCTGGAGTTCCTAACGGCGCGCATGAATATAAGTACAAGAGCATTATTTTTTTTTTCATTTCTTGTTCATCGAAATTCTACCGCCACCACAGCAAGAAACTAAACCCACGACCTCCAGAGCGTACCTCAAGAACTGCTGAGAACTGAGCCACATGACACACTGATTGGCCGGCCTTATCTGACTTTTTGAAGTGAATTTGTGAAGCAATACTGAAAGTAAAAAGGTCGTAGTTTCATCTGAATGGCGAAGCATCGATTGTGATAGCAAATTAGTAGACAACCACAGAAAGTTAGGATAGCACTTTCATCGGCCCTACCAATTTGTAAACTTTCGCTTGCTAACTAAATTAACCAGCATGGGGCGCTGTAACGAAAATATATTCCAAGCTTTTCTATTCCAATTCTGCAATCAGCCCACGGCGATTGGTCAAAAACTTTTTCGAACCACCCCCACTTCACCTGTCTGTCACACGACGTCGCGAAAACCGCGATAGCTCCCCATCTGATATGACGTGTATAGACTGATTATGCATAATTTGACCTTACAAAACAAACATAGTTATTTCTGATTAGACTAATTTTCACCACTAGCCCTCGGCTATTGGTCAAAGGTCTTCGGGCTGCACCCACTTCACCTGCCTCTCACGCGACGTCACAAAACTGCAAAAACTTACGCGTCAGAGTGACGTGTACGCGTTAAAGATGCATTAATATGCCGAACAAAAGTGAATTTTCTTCAGAATAGCTGCAGGCTGCCCCGTTCCGAAAGGAGTAAAAGATGGCTGCCACCGATCGCTCCGGCACTGGCTTCTCGCCCCTGCCGGAGAGCATGGGTCTATTTGAGTGTAATAAAACTTTTTGCGTGGCCGTGTAACGTTTTCGAGAACTTTCGGCATGTTTACGACCTCGTTCTGCCAACTCTTCTTTGCAGAGTACACGTTTGAGCGTCATTCTTAAGCTTCCATTGCATGCCACCTTGCTTGTCGACGAGCCACGGCAAGCTAACTAAGTGAAAGCTGACCAATCGCCGACGCCGGCACCAGCCTCTTCATCCGGTTATCGATATTCAGTGCAGTGGCCCAGCCCCATCGAATCCCTCTCCACTTGAGCATGCTCCTCGCCTTTTGTGAGCCAATTAGATAAGACAAGCTGCTCAGTGCAGGCAATGTTATTCGTTTTTCAATCAAACGAAAGTTGAACGAGAGGAGCATTTGATTGGTTTGTTTAAACAACCCTGCGGGTGACCGCCCGATGCTTGTGTCAGCGGTTACGCAAATCTGACGTCAGGAGATTGGAATAAAAACATATTGGAATAGTTTTACGTTACACAGCCCACTGTAAACCCAATCACGCCCCTGTGTTTCCTTGATGGTGCAAATCGGTCTATATTTCCTAGCCTCACACTCGTAAAGGATGTAAGAGTGTGCGTTATGGACAGAAAGCACCCCAATTAGGAAAATCAGTTTGCAGTGCACTCTCGAGGGTATTCCCAAAAATTGCCCTGTCGCGTTTTCTTTTTCGTGAGTAGAGTGCGTACTTACAAACGCAGCAGAAGTTTCTTGCACATTTACAAATGTAGGTGTCCTAGAAGCTGAATTATCGAACTCGTTTCGAGGTCCTTCCATTTTATTGACTTATGCTGTTTTTTTAGCAGTCTGGTTATGGCCATCGCCTTTTCAGTGGTTCTTAAGACTACTTTCATCCATATAGGCCTACCCCCAAAGCCTTGAGCTTTTGTCTTTATGTGCATTGGGAATGTTACGATAGCTTCAGCACTGATCGAAACGAGTGCAAGTAATAACTAACAAGAATCCGAATTTTCTCCTTGTGTGCGTTGACGGTTACAAAGATGTGTGGCTCGTGTGGCGGCGGTTACGCAAATTTGACGTCAGGAGATTGGAATAAAAACATATTGGAATAGCTTTACGTTACGCGGCCCTTGGTGTAAGCTCGCACAGAAAACAAGAACAGGTTGCTCTTGATAACTGAGGACACTCGCTGTCGAAAAGCTGGCGTGAGCAAGCGCGGTAGCAGCAGCGAGCGACGTGGCCTTCGTGCTGTCTCTCAGTTCAACGCAAGCTGAGTGCCCAGAAGAAACGGCACGCACAAAGGTACGAGACGTCGACGCACCTAGACTCTGCCCGCAACGAAGAACGCTGTCCGAATATGGCCGCGCGGCCGCACACGACGGCCACATACGCAGTTACAGACAGAGTAGAACGCCCCCCCCCCTTCCTCCACTCCTCTGGAGCCTCACAACGTTGGGTGGCGATCGTCGGCTCCCCTAAACAATAAAGCGGCAGCAGTTTAGAACACACGGCATACTTTCTCACTTTTTTCTTGTCGTGACGTAGAATTCTTCCTGTATAGACAGCTCGCGAAATACTCCTATTAAAGGCAATCTTGTTTGTAAAGAGCTATGGAAGAGTAGGGGTACATTTATTGATAGAAGATAGTTCAGACAAGAGAAGCGAAACGAAAATCATGGCGTACAATATATTAATTTTGTCGTTCCTCGGGAGGATCCCCGTCTCTTGTTTGTTATACATCCTTGACCAACTCGAACGTGAGAAAGCTTCTTTAAGAGTCAAATGTACACACGTCCTCTGTGATTAAGCGCCACCAATGATCGATGTCAAAGAAGATAAAAAATTCTGGTTAGCACAAGCAAGGGCGGAGAAGTAAGAGAACCTTGTAAAAAGTAATGAAACCTGTGTTGGAAGAGTCATGATAGCGAAATAAACACTTGTTCTTACTCTTTCATACCTTGCTCATTCAAGTCTTTAGGAGCATTGTACGCTTTTATCGTATATCATGGCCGTGAAAATTGCAAAGCTCAGTGAACCATGAGATTTGGCTACAAGGTTGTAACTTTCTTTTCTTCAGTTTTTCATGCACTAAGAACAGACTGTACTTTTATTGCTCTTTTTAGTTCTTAACAGATAGAAAATTCAGAACGAAAGCACATCATTTCTACGTTCTGTTTCTGTTAACATCTTGGCTCCCATGTGATTGTTTTATGTTTTGAGCAATTCAATCGGTGTCATTTATGCATATATTAGGTTAATGTTACTGCAGCAGTTAGCCCTATAAGGATAAGGGGTTAAAAATTTGTTTTAAAACTTATGTGAGCGTTCATTTGTTGCACTAAAAGCATCCCTTTTTAAGGAAGGGCCACCGCTACCTTTGCATTTTGATATTCCGTAATTGAATTGTCAATTTTTGTTTTTCGTTAATAATGCTTGTTATTAGCTGGGCGCCTTCGCTAACTATATGTCCAGCATAAGGATTGGCTTCAAGAACAGAATTCTAGCGTAATAAATTTTTGTGAATGCAGGCCCTGCACCTTATTTTTTTCAGGTGTTCGCCTCATTCAGGAACGAAGCAGCAAACACTCGGTGGTGCAGAGTTCAAGGCCCTCCTTTGTATTATGGCTTATACGGTGGGTTATTACGCACAGGCATCTTTTTTCTCAGCCACGGCTTACAGCGGAATGCATTTTGTTTCTTTCAGCAGAAAAGTAAGAAATTTTACATTACAATTACGTACAAAGCTTATGTGGCAAATTAGGGGCTTTGTCTGCGATCTCGCATATGCAACAATGCTCGTTGCTTTGAAGAATTTGTACAGCAACTTGTCCTGTCCTTTGCTACATTATATCGCTTCTTATACTAAGCGCGACAAAAGCAGGAGCGGTCACATGCGTCCTCAATATAAGGGAGGTGAAAGAGAATAACGTTGTAGCTGCCAACAGCCAACTCGACTTTTGTACTTATTAAGAAACAGGTGGGCTTTTTTGAGCATTAAATATATCAAGCCAGGTACCAGGAATACTTAACGACTTCTCTAAGGCTCTTCACGCGCGTGAGTCAGTTGATACAGCTCTCAATTCTGGCTCTTTTAATTGAAGAGCTTAAACCTGGGAACGAAGGAGTCAATCACCCAGGCAAGCTCCCCCCCCCCCCCCCCTGTCGAGGCGCATTTCGTATATTGCGTTCACGCGTGTATAAATATATAGTGTTGTTTAATACATGCGTATCTAAGAATGAGTCTTTCTTAAAGAATTCCCCGCCAGATTTCGCCAATGACAAGGGCGGTACGTAGGTCACGTACTGGCAGTTGTGCCTCCAAAGTACTAAAGCTCTACCGCGGCGCGAAAACAGCTGAAATTTCAAACGAAATCCCTTGTGTTCTTCCCCTTGAGGTTGCAGTGCTTTCTGCAAGAGAATAAAGGCCACACGTATAAACACCTCTTTATAAGACGCACTGCCTACCGGATCCCAGATTGTGGCACGTGGCTTTGGTAAATCACCAATTAGCAAAAAAGAAAATGAAAGAAGGAGAGAGAAGCAAAAGAAAAAAAAAGAACGAGGCAGGGCTCGCGACGTAAACGGGACGCGGTCTTGCGGGTTCCGTATGATAATTAAGTTCTACGCAGTTCCTTTACTTCGAAACGACTGTACTGCAAATAATTCAGATCGCCTTCCTCAGATGAGGCCTTCAACGGTATTCGGCCTAATATATCATTATCGATAAAGTGAGTCAGAGTTTGTAAATTTTTGCGGATCACTTTCATGTCTATTTTGCTTTAATTATTTCTCCCGCCTAAAGAGGGTGTTACATAACTCCGATCCGAGTATGCTTCCATTGTTACAAAACATGTCGGCCCTGTAAAATTTCCGACACAAATTCCTCTGAAACCTGTTTCCATTGCTCTTTTTATTTAGTTTTGAGGAATCCCCATTGGGGTTGCCCCTACTCATTTATGGTATTATTCACTTTCAGCCCGGGATACCTTTCGGTGGTACGACCATTAATGTGTTTTTGGGTTAGTGATTTTTCTTTCTTTTTCATTTTTTTTTGGGGGGGGGAACAATAAAGCCATGGTAAAGGTAGGTAAAGAATGTCGCTTGCGCACACCAGTCGAGGCAAACAGAGGAGAGAGAGAGATATAGGAGAGGGGAAAGGCAGGGAGGTTAACCAGAGGGGAAGGTCCGGTTTGCTACCCTACCCTGGGGAAAGAGGGTAGGGGGAGGTAAAGTGATAACAAAGTAGAGATAAAGAAAGAAAGGAGCATAGACATACAATCACAGTTGGTTATTGTCGCCGCACACTGTCACCGCACAGCACAGTAGCACTTGCAGCACTACGAACATTTGTTCATGCCACAGCCGCTTGTCCAATTTTGTAGCCCTTAAATACTGCAACAGTGCTCTCGTCGCCCTCTGCTGCGATGGCTTGTGATGGTGGCATTTTAATATAACTTCCTCTGTTAGAGGTTATAACTCTGTTATAACCTCTGTAACCTCTGTTATAACTCTGTTATAACTTCCTCTGTTAGCGCCCTATCGCGTTTGCGAGCGATTGTCTCTGTAAATTATAGCGAGGACAGTCACACAGAAGGTGCTGAAGTGTCTCCTCGTTACCACAGTTATCACACGAGGCATCGTCGGCCCATCCGATTTGGAAAGCAAAGACTTGGTGAACGCCACCCCTAGCCATATTCGACAAAGCAGGGTAGCTTCGCGACGGCAGAGTATAGCTGGAATGCAAAGGCGTAGAGAAGAGTCTAGGTTGTGCAGCCGGTTGTTTTGAAAATTTCCTTCATTCCACAAGGAGAACGTGAAATCTTGGCTGAGCATTCAAAGTTTTCTTGCGGCATCTGTCCTTGATAATGGTATCTGCTCCTCTTCGCTGCCTTGAAGAGCCGACCGAGCAGCGTTATCGGCGTATTCGTTTCCTATGACGCCGTAGTGACTTGGAACCCACTGAAATGTCACGTGGTGAACTTTCTCAGTCAAGGTATGGATCAGTTCTCTAATCTCGTATACCAGTTCTTCGTGTGTCCAAGCCGCAGGGCTGATAGCAAAGACTGCAGTGCTGCCTTCGAGCCACTGAATATTGACCATCTTCGCGGTTGTTCTTGGCTGACGAGACGAAGTGCAGTCCGAAGAGCTCCAGGTTCCGCAGCCGTCAGTGTCGTTGGATGACATGTCTTGAAACTGATGGTGGTGGCTTTCGCTGGGAAAACCACGGCTCCAGAGCGACACTGGACAGTTCCCGATCCATTAGTATAAATATGTACGTGGTTTGCGTACCCCTCGTGCAAAAGGAGCAGAGTTAGTTGTTTAAGAGCAGGTGACGATAGTTCAGCTTTTTTCCTGATTCCTGGTATGGTGAAATGTACTGGAGGTCGAGCCAAACACCATGGAGGAATCGGTGGCTTAGTTGCGGGGGTGAAGCCTGATGGAAGGCAGGTGTAATAATCCGAAATCATGGTAAAAAATGATGCCTGCGACTTTTCTGACGGTAGTGTTGCCAGATGGTGGGAACGGGCACGGGCAACGTGCCTAATGTGCACTCTTAACACCTCCACCGCAATGAGTGTTTGTATGGGTTGGTCCCGGGCGATTGCAATAGTCGCTACTGTCGATATGCATTTTCGTAAACCAAGACAAACCTTGAGAGCATGAGCTTGAATAGCCTGTAGAGAACAAAGATTTGTCTGGCAAGTGTTGGTCAGTACGGGCAAACTGTATCTCAAGAAGCCCATAAAAAGAGCCCTGTACAATTCCAACATTGGATGCACTGACATTCCCCAAGTCTTTCCACCCAGAAACTTGAAAAGCTGGGAAATTCCTGTCAGACGCTGTTTCAAGTAGGTCGTGTGTGGGCTCCATGAAAGATCTCTATCAATGATTATTCCAAGAAATATGTGATTCTTCTCGTAAGAAATTATCTGGCCATTTATTGAGATGGCGTAGGGTGCCATTGGTTTGCGAGTGAATGCCATTCAGTGCAAATTTGTCTGACGAAATTTCAAGACCTTGGTTGCGGAGGTATATAGCTGTCACAGTAGCAGCTTTTTGAAGTCTTCCACGTATCTGAGGACGTGTCACACCTGAAGTCCCCTACATATGTCGTCTGCGTACATTGATATCTTGATCGCTGCTGGCAGATGATCAACGAGGCCAATGAGTGTGAGGTTAGATAGGGTAGGGCTTAGTACACCGCCTTGAGTAACACGTCGGTAGGTATAGTGTCATGCGGTCTTATCATCCCCGGTACACACAAAGAAAGATCTCATAAAAAGGTAATGAGAAATCTATTCGAAAACTCAACCACCTAGGCCAACCATCTCAAGAGCAACGAGGATAGCCTCGTGAGATACGTTATCGTATGCCCCCTTGACATCCAAGAACAAAGCTGCAGATAATATTCTGCGTGACCTTTGATGCTGGTCATACATTGCGAGATCAACAACACTCTCTACCAATGAGCGATCTCGGCGAAAACCAGCCATGTAATTTGGTAACAGGTTGCAGCGTTCCAGGTACCACTCCAAGCGGGCAAGGATCCCCATCTTTTCCATTATCTTTCCCACACAGCTAGCCAGTGCTATTGGGCGGTAAGAGGTGAGTTCAAGTGGGGACTTGCCTTGCTTCAGGAGGGGGACCAAGAGGGCAAACAGTGGAAATATCTTGTTCGCAGTGAAGCTCAGCCTATGGTAGAACGGCAATGGGATATTTTAATCTCTCCAATTTTCTATAAGAATGAATGAATTTGGAAACATACATCAGCAAACAGCGCCAATAACGGGACATAGAAAAGGGGCACACGACAAAGGCGTGGACTTCTAACAAGTCAGCGCGTGCGTATTGATAGTGGTCAGTGCCTGTGCCCATTTTCTGTGTCCCGTTATTAGCGCTGTTTGCTAAATATGTGTTCCTACCAACAAGCCCAACTAACCACTATTCTGAATTTCAAAACTTCTTGAGGTAAGACGCTCAGTAACGCCAACGTGTAACTTCCAGTGTATAAACCAAAGAAAAAGTACTCTTGAAAGAATGTGCTCGTTCCGTACACAGCGTCGGAACACTTAGCCTCTATACAGTTAAGTAAATGAGGGTTAATGCACGCATGCCGCTGTCAGTTTAATACGCACTCTTCGTAGTGATGCTTCACCTACTACTTGAAAACGTAAGCTCGTTTAACGGATAGATGCCAGACTTAGGCCTTTTTGCTACTTGTATGCGACCTTCGTTGCAAGCTTATGGTCCTGCACGCCATCTTTGTTTTGTCCGGTTACTCTACTCTGAAACCTCCTCGTCGCAGAGTGAGGGTGTTCTGTTTGCGCACCAAGAAAAGAGGCGAGGAAAAAAGACACGGCTATTATTGCATGAGTCGTTATTGGGCTTGAAGTACTCTCACCATTGCACCGCCATCCTGGTCCTTAGGAAGTGTTTAGGCAGGAAAATTCATTAGTGCGTATTTCAGCCGCGGTTATGCGGAGAGCGTAGAGAGGAGAATGCATTTCGTTCAAGAACCTGTTTGTGCTCGGCGCGATTTATGATTGCAGTAAAGAGTGGTGCGCTTGTGTGCGCGGGTGTTCCCTAATGAGGAGAGGCTGTTTGGCGCTTCGCAGAACGCAGCGTGAGCACCAAGGTGGAAGCGTCGGCACCAGGGGGTGCACGTCTTTTTGATGCGGCTGAAATTGTCCTACAGCCCAGTTCATAACTCCGCGCTTCACATCGTCTGCAGCGAAAGAAAAAAGACGACTTAATAATATGTACCGAATATTATTGAGAGACGACAACGTATACAGCGCTGCGTTTAATGGGTGACAAGCTCAGCGAGTCTGCTCGTGGTACATTCAAACGGGGTTATTAGGTTCGGGGCTTATTCGCCAAAGTGGGCTATTTCTTTTCATCCGAAAGCACCGATTCCTCGAGTCAGGAAACACCGAACGCTGGTGCCAGTTTTCTGTAGGACACTGAAGTTTCTTGCCCGTTACTAGAAAAAAAAATTGCTTAATAGTGCTCTCTGTTCGACTGCAGCGAACGGGAAGAACGGAGAAAGAAGTTTACGGGAACACAACCCATAAACACACTGACAAGTCATTTAGTGAACAGCTGCTTTCTTTTCTTTATTTATAAAGACCGCAGCATCGGTGACGGAGTCTTGGCATAAGATAAACGTCCATCGATTTGCATCCAGTAAACGAGATGCTGCGATAAGCGACTGCGCTGTACCAGAAAGAAAGAGAAAGCATACGTTCAAGCAAACAAACGACGAAGCGTAAACTCATGGAAGAGACTTGGAAAAGATTTGGAAGGAACATGGAAGGGACTTGCCATTTGGTGCTGCGCAACTTTAAGACAAAATTGTCTATCGCGAGCATTTCCGCTGTTGCTCTCCGGCCACTCTGGGTGATCGAGAGGGACGGTGAGGGCTCAAGTCGATTGTGGCCCTCCACTGTGTTGTCCATGTCTGCAGCTCTGGCGACACAAACAGTCCCTTTCGCTGTCATCGCGCTGTCAATATCGCCAGAGATGGCAAGCGAGACTCTTGTAGGGACCCACCTCCGACATCCCGTTCATTTTTTCCCTTTATTAGGTTCTTTCGCTTGTTTTAAAGAACTCACTTCTTTTCCGGCTGTACGAGTAGCCTTGGTATGCAAGCCTACTACAGCAATAGCGAGCGAAGCGCGGGCAGCTGATTGAAGGTCAATTACTAACCACGGGATGACGTACGCACACGCATACAAAACAAGCAACCAAACGAACAGCTAACAAACGCGCACGCATGAACGCAAGGCGCTTCATCTCGGTCAGCAGTCTCATTGCGACAGCTTTACCGACTACTGAACGACAGTGGCAACTAGCTTCAACAGGAAGACCAACATATCCACCGAAATTCTAAGCATTCTCATGAATAAGTCGGACAGTTCTAGCTGATGTTTCTCATAACCGGATTTCTCGACTAAGCTTGACAGGAAACCGGTGGTGCCAGATTGAACAACGGGGTTGTAGGGTGAGCCGATGATCCTGGCCGTACTGCGTCCGCATTCCTTCTAAGACGACGCTCGTTGCCTCGGGTGTTTGGCAACTGTCCCATGATCTATGGCTCTGCTTTCAGCAGCTCCGGCACTACGAGGGACATGGCTTGTTTGCCTGCCTCCGAGCATACTCACGCAGCACGAAGCACGCCTCTGGCTCGTCGTCAGGACTACCACTACCATAAGGTACGTTTTTCGCAACATATTCCGCAGGAAGGCTGTTTCCGCAGTTTCCCGACAAAAATGTTAGAGAAATCATAGCCTGCGGTGTTATTAAAGAGCATGTGAAGCCCATTAAGCGCCCACAAAATATTACACAAAAGTAGGCAGGCAAGCCCGTATTAAATCTCGAAGTATCACTCGGTATTCTTTCTCTCTCTCTTACGCGCTCTCTCTCTCTCTCACACACACTTCCGAAAAATATATACTCCAGACAACCATTCCAACAAGTCATCGGCGAAGTGGCCAGGGCGGAAGCTTGCTATTAAGCAGCTGCTCGACTTGAAGATGCACGTAGCACGTATAAAAGCCAGTCCTAATCTACAGAACATTACGCGAAGTTAGCGGCAAGAAGGAAAAGCCAGAAGAAATAAAATGAGAAATATAATTTCCTCTTAAGAAAGACAGCGAGTCTTCAAGTGCAAATATTTTATGCAAATTATCGATGCTTCTGTGATTCCGTTGCGAATCCTGCTGGTCGTAATAAAGAGTGACGCGTCAGAAGTAAGGCTTCTCAGTTGCGCTTTCATTATTTCTAATAAATGTTCCTGGCTGCTTGTGGGAGAAGTTGCAGGGAAAACAGGGTGCTTATGTAACACGCTTGAGCAGCGTGCTAAATCATATTCCTAACAAATCTGCGCCTACATGGTTCTCCCATGTCATTTTTGCTCATATATAGCGATTTTGCAGCCATAATTTTGTCTTCAGCTGAGCAACTTCTTTTCAACACAATTTCCACATATTTCTTTTGCTCTAAAGCATCATAGAGAAGAAATAAATATGAAGTTGCGAAAGAAATACAAGAGAGTGCAGCAGGAATGCGAGCGAAATTTACGTAAGCATCAACAGCTTGCAGATTTGTTTATGCAGCTTGCTAGCTGTGTTTACATTGCCAATGTTTGAAGGGATGCTGCTGGAATGTTTTGCTATTCAAAGAAAAAAAAAAGGACGTCATCTTTAGCAAGATGTTGATTGTTGACGCAGCGGCGCGCTAGGTTCTGAACTGGGAAACCGCTCGAACTGGGAAAACGTGATTTGAGTTGTGCAACAGAATATACATTCTGGTTTCACGCCTTCTTTTTCAGAATTATCGCCCTCTGCCGTGAGAAGGAAGCTATCAGAAAGCTTTCTTATGTTAGTGTCGTGCTCTGGTACTACATATACGTGAACAACTTTTAGCCTAAAAGCTTTCCAGCTCAAGGGGGATGGGGGGTTAAAAATTGATCCATACACGGGTGATATTTATAACAAATTACAGTGGCTGCAGAAGGAATTATAAGCTATGAGCGAGATAGAGTGAGAGAGAGAGAAGGGAGGAATGAAGAGCAGGAAGGTTAACCAGACTGAGTTCAATTTGCTACACTGCAGGTGTGGAGGGTGATAGGGGAGTGAAAGAAAGCGAGAGCAGACATCAGTCTATATCACACCTTCACATGCACTAAGCTTGGCGCAGCATGTCTACAGTCGGGCACTCAAGTTTGTTGACTTGAAGTGTGCTGTTACTGAAGAAGCGCCCGAATGGCTTTCTGGGATGATGAACTGTGACGCCAGGCTCCGAATACCTTTGCTTCTTTAAATGGCCTATCTTCCAGTGTATTCAAGGCACACTGAAGAGTCTGACGTTGATTATCGAAGCGAGAACAGCGGCGCAGAAGATTATTGATGGTCTCTTTGCACTTGCACTTAGTACACATCGGCAAGTACGCTATTGCAATACGATAATTGTATGAGTTGGTGAATGCTACTCCTATGAACAGTCGACAGAGTAGTGTTGCATCCTGTCGTGACGGTTCGCTTGTAGCTTCAAGTTCAGTGATATGCCGATGCTTTATCATAGACTGTTAGAGTTCTGAGGTGTATTCCAGTAACCCAACGTGATGGTACGCGGGAGATTGCGAAGCTCTCTCGCAGCGTCTACTCTCGATAAAGGTATAAGAAGTGTCCATACTACAGCTTGGACACGTCGGAAAGCGTCATCAGCGAGGTGATTACCAACAATACCACAATGTCCTGGAATCCACTGGAAGATTATATTATGTCCTCGTTCAGAAACGCAATGGCAAATTCTGTTGATTTGGGACACTAGCTGGGCTAACTACCACGTCGTAAACCTCGCAAGCTGTGGAGGGCTGCTTTCGAATCACAATGCATTGTCCACTTGCTAGGTGGGTCCTTTTCAATGTGTTCTAAAGGAGCGCTACGAGTGGCCAGTTCAGAACATGTAGTTTTCGTGACGTGTGAAATATTGAACATGATGACGACCCATTGACGTGGAATAGCAATGGCTTCCGTCGAACTGAACTGTCCGTGTTAACATGAATTTAGTTAGCGTACGAACTATTCACAAGTTCCAATGTGACCTGTTTTACATCTGCGGTGGTCACGCTAGCCTTCTTCGCAATTCCTGGAACAGCAAGGTACGCAGGAGGCTTTTTCAAGCGCCACAGAGGGAATGGCATTCTCGTTGCCGGCGAGTATATAAATGACAAAGAGTGCTATTTGGGGGCACTGATCTGGAAAACGCTACTTTGGGTCTTTGGTCAGGCAAGCGAGCGAGGAGGTGGTCAGAAATTGTGGCCCGGAGTGCGTCGAGAGCTATATAACGCTATATTGGGGGTCTCTCGTAGTGGCAATTGTTGCTACCGTTGAAACACGTCAAGGTAGCCCAAAACTTGTTCGAAAGGCTTGGCCTTGAATGCTGTGTAGGCCACGGATGTTAGTTTCGTTAGCAGTGGACAGCGCTGGTGTGCTATATCGCAAGTGTCCTAGAAAGAGCATCCTGTATAGTTAAATCAGGGATGCCATGGATGTGGTGTTCGTTTTATCGGCAAGAAATGTTAGGATACGGGCGGTAAAGGTAAGCCTCTTTTCAAGTTTGAGATGTGGTGCTCCTAGGAATTGAGAACGCCTAGGAATTGATGAGATTTCGTGTAGGATGTTTTGATCAATAGATTTCGGGTACCAGATGATGGGCCTCTGACTAAGGCGCACTTCTCGGTCGAAATGCTGCGACCTTGAGGCTATGAGCGGATGCAACAACGGTTTATTCGCTGTTGTTTGGATTGAACAGTGCGGTTCAACTGTGAAGAAAAGAGGGCGGATTCACAAGAAAGATGCATATCATTATAAAATCTCGCTATATTTCTGCCTGAAGTGTTAAGCTGTGTGTAACCTTTGTGGAAGATGTCAACACTGATGCTTCATGCTCAATGCACGCCACATTGGTATCATGCTTATGCGAAACATTGTTTATTACGACATGACCCGTTGTTTTCCTTTCTTGTTATTATTGATACCGCTAATGCCAAATTTCCCATCCCTGTGTCAACTCGGTTTCGCATTGTTTCGCACTATTTCACGCCAAGCTTCGAAGCTTCGTCGTTATGTGCGGCTGCTGCCTGATATGTAAAGCTCTGTGTAAAATTAGTATCGGGCGTGTCTCCCTCTCCTACGTCTGTAGTAGGGTGTTCGCAGGGTGTTCCAGCTAATTTCAGGCAGAGTTTAAAAATATGTGAATGCCACGTAGCTGAATAGAACCAAGGTAATATTGTTTGCCGTCGCTTGGAGGTACTCAAATTATTATTTTTTCTTTCTTCCTAATTAGATAATTAGTCTCAATTGATTGATCAAATTCCAAAATATTATATTTGAAAAGGCGATATAAGATGAAAAAGTGTCATTGAGAAAATTGTAGAGTCACATGGGCAACTCCTGATACAGCTTTCTGTTGCTCAATACATGCCACATAAAAGTGTTTTTCTGAGCGCGAAAGAAGCCAGCGAATATACGCAAAGTGTCTCGATCGGCCAGTCACGCGGCAATATTGTGCGCCTTTGCGGGCATCTTTCAAGCTCGGAAAAACACTTTTATGTAGCACGTACTCAGCAACAGAAACCTGTATCGGGAGCTTTCCATGTCTCTCTACAATTTTCTCATTGACACTTTTTCTTTAATCACGATTAATTCGGGCTAATAATTGCAATTAGGTAGAATGAAAAAAATAAGTTGAGTAACTCCAAGCGACGTCAAACAATATTACTGTTCTGTCTAGTTATGTGGCTTTCGCAGATATTTAAACTCCGGCTAAATTTAGCCAGGATACCCTGTATATATATATATATATATATATATATATATATATATATATTGACACGAGTACTTGTTTAACCTTAACGGTGACCGCCTCTCACCACCTAACAAATGTTATCGGACCGCGCAGGAGGCCCTGCATGTATCGGAAGTTTCACGAAAGTTATCGATGGTTCTATCCGCTCTCTGCTCGGAACTCTGCTCCGCGAAACTGCTCGGTGGGCTTGCAACTACCGTCGCGTCACTGAAGGAAGACCTAACCTTCCGCGAGGCCATCTATTCTGGTTGTGACCATCCCAGCAAGAATCGGGACCTTCCCTCCACGTACAACGAGCTCACAAAGCACTTTTATCTAGATTCTAGAATATACAGCACACCTCCCAATGAGCTCACCAGGCCTCAAGCCCTCACGTTCAGAATGCCTGAAACCAACACGTACCCCAGGCAGAACAGACTATATCACTACACGCCTGAGCTATACACAACATCATATTGCAAAAATTGCCACGGCACACTAGTCGTACTTCACTTGCTCTGGCCGTTTGGTCGTACCCACGCAAACAAGAATCAAGACTCCACCAGGCTACAAGAAGCATTACGCAGCACGGACCTGGCAGAGCAGGTCTGGGCCGTCCAGATAGCCCACGATGCCGCCAGGGAGTTACAACTCGCGGTCCCAACGTAGGAGTAGCCTGCTCTATGGGGCTTGGGCTCCGTTGCTTGCATGACCTTTCAGTAAAGTTATTTCATCCATCCATTCATATCCGCTCTCTGCTGTCACCGAACCTCGTGTAATCTGATTTCATCGCGCGATGCGAATGGTGTAGAACTTTCTGAAAACCATGCGGGCCCCAGTGATCACTCTGGAACGTTCAATGACTGACGTATAAAAGCCGGCGCCCTTGACCCGCAGAATTTCGACGATCACCGACTGTGAACGCCGACTGTGCTCGGCGACTGTGTTCGCCGCTATCGTTGTGCTTCAAGTGAGGTGCGCCCAAGAAAAGGTAGTTTCGTGTTTCACAGTATTGGTACTGTGATCGGTACCGTCACTACCACGCGACTATATATATATATATATATATATATATATATATATATATATATATATATATATATATATATATATATATACATGTGCCTTGCAGGCCTTGGAGAAGGCATTTTATAATGGGTGAAATACGGTAACACATTAGTGTGGAATCGGGAAAAAAGAAACATCGGTATAATATATATATATATATATATATACACCAGAGCGGTAAAAGTGTTCAACCCACTCGATATGCTCTTTATATAGAAACCGCGTCGTTAATGGTGAAGAAATTACGCATTGTATATCAGAATATGTAAATCCACATAACACGTCATTTCTTTACGAAGTTCAGTATAGCAAGATAAAACTTTAAATACAGCGCTGTGTTTATACTGGCGTCCCGAATTATATATCCTCAAATGAAAGAACTAACTATAACAGTTCAAGTCGCCATTTCGGTAATTTTGACATCTACGTTGACAATACGCCATAAAAGTGCCTTAAAGCTGTTTTTTTCTTTATGGTAGTCCAGTTAAGAGACAAAGCCTCCTATAGGCAGAGATACGAGAAGAGATGCGTTGTGGTTTGTTTAAAATTCCTGTCTATTTAGAATTATAGGTAACCTTTGTTGAGTTAAACAGAGTTTCTTCCGAAGCGTGAAGATTCTGTTCTGCAGTTTAGTTTAACGTAAGGTAAACATGTCTGTTGAGGAGACGGAAGTCTCTTTGTAAGCAATGAGTGTCCACAAAGTACACTGAGACGAAATATTTGGGTGTGCTGTGCTAACACAGCCAATGATAAATGAACGTCCAAAGAAGAAAGACACTAAATGTGCGGGTTGTAATCTGTGCACTAATGTTTGTTTGCTGGAAATAAACGGACTCGACAGAAAGGTCAGCCAAGGAGACGAGTGAACATGCTGGAGTTCATTACGTAGATTGCATTGGGCTAGTTCTTGTAAGCTTGGCCACGACGCACCCCGAAGCAGCAACCTATCCCCTTCATCTCACAGGGTGTAATCGAAAATGCGGAGTGTAATTGTGGCCTCAAAGCTTTCGATGCTGTTCACGCTCCATTCAGCCCCCAGCGAACCCATAAAATAAAAGCAAGTTCACCAACAACCATGCGTCTCATTTTCTGCTTCCTTAACTCCATTTCTTATCTCTTGCCTCCACCGTGTACTGTGTTTCTTTTTCTACCAACACAAACAGTAAAGAAGCAAAAATTCTTGCAGTTAACATGACTGCGTTTATGGCGTGTGGGTGCCGTCACTGCCAATAAAAGAAAGATACAGAGCCTCGGAGACAAAAGAAATTGTACGACTTATCAGGTACAAGGAAATAAAATGTAAAAGGAAAAGCAAACAGAGCCTAGTGACGAGAAGAAATACAATCTTGCGATCGATGGCTTGAGATCGAAGACGACTGACGATTCCCCGCGGTGGTGACCTGAACACTGGTTCAGCCTGCATTGGAACATTTCGTTCAGCTCGTTTCGCCCAACGCAAGCACAAAGAAAATCAAACAGACAGGGCGGCATGCCGTGCTACACTTAGAAATTGCGAAATTTCACAGGAAGAAGACGCACGATGCCATTTTCTGAGTGCGGTTTGGGAGACGCACGATCGAAATAGGTTTGGCGATGTGAGAGCAGGCGGCATTATATACGCTCATGCGCACCCTCACGTAGCAAATGCGCAAATGCCTTTCAGGCATGCCAGTCACTAATACGGAGCTTGCAAAAGATAAAAAAATAGCTGCCTAAAGATGGAGACAAAAAAAAAATACTGCCGGAGATTGCGTACAATTAGTTCTATGCCTTTCTTTTTTCATACTTTCATTCATGGCTGCTTGTTTACTTGATTAATGGCCTTCACTTTCCTTTACGGAGCCAAAAAAGAAGCAAATGAGACGAATGGTCTTATTTCGATGCGTTTCTAAATCAGGCGCATCCACTGCACTTCTGGGATGGCGAGAGACTGCGATAAGTATGACAGATTAAAAATATTGAAACGTAAGACATGAACTTGGCTTTGTACTCGCCTGAAATAGCCTACGAGCGAACAATGAGATCGCCTCTTCCTTGACGCTCTAAATGCGTACACAGCCACGCAGGAATCTGCACACGGACGCCTGCTTCCACTATTGCTGTGCCTACAGCTGACTGCGGCAAGCAATGCTCTGGAAGGCGGGCCCCAATTTTCCACCAACTTTCCACGCAAGAAAATGAATTTTCAAGCGAAGCTTGTATAGGCTCACAAGTGGCGTTGTCGTGGTCACGCAAAAAAAAAAACCACAAAGTTGCTCGCAGAGCAGAGCCGCTGCGGGAAAGGGTGGTTTGATGAGTTGACAGCTGCGCCGGCGCCGGAGCGTGAGTCATATTAGCAAGCATTCCAGCTGCGCGCGTCGCGTGAGCCACGCGCGCAACCAATCAGAGCTGTTTCGCTTCCGCCGGGAGCGAAAGGGCAGGGATTAGTATCGCGCGCTGTGCCGGCTTCGCCACAACGGCCACACGTTGTGGGTTCCCCCGAGGAACGGGCAGCCTTTAACGAGCGGTGACGAGAACTCGCCCATGAAAGGGCTCGCTGTCGGCGCGTCGATCCAGCCGTTAAAGACAAAAGAAGTCCAAAAAGAAAGAAGGAAAAGAACGGTTGGCCATTCTTTTTTCTCTCTCTTCGGCATACTGTACCGTGTTCCATTCTTAAAGAGGAGAGACAGTCCATGCAATGACGAGAATAAATTGCAAACGTGATGGTTATCCGAACGCCTGTGAATATGCAGAAGTAAATGTTGCTGGGCTAGTCGCTTCATATTGTTCGGTAGACCATAAGAACGGAGCAGCGTAAATATGCTTTCGCATACGCTCAAAGAATTATGGACGACCACCCTGGGTGTCTCAATAATGAAATAATGTGGATGTTCAGCGATATGCTTGCGTCTTCCAACAATCTCTTCCCCTCTCAGAATTATAGGGTTTTCTTAGGTGTTGGAGCGCAATAACAATCGGAGCTGAATATATATTGTGCCACAGAAAATTACCGGAATAGATATTGTGCCATAGACAGAACCAAAACATTCACAATCAACCAGTTCACGATGTGTCCCAGTAACTTGGCTGTAGTGATAGTGTTCCATCTCACACTTGCTTCAGCACTTGCGTGCGTTGTATGTGACATTACCTCTAGTCTATTGTCACTACATTGTGGCATATCTGCTTAAACATAACCCGTAAACAGCAAATTCTTTCAAAGCGAGGCAAACCTGAAAGCCCATGGCCACATTTCTGCTTCTAGAAGCATGCCCACAACGCCAATCAGATTGACAAATAAAGAAGTAAGACGTGTTGGTACTTCCCCAAAGCGAAATTCCCATTTATTTCTCGATTTTAAATGCGGTAATTCACTGAGGTGCCAATTTGGCTACATACTTGAGTATTCGGAAAATCAATTTGTCAAAAATTTTTAAAAATGTAATTTTTGTGGAATGCCCTCCCTCTGCCATATATTACAATCAAATCTTTATTAGGAGTGCCTATACTTTATGTATGTATATATATATATATATATATATATATATATATATATATATATATATATATATGGTCTGCCATAAGGCTCAGCCTTCAATCGGAAGTGAAATTTTGTGTAAGGGAGCAGCGGTAGGACTCTACAAGTTTTGAAAAACACACGACTGTAAGCTTGTGGTGCATCCAGCAACAACAAGTGGGTCTCGCAATTCCAGAAGATGGAAGGAAGTCCGCTTTGGCGACTTTTCCCTAGAAACGAGCAGCTGGACTTCTACTGCACGGTAAACATCATTCACATTTATGCAGATGGTTGTTCGATTGTAACCAGTTTTTTCGCTGTGGTGGTTATTCCATCGACATCAACCTGCAACACGTTCAAGGCCAGTTACGTCACAAAATGACAGGGTATGAACTTCTCTCCCTCCAATTCTATCTTTCTCTCTTTTCCCTAATCCTTCGCTCACTGCAGTTTTTGTCGGAGTAACCTTTTTACGTTTGCGGCCTTGGGTCCCGGGTGGGCAAACAGAAGTGTTTTAGCAGATGACATTTTTCAGTGTCCTTTCAATTATATTTTTTTCCTTGTTCAAGAAAGCGATTGTGATAGTCCAAACAAAGTGGTTTCCTTAGTTACCATTTGTCAAAGGTAGCGATAGGCACTTGCTTTAATAGACCGGTGCTAATTACTTACGGCTAAAAAGGACGTCAAACGTACAGGAGAAAATCCCCAAAACACATGCAGGTGGATTTCGCATACAAAAGCTTCACTTTGGCACCTTTACATTAACATAGCAAGGCAAGCCCACTACAAGAATAACGGTGAAGAAAGAAAATAAAAGTAGCTATCTCGCTAACCAGGAATCCACTTAGCACACTGGGAGACACAGCAGAAGAACATGAAAATTTCATTAAAAACGGGTAGGTAATTGTGTTTTGCCCAAAGCAACATGCACCCTTGGACACGAGATAATTGCAGCCGCGAATGAGGTATGGGAAGCACGGCGCTCTAACTTAAGTTGTGTTTTTGTGTATCGCCGACTTGCCAATGCAGTTGTTTTCTTTATTTCAGCAAACGACTTCTCATTTTTTTGTTTTCTGCCATAGAGTTAATCACCAGACCGAAGAAAATTAGAATGCAGCTGGAGCGCAAGTACGCTCCGTTTGGAAAATGTTTCTAGAAAACTAGCCTAACGTAAGTTTCGTGTTGCGACGAACTTGAGTTCCTGTCGCCTTGCTACTTGATAGCGTAAATGTTATTTGCAACACAGTACTATGGCATAAAACCCTGCGCAGAGTTGCCCGGTCTCTTCCTCTCTCCTTTTACTTTATTTCTTCTTTGGTAACAAGATTTGCCCACCTAATGGCCTCCTTGTTTTCACCAGCACGCCATACCTGAGGTGGAACTTGGCCAAGCTGACGTAAAACAGCGTCAAATTAGAAGGCGGAAAACAGCGCATGAACGCGCGTGAATGGCATACCAAGCAGCTCGCAGTATCGTACGCATGTAATTAACGTGCTGGCTTCCTAGGACGGTTTCGCTGCATAGACAGTTAAGATAAAAATGAGTAGGTCAGCTACAACAGACAGAAGCTCCGAAGAAGTAGCGAGACCAAGTGGAGTGGCACCTTCAGAAGAAGAACCAGGAATGTGGAGCGGTGTACGCTTTTGCAAGGCAACTTACAAAGCTGTATAAGCGTTGTGCGCGACCTCGCCACATAGCGTGACGTTAGCGGGTCTGTCCTGGCGACTCCAATCGTGGCACGATGTTTTCTGCTGATGGCAAGAGAAGGGCTGAGCATGTCGAACGTGGTAGGAAAAGTCGCAGACTGGACGCTCTTGTGCCACAGCCACCGAGAGATAACATGGCCTTGAATGAAAGCGGACGATAGTTGTTGTGCAGGGAGAACCCAGTGCGGAGGTCGTATTCCGCAGCAACCCCGAGACATGCCGAAGCCGTGCTGTTCGAGCTCGGCAGGATGCACCTTCCTGAGCTTATTCGGATCACGTTGTGCCGGATAACTATGGAATTCCGCGGTGCTCGTGTAATTAATAACACGAGGGAAGCCTTCCCCATGCCGTGTCCTTTCTTTTCGCCTCTTAGCTTTCCCTGGTGGTCCGCGTCTCCTTCTCCAGCAACAGTCGTAGGCGGGTTCGGGGTACCGCCTAAAGCGCCGTGTAAGAGGGCGACATAGGTGAGTCTCGCATGCACGACGAAGGAGAAAGCGAATAATTTAGTGAATTGGTGCACCCGAAATAAAGCGCTGGGGCAATATGGAATAGTTAGTTCGCCCAAAGCAACGGACGCTGTTGGCAAACGCGTTACAGAATGTTTCAAGAGCTCTACAGTGCTTTTGACACTAGAGAGGAACAATGGTGAAGTTGCGGCAAAGAACCAGACAAAACTTTGGAATACCATTCAAAAGAATTCAATAAGCGCCCCCCAAGACTTCTGTAGCTGTAGCTGAGGCTGCTAGTCAGGGATGATAATTGGATGACAATGGGACCATAACGACGACAGGATGAATGCACGCGATGATGACAGTGTTACAGTGATAACGGCGCATTTCTATGACAACGACGATGCTTAAAGACGCTCTGATGGGGATGTAACAAGAACATGCGCATTCAGAAGCTTCAACACCTTTGCTGAAAACCTGATAATGACAAATGGATCCTGTGAGCTTCCTGAAAGAAATCTCATTTCCTAATCTGCTGACCAAGCATCACGTGAATGGCATCAAGAAACGGACAAAATAGCTACCGTGTATCGTTTTAAAACGCATGCCTTCTCTGATTAACACTAAATGAAAAAAGATAAGCCCCATACCATGTGTGCCCTAATGTTTACCATCAGTTACTCGCTATAATGCGTTTAGAATGTTCTAAGAAATTTTTACTATGCTTTAAAACCCTGACACGCGGGCGAATGTGTCCTTTGAAGTATGCTTCTTTGTGCTGAAAGAACGCTTTACGAAAAGCAGGTTGGCCGGGGACACATGGTATGGCGCGGCCTCCTTTAGATTTTTTTCAGAAAGCGCCACAGCAAAACAGAAGGCGCGGCTAGTTTAAACTGACACTGACAAACGCCAAAAAAGCGTGCTCAATGCAAAAAACCACAAAAAACAGGAAAGCATACAGCATAAAAAAACAAAGAACATGAGACATAAAAAACTTGCCACAGCATTATAATTTGCATATTCGTTATTATCAGTGTAGCTTCTTGTTCGCAGCAAAATAAAAATTTTGTTCGGAAGCAACGATCAATTAGTGATCCCGCTGCTAGCGTTGGAGCGCGGCCGGTGGGAAACGGTATTGTTACGAGGGCGAACCAGAAAGTCTTTGCCTCTATCTTTTAATAACCAAAATAAAGTACATACAGGTAATTGAAACTATGCGTAATATTCTACGCACCTTGCACTATTTTCCCACATCTTCACCATAATGCATGAGACATTTTTCCGATCGCATCGCTAAACTTGAGGTTCCCCTGGGGTAGAATTCGTCCGGCTGACTGTGATTGTCATGCAAGACTTCACGGCCTTTTGAGAACTCAAAACACCATCACCTCAAACTTTTCAAAGCCAAACACCTTTCCCCATACATGGGCTGCATTCCCCTAGGGACTTAGACGGGCGTTCATCCCTTGCCCCGCACAAAATGAATCCCACATCGTTGCTCGTGCGCCGTGCACTTGCGAAGCACAACCACCATAATAAAAAAAATTAAATTATGGGGTTTTACGTGCCAAAACAACTTTCTGATTATGAGGCACGCCGTAGTGGGGGACTCCGGAAATTTGGACCACCTGGGGTTTTTTAACGCGCACCTAAATCTAAGTACACGGGTGTTTTCGCATTTCGCCCTCACCGAAATGCGGCCGCCGTGGCCGGGATTCGATCCCGCGAACTCGTGCTCAGCAGCCCAACACCATAGCCACTGACCAACCACGGCGGGTGCAACCACCATCTTCAACAACTGACAACAGCGCCGTGCCGCGGAGCTACAGGCAAATAAGGCGAGGCCGGTCGAAGAAACGTCCACCGCATGGAAGGTATATGTTCACTTCGCATTTACAGCCGTAATTTGCTTAAATATATAGGGGCAGGGACTTTCTGATTCACGTTCGTCCATCAATCCAATCGAACCTGAGGAAATGAATGGGATAACCCATTCAGCAGAAAGATGTACAGCTAATACTCCTAATATGGCTTTCTCGTGCTTTTCTTTCTTTGTATTTCTGCTTTGAGAAGGACGTGACAGTGGTTAGACATTCATTCACGCTAAGAGGCTGAGAACCACAGCATGCTATTTTTAAGCTCAAGCCCACGTGTCTGCGAACGAGTGCGTACATTCGATAGCGAGCCGGGGTACCACTGACCTTTCTTCCGCATCATATGTCTATATAGAAGACGATAGGAACTGGTTACGGCGGCTTGCTGAACGGGCCGGAACATGTAACTTTTCTGAAGTTATGTCTTCTCTCCCATTTTAGGAATCCGGCTCTTTTCCACGACCAGTGTAACTTTCATCGCTCATAGCACGTTATTTCCTATAAAACTGAAATGAAGTGATGTAAGCGCGGGCATCCAACTGGTAATGTTGAACCCTCGAAACATAGTATGTGCCCTGTCTACTAGTGGTCACCGCGTGTTCGTAAATTCTTGTAACGACTTACATCCATGGGTTCTCAACAGAAGTGCTCTTGAGCTCTCCCATACCCGGAATTTGTCTACGACTTACACCTTCACTTTCATTTTAGCACGCATTTGGAATGAGACCACAGTTGCATGATTAAATGAAACGCATACCTAAACAAGCAGACTCTAACTCACAGGTTCGTTTCCGTGTTTCTTTGTGCGCGATGAAGTGATGCGAATCCTTCACGATTGCTTTGTTCTAATAGTTCGTTTTGTGGCATGTTGTGCAGCTGCGCCGTGTTTCACGTTAATGTTCTTACACGCACAATCTATTTTATTTTGTATTTGTCTTGCTCCCAGGCCTGGTGGTACAACGTGAGCTATTTGTAGTATGGTAGGAAATGGACCACTTTTATTTAAACAAATTATCTGTATAGATCCCTTGCGCCTAAAATGCGGCATGACGCTGTTGAAAAAGTATAGCACATTGCTCAGAAAGCCAACATTGATATCTGTGTCTTGCGACCCAAGACAACGGCACTTTGCCGATAGTCGCTTGGCGTCGCAATTACGAAGTCGTTTGCTTTTTCCGCATATAATGGGAGGATAGTGCCGCGTGTGACCACTGCGGCGACGAAGAAACTATCGAACACGTTCTATGTCATTGTCTACAATGCAGCGTACACAGGCAGTCACTCGTGACCGCGCTTTCCCGTCTTGATGGCCGGCCGTTTTCGGAGCAGACAGTCCTGGAACGCCGACCTATACGGTAGTCGTACCACACAAGACAGTGAAGACACTCTGGAAATTTTTACGTTCGAGCGCTCTATTAGAGTGACTGTAATATTCACGGAAGCTCACGACCTTCCCAACATTTTTTTTTTGTTAGTGTGCTTTTTCTGTCCGCTGTCTTTCCCGCCTTTCATTTCCCATTATCCTTCCCCCAGTGCAGGGGAGCAAACCAGAACCTCATACGGCTAACCTCCCTGCGTTTCCCATCCCGTCTATCTCTATGCCTTGCTCAAGGTTGTACTTTTGTTGTTTATTTTCGTGTTGTCGATGTGCGAACACGCAATCTTTGACCGAAGCAAATATTACTACTGGTTGGTCATCTTGCATTCAAGGCCGGAAATTACGAGGACTAAGCGTAGGTATATTGCAAAATGTGTCGTTCAGCATTCCGCCTACATGTTTCTGGTTGCCTACAGGGACGAAGAAATTTCGGTAGTGTCCTTCCATTGTAACTTCTCCCTTGGCTGCTCTATTAGGTCATGAACCGATCCAATTATATATCCAATTTACCGCAGTACAAGCACACTGCCGTTCACCATGTGGCAAGTTTTTACTCCATCTTAAAACTTTGCAGGTGTAGTCACAAAAGCTCTAGCCGCTACCAAATACATTTTTTTCTTTGCGAAAGGCTTCTATATTTCGTAGAAATTCGCTCTCTTTCAAGGGAATTCTATTTGCTCTAAAGCACCTGTCTAACGCAGTTATCCAGCGTTCTGCGAATTTGTTTCTCTCGCAGACAGTTAATCATTTTCGTGAGCTGGCGTCGGTATCCGTTATACGCCGGCAAGCAGACGAGAAAGCTAAGGCAGTCTCGGGAGAAAGACTCAATTTGCTGCCTCGAGGTGGGCGTAGCGGGGAAACGAGTGAGGAGTTCCAGTGTGCCTCCGCTCTTCATCCATCATTGGGTGGATCCAAGCCAGCTGCCAGCAGCAGATCTGCAATGCCGCTGAGTGACTGAGTGCGAAAGAGGAGATTTGAGCCGTGCAGCC
Source organism: Dermacentor variabilis (assembly GCF_050947875.1). NCBI lineage: Eukaryota > Metazoa > Arthropoda > Arachnida > Ixodida > Ixodidae > Dermacentor > Dermacentor variabilis. The sequence goes on along the minus strand of NC_134572.1, from coordinate 95,270,754 downwards.
AGGTTCTTCCGCACCGACGTTTCTTCGAAGCTCGCATCTCCCTCCTGTCTCTACTACGGTACCGCCCTGTTTTCACTATTATAATGCTGTTGATTGCAACTGAGCACGATACGACGTAAGTGATCAAGACGTATGTAAGTAAAAAGAAGGAAAGAAAAACGGACGGAGGAAATTTTGGCGAGATGAATGCTTCACAAGTGCACTATGACATGGAGATATGGGGAAGGGTGAAGGACGCGGTGGCTTCGCGCATGCGTGCGGAGAGCCCTACCAAGTCAAAGGCGTTCGGACAGGCCAGTCGCCCTGAAGAAACACAAAAGTCCCTTCAGAGTATCGTGGGCCGACGAACGGCGGAGGTGGTCTTCGAGTAGTGCCTGCATGGACAACGGCCTATCGTCGAGTCCTCGCAATGCGATAGCGAGCGTTTTTGCAACTGCAATTGACAACAGTAATAAATGTTCAAGGCTCTCTTCGCTGCCGCAGACGCCGTACCCACCACTGTCGGTAATTCTAGTCAACCTTGACCAAGCCTTCCTGAAGGTCCCGCCCAAACACAGCCGGTGTTGAAGCGATAACTCAAGTCGATTACACCCTGGTGATTGCCTGAGCTGGAGCGAAGGTCACAGTTCGTGGAATACGAAGCGCCTTATATTTATGTTGTTCCTCTCTGTAAAAGAGAGCTTGCGTGCAAGGCGGGAAAGCTGCCTTGCAGCGTCTGTTCTGGAGAGAGAAATGGGAACGCTATTTTTCTTCTTGATTTAACTGTCGGGCAGCTTTGTCTGCGGGAACATTTCCACTGATCCCGCAATGGTCTGGTAGCCACTGGAAAGTAATGTCGTAGCCGTTTGATGCGAAAGCGTCAAATGATCGACTGGGCAAAAAAGCCGGCGCGTGTGGCCTGTAACAGTGTAATGACTCCTACATTCGCATTGTCCTTGGCTACGGCGCCATGTCATGAGAGAGATCCTTGTTTACGGGAGGCAAAATGGGGGCTAATGTGCAGCGCAGTAGCTGTCTCTCAATAGAGGACGCCTCAGCCGCGCTGCACTACGGAGGGAAGAGAGAAAGGTGGGATGCAGCAGCAGCAGCACGGATGCCTAAGCATGCCAGGGGATGGGCTCAGAGACGACCGGCATGGCCAGCGTCATCGGCAGAGGTCAGCATAAAATGGAACCCGCGGGGCACGGAGCCCGAGGGGTGCAGAATGTGTTCCAATGCCGAGCAAGGCACCTTATGCTGGCGGTAGACCGCGCCACGTCACGAGCTGCATCTCGACAGAGCAGAGTGGGCGAGGGAACACCTGCTACCGCAATAGCGCTCAGGTGTTACGAGAGTGAAGAGGGTATCATTATGGTTTCGTCGCGACGCGTCTTCCGATGGGCATAGCCGCGTCGTCGGCGTCGAGTTTTCCCAACGCGGGCTGCTGCTACTTACTGGCTCGGGCTGCACGTACCATGATGGCAATTTCGCATTCACAACTTATAAGAAGTGCTTAGATTGTTTTGTAAAGCGAAAAATATACTAACCGCGCCGAGCCAAGTTTCGCCGTCGCCAGCAATGTGACCTTCGCTTGACCGCAGCGGCGGCCTAGCCCTGGCAACACATCACGTGACACGCTGCACCGAGCTCCGCCGCCGCCACCGGCTTGGCGCATGCGCACTCCGCAGCTGGGCTTCCTCCTGACCACGTGACTCGCCACACGCCTGGCTAAGAGGAGCGCCGCGCTCACCTAGTCAGTGCGAGCTTGGCCATGGATGAGAGCGAGGCCAGGCCGTCTTCTCTGAGGGTTGCGCGGGAGCGGGAAGCTTTGAGCTGTCGTCGCCAAGCGGCGTCTGACCACCACGCGGATATTACCCGGCGAGCTGCTTTAATGCAGAGGCTCCGGAATGCAAGAGGCGTCGTACCGTCTAGATAAATGTAGCGACCGCGTTCGCACCGTGTCCGTTTGTGCTTCGACGCTGCCCATGTTAGTGGCATCTCTTTGCATGTCTAGCACTTTGCGCTTTCCCTGTGGCACAACAGGCGTCGATGCGTGTCTACCTAAGCCTAATCCCAGTCATGTCTAGCCACCGACCTCGGCACAGCCGCCATATCTGGCTTGAGGATTACTGTATACCTAAGTGTAGTAATTACAGCTGAATCAAAGTTTCACCAAATGATACCAAGACCTAACTAGGCTAAGCCAAGCTTTCGCTTTGCATAGCCTGGGTTAATTGAGCTAAGCCGCAGTTAATTTTTTTGATGTCATGTCAAAGTTTAACAATTTTATAAGTTAGCTATTTGTTATATCCATGTCGAATAACACTGCATGCAGTGTAAATCCGGCCTAGAAACAGTAAACACGCCTAGGCGGGGTTTAAGTAATGACTCTTAAGACGATATGCTGCGTGTGCTGCGGCTTCGCATCTGTACGTCTGCACCAAGTCGGCAGTGACAGTAGAGCACCAGTTCTGCATCGATGAATTGAATGGAAGGGTGCAGCACTTCATGAATTGGTTCACGTGGCATAGGTGATTAGAAAAGGTCTAAAGATTCGCGTGCGATACGCATATCCCATCGCCACTAAGAAATTCGAAAGAAGAAAGGCGGACACGGATAGATAATTTTGAAACTTTCCCTTGGTAGTTGGAAACGCTGACGCAATGAAAAAAAAAACATAAGCGTGAGAGGCGAGGTTAGCTGGCGATGTTAAGTGCACAGAAACGTTTGATTTACGATGCGTGTCAGTCATGCGAAAAAATAGTTAGGTGAACCGGAGCATATTGAAAACTGTAATTGATGACTACGCATCAAAAGGCCACGCCACCACAGCGCAAGCCTTGTTTTTGAGCAGCCTTTGTTCTGAAACTAACATTATTAATTTGCGTCTCTCCTTCTCCGACAGAGTAATTTGTACGTTTTAGGCAGTGGTCCTTTGGTGTGTTCATCCTAACTTTGTTCACCACTTAACCAAGGCTATAAATTTTGGAACTCCCTACTACGTATTGTGCTGGTATTTGCACATCACTCTTATAGCAGATAATTTGCGAGTGTCCGGACGTCTGCACGTTATTGTTCCCTTTCGGTGCTGATAAAGAAAAGTTGAACAATTTTTTTCGTAATTAAGACAACAAAAGACAAACAGCCTCCTTTAGTCGAGGTACTGTCGTAAGATCTTGCGTTGACGCAAGAGAGCTGAAAACTTCCAGTCACCTCGAGAACATATGAGCTCTCATTACCGGAAGAAAACAGAGGAGTTGGACTGATAATTGTTTTGTCTAATGTCCATTGAATGGGTGTTCGTCGAGAGGAAACATGTGAGGGACGGACGCTAATTGTGGTTTTAGACTTACGTCTGCGCACTCTGTTCATCCCCTACCACGTGAAATGAAGCGATAAGCATTTATTGACAGAGTAATAAGGCTTGTATCTTAATTGATCATTGATTCTTGTTTCCGCTCTTCCGAAATTGTTGCGCCCCTCTGTGGCTCAAGACGAAGTCTTGACCAACTTATGCTGAAGCGTATGGCTTGCGCAAGGTATTTGCGCGCGGAAATACTCCGCGAAAACTATCCAAGGCAGGCATCTAACGTCCAATGATATATATGAAAATTCAGAGTAAAAAGAAATGATGGATGTCATTCGAAACTTTAATGCTTTCTACGCGTCGGCTACTATCAGTTTTTTTTTTTGTCATTTCGATTTGGAGAAATGATTGACAATACAAGCAAGAAACCCGGAGGGCTTGGATCAAGCTTATATGCATTCATTGATCTGTTGAAATGGAGACAATTGAACGCCGTTCAAAGTAGGTGGTTTATGTGCTCGCTCTTCCTATTCTGTGCTTTTCTATCTAAGCTGCACAGGTCTAAAGCTTCAACCGACCAAATCCGAACTCCAACTCTACAGACAGTCTAGGCAGGACAGGGCGCTAGGAACCTCGAGTCTCTTGAAACGCTGCAGGTCGAAATTACGACACGAGAAGGGCACCGCATACCGAGGGTGAACTCCATCAAAATTTTGGGACCTTTAATCCACGCCGAAGGCTGTAATGTAAAACCTCTAAACAAGGTAGGCACGCTGGCGAACAATATACTGATAGTAATCACAGGCAAAAGTAGAGGACTCAAGGAAGAAAACCTACTCAGGGTCTCCCAAGTTTGTTCATCAGTCATATTACTTACACGGCACCGTTGCCCAATTGGAGCAAAGTCGAAAAGAACTCTACACGTTCATCAGGTCCGGCGTCAAAAGAATACTTAGTATTGCACAGTCCGCTAGCATGGTAAATCTACTCGAGCTCGGAATTCATAACACCATAGATAAATTAATTGAAGCACAGTTTACCGCACACATCTCTAAGCTTTCGTCAACTAAGCCGGGAATTATGATTCTTTGAAGCTGATATACCCCCTATAAAGGCACTGCTAGACAGGTACCCCCTGTCTAAGTTAGCTCGGGAAGGTATAAAGGTAGAGCCCGTACTGAGGAATATACACCCGATATATAACGAAGGCCACAATAGAGCACGGGCTAGAACCATCTTTCAACGAATCGATCCTTACGGGGCAGATATATTCTTCGTCGACGCCGCCAAATATGGCAGCGAAGACAGGTTTACAATCTTGGTCATTGAGGCACGCGAAGCACTCATCAGTGCCACGTCAATCTACACAGAACACGCAAATGATGCCGAGGAAACCGCGACAGCCTTGGCTCTTAAAGCTGCAAAAGCCCGACAACCACTTTCTCTGACTGGCGCACGGTGGTCACGGCTTTCTCGTTCGCTCTAGTTTCTAAACACGCAGCCGGTGTCGTCAACAGATTCTTTCGTAGTACTACTGGCGGAGGAACTGGAGTTCATAGCATGGCATGTTTCCCGTTCCACGTGCACGATATAACTAACCCAGCGGGTTGCAATCCTAATTAGCGGGCCAACTGCCTGGCGCGTCAATTCACGAACCGCGCCCTAGCTAACGGTCCGGCTCTCCCACAGGATTGTCCCTTCAAAGATCCTCTTACCACCCATTACGCAATTACGTCGCAATACAGACAAAGCAGGAAGAAATTCCGGCCCCTCAGCCCGAAACTGAACAGAGCTCAGGCTGTTACCTTTAGGCTCTCACAGTTAAGATCATATCTCACCCCCTGAGCGCTTAGTTGGATAGACCCCGACTTCCCGCTGTCGTGCTCCAAATACGGTCACCCATGCTGCTACTTCGACCACATGCTGTGGCTGTGCCGGTACAGTGCGGGCTCCGAACTTCAATACAAGTCCAATTGGGACGTCTTGCTGAGGAGCTCGGAATTCACGCACCAACTACAGGCCGTGCAGAGGGCCCACGATGTCACAGAGAGTCACCACCTCGCGGTCACATTGTGGGCGGAGCCACCAACTTGATTGGGGAGCATTCGGCTCCCCGCAATCCTGTTTATTAGGGCACTTCAGTAAAGTTCTTGTCAATTGTCAATTGTCTCTATTGAAGCGTTGTATAAACTCTCTGTCGAAAGACAAATATTGGCCGCGGAGGCGGGTGAGGCGAGATATACGATTCGCACTTATTTTTGCGCGCATATGTTGCAGAAATGCAAAGAAGTGACAAACGAAAAAATATTAACAGAGCCCAATGTATTGTTTTGACCCAATCTACCATCGGACCTAAACGACCATGGCTCTATGTACTTGCAGTGTTTAAAAAATTCAGGTGAATGTAGCTCTACAGGAAACTGCTTCGGTAAAACGAGTATTTGTAGGGGTGAACTCTCGAAGTAAAAAGGGAAGATAAAATATGAGAAGAAAAGAAAGTGCTGAAAACACAGGACTGATGTAATTAAGGCAATAATACCAGTCTATTATATTAAGTGTTAGCCTAATGGTGAATTTTCACAAAAGGGAATACAATGCAACCTTAGTCAAGAATAATGAAATTACAGAAAGACGGAATGGCAACGTACACCTTCAGTGCACGCATTATGTGTGAACTGTGTGCCTAAGCGCAGTGCTACTAGGAAAATAGATTTATATGGACTAAATTCGTGTTTACACTGATGTAGCAACTCTTCAGCTAATTGCGCTATCACTTGCGTGTGGAGAAAACCTGGAGACATAATCACTCAAGCACTTGAAGTAACCCGAGAAAAGCAAGCTAAGCTAGCTTTTGCTTGTAAACTAAGTAATTTATTATCTGCGTTGTTTACGCGTGATGTGCGCCTCGCACTGTGTTATGTTGACGAGCTTTATCATTTGTATCCATATTCGGGCTGTGCCTGATTAGTGGCCCCCATCCTAACGAAAGTTACTGGTTTCACTGGGCGGAAAAAGCGTTGCAGGAAGGCTAAACTTGCCAAAGTCTTTCTTGTCACAAAGTTAAATGGGTGTGGAAGCAAAAATATAACGTTCAAGAAGCTTTAGGTCTCGTACTTTTTGGACGTCATGGTTCCTTTCAAGGCATTGTGCTTTGCATATAAATTCATTAGTACAAAAAGGTATACAAGGGCCAGAAAGTGTCCGACTGGGAAGACTGGCGAAATGGTGGTTACATAAGCGAAAATTCTGAAGTGCAGAAGGTGACAGCGATCCAACTAAGGCGATTGAATTTCTGGACGTGAAACAGCGATAGATCGCTTGCCATGCGAACGCTTTTTCAGGAAGCAACACGTACCTTCGTACGCATGTAACTGCCGTGACCGCATTAATACCTCAGCACAGCACCTCACCGAAAACGAAAGAACAGAAAAGAGAAGAGAGGAAAGACAGTAAGCCTCGATTTTCCCCATGTCATCGCCTCATTCGCGATAACTTTCTGCAAATGCCAAGCTACGATCGCCTGATTTGATTCTCCAATATCACACTGCACTGTGTCACTCTGGATGGAGAATTAAAGCCAACATTCAAATGTGAATGAAGAAAATACAGCCGATGTCGTGGTGGAAATATGCGGTCCTAATTGGCGGCGCCAGCGTCTGAGACGCACTACTAGGTGATATCATATAAGCCGATCTTTACAGTTTCTTAATGACTTATGGTTATTTCTGAACCCCTCCCCCCCCCCCTTTGAAAATAACAAAAAAGAAAAGAACAAAGTACATGTAGATTGCGGTGGAAACTCAATTTTATGCGAATCCCGTGCAAATCCCGCCCCCATTGCAGTCGCACTGTATTAGTACCCGCCGTGGCTGATTAGTGGCTTTGGCGCTGCGCTACTAAGAACGAGCTGACGAGATCAAATGCCGGCCGCGGCGGCCGTGTTTTGATGGGGGCGGTATGCGTAAATGGCCGTATACCATGCATTGGCTGTAGGTGAAAAAGAACACTCGGCGGTTGAAATTAGGCTGGAGTCAAAGGCGTGCCTCATAATCGTATGGTGGTTTTAACGCGTAAAATCCTAGAATTTACTTTTAGTTAACTTTATTAGTAGAGGATTGTTGTGGTTAATGAAAACAATACGCAACAAAGTGCCATAAATTGTAATTACGCTGCTTAAACCAAATTTTACAGCATCCAAAATGAGATAGTTTGTTGACCGCTCCAGATAAGCATAGAAAGTCTATGCTGTTGGCCGGCATTTCATGAAATAAGGTTCACTGGCAACGCCAGTTTTACGAAACATTTCCTAAAAACGGTACGAAACGGTGACAGCTAAAAAGAATAAAAACGCAGTCAAGGTTTGGAGGGCCCTCCTATAGCGCGGTTTAATCAAGTACACGGAATTAAGCAGTCCTAGAAATTCGCTGACGGTATGCAGGACGTATTGGAAACGAACTTCTGGAGGAGACAGCTGGGGAAAACACGCGAAAGTGGCTGATTGCGTTCGCCTACTTCGAAATCATTTTCTTACAAGAACACGACCGTAGTCGTAGAGTGACATTTCATTTCGACGTCAGGGGCACGGCTCTCGCGCTCACATGCCATTAACTTGCCTTTCCTTGCCATTTGCGTTTCGGGAAAGTTGGTGCGGCATTGCATCTCTTGACTGAGAATCAAGTGGGCCTGCTACCAACCCAGTTCCAGCCCCTGATGGGGCGAAAATATTGTTACACGCGTGCGGTATTTGATTGTTTGAACGAAGCGCGTGGGCGCCATCACTCGAGTAAAGAGGAGGAAGAACGAACTGGGCACGCGCTGTGAATTTAACCAGTCAGCGCTTCTCACAGACCGTGGCCGGATATTCCTATCAATAGGTATTGCGGACATGCCGCAGTCCTGTGCCACGAGGCACAAGCTGTCCACGTCATATTATCCGCAAACAGATAGCTTCACCGCGCGTCTCAATCGAATTCTCACATACATGTTCGCGAAATATGTCTCTTCAGGGGAGTTGTTCTACCGTTTGTCGCATTTGCTAATAATTCCTCGCGCCACGACGCAGCCGGATATTCCCCATTTCTCCTTCCGTTCGGCCGAGAACCAGCACTGCCTCTCGACACAACCCTCCCTGTTCACGCGGCACCAACCATCGAATATGCACTTGACGCCATCGCCCGCTGGGCCCACGGAAGGGAAATTTCCCGTGACCGCATTCTGTAATTGAATTGAATTGAATTGAATTGAACTTTATTCTCCTTGAACAAATATTCAAGGAAGGAGCAGCCACAAAAAGCTACTGAGATTAGTAGCTTGACGAGGTGGCTGCCCCTTTACACAGCAGCAGCAGCAGTAGTTATGAAACAATTTTCTTACAAATGACTGCTTTCATACATATGCACGGACAATGATTGCACAACGGAACATAAGCATTTTGCAAAATACAAAAGAGCACTTCACATTAATGAGCAAAATATATGAAAAATAGATAAATAAATGCATCATAGTTCACAGGAACTGATCTCGCATTGTTTTTTTTTGGACAACTGTGACACATCTACAGATTTGTTGGCAAAATTATTGAGCAGAGCTGGGAGAGTAAAAGCGATCGATTGTTTCGCATAGTTGTTTTGAGGTGTAGGTATGTGCCAAATATTATGGTGACGCGTAGGGTATACGGCAATATTTTCTCTTAATTCTGAAATCTCGCTGTAAAAAGAGTTGTTCTTTTTTGTGGCCGAACAGTACGTCTGAAGTAAACGATAATTATAAAAATCATGGACATTTATAACCTTAAACTGTTTAAAGAGATGCTGCGTGTGAGAATCATATGGGACGTTTGCAATTATTCCCATAAACTTCTTTTGAATTAGGAACAGTCTGTTTAGATTCGTTGTTGTTGTTGTGCCCCATACTAGGTGGGCGTAGGATAACTGAAAAAGGGCTAACGAGTTATATAGTAGTAGTTTTATACGTTGAGGAATGATATGTCTACATTTGTTTAGCATACCCGCAGTTTTGCACAATTTTTTATGAGTTTCGTGGATATGGTCATCCCAAGTTAATGTACTTGAAAAATATACGCCCAGCACTTTCATGCATTCTACTATTTCAATCACATTGTGACCAACTGTAATCAGTGGCAAATTTACAACCTTATTTTTCGGTCTGAAGAGTATTGCTTTTGTTTTTGCGGTATTAATAAATAAGGAGTTGCACTTTGTCCATTCCAGTAACAGCGGCATTGTTTCATCAGATATCTTTTGTATTTCGTCAGTTGTTTTACCGGTGATTAATAATGTAGTGTCATCAGCATAGCAAATTGATGTTACATGTGGATTTGAGGTAAAGGAGTGTAGGTCGTTAACGTAAACACAAAATAAAAGTGGCCCCAATATGCTGCCCTGACGTACTCCCATCTTAATGCATTTAATATCTGAAGATGATGTTCCTATTGATACATACTGCTTACGATGCCTTAAATAAGAAGCTAAGAGGTCATACGCAATGCCGTGTACAGCGTATGACTGCAATTTATCAAGTAGTATTTCATGCTGTAATGAATCAAAGGCTTTTGATAAATCTACATATACTGCCAGTGTTAAATTATGGTCTGAAAAGTTTTTTAAGATTATTTCCTTTTGCTTTAGCAGCGCGGTTTCCGTCGAACAATGCTGACGGAATCCATGCTGAAAATTGTGTAGTAATGACTGCTTAGAAAAATAGTTAGACAATCTTATATACAAGAGCTTTTCTATCGCTTTGGAAAAAACTGGTAAAATCGATATAGGTCTATAGTTCTTCAATACATTTCTGTCACCGCCCTTAAAAGTTAAGGTTACTTTTGCAATCTGCATGTTTTTTGGAAATACACCAGTGGAGAGGATAAGATTAAAAATGTGCGTTAATGGACGCGCTATCTCATGCACTGCATACTTTAGTGGTCCTAATTGCAGGTTGTCTACGTCGCAAACGCTACTGTTTTTAAGGTTTGTTATTGCGGAAGCTACCTCTTGAGCGTCTGTTGGGCAAAAAAATATGGTGTTTGGGGTTGTGTAAGGTCTGTGTATACTTTTGTGTTGTTTTTGTGAATTGGTTAATGAAAAAATTGTTGAACAGATTGGCTAAAGCAGAACCAGAAACATAATCGTTACCGTAACATATTGAGTCAATTTCGTTGGAATCTTGGTTACGCCCGAGCACAGTGTTTATTTTTTTCCAGGTTAGGTCGGTACGCTTAGTGTCATGTGAAAAAAGATAAGAGTAATACGCCGACCTCGCTTTCCGGAGCAACTTCACAACGTTGTTTCTAAGCCGCTTAAATTCAGCAAATACATTTAGGTCCTTGGTTTTAAGGAAGGTGGCGTAAAGTTGTTCTTTGGTTTTAATTTTATCGTATATATCCTTGCTCACCCAAGGTTTTCTTATTTTGTGTGTCCGTTTAGCAGTTTTTGTGGGAAAACTTGCGTGATAAGCATTTTTTACTCCATTAAGAAATTCGTCATATGCCTTATCTGCATCTTTGATTTCATATATGCACTCCCATGTAACATCCTGCAGGGATTCTTTAAATCGCGTCAAGTTTGCATCCGAAATATCTTGATAAACGCGTTGACGTCTTGCTTTTTTACGGCAAACTGTGTCTAAAAGTAGAAAAACGGGTAAATGATCACTTATATCACAAGCTATGGTGCCAGCGGTAGTTTCTTCAAGCATGGTATTCGTTATGAATAAATCTAACAAAGCCTCTGATGTTTCTGTTATTCTCGTTGCGCTTGTCGGAACAATATCATAGCCATACATACTAACAGTCGATAACAAAGTCATTTGCTTAGAATCACGTTGAAGTAAATTAATATTAAAATCACCTCCGACAACAAGTTTGAGATTCTGCTCAGTTGAAAAACATAATAAGCGTTCAAAAAAGCTAAAGAAGTTGTCAGAGCTGCCAGCGGGCGGCCTATACAAGCCAACAAACATGTTTTCATTTGCACGGACCGCTACAGCTTCATAGTCATCAGTTACACATGTGTACTCTCTTTCAAGGTGGCAATCGATGCATTTTTGCATAAGGATAGATACACCGCCCCCTCTTTTGTTGTTTCGCGTCACGAAGAAATGAGCATACGGTGGTGGCGCATACATTTCCGAGTCCTTTTCATACCAGGTTTCTGTTAATATAATCACAGAGAAGGGGAAGCTTACGCGATGAAAAAAAAAGTTCTAGGTGCCAAGCGCGTCAAGAGCGTTTGTACGAACGCCGACACCCAGACGTGCACTTCCCGCCTGGCTCTTTTGTGCTTCTATGGTCTCCATCGCGTCAGGTTGCCCTGTCATAAAAACTGCTGTCCCATTACACAGGCCTATACCCAGTGCTTCGTGACGTGATTCCCGTCATCTACGAGATCGCCCCTGACGCCCCATCTGCTTCCCAGTCCAGTGATATCGTGCACGTTACACGATTGAAGCAGTATCACCCTCTCATTGATGATATTCAGACGCTCCGGGACGTTGAATCTGCCAACGGAGAATTATGCTACACGCGTTTGATATTTGATTGCTTGAACGAGGCGCGTGGGCGCCATCACTCGAGAAAAGAGGAGGAAGAATGAGCTGGGCTCGCGCTGTGAATCTAACCCGTCAGCGTTGCAACCGCTGTTGTAAATATAACCTGTAAATATTTGCTCGTCTTACTGACTCGTCCGTCCCATAACAATATTCTAAACAGTTTTACTATTTTACGGAGCTCCACAGCATGCACTGCACAATCTTGGCAGCCTCTAACACTGGAAGGCTTAGTTTTGTCTATATTCCGGGTGCTGGAACTTTTCATAAGCATTTCAGCGAAAGTAGTTATGCGAGATCGTGTTATAGTAACAAACGTTTGCAGGCGTTATACATAAGACAACAACGAGGTGCGTTTGCGAAATCAGGTGGTTAATATACGATAGGAATTTTCTGCCTTCGTGTAACGCCTGGCAATTAACAGACACCGCATAGCTTCCTTGGCTTTACAGATAACGCCAAGTAGAGCGAGGACCGCATTTTCGGAGAAACGAAAACTGAAATTTCCACAGCCGTCAGGAGCATGAAGCCTGCACACTGATTTACACCAGTGCTATAGCGTATGAGAACAACGTCGAATTGCACTGTGTTACTGATTATGGTTAGAAGTAACGCGCCCGTAGAGATATTTTTAATAATTCACGATCTGTAAATTTTTGATGCCAAATACATGTATCTTTTTATACGCAATCTGTAGTTGAACAGCGAACAGGTGTCCCGGCCACTTCATTTCTGTTCTCTTTCTTTCTGGGAATGTCGTCCGTCAGCCCTAATAGATTTCATCTAGTCTCAAGACTTTATATCTTTATCAAGTAAGCACGCTGCGCTAAGAAGGCGGTCAAGTTGAGAGTGGGAACTCAGCGAATCCTATCGCTTCTAGTGAATATGTAGCCGAATATTTTTGCTTTAAAGTTTGAATAACAGCGCAAGGACAGCAGGAAGGACAGAATAGAGAACATTGCGCAATTTGTTACTGCCACGTGCACAAACTCACAGCGTCTGCACTTCGTCCTGCACTTTTACTAGAAGCGACGGATGCTCGTGGTTGGGAAAAGAAATCAGCTGGTTGCGAAGTTTACCTACCCAAACATATTTCATGAATACGCTGTCTTGACGGAATACTACTGCAGCCGCTCCACAGAGCATGTTGCTTTCTGATACACGACGCGCTTTTTCTCGTCTTACCTGATAACTTGAACGAGATTGTTCGCTTTCAAGCTAACGGTTCTTTTTCGCGGTATTGCAGGACTCTGTTTTCTAACGTTTCTTACTGGCCTTTTAGGTTCTCACGAGTCGTTTTCGCAAAACAGCAGCGAAAAAATATTTGGAAAGAACAATTTGAAGGTTCTAGATTACGGGCGCTTGAGTGCATAGACTTCAGGTGGTCTACTACGTATTTTGAATAGAAGGCGGCGTGCTCGCGAATAGTACATAACACGCCTAATACACTGTGTGCGCAAATAAATTGGTAGTATCCTTTTTCTGTCTCTTCGGTGCACGTGAAGCCTCTAAGCAATCGGAAGCAATCGCATCGTTGGACACATTAACGTATGGATCTATACCAAAGAAATGAGGTCGTCATAAAATGATAAAGAAGGGCGTTCGCTTAGATTATTCCACTTTAAGAATTTTTAGTGCATTTTCGAAAACTTTGATATAAATGGTGGTCATGTACACTGCAGAATTAAACAAAAGTTTACACCCCTAAGGGTGTTTTCTTGTCACACTGGTAACACCCTTAGCATTGGGGCCTTACAAAATTTTATAGAGGCTGGAAACAGAGCTCTAACTATATGTGCGACGACAAAATACGTACTTGCAAACTATTTAATCATTCTTACAGCCGTGGGCGCACAGAAATGTCCGACAAGAGAATTTCACACAGAGAGATATGAAACTCTGCTGTCAGATATTCATGTGCCCCCAATTCTGTCAGAATAATCCCATAGTTTTCAACAACTACGTGTCTTGTCATCGCACGTCTAGTTAAAGTTTCGTTGTCGTACTGTACAACTTTTTTAAGGCCTTAATGGTAAGCGCCTTACAGTGCCAGGCCTTACCAGTGCGACAAGAAAACAGCGTTAAGGGTGTAAACATTTTCACAGTGATAGTGCTGCTTCATCGTGATGTTTCGGTTGATTATATTAAGGAACGCGGAAACATGAGACAAGATCCATCAGCTGGACGCGCATGCAGATTCCATAAATTTTCCGAATTAATATGCGTCATGAGGGGAACATTAGCATTTTTAAGGTCCGCACCAACCATCATACTGTTTAAGGGCTCTACGGTAGATGTTTTGCTTCTACCATACTTTGTGTAGATACATTGCCGAAGCCAAGCTTTATCGCCCCACTTCTTTTTTTGCAATCCCTAGATTAGTCTGCGAAAAATAAATTTCCAATTTATAAAATACTTTTCATCATTTCGCAGGAGCCTTCGTTATTCCTAGCCGTTATTTGCAGTTCAGACTTTTATCTGCCAGCACCCTGAAACGATCAAATATTAGCCTGTCTCAACGAAATGTTGGTCGATGTTACGTACGCCCCAGAAGGACTCTTTACGTGATACCCATTTATCTTCATTAACCATCTCTATATGAGCTATTTATCTGTAATAACCGTTTTATCTCTACTTAACGTGCATTCATTTCATAATAAAATAGGGTGCCTGGCTAGGATGCTAAATCATCGTGATCTCTAGGTCTGCATGCAGCGCGATGCTTCCATATCCACCGAGAATTACGAGGAAATGTTGGCGTCTTAACTGCAACCAGTTTCACTAATCATTTACTCGGCACTGGTGTAATCGAGTATAACCCGGAAAAATGGACGATGAAACTGATCACAGACAATAGCGAAATGACCTTACGTAACACGAATATTTCGTCATTTCACAAATCAGCAAAACTATACGTGTCACGTTTGCAATTCAACGTCTATTCGAAAAATCCGCCTCCATTCCACCCTGTGAAAGTGCATGTACGGCGAAGCTGGCGCGGACGTTAGACAAGCACCACCAGCCCAACTGGCGTTCGACAACGTTGCACAAGCACCACCACCACGAGCGACGTACGTCACGCTCGCACGCACGTTTGTTGAAGTGCAGCACAGATCCTCATTCTTCTAGGCCGTTCGCCGAGCGTAAGTGCCTTAGTGAACTAAAAATCGTATAAAATAAATTGTGGTAGAAAATGCGCGAAGGACAAATTACACACAACCTGCAGACTTGATAGCACCTGGCTACAATTCGAATATACATGAAAACGTATTTCTGTTACGCGAACACAAACCCCTTATCCAGCAGCCGTTTATTGTATTAACAGGCCACGAAATATCCCGACTAAATAGAGGTTAACAGCATCGCTGTAAGAATGTTAATAACCGCTGCATGAGCGATAATATGTCATACGCGTACAAAATATTTTGTTTGTTTGATCCAGGACAAGGAGACAAAGGGGAGGAAAGACAGGGAGGTTAGCCAGTGTAAGTACCGGCTGGCTACCCTGTGCTGGGGAAAGGGGTAAAGGGCTTCACTAAATTGTAACGTGGTACATTAATTTGTTTTCTTGCTGGTGATCGTTTTTTACAACTGAAAATTTCCAGAATTTCCTTATGTATTATCAAGACAATAACGGTACAAGTGAATAGAAAAGATTCTTTGCAGACTAAGGTCTTGTTGTTGCACAACTATATAGACACTGCAACCGAACTTTTGCCGTTGTCGTTGCCGAGAGTTACCGTATATATTTAGGTATACGTATCTTATATGCCACGCCTTGCTATAGGACATGCGTTATATGCGGGTTATATTGCAACACCATTCTATCAATAAAGTTACTCATAACACATGTTACATTCTTGACAAATTCATTCCACAGAATTTTGAGAATGGTAGCCCTTAAAACTGTCACGAAACAAAACACCTACAGCGCATGCCCTTTATCTCAACACTTCTCAGACTTAAATGATAAAAGTGTGAAACAGTGACGCGGTTCAAACGTAGAAAGGACGCAATTTTCTTTGCAGAACTGGGCACAATCTCCGGGTGCGGCCCATGAAAGGTTTGAAGCGTCGGCTTTAATTAACGAACATAAATGACACTGTCCGATGGCAGAATTCAAGCAGCATTTCTGGCACAACAGCTCGTCCTTACTTGGGTTAGCTTACGTTTACTTCAACTAGTCCTAAACTTCACGTACTATTCTAACAGGTTGTTATTGCATTCATAGGTTCGCCCTGACGCTGAAACTGGGATACTTTTTTACTGATATTGCTGTTATCGAATTATCGTTAGGCACAATGATCGCCTATATGTATCAAAAAATTGCAATGTTGTAGCGGTATTCGTAGGGAAAAAGTCTCGTCAGAAGAGATTGAGCGTGCGACGCGAATGCTGTTGCACATTCGAGAATATATGCGATTGCCAGCAATTATTCTGGAAATGACCGTCATACGTGTGTGAATTGCGGACGGGCTTGATGAGCGAGTACAGACTCGATGGCCGCGCTATAGTGATTTGAGTGTTGCTTGATTTTCTGGGCACAAGTTCTGCGTGTTAAAGCTATATCTTAAAGTGCAGGTTTAGCACTGTCTGTTTATTTACTGCCACTACAACGTAACTATATCCTGCTGTTTGGTAACTCAAGGGGAAAAAACTGGAGTATTGCCAGGGTCCTTCAATACATTATTGAAGGAGCTTGGGATTGTGCACTTAAATCACGGCATGATTATGAGGCACTTCGTAATAGGCGACTCGGGATTAACTTAACCACCTCGGGTTCTTTATTGTTAGCCTAAATTTAAGCACAGGAGCGTTTCTTTACCTGCTTTTATTTTTGCATTATTATTGTTTTTGTTTTTTTGCTATTCGGCACAATGGAAATGTGGTTGCCGAGGCCGGGATCGCACCCGCAAGCTAGGTTTCAGCGACGTAGTGCCAGAGACACAGCTATCGCGGCGGCTGGTAGCTAAACCTATCACTGTGGTTTTACTGATCATATAGCACTTGGTCCTGGTGCGGACCATGGATATACATCACGCTGTGAATCTACAAAACAGCGGCTGCTAGCTCACGAGTGCCCCTCGCGCAGCATGTTCACAATGGGGTAAAACCCCAGATGTTTTCGTTCCGTTGCACACGTCGAGTACAGCACATGGCATTTCTTATGTGGCACAAATGTCATTCTGGCTAAAGCGATAGTGCATTCATGCGCACTTATAGGAAGCGCGCAAATGGCAAGAAATAGATAAATGATACAAATGTGAAATAAGGTAGAACTGTTATGTTATGAAAAGCATAGCTTCAATACGCACAATATATAGCCGGCTGCGAGAAAGCCTTGTTGGCGGAAAAAAAAAAGAAAACAGCTCTCGATTTGGGTGGTTTACGCCCGAATCAATCTAAAATTCCATGACGCCTCCAACCACCAGGGACTGTAGCAACAAATGTCGCATTCCAGGCATTATCCTTAAAATTTCAGTGAACTAGCCTTGGTATATTCTTGAAGTGCTTTGCGTGCTGCTGGAAATAAATGAATCGGTTTCGACGGACTCCATCTCACGTCTTTTTACTCGTATTGCGGAACAACCTTCGATTGGCCGCCTTCGCTAATGTGCGCACTCTCACGAATGTCCAGAGCGCGTACTTACGAACCACGTTACACTGCACGAACTGATTTGTGAATACGGCAAGAGGAACATGCGTGCAACGAGGCAGCACGTGCTGCAGCACTGCTATGCTCTGGGTTCTAAGACCGGGAAGCCGAATTGGTGTGCGAAGACTCCTCTACGGAAAGCGTACCTACAGAAACGTGTCCCACTATATACAACTGCGTGCAAAGACACGTTTAAACGATTTTTGCGATGGCCACAATACTTGTAAGGAAATGCTTTCGGGTTTACGAGAGACTTCCTTGCGTACCTACGTAAAGTCTTTGCATTTTCAAGTTTGTAAGTGGAAGCGCTGCGGATGCTTTTGAACTTGGTCCGCAAGCACGCAATGATGAAGTTTCACCTTCGAGTGGCAACGACGCACTGCTTCACTTTTTCACGCATTATCAGCAATGTGCAACGTTTATGTAGCTTCGAAAAGAAAATATAACGTAAATGCAATGTAACAGTGTTGCAGACAACTAACAAAACCAAGACAGCATCGATTAATGTAAAAAATGCTACACAGACGTAGGCAATATGACCGCGCTGACGTGCTGTAATTGCATCAAAGAAAAGCAACACACTCCATAATAATAAATTATGGGGTTTTACGTGCGAAATCCGGGATCTCATTATGAGGCACGGCGTAGGCGGGGACGCCAAAATAATTGGGAACTCCTGGGGTTCTTAAACAGGCAATTAAACCAAAGTACACGAGTGTTTCTGCATTTCGCCCCATCGAAATGCGTCCGCTGCGGCCGGGATTTGATCCCGCGACCTCGTGCTCAGCAGCCTAACACCATAGCCGATAAGCAACCACAGTGGGTGGGCACTTCCCATGCAAAACATGCTTAGGAAAAAAGATGCCTAGGCTTAACTTTTCAAAAGATTAAACTGTAAAAAAAGCGTAACAACAACTCCAAGAGTAGGTTTAGAGATTAAAGGGTAGGAGTCTATTGAAAGTTTGCCATGCAGAACGAAAAATAAATACCGATTGGTGGGGAGCCTCTAAAACCTATGCAAGGGTACCTATATATAGGGCAATTAGTCACAGAGCGTCTGGTGTTTAAAAATAAAATTTTCAGAATAGTAAAAAGACGTAGCGCGCACTTTCCCGGCACTCTAAGTCATAATCGACAGCTGACCTTAATCCCAGAGAAGAACAGCGCCCAATAATGACACACTGTCAGTGCTAAGCTATGGGGACGATGCTTGGCGGTAAGCAAAGAAGCTTGAAAAGGCGCCAAAGGCCCCGCGACGAGGGACAGAACAACAAATGAAAGACACTAAGCTAAATGACAGGAAGCGAGCTGTACGGATTAGACTGCAAACGACGGCCGCCGATGTGAATGAAAAGAAACGTAAGAGGAAGAAGTGGAGATGTGCAGGCAATGTAATAATGAGGTGGTTTATGAACGAGAGAAATGTCAAACTCAGATGCACCCGTTGTAGTGAAGGCCTGGAAGCCTACCTCAATGAGCGAATAGTAATTACTGTTTTAATTATCGTAGCGGCTCCCGTAGATGCCAAAGGGGGCTTCTGGTGTTTTTACATCTGGTGTTGTTCTTAACGGGCCTCCAAAATGTGGCGCAATAGTGTTTTTACATTCCACCACCATAGCAATACTACCGCCGTAACCAAGCATTGTTGCAAACCAGCAAAACGCCACAGCCACTGAGCCCCAGTGACCGGTGCGTTGGAGAAAAAATAACTCCAAGTGTAGACGACATGCAATCATGAATTTGTGAGACGTCGGTCCTGCCTCGTCGTTACGGAATTGAAAATGCGCAGGCCTCATTTTCGTATCTGGCACCCGCTCCTTGTCATTGCTCTCCGGAACCATTCCTAGAGGCGCAGGGTAACCGTACAGAAACTGGCCCAGCAAGTTGCAAGCACCGACGGTGCAGTTATAGCAGCGTCACCCATTCTTCAGGCAGATCATATAATGGGATCCACCCGCGGAGTCACATGCCTACCTACGAAGCACCAGGCCGCGCGTCGGAGCAGGAAGCAGCAAGGTTAAAAAGGCGACGATTGATCGGCGGCTGTCACGGGTTCCATAGTAGGGCCCTTGGCTGCCTGCTAACTACAGAATTTGACGGATTACGCCCATGCGCTATTTCTTTTCCTACGACATTATCATTCACGAATTGTCCGTAAGGAAAACAGAAAAAAAAAGGTGGGGGGGGGGGGGGGGGTAATACAGAAGGCGAAGAAACGTCGATGAGCTTCACTGCAGGACTCTGCTGAACGGGTGGATCCACTCGTTGGCGCCAAGCTCTAGTGGCTTTCTTCAGGAGTCTCGCCCTGCAAAAGAATTCTGAGAAAGCGACAGTGATTGTTGGCAGGGCGCAACTGTGTAGTTGCGCTTACGTAAGACAGGTAGAGAAACGATGTTCGTTTCTTTTCGTTTCATCGGTCGAGAGTTAGTGACTCGCGAAAGTTTTGCTGACGTTTTTCTCATGAGTATCAATGCGCGCACATGTGTCCACTCATCAGAACTCGTGCGCATTTTCCACCGCGGATGATGCGCACGAGTGTGCGTGTCCTTGTATGAAAAAGTATAAGAAGTCAGCGTGCGGCTCACTGCTAAAAGCTCTCCTTCACATCTGCGTACATTGCGCTTACCAGGAAAGCTTAATGGGAAATCAAGGAACCTACGCATTTTCCTCCAGTCAATGAAACAGGCTGTGCTCGTTTCAGTGCGTCAATAAATCACGACCTGATTGAAAGTTCAGCAATTAATTCCAAATAACAATGTATTATACATAGCTTGCCAGCACGCGCATTGTAAGTATGAATGTGGACTTATGGCTGAAATCTTCATCTCTGTCTTATTCTGGAAAGAAAATAATACCTCGCAACACGAAACACGAATTTAAAAAATGCTGGGTTTAACGTTGCAAAGCTACGCCGCAGTTTATGAGTGGCGCTCTAGCAAAAGAAATCCGTACTATTGTTGTCTACGTGGAGTTCGTCAACGTGCGCCGAAATCCAAGAACATGAGCTTTTCTTTATTTCGGCTCCATCCAGATGTCGGCGCTGCGGCCAGGAGATGCGCCTACGATCTTTTCGTGCCCAGCAGCAAAAGAACACCATCACGGCAAAATAATTTAACAGCCTTATTCACATTTAAGGGTGTAAATTATTCTACAGTGATAGCCATTGAACCAATGCATTTTCCTACGTTTTGTCCTAGCTACAGTTTCATACCTGCGTAGCGCAGGCGAGAGCCGTGATGGGTGCGAAGCCATCTTGTACCCGCGGCATTCTTTGTTTCAACCTCAGCCGAAAGCAGTCACTTACTCGCTTTACCTTTTCTTAGAGCACACTCAAGCTCGAACCAATCAACCGCGACGTTGGGACGCTGGTGAGAGTGCGATTACAATTGGCTGGCGCGTGCAGTTTCTAGTTTGCAGGATTACTTGTCATTCAGTCACGAGACATGGCATGAAATAGGCAGACACGATCAAGTTGGTTAAAAGTTTAGTGGTCAGCAGAGTCACATACTCGCTACCTTACCACTTGATGAACAAGCTAGAAAGAGAACAAGCAGAAACAATACTAAGGAAGGCGTACAAAACGGCACTACACCTACCGAGGAATAATTCAAACGACAAGCTACTGCAGCTAGGAATACACAACACGTTCAGCGAGCTGGCAGAAGCGCAACTAAACACACAAATAGCGAGACTTTGGCAGTCGGCTACAGGAAGAATGCTCCTAAAGAGACTAGGATACTATACGAAAGGGGCAATAGATCGAGAGGCAGACATCCCAGCCAACGTCAGACAAACCCTCAGAATAAGTCCAATTCCACGCAACATGGATCCGAACCTACACGCAGCCAGAAGGCAGGCAAGGGCAGATTACGTGGAAGGCTACCTGGCAACACAGGAAAACACGGTGTACACGGATGCAGGGCTATACCCGTGGGACAAGCACACTAGAACACACAGAGTAGCTACGGCTGTAGTAGACTACATAGGAGAGACAATCAGCTGCGCAACCATAAGGAATTGCACGGTAGCGGAGGGGGAAGAGGTCGCCATAGCGCTTGCAGCGACCGAAGGTTACCGAAGTAACAGATCACTAACCATATTAACAGACTCCAAAGCTGCATGCAGGCATTACATGCAGGGGAGAGTCTGTAAAGAAGCCCCGCGAATCCTCCTCGGAGCAGGAACCCTCGGAAATAAAGTGAAACACAAAATTTTCTGGATACCGGCCCATACCGGGATAGAAGGGAACGTGAGAGCAGACAGTCTAGTTCGCGAGATCACATACCGAGCTGGACAGATAGAGCCTCTCGAGAACCATACAATGGTGGAGCCGACGTGTGCGGAAATATTAAACTACCATAGAGGGCAGAGAATCAAATATTCTCCGCCACACACACTACTTCCACAACAGGAAGCAGCCGACTGGAGAAGGCTACAAACCGGAACTTTCTATAATCTACACATGCTAAGTAAAATGTACCCGACACAATACAGAAACTCCTGCCCATGGTGCGGAGAGATACCAATTCTTTACCACATAACATGGGAATGTAAGCATAACTACACATTCCATAAACATAAAAACCCGAGTGTGGAGCAATGGGAGGGCCTGCTCACCAGCAGCGAGCTCACCGCCCAAAGGGCAATGGTGCAGCACGCGTGCGAAGTGGCCAGGCTCAGTGGAGCCCTGGAACAGGGGCACACCCGTGCTGAAGAGCCAGGCAGCAAGCGCAAGACGGCTCACCGCTAAAACCCTTGATAGAATCAATAAAGTTTTTCTCTCTCTCTCTCTCCACTGTTGGCACTTAGTACACATAGAAAAACATCACTGCATAGTTAGACTAAGATGCACTAGCGTTGTTTATTGCCAGCTCTATAGCATACCATATTCGAGAAATACGCGGACTTGGGCTGGTGTATTACAGTGCATACGGACGTGCAAAGGGCCATGAAAGACAAACTCTGAATTAGTTTATACTGATAATCTAGTCTTTAAAAACTCTATTTTCGTTTTTAAGCACCGTTATGTTGACCGCTGGAAGATAAAATGAAAGTAAAAATTCATATTTTCGAACTTCGTGCCGAAACAGCCAAGCCAGTACGTCGTTATGAAGTCATTAATTTTGAAGCACTGTTTTGGCCTTTCAGCAATTGTGGCTAAGAAAAATGTACGTGAAACTTGACACGCTCCATATTTGGCCATTTTAGAATACAACGCAGTTCATCTTTACCAAAAAAGTCGCAGCTTCTTTGGAAACGCGAACCATTGATTGCCATAGCAAATTAGTGAACAGCTATGCGAAGTAAGGATAGTAGTTTTATTGGCCGTACGAACTTGTAAACAGAGGAATACCATCTGGGTTAGCAAGCATTGTGTCACGCGCGCACAAGCAAACATGAACACGTCGCACTCGATGATCACAGAAACTCGCTGTCAAAACACTGGAATGAAAAAGCGTGGCAGCAGCAGATAGCAAATTGACCTTCGTGCTGCGTCTCGGGCATAAACGCGAATTAAGCCAAGAAAACACAATGCTCGGTGGAGTCGCTCCCCGTAGAAGATGGCTTTCAAGCTACAGCGGCCCAGGCGGGCGCGCGCGAGAGCTGGGGCCGCTCCAGCCACCCGGAGTAAAACGCGACCTCCTTCACAACCTGCCCCGAGAGCCCCACGCGCGACGGAAGACGGCGCCCTTCCTCACCTCTTTCCTCTCTTACGTGCGCGAGATTGAGCCGCGATCGCCGGCTCGCCCTCAAACGCTTTCACTCGCAAACACAGCATACGGCGCGTGGCGACGATTTTGTTGCCCTTGGACTTTATGCGGAATTTCATGGCGACACCCACGGCGAAGTCAGAAATGCGCCTGGTATGCCCATATAATTGCTGTCCGAATAAGAAATAATTAACTAGGCATGAAAAGACTACGTCAAAATGCCGAGTGGGTGAAGGAGTTTCAAAGCGGCGTCTCGTAACCCATAGTTTGCTTTTGCATATTGTCTGGTCATTCAAGATTTTAGAAGGGAAATTACAAAGCCAACTCGAATTACGTTTGACTTCTAAGAGCAGTTTGGGACAAATTATATGCATATATGCGCACCATCTCACCATCTCGTCATGTGGGCCCATCAGGAAAACTTCTGTCGCGATATTCAGGCCCCTACCCAATCCTGCGACAGCTTTCGGATGCGACGTACGAGATCGCTTTCGAACAGCCAGGCCTGTCGCCCGTACAGCCAAGGACCGATGTCGTTCATGTCTCCCGTTTAAAGCCCTACGTGCGTGCCTTCAACGGGCGCCATAATCACTGGCGCCGGGTCGGTGCTCTGATCCCGGCAGGGTAGTGTCGCGATGCACAACAGGACGTGCACACAAGAGACGATGACGAGGAAGTGTGGTTGTTGTTGGGGGGCTTCGCCGGCCGTGTTCTAGCGTCAGCTGGTGCGTTAAGCATTCGCCTTGCATAAACAACCTTCATGCTTGTCTTCTCCGCCTCGCAACAATATATATATATATATATATATATATATATATATATATATATATATATATATATATATATATATATATATATATATATGAGAGCGAGAGAGAGGAAAATGTCACATAGAGAAAAGGCACGCTATTTTTGCTTCTCTGCAAAGAGCACGACTTAGCACCCCGTATACCGAAGCGCTCATTAAGGCACGAGTGCTGTACCAGAAAGAGAAAAAAAGCGCAGTCGAAATATTCTTCAGGTGTCGTTAATTATTTTACGTGACTTTATTCGAAGGAATTGCACATGCCTGAAAAGCGGCCGTGGAGTGTCAGTCAGTGCTGTTTGCGGAAGAATGCTCTAGCACGCAACCGCAACGAGCCACACTGTGAACAATAATAATCTGTGGGCAGTGAGCCTTCTATCTCGTCCTCGGACAGATCTTACACTCCTCATCCACTGCTCTACGATGTTTGTCTATTCTTCTCCGCTCCTCAGACAGCCTGCCGACCCCATGGCGCATGAAAGTAGAGGACGTGTGTGAACTGCAAGCCATTTTCCTCACACTCTGATGCCTTTATCCGCAATCGGCTCTCACGACCCGGCGAGCTCGATCTACTTCCTCGGCCCATTTCATAAACGACTTAAATTTTCTCCACTTCTTCCCCACAGCCTTCCGCGCCAACTTCCCGCTTGTAAAAACCTCCCACGAATGCCACGGACGTCACAACGGCTGCGTTAGGGCAAAGTGAGAAATCGTTCCCCAGTCCCTGTATGTGCTCATATTTCGTGGCTCTCGCACTCTCCGAGCTTCTAGTTCCATTGTGATTGCTCGAGCTTGCTTTCCCAGGGCTGCCCTTCTTCCTTACGCGTTCAGCCGTGTCCGGAATCCGTGTTCTCTTCAGAGTCAACGTGCCTTCACGCTTGGCCTTACTTTGTAGCACGCTGAACGTCTCACTGCTGAAGCTCCCGTACGTGCTGTGCTCAAATGGGTCGGAAGTGCCATTTTCGTGTCCACAACGACTTCGGCATGGGTAGTGTGAGCTACCCGCAGACAAAACTTCCAGGGATTCTTTTGCATGCTCCACCCCTGCCAGCCGCCGGCATGCTCGCATGCTGTTTGAAGTTTTGCTCAGTTGCGTCTTCTCCACAGCTAGACTCATTTTTGGCCCTGTATTTTTACTGTTTTCTATTCAACACAGAGCCCTTTAAGCCCCATCCTTTATTGCTCAGCATTCACCCCCCATACCAACCTATCTTCTTTGAGCAAGAACATCAATGCAGCTCTGATTTTTTTCTATATTCAGTCTCTTTGGATGAAGTTGCATCGCGCAAAATATTTTATCCGAATTCTCTGGCGGTCAAGCGACGTTTTCGTGTTTGTTAACCACATGCATAAGTCTGCTATACGTGATCCGTGTAACGCAGCCAGCGGGCTCACCGTCCCGTTGCTGTTTTCGGATATACTTCGGCAAGACTCACTTCCTTATTTCATTTCTCGCACTGCTTCGCTTTTGCGGTCGAATTATATAAGTTTCATTTTTTTCCTAGAGCAATATGGCGCCGATTGTCGGTGTTTAGTCGTCCATCGAAGCCTGCAATCTCTTTGAATCTTCACGCGACAGCATACTTTGTGCGAATACTTAACACTGACCTTTGCTTGCCATATAAAAGCGCTCCTACGCAATTGTTTTTTTCTTTGATAAACGTTACAATTGAAGTTTGTAGCTTAGAGTTACTGACTTATTTATAACTGCTTGTGCAATTTTGTGATCTCATTCCTGAACAATGGTGCCAAAAAACATGCACTCGCCAAGAATAAAATAAAAATGCGAGACGGTGCTTTACTAAGTGCGTAGCAGGCTATCGATTTTACGTGTTACAGGAGTGCAACGTGCTGCCGAACTTCTGCTGCACGCACACGAGGGTCTTCCCAGCGAAGATGTCGGGCCGTATTTTCGGCAGCACGCACTCGAGGGTCTTGGCGGTGAACCTGTAGGACAGCATTTTCAGCAGCACGCACAGGACAGTTTTCGCGGCGAAGGTGTTTGGCGTCGTTTTCTCGAGAAGCAACTAAACTGTGCGCCCAGCTTCGAAGACGAACTGCGGCTTGTGCTGCTCTGTGCACAGTGGCCCGCTAAACCCGACGGTGCCTGATTGCAGCCGTGCGTGTAGCTCTACGAGTCGCTTCTTCAGCGGCAGTTCGTACCTTGCGAGGAGGCGCCATAACGCGTTGCGAAGAGGTAACACAGGTAGCGAAACTACATGGCGCATGTCACATCCTTTCATAAGCCTCACGATACGACGGGAATGGAAAGTTGAGTGTCCGAGGCACTCGGTCGGCAGAAACAGTTACAAGAACAGACTATTCAGTACCGCGCGACAGTCACTTCTTGTTCGCCATGTTTCTTCTAAATGGCGATATGTCTTTTCGTCATGGTCCTTGCCGCCTTAGAAACGCGGCATTTTTTCTCCTTTTGAAAAGTATGCACCATCCCAATGTGAGATATAAACGTGTGCATGCACGAAACATTAAAGCGCGAACCACTTCGATATATATGGCTTTATACGCATCACAATATGTAGCTGCAATGAAAAGTGAGCAAATATCGACGCTACGCGGCGCACCTGTGAAATCACGTGACTTCTCGCGCGCTAGGCGATAGTTGCGACGGACACCAGATACCGGCGGCGGCTGGGGTTACTCTCCCCAACCGAGACGGCTATTGGAATGAGCCCATAACAGCTCAAGCTCTGATAACAAGTCTAGGATGTCTAGTTCGCAAAAGTACAAAACTAAAACAAACTGCAGAATTCGAGAAACTACGTATTCCGCAACCACTGGCTCAAATTTTCATATCAGCTCTATTGCAAGTTTCGTACATGCATCTATCGCTGGGAACAAATCCGATGGTTACCGTTCTGGAGCTTTTCAACATTTCCGGGCAATATTTTGTGTACGTAGTGTGCTTCGAAATAGTTTCGCCTCTCGTACAAAAGCTGATCGCATCAAATCGACTACATAAGTGTGCCGCACGGGTTCGTCTTTATACAAAAGTATAAACGCAGTGCGTGTCGTTGAGTTCGCATAGGAAGGTACACTCTTCAATGGGGAAGGTGCGCGCACAAGTTGGCTTTCAAATACGTCTGCTGCACGGTAAATTCTCGTATCCGAGCCATCCATCAGTTCTCCCTCCTGCAGCTACCGTCACGCGCCAGGTGCTAAGCAAACCACTTTACAGTACATGTAGACACGACATCGAGCAATCATGGGGAGGCATCATGTTGAGGCAGCTCTTTCATCAAACAGAAAGCCTGCAGTGTGAGAGCTTTTGAGTGATATATGCAATCAGCACTTCAGTATTATTCGCGTCTATTTCGTGCCTGCAGAGGAACACAAAGCATGCGATGAAAAAAACGTAAGGGGGAGTGCCGATCTTGGTCCACTATTCGACGCTAAGCCAACCACCAGACAACAGGACCATTGAACATTTTAACAAAACTACCGAACACTATATGTTTATTTGATGGATGTGTTGGTGTGCACAGATATGGTAAAAAAATTCACCGACGATTACGATACTCTTTAATGCTAAATGTCAGCGCTAGTCTCTATGCGTTTCCCTTTAGTTAGTCAATATTAGTCAAAAGAAAGTGTTCATGCCCGTGTGCTAGGCTCTCGGCTGAGAGCGGCAGTATTGTAAAATAAAATAAAATAAATAAATAAATAAATAAATAAATAAATAAATAAATATTTTGTATTATGACTATACAGGTACACGGTTTATATCAGGAAGAGAATGCTATGAGTAGTGTGGCTGACCCGGACAATCTGTATCGTGCGGCATGTTGCAAACGGAGCGAGAGATAAAGACTTTTTTCCAGGTCAGACTAAGACCTATAGATATTACTTCTCCTGGAGGACCATGGAGAGCTTGCCGGCGAAGGCCACCGACGCCAACCACACTCGGCAGTGGGGTGGTGGATGGTTACGTTAGTGAGGAGATTGTAGGGCTGAAGTGCAAGAGAAAAGGATGTGCTCTACATTTGCGTACGTAGAGAAGCAGATAGGACACGATGGGTCGGAGCGGTAACGATACAGGTATAGGCGTGCTGGAGTGATCGAAGTGTTGCACTGGATGGCTCTGGGAGTGTGTACTTGGATAGCGGAGAGGAAAGGGTGTGATGACAGAAGAGTCTGCAATGAATACCGGAGGTGTTTACAGTGTTGCGTTAGAGTTTTCTCATAGAAGTGTGACTCGTGCGCTATGGGCGGTTAAGGCCATGGGATCACCGGCGCCCGGCTATTAATTTCGCGGGCTAGCTCATGAGAGCTGATTGCCAGTAATCTCCGCATGACCTGCCACCCATGCCGCAGTGACTAAAGCAGGGGAGAGAAGAAAGGGAGCGTTAGAAAGGTCGTTATGAAGATTATCGGGGATTCTGTTGTTGCGAAGAGCCCACATTGTCGCCATCGAGCCCGAGAAAAATGCGATACGGAGATGGAGGGAGAAGGCTGAGTTCTTGCGTTGCGTGAACTATCGAGGTCAATTCAAGGGATAGAGGGGAAGTAGGAAGTGAGAAGGGACCAGCCGTAGAAGTGAAGCGAACGCCGAGGAGTGCGGAAATTGTGGCACAAGCAGTGGATCTACGAGTTTGGCAATACGCTGCGTGAACGTAGCATGTGACAGTGTCAGATGGGAAACGGCCGTGGAACTGGGCGCGGCCTTGTGGTCCCTGATGAAGATTTGGGGTCATATTAGGCGGTACAGGGGGGGGGGCAAAGCGGAGATTGCTGAGAAGAGCTGGGATGCCACTTCGCCGCAGTAGCTATTGGCCCTGCGCAGAGCTGGATAAGCGGCCTAGTTGGCGATAATTGTGAAGGCGCAAAAGCTCTGCAAGGAGAAGAAATAGGCCTGTTGCGAACAGTTTGGCTGTGCATGCGTGTTTCAGGGGATGTAGCGCAGATTTATAGAGATTGTTTAGAGCCGATTGAATGCGAGGCATTTGTGTCTGCGTAAGTGTGCAGTATGGCAGAGAATAAAGGATTGTGTTCAAGGCAAAAGCTGCTACAAGTTTATTAGCTCTGCAGTCGTCAAGGCCGCCGAGTCGCTTTAGCACTCGTCGGATTAATTGAGTTACCTGGTGGCATGTGGTGATGGTGGACTGTATTGCTCGGGTGAAAAAGTAGTCTTCGAAGGGAAAGCCTAAAACAGGGCAGGATGACGTGTGGGGGATGGAAGTACCAGCGAGAGTGAGAAAAGGAGGAGGTTTACGGGCCATGAATACTTAGAAGTGGAAAAGAGCAGCAACTCATATTTATCTGAAGCCGCTTGCATACCGGAGTGGGAAAGGAATTGGGCAATGAGGTTGTGGCCGGATTGTAGTGTGAATTACACCTCCTCCGATGACGCGTGAGTATACCAAATGGTTATATCATACCCATAGTGAATGAACTGCAGGCAGGGAATCTCAGACAAGGCCTTTGCGAGATGGACCAGCTCGAAATTAAAAAGGGTTGGAGAGAGCGTGGCGCCTTAAGGTGTTGCGCGAGTGAGTGAGTTGGGCGGGGATAACGTGGTCCCGATTCAGAACTAAGCTTGTCGGGAGCGGAGGAGAGAAGAAACGTAACAGTAGAGTAGGGATCCACAGCCGGTGTCTTGGAGAGGGAAGAGTAGGGTATCGAATGCCTTGCGCATGTCCACAGTGACAAGTGCGTGAACTTGACACCTCGAAGGTTGAAAGCAAGTTTCCTGGAGAAGAAGAAAGAGTACTTGAGTAGACCTGTGGGGAGGGAAACCAATTTGATTGCATGGAATGAAATGAGTATTGTCGAGAATGTCCGTAAGACGTGCGAGCACCATGCGTTCCATGGTTTTCCCGACACAGGAAGTGAGTGAAATGGCTCACAGGACGGAGAAGGTATCTGCTATCTATCTTTTATCCCTGGAACTGGCTGCTCTAGAGTTGCCCGGTGGTAGAGGGCTCGGGCGAGCTCGTGAGCGGCTTCGTTGGCTGGGACTTCTTCATGGGCTGGTACCCAAATAAAAGTTATGTCCCTCCTGGGAGCTTTTTTGAGTAGAATGTGGAGGGCTCCTTCCGAAATTCTCCCTTTGTTAAAATTTCGGATAGCTAATTTGTTATCGCATAATATTACTCCCGCTTTTGTACCCGCACACGCAAGCGCTACTGCAACCTCTTCGGCTGTACAGGCGTCCTTCGTGCACATGGAGCACGCTATCTTAACGCACCCGTCACCATCAACCACCGTCGATACCGCAGCCCCGTCTCTGCCGCAAGCGGCATCCACCTACGCTACGTTAGGAGCCGGTGTGTTTTTAAGTTTATTTACTAGAGCCTTAGCCCTGTGAGCTCTCCTCTCTTTGTTGTAGATAAGATGCATATGTTTCGGTAGGGGGGCGATTCAGAAGCGTTTACGCACGTCCAACGGAATGTCTTTCTTGTCAGTCGGGGCACCCCTGTGGCATTGAATTCCTACCCATTCCATGATTTTTCTCCCTGTTTTAGACTGGCCTAATCTTTCCAACTGAGACACTCGTACTGCCTCAGTGAGTTCAACTAGCGTGTTGTGAATCCCCATCTTGAGGAGGAGGTCTGTCGAGGTCTAGTCTGGGAGCCCTAGGGCTCTCCTAGCGCTTTTCCTAATGGTCACATCTATTTTATCCTTTTCTTCTCGTTTAAACAGAAGATACGGTGTGGCATACGCTATACGGCTGGTAATGAAGGCTTGCATGAGTCTGAGGAGGCTGTTCTGTTTGAGGCCCCTGCCATTGAGTGAAATTCTCCTAAATATCCCCGTGACCTGCGCCGCGTATCCTTCTAGCTTTTTGATCGTCGTGAGGTTGCATCCATTTCTCTGGATATACATGCCCAGAATTCTTATTTCCTCCACCTTGGGAACCTCATTTCCGTTTACGAAAACAGTGATGGGTCTGCTGCTTCCAGCGTGTCCCCTTTGATGTTTGGCTCAATGATTAACAGCTCCGATTTCTGTGGCGAGCGCGCCAAGCCTCTGCTGGCCGCATACTCTTCCACCATATTCGCCGCTATCTGTAGTTCAAGTTCGATGGCTGCGTCACTCCCACTGTTAACCCAGATGTTGATATCATCCACGTACATGGTAAATTTAATCGATTTAATCTTATTGAGTTCCGCCGGGAGGCCCCTCATCGCTATGTTGAATAGGAAGGGTGAGAGTGCAATGACGGGCCCGAGGCTTATGGGGATGGCAGCGGAATTCGAGTTGATGTTAGTACACGGAACGAGCATGCCGGCGAAATTGATCAGGGCGGATTTCGTGTTTACATGAGGCTGGTCAGGAGGACCAGTAGTAACAGTCTAAACAGTAGTAGCAACAGTCTAAATCACGCAGTTCTTCAGGGGTGGCATCAGGGGCGATTCCGTGAATAACCCTGTGGCACGAGTTTGTGGGAGCTGCGAGCTATGGAGCCACGGCATAGGTGCGACCACCTAGCGTGATACTCTCAACTCGGAGAAGGCCGCTGACGAGGTCAATGTGGTGGCTCTTGAGAACGGCGAGGCCGTTGCGATCACATAGATGGACTGAAACGTACCCACAAGTATGCGCCGGTAGCTCTGCCGCTCATATGAAAGCTGGGAGAATGTCCAGCAGTTCTGCGGGGGCGGCGGAAGGTTATGCTGGCAGTTAAAAAGCGACCACAGGAAGGTCAAAACTTTGGCGGGCAGCAAGTCGAGGATTTCGGACTTTTCCGGGCGTTGTCTATTTTCCTTCAGGGTCATTCGACCCGTAAGCGGTTGGAGTGGAGGTGGTATGTGACGCCGACGTTTCGTCAGGCATGCCTGAACGCAGCGGTGGTTGGTTATGGCTAGCTAGGCCATCACCGCTTCGAAACGAAATGGCAATACTTTTTTGCCAAGAGATTGTTGGATGAAAATAATTCTGTCGGAATGAAGCAGGTGACTTGCCGGTTCCGAAGAGCTGCGTATTTTAAGGATGAGACAATTTCTGGGATGGTTTCGGTGAATGATACAGAACACGACACGAATACCACATTCCTCCTTGAGACATTTCCTGCGTCCGAACGAAGCGTGGCGCGACTTTCTCACTAATCAGGAGACCACGAAAAGCGGCCCATCTGTGACGCGTAGGCGGGATTCGCAGCAGCTACCGCACGCAGATATCTCCTCATGCTGCGCTTTCTTTCGATGTGTCTGACGCACAATACTCCTGCGCCATATGGCAGTCATCGTCGCCGAGGAGCCCGTCTTGCGCAGCACTACGCTTTTTGTCTCACGCTTTTGCCATATCGCCTTCCTCCGCTTTCCGCCACAAGGTTCCGCTCCACCCCCCCACTCCACTTTCCTCCTCGCACTACCTTCTCTATCGCCGTCTTTCCTTTCCTGCTGCGCTCCACATTCGCTCTTTCATCCTTCCCTGTGCTCGTTCGCTCGGTTACGTGGGGCGCCGAAGCACACCGAAGCTCAACGGAACCGAACAGCAGGAACAGAAACCCAAGAGCTGCGCTCTAAAATTTGCCGTTCGGCACGAGAATCCAAAATAGGTGGGATAGCTATAGTCCTCACTATCCAGTGTATTACATTTCAAAGAGTTCCAAGGGTGAGAGACGACAAAGCCATGAATATGAAACATTTACGCTTATACCATCTTCGTTTCTTTTCTGAAAGTGCTTTATAAACTTAGCGCGGCTCCGCGGCAATATGGGAAGCAGAAGCAGTAACACTGCGCTTTCGTGCAGCGTTCGTGGCTAGTAATTTGTGCATTATACGGCATTTCTGAAGCCACAACAGGCAATGATGCAACGAAACAGGACGCAATTGTGTGAAACGCACGCAAAGTTCCTACTGAGAATAGTGGTCGCTGTCAGAGCCTGCTGTTTTTGCTGTGATTTCAACGCGAGACAAGTCAGTGGCCTCTCTATACCTACGTGACTTGTTTACGTATAATCTAAACGTCGCTTCTTATTCTCGTATCCTAAAGTTGCTCGCATGATGTAGTAACTGTCTCAATGGCACTTGAATGCACCGTAGCAGCCCTTAAGGTTCTTTACTAGACGAGGCGGCGCATCGTTAACCGAATGAGCAGCGCATCATTCGTCTTCAACAGATTCAACGCGCCTAGCAACCCCTTTCTATAACGTTCAGGAGAGACCAAGAGGAGGTATTAATTTTGAGATGGCTTAATTACGTGGCGTTGAATCACCTTCCAGCCATAAAGTTTTTTTCCCTGTCTCTACTGACACAACGTTATCTCAACCGTCCAGTGTAGTCCTCGTTCTCACGCATTTGCAACACTTTCTGCTCTTTCGCGCGAATCACGTAACCTACAACAGAAACTGCCGCTGGCACCGCAGTTGCCATCCAAAAGCAATTTCGTTGATGGTTCGCCGACTTCGATGCTTGCGGGCATCCATCCCACTGAACGAACGCTTCCGGGCGGCCTCAGTACGGCGCCACTCGGTGTCCCGCTTAGGCCGTGCATCTTAATTTAATCCCCTGGGAAAATAAGAATTTGCGACCGAGTGCGAAACTTCCTTGCCAACACACCTTTTTCACGCCGCATTTAGATTGCCAGTTGTTTCCCACAATTACTATGCGTTCCTTTGTTATTGTCGTCTTGTCTTCCGTAGGTTTCTTGTATTCCGCTCCCGCATAGTCGCACCCGTTTCGGGCGCCCGCGGCACTCACTTTGCGGGGGACGCGCCTAGAAACTTCTATTTCAAGCCGCGGGCGCTTCTACGTGCGTGCATACAGAATCCGAATTTGCTATTCGAAATTCGTCAGCGCCGCTTTCGCTGAGCGGTGCTTTGCCGGTTCTTCGCAGGCTTCACGTCATTCTCCTTTATTGGACCATCGGTTGCTGCTCCAATATTCGCGACTGTTGCGTTTATGTTGAATTACTAGGATAAGAACGAGAAGAAATTTAGCCAGTAATTATGCATGGCACCACAATCTTCTAGAATTTATTCTTTTCTGTCTACGCTATGTCTTTTTCTATTTCGATTTGTCGTCAAGAAGTTTACACGAAATGCCAAAAAATCTTGGAATTTTTCCAAGTAACATGAGGGGTTGCTCCTTTTTCATTGGCGCACGGAGATAGCCAGTTGTATTTGCCATTATGACTTGAAAGGAGTGTGTATCGAAGTGGGTCGATAACTTGAGAGGATAGAGCTGCTTTGCTTAGGGCCCTCTGTTCTAATGCTAGCATCAGACAATCTGATCTACGTTTATTTATTGAAGAAAAAGGCTTTCTTAGGGACTTATCACTCCTTTTCCGCATCGGGTACGTTTCAAACCTGTTTCGTAGGCCGATCGCGGAGATACTAAAGAATGCAACGCCAGTAAAATTGTATTACTTGCAGGTTTGAGCTTTGATATTGCTTCGTCAACTTAATATTCAATAGTCTGAGCAGTTTTAAGATAACAGACATGCGCTGTCAGTGTCACGTTTCATGACATTTGTTTGTTGGCCGTCATTCTAAAGTTTCGCCGTCACTACTACGTGACAATGTAGAAGAGATGGTACTCTGGCCTGCAGCTTGGAGGACACAAGGAGATGGGGTTATGCTGTGGAAGAGTAGTAGTATTTGCAAATGGTGAAAAATTCGTATACCCAAGGCAAAAGCCAAGAATAGGTTATATGTGACACTCGGCGGTCAACTTGACCGCGAACCAGTCCAATCCGCTCTTCGCAGCCGTAGGCATGTTTTGCATGCAATATAGTCTGCTTCGTAGTCCCAAACTACTAAACGAGATACTTCACGGTGGCGAAGTATCTCGGTTGAAAGAAGGTTCTCTTTTTTCTTTGGCTTTTCAGGCATCCTCTATTATGACCCCCGCCTGTGACGTGTGCTTGCATCTGTGCTTGTCAAATGCGGCGGGTCGTCATAATCGCACACACAAATGTTTTCCGATAGAGCACACGAAAAGAAGAGAAACAAACTGCGGTTGTAGCAGCCCACTGCATATCGGTGTCCCCATATTTAGGAGCCGTGGTAAAAAATTGCCCAGTCGTAGCTTCTCAGTGAGCCCTGCAGAGAAACGAGATGGGTACGCCAGCGAGCTCCCGCCCTACAAATGTAGCCTTAACGCCAAATTTTGCGATGATACATTCCTTTGAAATCGTCGCAGTTGTCGCGCTTGCTTCGGCCGTCCGCTACTCTCCCTTCGTGCCTGCCCTTACCCCCAGCCCTCTTCCTTTCTTTTCTTTTTGCCGCCTTCTTGTGGTGTTTGTGGCAAAGTGGACGTAAGGAATGCCCATTCGATGGCTCAAATCTTCGGTTGGCAAAAAGAGACGACTGCGTCCCGGCTGCTGCATCCAGCCATCACCACACCCAACACCACTTTCCCCACTCCCTCGTCAAGATCGTTTGTTGCCACTGCCAACAGCTGAAATTTAACAGAGCTTACGGGACACGCAAACGAAAACCGAAACAACGCAACGTTCAAATTGTTGGGCCTTTCCAGCGCGCGCGTGCAAGCGCGGAAGGCGGCCAGAATTTACGGCCCGCAGCGCCCATTTATCGCTGGTGTCTGCCTCAGCATGTAAGTGATGGCGGGCAATTTAAGGACGCTGAGACGCAGACACACACACGTACTTCCGGTCTAGCGCAGGTTTCGCGTTAAGCGAGCCAACAAGAAACAAGCCAACGACCGTCAGCTGGCGGCAGAGGGGTGCTGCGTTGGTTTTCGCGCAGCACTGCACCAACGCGTTTGCACCGTTTCTGTTCAGATATAAGACTTGAGCTCTTTTCACTGCTAGCTTTATCACGGACAACCGATGCAGGAAAAAGGAAAGTGTACGATAAGTT
This sequence comes from Dermacentor variabilis, assembly GCF_050947875.1. Taxonomy (NCBI): domain Eukaryota; kingdom Metazoa; phylum Arthropoda; class Arachnida; order Ixodida; family Ixodidae; genus Dermacentor; species Dermacentor variabilis. Next base: position 95,234,949 of record NC_134572.1, on the reverse strand, counting down.
CGCTTTTGATGGAATGCCGGCGATGGTCTGAGTGCTTCGCCACGTGAATTCGTGGAAAAACGAGAAGCCTGCTGTTTTGTGGCACTTCCTGCAGACCAACAACGCGTGGAAAAACGGTAGCTGCTGATAAAAAGCAGGCCCGCCACGTGTATACCGAAGAAGAGGTGTACGCGTCGGGTTCCCAGAAGCGGTGTGGTTCAAGGGGCAGTGGTTTAAAGATTTGTGTTCTCTTATGTTGGCTGCACGGAGCACCATTCGTCGTTATTTTTTCTGGATTTTTTAACGGAAAACTTAAGCTACACAATCGGTCGGATGTTTCAGCGACAAGGACCACCACGTCTTTGTTAGCAATGACAGGAAGTGGCACGGTTTCAGAGAGGGACATTGATATTTAAATAAAAAGAGAAGAAAAACAAACCAGGCTTGTACAAGATACTCTGAAAATGTATCTGAGATAAGTTACCAATTTCAATGTGAGACGCATATTTAGAAAGCGGTACTATATTCAGAGAAATATCTAATTACTGTAAAGTGTGCTGAAAAATTATTTCGTCACGTGTAAAACATAAATAAAGCATGTTTTCCTCTGAAGTTGAAAAGAAAATAAATGATTGGGCTTAAAGGCCCATATCAACCCACGGCCTATAAAAGATGCCGTGTGGATAGACACTAGAAAATAATTGTGGACTAATTTGGGAGTATGATGCAGCAACTTGAATAGAATATTTGAGTTACTAACATGTCTCCGTAAAGCTTTGTTAAATGTGGCCTTCGGGAAAAAAACGGTTGCGGCGATGAGTACACGCAATGACATACACACATACGTATAAGTGTATACATGTTTACTTATATGAACCTAAATGAAAATTTCGCGTCCTTACTGCCACCGACAGCTACTCGTCGCAGGGCCAAGCAAAAAAGAAAACACAAATACTCAAAAATACTAGAGCTAGTGAAATATCATTAACGTCTGCGAAATTCCACCTACTAATAAGGAAATCCGCAGAAGAAAGTGAAACGGCACTCAGGGATTTCCGTAAACAAGTGAAAGCACAAGGAAGTCCGAGGACACGCAACAACGAAATCACTTTTGCAGACGAGACGGATGACGTTCATAGCAACATCACACAACACATAAGTACGACAAGAAATTGAAACATGCGCAAAACATATAGGATCTGTTACGTTTAGAGAACCGTAATAGTGGACTCAGACACTACCGTTCAGTATGAACTGTAGATTGTTACATTTCGAGAAAAAAAATAATTTTTATGGAACACACGCTTATTTTTCTTGCGCCCCTGTTGGGCATGGTCAATTATTTTGTTCAGCGCTAAGGACCGGCGCTATAGCACCAATAAATAAGGTAATAAGGTAAGGCAATAAATAAATAATAAATATTGTGTCACAGTATTGTCGCGTGGACATTAGAGAATGAGGTGTTGGAAATGTTCGTCAGGATGGCCACCACGGCACTGCAGAGAAGTGGCGCATTCGATCCAGCGCAAGAAGTGGCAAGATGTGTCAAACCACAAACAACCACTATAAAGTTACAAAAGTGCTATTGCGGCTTTACTTTGACTTTTTCGGGTCCTTTGTTCTTGTCCAGCAACGAGTAAAAGTTTCCACACTGAGAATGGATAAAAGCTTTCGGTAATTACTTTAGCTAGATCAACATTGTTGTCATGTTTAGCTTTGTCTCTGTGGATAGTGACCATTAGCAGGCCGAGCCTTGCTTTGTCATTTTTTTCAACGTTATACCGCGGCAGCGCGACATGAGAACTGAGAGTGCTGGCAGGAAGATGGAATAGAGTGAGCACTGGTGGGCATCATGCAGGCACAGGCTCGTCTCCATCAATCATCATCACCAGGTGCTTCAAGGGAATGTATTACAAGCATTTCCATCGCTAATGAAAATTTTTAAAAGATTCAGCTGAATTGTGAAAGTAATACCTCAGGTCCATTTGTGCCGCTGAAGAGCCGATGTGAGAGATTGCTTGTTCTCTATTTTTTTTCAAACTGTTGCAGCCTTTTGGATAAACATTACCCGAAGAATCAGTACGAACGCAAACCACGGATACACATAAAGAAAACATCATTGTCTGTCATCCTAGACATTCACAGAGTACCTGCCGAGATGAATAATGAAACGGCAGGAGGGTCACCGAACACCTGTAGTGACCCAGACGTGGAAGAAGGCGCTGCATTGTAAATTAACAGAATTTATTAATAACATACCCCGAGCTTTTCGCGATCGATGGAAGGTGACGGAGCGAGTCCTTGCCTGCGCTGTCGAGCGTCTACTTCTATAGCTTGGGCAACAGAGGCACAGTTTTTCAATAGACGCAGGTTAAGAAACGAGTGATGTGAACTTGGCATTACCCTGAATCCTTCACCCGGCACAGGAGACAGGAGTTCAGGTTAGTCCTTGACCTTACTACCAGAGCAGTGTTCCCACTCGGTTCAGAGGTTGTTTTAACGTAGCCTCGTATGTAAAAGAGCTAATTATAAAAGCTCTAAATCTTGATGGCTTACTTTTTGCGGTATACCACTTTTCTATCGACTGCACAAGGAAAAGTGAATTATGCCTTGCAGAAATTTCTTGGAACTACGAGAACGAAACGTTTACCGGTGCCAGCCAAAAAAAAAATCCCATGTTCAAGGGCTACTGTCACCCTTTACTGTTTTTCAATTCTGTTAGTCATTTGTAGCGTATAAATAAAATGCTACCTTTTGACGGCATGAATATTTGAAATACGTAGCACACTCCTAAATTCACAATTCAAATAAAAGTATGAAATTAAGTATTTCCATGCATGAATGGTCGAATATCATGGTCGTTACACATCCTGCATGCAGTGGGAATGCTTTTTAGATAGCCTGATTGTTCATCAAGAACAACGAAGGTCATTTCTGACGTTACCCCGGCTGGATACAGCGGCGCGTGCCAGCGTCCGTCAGGTCGCTCTGCCAGATCTGATGGTCGAATGGTGGTTCTAATACACAGAAAGAGAGAATCAATGAAAAGCAGGTCGTGAATTGACTGCAAACTGAGCACCTTATTAGGCCTATACAAAGGTATACCTAGTCAAAAGATTACAAAAGCTAAGCAAATCCTTAGCAACGGGACCTACCCTTTGGGAAGGTTATATAGACACATCGGCATTTATGCGTGCTTGCGCGATATTCATTTTATCACTGAAAACAACTTGCATCATCGTATGTTGCTCTGACAACGTAAAGCTTGTCGTGTGAGACAACGTAAAATTTACTTGCCGTAGTGAAACAAGTTCACAGTGTGGCCAGCCGGTCGTCAATTATTTCCGACTTCTACCCGTACACGTTGAAAGTTCCACTATTTGCTGCAAATAAGACAAGTGCGTCAACCACACCTCGAACAACTTCAGCGATGAAGATTGTGCTTATATATCGTGAGCACAAGTAAAACTCATTGAATCTAGCCTTACTCATGCGCAGTTGCATATGTAGGGATTTAGTTCGTTTGTTGTTTTGTGAGCGTCATTTATGCACTTCTCTTTTGAACGAACCGCTTACTTCAGAATCTTCGTTCTCACCATTGCTGCCATTCCTTGATGATCGTTCACAAACTCGCCTACATCTATTGTACTATAATCTTAGAACATTTAGTAGGGATGAAGCAGGCATTCGTTACGCCCGATTCCATTGCTTTATTTATCAACTGCCGTTAGCGGTCAGTCGTTGCCGATGATAATGTCAATGGAAGAAAGCGCAAACCACTGACGAAGCGTGATAATATGTTGCAATGGAATAGATTGGTTAGATTATGATGGCCATGGTTCCGTAGCGAACGTTTTCGGCGTTCAACCACATGTATACGAAATGAGACAGTGGCATAATGGGTACACTTTGATTCCAATATCTTTTCCCTGCTGATTATTACCTTGAAGCCTTTCGCGTATTACAGGGCAAGATAGAAAATTCATAGCGTTGCTCAAAGTCGAAATGCGCACCAATATTTCAGTCGCCACAAGCGTGAGGACATAGCCCGTTTTCGAAATTTATGCGTATGTTTTCTTACGCTAGAGTTGTCATGGTATAATTTCCCGTCCTTCTTTGCCCGGCAATAAATTTTCTGAGCAGTCTATTTTTTCGTGTTTGAATTTTCCAATTTCACTATACAAGAAGGCGTCATTCGCCCTCACAGAATTACATATGTAGATGACTGATCGTATTTGTTAAAAGTGTTGGCACTAGCATTGGTGGATAGTAAAGAGCGAAGGAGGGGGGTTCAATTGAAAAATTCATATACATACTGATTCATATACATTCAGAGAAAGAAAGTAGGAAATAAACAAATGAAAAAACGAAAAACAAAGCCAGGGAGCATGTATTTAGAAACTGTACATAGAGAAAGGAGAAGGCTCTTAGCGTGAACCGCGACTCTTGCGCAGAGCTTGTCGCAGATGCATCGCATCAGGAACATTTATGAGGTTTGTGTTAAATAGTTCGCACTATAACAAGCACAACTAATACTGAAGCTTTTATTTTCGGCCTTAGTGCTAGTGATGATACCAGCAGTGCTTTTGACTTCGCTTGTTTAACATTAGAGCGCAACTATTAATGACCCGTTCCGGCGGCTAGAATCATGGTCGGTGTAATCGAGCGAACGAGCACAACAGCGAAAGAGGAAAGAGCGAACAGCGATGGAGACGCTAGCCGTGAACGGCGGACACCAATGAGAGCGGCCAATTCAGTGACGTGCTTGCGGGAAACTGATTTCATGCGGACCAGCCCGATCGGTCTATATAATACCTATATAGGTCTACATAGCACCTGAGAATGAGAGATACATTTCTTAGATCTGGAGAGGCTTGCCTAGCGGCATGCGTAGCATGATTAGCTGAAGCAGGCTCGGTGGCTATTTGTTAACGCCATGATTCAAATGAAATGCCAACAGAAGCCATTCGTCATCATAAAAGTTTATAAGTGTTAACACGTCAGCGGTCGAGATTTCTTTCTTTAGATGCTGGCCTCAGCAGTAAACATTACTGTTTTCAATATGTTCCAATATATGTCACTACTGAACATATTAGGTCACATAATAAGGCACTCCAACATTCTAACAGGTTCCACGAAACTGATTTTGTCCTCGAGAATATAAGGCAGTAAATGAAGAGACATCTGTTGATTTGCATGACCGAGAAATGAGGCTTCCACATTCAGCCCATGAAGCTTTCATTTAGCTTACTTCTGCATATGGGCAGCCATTCTAGTGGTTTGTGTCATTCAATTTGAATCCAAATTCATTCAAGGCTGGTATGCTCGGGGGCTGGATTATGAGTGATACACCTTTAGTTCTCGAAGTTTCCACCATGTCACGTACAAGGCCCTCATTCCTTTTAGTAGTTCTAAAGCCATATCTTTAGATAATGGGGCGGGGAAACACCTAGTCTTCTCGAGCTCTGAATTAAAAGAATTCGCGCAATGAACTGATGCAGTTTAAGAGGGAGATCCCTGCGTGCTATTCATCTGGATAATGAATTTCCTAAGACGACATATTGCAGCTGCAGAAAGAAGTCTAACTACTTGAACCGGAAAGTACGTTGTGCGCAAAGGAATGAGCGACATTGTATTGCGGCTTTTCATCCGCAGTAATGTATTGCTCACAGGCGATTCCGTTACGTGGCATAACGCTACGAGAAGTCATGAGATGTCGCCACCAGGGGCGTACGTAAGTCAAAATACAGGGGTCGGTTGCACATGGGGCCACAGATCCCGTGGCGATTGCCTCGATATTCGGGAAATCCATCGCCATACCACAAAAAACAAGGAAAATGCACTGCAAAACAGCCGGGCTATGTCACCCCCGGCCTTAAATGAAATTAAATTATGGGGTTTTACGTGCCAAAACCACTCTCTGATTATGAGGCGCGCCGTAGTGGAGGACTCCGGAAATTTCGACCACCTGGGGTTCTTTAACGTGCACCTAAATCTAAGTACACGGGTGGTTTCGTCTCAATCGAAATGCGGCCGCCGTGGCCGGGGTTCGATCCCGCGACCTCGTGCTCAGCAGTCCAGCACCATAGACACTGAGCAACAACGGCGGGTACCTTCGGCCTTACGTTCTGCCCTTTCAAAGCAGAGCCATCAGTTTTCTGGCTGGCTTCTCCGGAAAAGCCTGTTACGAGACATGCCACCATTTCCAGCTCGATTCACGCCTTGAATAGCGGGAATGTGGTTGGATATACTTGCTTCTACCGCTTCAGTCACTGGCCGTTGGTGTCGTTTTACTTTTCTTTTGCGACCACCGCGGCAACGGTATTGCTCATAGACACGAGCGAACGACGCACGACGGTCGAAGAGTGACGAAGGAGCACGAAATCTGGTTTCTGCTTCGTGTAAAACCTCAGACATTTCCAGGGAAACATAAAAGATATATACAAGGCAAAGTTTAGAGTGCTAAAAGAACAAAGGACGTAGAAAAGGAGCACAGACCACGTGTTTTTTTCTCTACATTGTGCGTGTTTATAGTGATCCAAGACTTTCTAATAATGCATTACGAATTAGCCCCCACCTAGCAATCCTTTCTATATATAAGGAAAATGCTGAGGTGCATCTTGAAAACAGAACAAGTGTTGTTTTGTCTTATTTTCCATCGCATATTGACGCATTTTGTTTCGTCATTTCCTTTTTTTTTGAATGCCTGTACATTGCTTGCTGGGACTCATAATAAATATTTTGGTTTCATAAATCCGTCGCGTTCATTTATTCGCTCCTTCTTAACCACTCCTAAGTAACGAAGCACAAACAAAAAGAGATCACACCCAACTTCTTTGAAACAATGAAAGCCCTTTGACAATGAGACATCTTTTATCACATTTAAAATTTCGGAGACAAATTGAAGGTGAAAAAGTCTGCAGCAGAGCATTTTCGCTCGGACGTAGGCTTAGGAAGAAGCACAAAGTCACTTGTTTGATCTGCGGCTACGGTGGCCGCATTTAGGTGGAGCTGAACTGCAAAAACAAAAACTCTCGCGTACTATACGGTGTCGGCGCACGTGTGGTAGAGGTAAGTGCTGAGCCTCCGTCTCCGACGTACCTCAAAGCCGATGTGCTGCTCTGGTGCCTTGAAATCCACAATTTACTTCTCTTTAGGGCTTCTCATTTTGTTCGTATGGCTTTGAATGCTGACCTTCATTATAATCGTGTACTTTTTTTTCGAATTCTCATACACATTATATGGAACACTTATAAACAAGGCAATTATGTATGCATGAACGCTCCCACACAAAAACAAACAATTCTAGGGTTTTACGTGCCAAAACCACATTATTCCTGCTATGAATGAGGGGGGTACTTCGGATTAATGTTGACCTCGTAAGGTTGTTCAAAGTGTTCCTAAATCTAAGTAAACAAGCGCTGTGCATTTAATCCGCATCAAAATGTGCTCACCGTAGCTGTGATCGTACCCGCGACCTCGAACTCAGCAGCGCAACGCCACCGCCGTTGGGCTTGCGTTGCTGGTAACAAATACACAGTTTATGCGTACTATGATGATAGCTTTGCATGCTTAAGGCTACTGCAGACCGTTGGCAAGGTGCAATCTCGGATTTATTTAACGCTAACTCATGATAATTCAGCAAGTGTTCTTGTCTCACCCGCTACTAAAACCCCACAGTCATTGAAAGCGAAATGCATTCAAGCTCTTCTGTAAGGGCTGTAGACAGATTTTCTTATACACGTTTGTCTCTCGGTAGACATACTCTATTGACAATAATGTCATGCCAGAAACAATAAGCTCATGCCAGAAACATTTTATGAAGGTATAGCAGGAAATCGAGCTTCAAACTAAACTCTTCGCCTACAACGCGGCGACTTTTTTCGCTATGTCTGAAGCAGGCCGAACGCATATAGCTTGTATCTAGGCAATATCGGAGGGTGTCCAAGTTTCGAAGATCTCACACTCAGGTGCTCCCGGTACTTCACTATAGGAAAGATAAAACGAAAATATACACCCTCCTGACACATGCATTTCGAGGAATGTAGTTCAGACAGTGCAGTGCATAAGAGGGAAGAATGGAATGGAAGCCGCCCGTCGCCACAAATGAACGGACTCCTTGGCTCTTCTGCGGCTTTCACTCACATGCCAGCGCAGGCTCGAAGCAATTACCGGCTCTCCTTAAAGGCCTCTCGTCTCGGTCTTGCTTTACTGCATGGTACCTTGGTTTTTCTTCGTTTATATTATATTCTGTGCTTGGATAAGTGGTTCTCACTGATATGGACCTTCGGTCTCGGCTTGGCTGCCTCTGGCCAATTCACACGTCAGACAGTCGCGAGGCGAAGTGAAGTTACATGCAGTGCAGTCGCTTAACCATTGCTATAGTGAGGTATCAATCGGTTAACAGTCATAAGGGGATTGTTCTTAAACATGTATGTCAGGGTGGGATTTATTCAGGACTATATAAAGCCATCAAGCCAATAGGCAATAACAGACCCCATTGTCGCGTTGTGTGGAATATGCAGCTGTAAATGAAGGCCTTAAAATAAAGATAGCGGCAGAAAAAAATACTATAATTATAAGAGACTAACTCTGAGAATCATTGCTTCTCTCAACACCAGACGCATCTTCTTCTAGTCTGCAGGTTTTGTAGAGAAAGCTTTAGGTGCTTTATGTCTCCATAAATAATCCAGTGGATTGTGATCCGGCCATACAAGCATTGTTATAAAGGAAAACGAACTGTTACATACCCGCCAATGCATTGTTTTAGCATGGCAACCCACCAGCAGTATCCAGCGCCAGATACTCTAAATAGGTTGCTGTTTTAACCGATGAGCCGCGATGACTAGTCATCGTGGTGCAACTGTGAGAGTACAGTATACGAAGCATTCACCGACAGCTGCGAAAAGTGATAATAAAATTGTTGAATAAATGCAGTGTCATATCTTGCTAATTGTGACATCTTGCTAATTGCTGTAGTGTCACATCTTGCAGTTGCTTGCCACAACGTGCTGGTTCTAATGTATTTTTTTAATGTCCACTGTAACCAACTTTTCTTTAAAAATGTGCTTGCTCGGGAGAATATACATGTTTCAAAGCCCACACAACAGGGTAGCGCGAAAAGAAAACAAGGACGGAGAAAGGTATAGTAGCGATCAATAGTATGGAAACCAATAAAGCCGCGTTTTCCTTTTCTTTGTCGCATTCTAGGCATTAGGGCTGAAATAAACAGCGCACGCGAATGCGCGCTTGTTTGCCCAAAACTATGTAATAAACTAATCCCAGGCCACGGAACTGTGCTTCGATATATTTTGATGTTTTGCTTGTGCCGCGGCCCCCAAACTATTGATCGCGACTCTACGTACACAAGACGAGTGCGAACTTACAACTATATTTTCGAACATGACAGCGTGCCTATATTAATACATATCAGGTCAAGACGGGCCCGGCAATATTGATAAAGACTTTAGGCACTCCGTTGTAATCCGCAAGTCGTTACTAAGTTTTGTCGCACGTATTGACCTGATGTGCATTCGTATAGGCTGGCGTTCATGTTCTAATTATAGTTGAAAGTTTGCGCCCGTCCTGTCTACGTACCTTTCTTCGCCCTTGTTTTTTCGCGTTGCCCTGTCATGTGTTCGAGTGAGTGAGTGAGTGAGTGAGTGAGCGAGCGAGTGAGTGAGTGAGTGAGTGAGTGAGTGAGGGAAGAAACTTTATTGCAGGTCCGGCGAGGACGCGAACTCGTCGCACACCCGGCTAGTCCCACGTCGGGATCGGCAGGTCTAGCCCAACGGCCCGGTCGCGGGCACGCCGGACAGCCACGATTTGCTTTTCTAGAGCGGGGCTACGCAGAAGCGAGTCCCACTCGTCCTTGATGAACTTGGGGTATGTGGACCCGCACTCCCAGAGCATGTGCGCTAGAGTGGAGGTCTGCCCGCAGGAGGGGCAGGCGTCGTCGCGATACACGTCCGGGTAAGCCTCGTGGAGAACGGACAGACACGGATACGTGCTTGTCTGCAGAAGTCTAAGCGAAACGGCTTGCGCCCTATTCAACATGGGGTGAGGGGGTGGGAAGACTCTTCCAGATATGCAGAAGAACTTCATAATCTCTTTGTGAGTAGCGGGAGCGTCCCTATGGCCGTAGGGAGGAGGGGAGTCGGTGCTTCTTACAGAGGAAGCGGGGTCGGTGAGGTCACGCGCAGCCTTGTGAGCAGACTCATTGAGGTTCGGAGGAGCACCCTCGAACGACCCTACGTGAACGGGGAACCAGTCGATTGAATGATGCGTGAGAGCATATCTACTCGAGCTGCTAAGAAGACGAGCAGCTTGCTTGGCGATGCAACCCTTCTGAAAAGCCCTAACTGCCGTTTTGGAATCGCTATATATCTCGGACCCACGACCGTCTAGCAGGGCGAGCACGTTGGTGGCTTGCTCGGCGACTCCGGGGTCTCAAGTACGGATGGAGGCGCTAGTGGAAATCTTGCCGCTGGAGTCGACCACAACGATGGCAAAGGTCTTCCAATCGCTGTACTCCGCGGCGTCGACGAAGATTGCTCTAATGACTCGTTGCTTGACCTGTTTGAGGATGACTGCTGCTCTCGCCTTGCGTCTACCCTCATTATGGACGGGATGGACGTTTCGGGGCACAGGGGCCACTTCGAACTTGTCTCGAGTGCACCTAGGGATCGGGGTACTGACCATAGGGAATCCAGCAGGTTGGTAACCCAGCTCTTCGAGGATGTATTTACCTGCCGCAGTGGTGCTCAGGCGAGTGAGATGCGAGCGTTCATGGGCTTCGGCAATCTCCTCGGCAACGTTATGCACCCCCAGCTTGAGGAGATCCTCGGTATGGGTCCTGATGGGTAGCCCGAGAGCCCTCTTGACCACGTTGCGGATGAGAGCGTTGAGCTTGTCTCACTCCTCTCTGAGGCAGTTGTGCATAGAAATTGTGTACGTAAAGTGACATAGTACGAAGGCATTGATAAGCCTGAGGAGATTGTTTTCCTTCATTCCTCGGTGCCGGTTTGCTATTCTGCGAACGAGGCGGAAAGCGTTGTCCGTCTTTGCGATGATCTTGCGGAGAGCCGTTCCGTTCCCGCCGTTGAATTCGACTAACATGGCCAGGACTTGAATAACGTCGATCCTGGGTATCACCACCCCGTCACAAGTGCGAAGACTGATGCTGCTTTCGAAGACTGGCTGCCAATCTTTGGGTCTACCTCCCTTCTCTTTTCTGTAAAGCAGAAGCTCCGACTTCGCGGGGGAGCATCGAAGTCCGGTGGGGCGGAGATACTCCTCGGTCACGTCGATCGCCTCCTGCATGGATTCTTCGATTCTGCCCTTGCAGCCGGCGGAGCACCATAAGGTGATGTCATCGGCGTTTATGGTGTGCTTGACGCCCTCTACGCATGCCAACCTCTCGGAAATACCAATCATACAGATGTTAAACAGTGTGGGTGAGATGAAGGCGCCCTAAGGAGTCCCCCGCCCTCCGAGGGGCACATCGTTGGAGCGGAAGTCCCCAATGCGAAGCTTGGCCTTCCTCTCCGTTAGGAAAGAGCTGACATAGCTATGGAATCTGGAACCGAGGCCCAGGTCTGAAATGGTCTTCACGATGAAGCTGTGGAGCACGTTGTCGAAAGCTTTCTCGAGGTCAAGACCGACCAAAGCCTTGACGTCTCTGGAACGGCCATCCACAATCTGATGCTTTATTAGCTTCATTGCATCCTGCGTCGAGAGTTCGGCGCGGAAACCGATCATGTTGTACGTGTAAACCTCGTTGTCTTAGAGGTACCCATTGACCCTGTTGAGGACGACGCGCTCCATGGCCTTCCCGACGCAGGAGGCTAGAGAAATCGGCCTGAGGTTCTCGATGTTCGCGGCCTTGCAGGGCTTGGGAATGAGCACCGTGCAGGCCATCTTCCATGCTGCAGGAAAAACGCCGCTATTCCAGGACTCGTTGATTTTGTCGGTCAGAAAGACGATCGACGTGTCCTCGAGGTTTCTCAACATTCTGTTGGTGGCTCCGTCTGGACCCGGCGCAGATTTGCGGTTGACCGCGAAGATGGCCTGTCTGACCTTGGCAACGGAGAAAACTTCGTCGAGTTCGGGACGTGGAGGGCCTCGGCAGTCCGGGAGTTGGGTCAATGGATCTCCGTCGCGAGGGACGGGCAAGTACTTCTGTGCGAGTTTTGAGACGAGCTCATCGATCGTGTGAGACCTGGTGGCTTCTTGAAGGGCCCGGGCCAACGTATGCCACTGATTTGACTTCGAGCCGCTTTCGTCGAGAAGGTGCTTCAGCATACCCCAGGATTTGCCGTTGCGCATCTGTCCGTCGATGGATTCGCAGAGCTCGTCCCACTGCTGCTGGCATAGCGCCTTGCAGTGGTCATCGATGACCTTGTTGAGCTCCGAGATCTTTATTCGGAGTCTGCGATTGAGCCTTTGACCCTTCCATCGGCGGAGCAGGGCGTTTTTGGCCTCGATTAGATGGACAAGTCTGCTGTCCATCCGCAAGACGTCGAGATCAGTTTCCACTTTCTTGGTAGCCGTGAAAGCCTCGTTCCGGACGCCTTCGCAGCGTTCTTCGAGAGTGGCGGGTGTCCTGGCTCTGCCCGCTTCTTCTCGAATATTGCGAAAGCGGTCCCAATCGATGAACGTGAATTCCTTGATCCTACTCCGAGACACCTTGAAGTTGGTATCGAGAATATAGTGGTCGCTGCCGAACTCCATGGCGGTGTTCTCCCAGCCCACGTCCTCAACCACCCTGAAGACCGCGAGGTCGGGTGTCGAGTCCCGGGCGACAGAGTAGCCGATGCGCGTAGAAAAATTCTTGTGAGTGACCAGAGTCAGGTCCATCTCGTTGGCGTCTTGCCACAGGTTGCGCCCATTGGTAGTGTCGTAGACGTAACCCCAGATGCCGTACGGTGCGTTGAAGTCACCGATGACGACCAAGGGTCGAGGGCCGGGCCAAGTCGGTCGCTTTCTTGAGGATGGTCTGGAACTGCTGGCGCGAGTCCCTGGGGTTGCTGTAGATATTGAGGATGAACACGCTGTTTCTGCGCTGATTCTGCGGTGGTACGTCGAGCAGGATCTCAACCATGACATATTCAATTCTACCACTCGCCAGCTTGAGGTCGTGGGTGAGATGAGTCAGCCTTTTATCAATCAAGATGCCAATCCCTCGCCCCCCGGGCAGGCCCGACAAGGCCCTGCAGCCTTGGAGCGCGCTGCGTGGGCTAATGTTTCCTGGAGAGCAATGACGTGAGGTTTGACAGCGAAAGACCTGAAGAACTGCTGCAGAGGGGCTTTTTTGTTATAATACCCCCTGCAGTTCCATTGCCAAATGCGAAAACTCTCTTCGGACCTATCCAGTATGGCGGACCGGATGGGCTGCCACCTAACGGGGCAGTTAGGGCTGCGCAATGGCTGGGACCTCCTGTCACCGCCGTGGTGGGATACTGAAGTCTAGCTTCCTTTAGTATGGCGGGAACGGGGGGCGGTGGTACGACGGAGGCGGATGAAGCCATTCGCGCCTCAATGGCGTCGATGCGATCACCGAGAGCTTCGAGGCTCCTGTTAGGGTCTCCGAGTGCAACCTGAATTTGACGAACGTTATCGATGAGATAAATGACGCTAGCAGTGAACTGTTTGAGGCCCTCTGCCAGCCCAGTGAGACTTTGCTTAATGTCGCCGACTTCTGCGGACAACGCTGCCGATTCACTTGTTTGTTTTACTACTGCTCTGCATTTGGAGGACGTCGCAGTACCGTCTACTGGAACTGGGTTTGGAGTCTCTGTGGCCCTGCCCGGCGCACCGTTATCCGACGCGTTCGAAACGAGTTTTCTGATCTCTGCCTGTTCGTTAACTAGCCTCTTGATCGTGCTCTTGAGGTCGTCGTCTCTTTGCGTAAGCGAATGACTTCCGCATCCCTAGCTTGCTCTGGGTGCGGGTCGTTACGAGGTGCCTGAGCAGCTTCTATATTGGCACCGGGCTTGGGACGTGCCAGATCGGCCCAAAGGAGGGTCGGCTGCTTCCCCAAACGTGTGAAGGCGGGCTGAGGTCCGGATGCTCGCTGGGTTCTGCAACCCGGGCGGCCCATGGAACCGGATCTGGATCTGGATCGGACTCGGGATCTTGACATCGACTTGGCCCTGGAGACAGAGCGGCTCCCGGTGCGAGCCCTGGAGCGGCCACGAGACCTGGATCTCCCTCTGGACCGGGAGCCGCTGCGACCGTATTTCCCGCTCTCCGAACATTTCCCGCCCTCCATGGGCGGGAAATATTGTGCATTCAGAGCGCGGGAGCATTCCCCCCGTCTTCGCCTGACGAGATATGGCGTCTGAAATCGTCGCTTGCATTCCTTGGCGGCGGTAAGGTGGTCGCCACTGCACAGCTTACATTTGGGATCGCACCTATGCTGGGCGTCGGGGTTTGCTTCTCCGCATCCTCGGCAAATGGCGACGTTGAGCGAAGGGCAGACGTCGGAGCGGTGCCCGAGCCTGCCGCAGCAGTAACACACGTCCATTTGCTTGCGAAATAAAGTACACCTGACGATAGTGCCGCCGTAGGAGACAAAATTTGGCACCCGGTACCCCTCGAACAGGACCCCCACGGTGCTGGTGTGCTTGATTCTTTTGGCGCCCAGCGCCCTGGGATTTCTCGGGTTGACGAGTTCTTTGTCGATCGCCGAGGGCCCGTCGGTAAGGGAGATGCCTCGGATGACGCCCTTGCACGTGTAATAGGGGGCGGCCTCGTAAGCGCTCACCTCGAAACGTTGAGCGGCGACGGAGATACCCTCGATGCCGACGTTGCGTGCAGAGTCGTCCCTGTTTGGTCTGCTGATCATCATTATGTTTTGTTGAAAGTTGGGACACATCGTGTTGGTGTCTCGCGACGCCGAATCGAGCCAGGCAGCCTGCCATATGGCGTCGGCGACTGCGGCAGGTCCACACTTGCTGATACACAGGCTTCCCCTGGGTCGCACGACGATTTTTGCCTCTTCCTTGGGCATCAGAGGCATCCTGGCCCCTCGAATTATCTTGCTTTTAATGCCCGCACGGTCGGCGCGACGCCGAGCGTTGGAACCGGCGTTATGCTGAACGTCGGCCGCACTGGCATTGGCCGCGTTCCTCTTGCTCATTGAAGAATGTCTGGCGGCAACGAGCTGCCACGCGGAGTCTTTAGTGAAGTCCTCGGGGGATAAAAACTCCCCTTCCACCTTACACTCCATCACAAAGTCCGTGGAAAAAGCCTCCGACGAGAAGAGATGGGCGAGCTATGCCTCGCCTCGCGAACCCTAACCCCGTTGGGCTCAGCACACAGTCAATGCGTAGTCGAAAGAAAAATGGCAAGAAGTGTCACAAAATCCACCCACCCACAAAAGTCGGGTATCGGCGTGTTCCTCTTGACTTCTCGGATCCGAAAATGTAGGAAGTTCAGGCGTACACACTAGAAAAACATCCGAAAATGGCGAAAAGCGGGAGCCGAGTGAACCACGTCAGATGTTGCTCAAACCCACTGCCTTCGTTCTAGATGTGTCCGATAATGCAGGAACTAGCCTAAACAAGAGCTTTATTAGAAGTTTCGGAGCTCACAAAAGGCCATTGTACCATGCTCTCCGATTGTTGTGCCTCGCCGAAAAGGAACACTAGGATTGCTGGAGATTTTTTCCTCCTTTCAGTGGTGTTTCTCTGGTGGAAACAAAAATGGTGAAATAAGGTGGAGATAAAACAAAGAACGAATACGCAAAAGACGATATGGCTGAAAGGACAATGTTTGCCTTCCATACATGTAATAGTATGATCAAAGAGTGATTTTGCCAATACGGTTATATTGCAGTATACATGCCCCAAGAAAAACCGACATAATTGTTTAAGATAATTGCACATGCCGGCGAAAGACGAACCCCGACGACCCCGGGAGCAGCACTCAGGGGGTCAAGTTGGGCCAGTGAAAGAGGAGGGGGGTGAAATGATAAAACGTTTTTCGTCAAAGAAGTTTGAAGGCGCCGGGTACCTTTCGCTGAGTTGAACAGTAGGGCTACGCGCGCTGACAATAGAAAAAAAAAGAATGGAAATTTGTCGGAGGGTGCCCTTAACAAAGGATAATAACTTAGGGTGCTTTGCAAGGTGGAATTAAAATCAAATATACATTAGGAGACGCCGTCCCGGAGAGGTACATAAATCGTTTCGCATGTACACCAGCGTAGCGCTCAGCGTAACTACTTAGAAGTACTTTCCCACCGGGGCCGATTGCACTAGCGGCTAGTGCGAGGCTAGCATAAATTTCTGCTGTAATGTTGTTGCGAAAGCTTCTTTAAAAAGCCTCATGTTCGACTGATACCACATTCTTCGCTAGTCGCCTACTATTTCTGGCTGGGCTTCATTTTCCTCTCCTTTCAAGTTTCCTCCTTCCGAGATGCTTCTTACAACTTCACTAAAAAAAATGGGGATAATCTATTTTCCAATATATACCTACGCCGCTACGTGTGCAACCTGCATCACGTCACTGTGCGTACACTGTGCAAACACTGGCGAACACCATCTCGGTAGAGGTATTTGTACTTGCTCAAAGTTTGGCTTAGATTCGTAAGGTATATATATATATATATAAAATAAAAATGATTAGTCGTTAGCTACCGAACAATTTCCACGCTGACGCAAGCCACGATGATGAAAGTGTGCTTCGTTGCGTGAAAGGACTGGGCGCGCGGGGATGAGAGGGCGAGGAGTTGTGGTGCGCTGCGCCTATGTTGCCGCTGACCCTAGTGCCGCAACTGCAAGTCGGTAATACAGGGCAAACATTGTACGCTATCTACGGTCTGCAGAAAATGACGACCGCGATTCGCGTTGTGAGAGCGCAAGGATGCACACACACACACACACACACACACACACACACACACACAGATATATATATATATATATATATATATATATATATATATATATATATATATATATATATATTGCTTTGTATCACAAAATACGAGGCAGAAACCAGCGTTTCCTTGGCTATTTGCGCGATTAAGGAAAAATATTAATCGCACAGCTCTTCACATCTGCCTGAAGAATGTTTCTTTAAAGTACCGCTAACTCTATTTTGTCTCATAAAGTGCACTCAAAAATTTTAAAAATAATTTCTGTGGTAGTACGTGCCAAAGCCACGATGTGGTTATGAGGCACGCCATAGCGGTGGACTCGGGATTAATTTTCACGACGTGGCGTTCGTTAACGTGCACCCTATGCACGGTACACGTTTTTGCGTTTTTGCGTTTCAGCCCAACGAAATGCGGCCGCCACGGCTGGGACTTGATCCCGCGCCCTCGGGTTTAACAGCGCAACACCACAGCCACTACGCCACCACTTCGGGTAGGCACTAAACCAAATTTCTCACCTGTTTTGTTCAGAAAACCGGTCCTAAACTTGATTATGCCACTGGCTCTTTTCTTACGGTGCAGAATGTGTTTACGAGAGCACTGATAACGATAATTTCTTTAATTTCAACGATTGTGTTTAGAGGCTCAGATGCTTCGCAGCTTCAAATGTTTGCTGGGTCATAAATAAACGTGTGTGACCTCGTGGCTATACATCCTTGTTAACGCAGTCACGCTGCAGATTGTACACTACGTTCCCGTTACTGTTGTAAGAGGATGCTCATGCCACCCCAAGTATAGAGGGTCATTCTGGGGAGAGGCCATCAGCCGAGATGTATATTGCCTGCAAATGAGGAACCCTGCTGCAAGACACCTATAAACGTCAGCGGTAATTTTGAAGAACATTGTGGCTCTTTCGGAGCAAATGGCTCCAGGACCCACGAGCTTTCTACCCATGTGTGCACCACGTGAATAAACTCTTCGCGTGACCCATGTTACACAATATATACGGGATAAGTTTCTATAGTTGCGCAAAAGGGCAAATGTCTTCCCAGACAAGTGTGTGTATGTTTTCGACACTCATTACAGCCCAGCCAGTGAACATCTTCGTTGGTTGCTGCTGTAGAATGTGCCCGCGTTTTTCTCGTTAGCGCATAAGGCAAATATGTTCTTGTCAAAAGCTTGCAGCGCGAACGAAAATTAATATAGCTGTACTTAGCTATTACAAAGGATGCAAGTCAAAAAGTGCTATGGGTAATCACCGGTGCTCAAGGCGTCCAGTTTCAATCTGTTTAGCGCATTAATGTCTCGCTGTATTTATAATGCCAGCTGCGTGGACATTAACGGTAAACAATGCCCGTATCTCCATCCCGCTCTATCCTCGTGCAAAAGCATTATTTTTGTTCTTCCCGCGTAAAGAACTTAAACGAACCAATTATCACTATAAATTTCTCAGCTCAGACGGTGCAAAGAGAGTTTATGTGGTCTCGTCATTAGGCACACCTTTGACGGTCTGAGGTTCTTTAGCATGCACACAATATAACACACTGGCCGTGGTGACCAGTGTGTGCAAAATGGACTGAATATTATCATCACTAGCGCACACTGTCCTCTCTTCAAAGTGGAAAGAAGCTTAAGGGTGATGTCACAGTACAATATGTAAAAAAAGACTATTCCGTTACAAAACATGCTTGTAAGAAATAAATGCTTGGCAATCGAAAGGATACAAACGAAAGGTATGGTCTGTGACACACCAAGTCACTAAAGCAAAGGTTTAAAATTTGACCGAGTCATAATAAAGGAAGTAGATTAGTTTATATGCCCTGGTTTTTATTGACCCTCTGTGGAAAGCTCATATTGATGAAAGCTGTGAGACCATAAGCCTTTTGTGTGCGTCCGCTACGAATTAGCACTGCGCGCATGTAGGAGAGACTCGAGTACCTCGTGCTTCTTTGGCTGTCTCGAAATCAACGACACCAACGTTGACGTCGACAACACACCACATCCCGCACAGTTCCGTGATCTGCTCGCATCTGCACCAAACCGGTTGCTGAACGTCAGGCTGGAAATGCAACAACTCTTCAATTAATTTAAAATGATACATACTGTGCTGTGAGGGCAACCGCTGAGTTTGCCCAAGGACATCAGCTTCGTTCCACTGGCGCTTCCGTCTCTCCAGTACCCGCCTGCACGGGGGTTAATAGAGAAAGCAGGCAACCTTGCCACCGAAGAACCGGATGAAATCCGCACTGGCGGCGCTGGCGGCGACGGTGAACAACCAATATATTTTTGGAGAAGATCTACGTATTGGTGAATAACGTTAAACCAATCGTGAGCAGCCACAGTATGTGCGTTTTTTTTATATCAATCCAGCGTAAACAAACTCCCAGTTCCGAGCGTAGTCCTGCTCGTAAGCAATATACCAGCGCCTGTTTGATAAGTAAATGTTAGTTGGAAGAGCTTCAGTAACACGTGCGCACCTCATGGAAAAGTAATTGTAAATGAAAGTCCGGCAGAGTGGACTATAGTTAATGGTGGAGAAAAATTGCGTTGATAGCAAAAACAAAAAGTGCTATAAAATGTTTAACTGCTTAATTTTTCAGGGCGCATTATTATGAAATTCTTGTACGAACTGTGTAGGAAAAAAAATACGGGAAGGAAGTCGAAGGCATGAGAACACGCTACCACAATGACCCTAACTCATGAGCTTGGTATGACGCTTGTGGTGTTCTATACCGACGAGGCTACGGCGGCAGCAGCAAATTCCTACACTTTCGCAGATATTTATATGGCAGATGAGTATTCGAAGCCGCGTACACGCACGCAAGCTAGCTAATAAGAGAAACTGTTGCTTAAGTAAAATTCCTACGTCTGTAAATTCTGCATTGCCTTCACTCAAAATAGCCGCATCCTTCTGTCTCAAATTCTCAGTATCTCCGACAGCTACGGGTGTTTTCGTTTATTCTCCGCTGCCAACAATTGCCTCTTCCTTTTTTATCAGAAGTCCTAAACATTACAGCGGCATTAAGCGAGCTGTTCGCTCTTAATGACAAAAATTGACAATGACTTTAGCCTACGCCAAAGAGGGTGCGCGCTCAAGAGACATTTCTTAAATTACTTGACGTTCTCATACGAGTGCGTTGTTACTTCTTATTACTTGTTTTCTCCCACCAAATGTCATGGGTTCGAGAGCCTCAATTGATGCTACCTTTTTTATAGTGCCTTAATTAACGTCGCCCTAATTAACGCCACGGGTTGTGGGTACGAGTGCCATAATTACCTTTATATTAATTACCTGCACCTTAATTCGCCTTAGCATCAGAGGTCGTGGGTTCGACTTCTCCGTAAGATCGAGGGTTTGACTTGCACTAAAGGTCGCGAGTTCGAGTAGCTGAAATTATTCTATGTTAATTAACTTCCCGCTTTTTTGCATGATGAGCTGAATCGGAACCAGCTGTGAAAGAAGACAACAACGAATGCGATAGCAGCGGCACGATTGCGAGGGGCACTGTGGCAACGTTGGATGCCATGATGAAAGACATCGGAGCTAGCCTAAAATGAAGCACATGAAGCCTAAAATAAAAACTAACCGGTCGAGTTCTATCTCTGCCTAAACATGTCGCAGAAATCCTCAGTCGTAGACTTTAGTCTTATGCGGTGCGTGTGCCTTTCTCTCTGATGCGAAATTTCGGGGAAGCGCCATCGATTAATGCTCCCTGGTAGATCTTGAATGAAAACAACATCACAGTTTCGCCCGAAACACGAGACATTGATAGCATAACAAAGCATTAGATACCTAGTTGAGGCGAAATTCATAGTTTTATTCACCGTATAAACTGCACTAAACATTCGCCTAATAATTAAATTTACAAGCCTAGAGACATGTGCGTATGGCAAACATGAACAGACCTCACTCGATGAGCTCCAACACACACTGTCACGACGCTGGCGTGATGAACAGTTATGCAGCGGCGAGTAACTTCCCTTTCGGGCTGCTTTTCTCGAACGCGAACGAGACGCGCGAAAACGCAGCGCACACGAAGCCCTCGGCCATGTTCATATAATCAACCACCTTCATCTCATGATCAGATCGTGGTTTTGGCACGTAAAACACCGTAATTTATTACAGCGAAACTGTATGGGTAGCAGATTTGTCCGTCCGTCCGTCTATCTGTCGGTCCCTTGTACGCCGCAAATTCCCCCGGCACAACGTCATGCGCATGCGCGAAAAAAAAGGGCAAGAGGCGCGCGATTGGCCAACACCACCTAGATAGCACAAAGCCTGTTCACTGCGCTCCATAACGTAACCCTACCTCGCCCGAAATTTCCATTGACAAGGTTGGCGTGATGAAGGCGGTGACGTCAAAATCACGGTTGCCTACTCGGGAGCATCGCCGTTAGATTCTTAGTCTGGCCAGGCAACATGACGACATGGATCGGAGTGAAAAGGCTTTATTCTATCTAGGTGATGTGGGATTTGCTGCATCAGTAGTGACGGCGTTGCTCTCCGTCGTAGGCGAGCGCTCGCGCTGCAGTTTCTCTCCCGCTCCGAAATGGATAGGCCACGTGCCATACGTACTCCTCAGGAGCAGGCAGCTTTCGATCAGCAGCGCCGCGAGCAGTACCGGGAAGCTGCTCATTTACGCCATGCCGATGCTGCAGCCCGGGCACAAGAACATGCTCGTGCAGCCGAGCGCAAGCAGCAACTGCGTACCGAAGATCCTGCAGCCTACGAAGCCGTCGTTTAATGAACCATTGGGATTAGCGCAGCGATAGACAGTGGGGCCACTCGTTTGACCTTTGCTGGTTAACCATCTGTACGGAGTGCTTGGGGGTGAGTTTTTTTTTCTAATTAGAAAAGGTGACGCGCGCTAACCTCTCCCGTCCCCTCCAACCTGCCCCTTGCACGCGCGAGAAGACGCCGCGAATCAAGCTGCCATACTTCTCATCTCACCCTCGTACGCTTTCTCTCGCCCCTATAGCATACGGTGAGCGGTCGCGACCTTATCGCACGTGTACTTTATTCGGAACCTCACGGCAAAGGCAACAGTAGAAATTCGCCTATAGTGTCTATATATTTGCTATCGCAATATTATGATCTTGGCATTTTTGTCTCTTTAGTCTCCCTTCCGCCCGCCTTTCTCGTGGCTGCACTCTCACTCTTGCCTTGAAGTGGGAGCACTGGCATAAGAATATACGCGGAGGACACCACCAATAAAATCCAGACATTGAGTGACTAAACGCACGCCAAGTATGCACACAATAACTTCGGCATCGAATACGCTGCCTCACCCATTTTGAAACCGTGCTGCCACTCCAATTCCCAACCTTCATTCCTGCTGTCGCCTTCAAGTGTGTTCGCGGCTGTTCATTTTTCTCTAACTTGAGCACGGTCTTCGGAGCATCTTATTAATAGCCTCCGTAGTTTCTTACAGCTATGGCATCGACGCTGCACGCTGCGTTAAAATTCAGAGCCATTTTCACGGTCTATACGCATGCGGTACATAGATCGCCAGAATGATACAGAGCTTTCTTTCTGTGAAGCTTTCTACAGACGCATAGCTCAGCACGAAGTATTCTTGAAGGTTAGAACGACTCAAATGTGTGCCCTTTTTTCCTAAACTGGTGCCACTCTTCCTGACGACTCTCCTCATCGCCCACTCCTGCATCTCCTCTGGTTGCTTCCGTTTTCGTGCCTAGCGCTACAGCGTTCTCTAGTGCTATTTTAAATTTCTTTGTCTTAAGCCAACATGTGCTAACATGTGCTTAGAGTGAAGCGACTTCCTTCTTCAGTCCCTACTCCTGCGAAAAGAAAGTTAGGTGTTCTTCAGTGGACTATGGAAATATGAAAAACGTGGTTGGGGTAAGGCAACAAGAAAAGTGTCCGTCACTTCTTCCTTTTCGGAGAGCTCTTCGACCGGGAAATGCTTTTCTCGCTTCTGTTTCCTCCTTCTGCTTTGCTGTTTTCAGGGCGCCTTAACAGTAGTTGGGCAACCACAGCTCAGCGCTTTCGCTTAACGCGTCAGTGCTGAGGGGGATGACTTCAACTTAAGTCAGCAAGGTATACATTATTAGAATAACTTGGAGCGCTATAAAAACACAAGACGTATAGAAGGAACACAACACATGTGCAGTAGCACATGTTTGCGCTAGATGAGCTGAAGCCTGTTTCACATGGGCTGTGTTGCTGCCTTTTTTTTAGCTTTGAGAAAACGTTTATTTGGTAAAATTTTCTTATTGAAACAATGCCGTGATTTCTCCTCAATACACGATTATTTAAAATTGTGGTGCTGACAACGTAGTGTTCATAACATGAGCTTTGCCGACATTTCTTATATTCACAAATGTCGGACTTTTTATTGTTCAGTTCAAGACTTCGTAGAATGCTATGTAGGAATCGAGCAGTGAAAATTACAGGCTACCTGTGAAGGAATCTTTTGCCCGAGCTTTGTCATTTGTTATTTATGTTTGAAAAGTACTATAACGCTTTTGCTTTCCCATGACGTTGGCCGGGAGTTCAAAAATAGCGTGGTCTTGTAGAAGGGACGCCTTTCTTGTGACATTTTATGTTTAAAGCCTTTTTCCTTTCAATATATATGTTATTTTAGGATCTATAATGTTTGTTCTGTTTAACATGTAGCACCCCTCCAGCTCTCTCTCTCTCTCTGTATATATATATATATATATATATATATATATTATATGCGTGTGTGTGTGTGCGCGTGTGTGTGTGTGCGCGCGTATGTGTCTTTCATGTAACTGAGATACTGCCGTACCGCTGCGACAGCTTCTTGCCCAGGTGTCCTTCGATTTCTTCGAAGGAAGAGTGTGAGCCACTCGGTATGTGCCTGAATATACTTGTAGAACAACATATTAGTGAAGACATCGGTAACTGAAAATACAAGAGGTTGGTTGCAGAGAAGAGGAGTCGGAAGCAAAAGCTGCAGATGTCAAGAAAGAAGGGGCGTGAACAAAATGAAATCACAACGTGCACTCAACAAAGACGTTCAGGTACAGAGAAATCAATTTCTTGCAGCCAAATTCTTGAAAAAATCGCCTGCACAGAGAGGTTTCCAACAAAATACAAGAGTGATATTTCTGACGACGCATAACGTAAAAATTTTTTTGCTTTTATTCTTCGTATGCACCGCGCGTTGAAAAAAAGCGGACACACCTGCTTCGAACAACTATGTCATTACGTTACGCATGCGTAATCGTATTAAGTTTAAATAAACACTGTATTTCATTTGCGTCGTCAGTGTTACCATTTGCCTAAACTTTCATTCATTTGCATCATTTCACACAAATGCTTTCGTCATTATCATTAGGTTTGCCGAACATTCAAGAAAGCGTCGCCTCACTCAGACTTCCACATAAGCAAATGCGCTTCTGGTCACGAATAGTCTCGAATATGTTTTTTCGGCATCAGAAGCGCTGAGTGCATATTCAAGTTACGGTACACGTATGGTGAAACAGTTTGTCATTTAGGCTAATCGGCCCTCCTGGTACAATTTCCTTGACATCACGCCGATCCTATCGAAAATTGAAGAATGGTAGGAGTGACAAACGTGGTAGCGGTAGCGTAGAGGTAGAATAACCGCCTCACGTGCGAAAGGACAGTGGTTCGAATCCCGTTGCCGCGCAATTTTGGAACGGATAAAAAAATCCGCGTGTTGATGAAATTGCACAAGCAGGCCTGGAGTGCGGCCTGATCCCGGTGACCAGAACCGGTAACGCGCTCCCTCACCAGAGCAGGACTGGCCACCCTGGTGCAGCACTTGGCCACAACCTCCTATATGAATACAACAATCAAACCACGGCCCCCAGTCCCCAGCGGCTGCGATGCAACTGACCACGGCGGCGGTCAGACCTGTGACGCAGCAGCAGGTGCTAAGAATCCCTGGTCCCGGACAGGCCGCCATCGGAATCTGAACCTGGCAACGTTTAGCGCTAGAATGTTATCTAGTAAGCCGAGTCTAGCAGTGCCATTGGATAAATTAGAGGGCAGTAAATGGGATATAATAGGGCTCAATGAAGTTAGGAGGACAAGTGAAGCATATACAGTGCTAAAAAGCGGGCACGTCCTGTGCTACAGAGGTTTAGCGGGGAGACGAGACCTAGGAGTCCGATTCCTGATTTATGAGTATGTAGCTGGTAACATACAGGAATTATATAGCATTAACGAGAGGGTGGCAGGACTTGTTGTGAAACTTAATAAGAAGTACAAATTGAAGGTCGTAGAGGTCTACACCCCTACATCCAGTCATGATGACCGGGAAGTCGAAAGCTTCTATGAAGACGTGGAATCGGCGATAGGTAAAGTCAAAACAAAATGCACTGTACTTATTTATGGGCGACTTCAATGCTAGGGTAGGCAAGAAGCAGGCTGGAGACAAGTCAGTGGGGGAATATGGCATAGGTTCTAGGAATAGCACGGGAGAGTTATTAGTAGAGCTTGCAGAACAGAATAATATGCGGATAATCAATACCTTCTTCCGCAAGTGGGATAGCCGAAAGTGGACGTGGAAGAGCCCCAATGGCGAGACTAGAAATGAAATAGACTTCATACTCTGCGCTAACCCTGGCATCATACAAGATGTGAACGTGCTCGGCAAGGTACGCTGCAATGACCATAGGATGGTAAGAACTCGAATTAGCCTAGCCTTGAGGGGGGAACGGAAGAAACTGGTACATAAGAAGCCGGTCGATGAGTTAGCGCTAAGAGGAAAAATAGAGGAATTCCGGATCAAGCTACAGAACAGGTATTCGGATTTAACTCGGCAAGAGGACCTTAGTGTTGAAGATATGAACGACAATCATATGGGCATCATTAAAGAGTGTGCAATAGAAGTCGGTAGTAACTCTATTAGACAGCATGCCGGTAAGCTATCGCAGGAGACGAAATATCTGATCAAGAAACGCCAATGTATGAAAGCCTCTAACCCTAAAGCTAGAATTGAACTGGCAGAACTTTGCAAGTTAATCAACAAGTGCAAGACAGCTGACATAAGGAAGTATATTACGGATAGAATTGAACATGCTCTCAGGAACGGAGGAAGCCTAAAAGCAGTGAAGAAGAAACTAGGAATAGGCAAGAACAAGGTGCATGCGTTAAGAGACAAAGCCGGCAATATCATTACTGATATGGATGAGATAGTTCAAGTGGCTGAGAAGTTCTATAGAGATTTATACAGTACCAGTGGCACCCACGACGATAATGGAAGAGAGAATAGTCTAAAGCAATTTGGAATCCTACAAGTAACGCCGGAAGGATTAAAGAAAGCATTGGGAGCGATGCAGAGAGGAGAGGCAGCTGGGGCGGATCAGGTAACAGCTGATTTGTTGAAGGATGGTGGGTAGATTGTTATAGAAAAACTGGACACCCTGTATACAAAATGCCTCGTGACCTCGAGAGTACCGGAATCTTGGAAGAACGCTTACATAATTATAATCCATAAGAAAGGGGACGCCAAAGACTTGAAAAATTATAGAGCAATAAGCTTACTGTCCGTTGCCTACAAAGTATTTAATAACGTAATCACAAATACAATCAGGAACACCTTAGACTTCTGTCAACCAAAGGACCAGGCAGGATTGCGTAAAGGGTACACAACAATAGACCATATTCACACTATCAATCAGGTGATAGAAAAATGTGCGGAATATAACGAACCCTTATATATAGCTTTCATTGATTACGAGAAAGTGTTTGATTCAGTCGAAACCTCAGCAGTCATGCAGGCATTGCGGAATCAGGGTGTAGACGAGCCGTATGTAAAAATGCTGAAAGATATCTGTAGCGGCTCCACAGCCACCGTAGTCCTCCATAAAGAAAGCAACAAAATCCCAATAAAGAAAGGCGTCAGACAGGGAGATACGATCTCTCCAATGCTATTCACATTGTGTCTACAGGAGGTATTCAGAGGCCTTAAATTAGGAAGAATTGGGGATAAGAGTTATGGAGAATAACTTAGTAACTTGCGATTTGCTGATGATATTTCCTTGCTTAGTAACTCAGGAGACCAATTGCAATGCATGCTCACTGACCCGGAGAGACAAAGCAGAAGGGTGGGTGTAAAAATTAATGTGCACAAAACTAATGTTTAACAGTCTGGGAAAAGAAAAGCAGTTTGCAATAGGTAGCGAGGCAGCGGAACTGGTAAGGGAATACATCTACTTAGGGCAGGTAGTGACTGCGGATCCGGATCATGAAACTGAAATAATCAGAAGAATAAGAATGGGCTGGAGTGCGTTTGGCAGGCATTCTCAGATAATGAACAGCAGGTTGCCATTATCCCTCAAGAGAGAATTGTATAACAGCTGTGTCTTACCAGTACTCATGTACGGGGCAGAAACCTGGTGGCTTACGAAAAGCGTTCTACTTAAGTTGAGGACGACGCAACGAGCTATGGAAAGAAGAATGATAGGTGTAACGTTAAGGAAAATGAAAAGAGCAGCTTGGGTGAGGGAACAAACGCGAGTTAATGACATCTTAGTTGAAATCAAGAAAAAGAAATGGGGCATGAGCAGAACATGTAGTGAGGAGGGAAGATAACCGATGGTCGTTAAGGGTTACGGAGTGGATTGCAAGGGAAGGGAAGCATAGCTGGGGGCGGCAAAAAGTAAGGTGGACGGATGAGATTAAGAAGTTTGCAGGGACAACATGGCCGCAGTTAGTACATGACCGGGGTAGTTGGAGAAGTACGGGAGAGGCCTTCGCCTTGCAGTGGGCGTAACCAGAATTATTATTATTATTATTATTATTATTATTATTATTATTATTATTATTATTATTATTATTATTATTATTATTATTATTATTATTATTATTATTATTATTATTATTATTAGGGCGTGACAATGTAAGTCCTAAATGTTGGAGCCACAAGTTCGAGGCCATCAGTCATCTTTATAATCCCAACAACGGATTTCAAATGGAGGTGCATGAATATAGCAGCATAGTATCTACACAGAGACTGCGATAGAGAGATTGCACAGCTCGTGGCGGTGCTGTTGGCACAGTGGGTTGTTCCGTTCCTACGAAATGATAAATTTAGCAGTATTAAACGGGCTATTGTAACGTGCAAAGACGCTATTTCACCGGCGTTGATAACAGACTTATCAGAAATTCAGTGGAGGATCTTTTCAAGTAGATAAACTGTAGCGTACAAACTTGTTTTATGCAGATCAATCAGGGAACGTTTACGGGTACTTTTTGAAGAATGATGTTTCTCTCACACTCAGGAGTATCGTCGCAGAAAGCCTGTGACATACACTGGTCGTGGTTCTTGCCATACACATACTGGTTTGACGAACATATACCGCCGTGATGCATGGAAGGAAGCGTAACTTCACTATCGTGCATTTACTCAACAGATTTGAAGGAGATTAGATTCATTACCGAGTAAACAGAGGTACTTTGTGTTTTCGATTGAAGTTTGCAGAAATTATTGAGTAATCCGTCGCCTTGTTTTCAGAATCCGTACCAATTTAAAAGGCACGAACCTTAGCTGACTCTTTATTGCAATAACCATCCCAAGATATGTGCACTAAGCAAATTACTTGCTTTAATAACTATATTCAGCCCAAATCTACTTAGTTTTCTTTCCTAACTTCACTTTTCAAAAGTTGTTTCGCATCGCTGCGCACTATACATAGTAAGAGTCAATGTTAAGTCCCGCTTTAATTCTCATGTTCATGAATGTTTTGATTTCATATCATTAACACAGTAATAAGCTCTTGGTATTCCATAAACAAATGGTGACAGTCAACTGGCCAATTGTGCCTGTAAGAACTATTGCCAGAAGGGGAGAAGAGACCACTCCAATACAAAGGCCTCCCATGCCTCGCGCCCTGTGTAAACAAAACAAGTGAACGCGCAAGAATAATGTCATCTGCTCAAAAAGCATTTAGTGGCCCATGATCACTGACGCAAAAAGCAATATCTGTCTACAATACCTCAGTTCGGGATATGAGAAATATTGTCTCTGCAGTGTTAAAGAAGCAGCAATAACTACAGTCGCGACACATGACACAGCCAAAACAGTAAAGGCAGCAAATGAACAATACAGAAGGTGAAAGGGGAAAAAAAGCGCAAGAGAACAAAATGTAAAGCGCACGCAAACAGAATTTCATTCGGTTCTGCCACTCCTCCACCAGCTGCACGTCGTGATCTTCACAGCTGAAGCTCCCCAAATTTCAAGTTCAGGATTGTAGGTTTGACGTTCCCTCGATTAAGGAAGAAATTGCATATCACTGCATTCGAAGGACCAATAAAGCAAATGAGCTCTATGCAAAACAGTGACACACAAGGGCTGGAATCGAACAAGCCGACTGACGATCGTTTTGTCACAAAACTTCGTCTTCAAGCGCAAAACTACACAGCCACCACGTGGGAGAAGATTGCTTGCAAAGTTTGTGTCGACACATTTATGATTTCGCAAAGTTGCATTTAGCTAAGCAGCTCTCTCTAGAAGGCGCGCCAGAGCGTCGGTTATGCATGCGAAGATTTCACTGGGAGCTCAACCCTTGTACGGACGTCTTTCGCTGCTCGTTCACTCAACCTAATTACGCTATACTGTTAACTTTCCTTAGATGAGATGTGGCAACATCTTCTTACACTTGCTTCTTCATATTTCAAACAGGTTCTCACATTACGTAAGGTATGCGTCCTACCGCTGCCCCCCGAAATATGAGAAGTAGAAACAAAAACATAAATATTGCAATGGGAAACTAGTAAAACAACATAGCCAGTTAAACAAATGTGCAAAGCACTGGTAAGATTATAAAAAGCGGCGTGGGACAGAATAAAAAAGAACCTTGAAGTGCCTATATTGGTGACCCGTAATCAGACAAGTCAAATGACGTAAGTAAAATATCTAGATCCCTTGGGAAAAAAGAAAGAGCGCAAATAAAGGACGACAACAAAACATACAATTAATATCCAGGGTATAAAGGAACTATGCAGCAAAGTTAATTTATTTTTACTGAGAGCACCCTTAAAGGCGCTCACTTGACGGTATTGCGTGGAGTGGAGAGGTGAAGGGGGGCGGTCGGCAGTAACATAAAAGCGGTTATAGACTAGCATTCGCCAGAATAATCAGATCAGAAGCAAACTTCAATATATACGAGCAGAGTCCAGCTAGATGTGCCTCGGCATACTCGGTTACTGCTACACTATCTCTTCTCTTAAGGCTTTTCAGCGGAGTGAGGGTCTTTCTCGAAGTACGTCCTCCACCTAAGACTCCACCTAGCCGTCAATTGCTCTTTTCAGAGTGAGGATGGTGCACAGTATTCTTACGATTTAATCTTCTTGAACTCCCTCCCGCTCTACCCTCCCCCTCACCCTTTGGTTCGCCTATTGGGGCGGCCTTTGTCCCGGCCTCTGGGAGCAAATACTGCCCGCGCAATAAACCAGGTCGCGTTTAATTTCGATCGTCGTTTTGCAATAACCTTAGAGCTGGAATGACGAAAGCCTGCCTTACACTGGAGGAGGCAGCACAGCGCGTTCTTCTTCGTTCTTCTGTGATGACTGCGGGGATAACTACTCGCGGCAAGTATTCCTTACCTTTCTCAACATTCTACAGCTACTGTTCTTGTTTTGCAGTTTTATCCGTTACAAACTCGAGACTCGTCTGCGCGAGCCACTCAAAAGTTCTTCCTGGAATGAAATTTGTAATTGAATGACATGTTATCGTAAAGTTCACTAAGGCCTCGTAGGTGACCTTTATCGAATATATAGACAGGAGAAATTAGAACACTTTTTCTGGTTAGACATGGATTGGGTGTTCCGACCAATCCATTTTCTTTTCTTGCTGAAACGCTGCGTAAGATATTAGAGACCAGATAACCCTGGTGTTCTGATAAAAAACACGATAAAAATCTTGATTGTGCCAATTTCGTGGAGTACTTGGAAAACTACGTGCCCGAGACATTGTCATAATTCAACGTAACTGACAAACATATAAACCAAAACCTTCCTTCGTTGCAGTTCAATTCAGTCCTATGCATTTTTACTGCGCCTGAAGTTTGCGAAGTATTATTAGAAAAGACACAGTGGAAAAGTAAGCAGTACAATCATATTTGATTAGATCGAACATGAAGAGAAAGAGAAAAAAAGAGGACTTGTTTTCAAGAAGCCAACGCAATATTTTGACATCTGTATTTCGACATCAGGATGCAGCATGTCCCTTGAAAGGGACATTTTGCCCACCTGCTTGAAGAGAAAACAAAAAAAACGACATTAGAGATAGCAGCAGAATATGTCTTATTACACACAGATGGAGAAGCTTCACTACGGACAGGCCAAGTCGGGTGCTTGAAAATAATTTCCCAACAGCCTTGTGTGTATATCAGCTTGAAGCACTTTTTTTTCGGAACAAGCAGTCAGTGCACGAACACCGAGATGGAGCTGCTGGATGTTGCTCAGCATCAAAAAGCAACGACGGATGAAAGCTGGGCATTGCACGAGTAAGCGCTAAAGTGTTTCACTACAGCATCCATAAACCTGACAGGAGGGCTATCCCTGCCGGTCGTTGCAGGTATAAGCAGCCTGCTGCAAACAGGCAAAGCAAGAGTTTTAGGGTTTCTTTTGTTTTAATTTTTCACACCACAAGAAGGACAACAAAAAAATGATCGCATCTCTGTTTTCTACAATTTTGTAATTTCGGGAAAAATACGAATAAGATATCGTCTTCATCATGAGCCAGTAATCATAATTCAGAAAATTTCATAGATTGATTAACGGACGGAAAAGGTGAATGACTGCATTGTTCGGGAGAAAGATAAACTCACGTAGCTGAAGTTGATGGTCATTTTCCAGCATCACGACTACTAGCTATAGTCACGCGTGCTGCGCTAAAGAGGGCTTCCATCGCTGATCGCCAAATAAGGCGACGAAAATGAGCGATAGAGTAATGAAGGAAAAAGGGGGTGCGACAGACGCACGACTTTTGCCACTCACCGGCTCTCGTATTGATCAAATTACTAGCTTTCTCGTGGGTAGGCGCTTCTGTCGTAGAGCTAGGCAAAGACAATCGGGAATGACACGCAGGTAGGAAAATAGCGGTGGGGAAGATGTTGACTTTTGGGCAAACAAGATCACTATAGCCTCTTTTTCAACATGAGAGCACTTGATAGTTCATGCTTTAGTCGCTACAACTGTCGGGGCCTTCATGTCCAGCTGATGTGCCAACTTGTAGAAGTGCCATTGAGAACTTATTTCTCTTCACTGTCGGAAACACCCAGGACGAATATTCTTCTAGTCAGCGTAATTGTTGATGATGATTCTGTGCGTTTTAGTTCTGCCATTAAATCGCTTGACTGATTGCGTAATCTGCGTGTAGTACCTGTAGCATTCTGTTTACCATGTTTCTGTCGACAACTTAATGTGTTTGTAGACTTGTGTGCCTTTTGCTGCGGTGTTTCATACCTAGACATTTGTTAGAGCCATTTTTTGTACACAGTACGTTAAATATTTGTCTAATATTGTGTTTGATGAGTTTCTGGTTTTTACTATTTCTTAACCAGTATACGTGCCAATTTCTTAGTTCTTACTTTTTTTGTCTTCCTTGGTGATTTTTTAAAACTAATTTCAATGGTTACTGCAGTAGTGTGTTTCTGCTAATTGGTATAGTGGCCCACCCCTTAAGCAAATCCCCTCCAGCAGGCCTATTTAACGCATATTGTAAAAATTAATAAGTAAGTATCAGGTGGTTTCTGAGCAAGCTCTCGCTCAGTAGTTCCCGTTACGCTGCCTCGGTCGCTGACTCCGAATAATGGGCGACCCAAGGATGTCAGCCATGCCGGACCTCATTCGCTGTTGGACACCATCTTTCCTCTACCGCCGGTTGTCCTGCCATCACACCTTCTTGGGATCACGCTCCGCACACGTGACCTAACCTAACAATCCCTTCATGAACACCACTCATTTGACTACGACACGCGCACACGTGATTCATTTGGGATAGAACCAAGGAAGTCCTAAAAATTATTTGGAAACATCTTTTGATAGCACTCATCGCCACACTTCGTTGTGTTCGTTCTCTTCTTGTTCTTTTTCTTTCAGCATCTGTATATACACTCTATAGTTCACTGACCTCCGTTTCTTTATTCACCACAGTTGGTTCAGCTGAGCCAAGGGACACAGAAAAAGCGCGTTAGCTTAGTTATCAGGTCAGTGCGTTTGACTGAATAAAATCTCTGATGAAAGCTCGAGAAGCGCCTCTTTCTATCCCATTTCGTAAATCTGAGAAGTAGATTGCAACGGTAGCTGCAACTTTGTACATTCACGGAATAGACTGATAAGAAACTTGGCTTATATAATACGATCAATGCAGCCAAAATAAGTCTATAAATAGGTCAGTCTGGCGCTCTGCCAAGCCCACTAGACAGGCTGTTTGGCCTGTCGGAAAAGAACCCGAAAGGCAATACGTCCTGTAGGAAATATATATTCCACTGAATATATGTTTAAATATTTCATAAATATATAGTGGTTACATATGTCGAGAGAAACGACAACGCAACCCCCCCCCCTTTCCTTAACAAGTGTCTGATACTGATTTCAAAACGTGAAAAATAAGATAAGCACTTAATATGGCAAACAGTAAACGAAGTCTAACGGTTATAACTATCGTCCCACGTCCCCTCTGTGCGTGTATAAACGCGCCACACTGTAAAATATTGAGATTGATGAAAAAGAAGTGGGGGTCTGTTCCCTCACCAGAAAACTTGTGCAGTGATGCGACTTCGTGGAATCTACCACTCCTTTCCTCGCCAAACAAGCCCTAGGTCCAACTGGCTATGTCGTCCGGTTATTGGTGGATTGCGCTACAGTTAAACGATTCCTATATCCTGCCAAGATTACTGACCCGTATGCCTGCGTCTAATAGGGCGACACGAACTGACACTACCTAAGTGATCCTCTTGCCCGAGCAAAGGGCCAGGGCAAAGGGCCCTAAGGCTTGGCAGTGGAATAGAGAACATAAAAAGATCGTTCAGCTTCAACTTCTCTGTATAAAGACTAACTCCTTTTTTGTTAGTTTCTTCTATGGC
Organism: Dermacentor variabilis; assembly: GCF_050947875.1. Classification (NCBI taxonomy): domain Eukaryota; kingdom Metazoa; phylum Arthropoda; class Arachnida; order Ixodida; family Ixodidae; genus Dermacentor; species Dermacentor variabilis. Next base: position 95,201,042 of record NC_134572.1, on the reverse strand, counting down.
GCTATGATTGGTATTTGCTTTACTCATGTCATGCTAGGAGCCGCCTTTCAACGGCCATATGTAGAAGAGGCGCGCGCAAAAAAGATAGGGTCGCATTCTTGGAAGTGTATTACTGCCAATTTAGAAGCATGTTATTCCCGCGCACTGTGGGGAGAAAGTTCAACACAGGATATAAATAGTCGCTAACCCATAGGCGTCCACCACAGTTAGACAAAAACAAGCGGAAAGCTTACAAGTATTTGCTTACGGTTTCCCTGTTGCCGGTTATCAAGTGTAGTTCTGTTGTACGTCAACAGGAAAAAGTATATCATAATTAATCTGATGAAGTGCCGAGAAATCTGCTACTAACGCTGTTCTACAGCGCAGACCGACAACTTCAACATCTCCCAGCTTTTTTTTTTTGCTGGCTTGCGTTTATAAATCGAAAGCCTGCCCGGATCGAAAGAACTGCTGACAGTTCCGGAAAATGAATGATGCATGCTGTGCGAATAAGTGAAACCGCTGTTTCTGCAGTTATGAGCATGCCAAGTAAGTGGTTAGCTATGAGGAAGCTTAGAAGTAGAGGCAAAGAGGGAAAGTACGAGGCTGTCGTGTTATCTACCAAAGAGTGACGGCTGACACGCGCAAGCGTGCTTAGAGTGGTCTTGCATTTTTTTTTGACGTCCTGAGCGCTTTTTATTAACTCAAACCGACAAACACGCTCCCACACACTCCCTGGTACTTCCGACAGTGGCCAAACGCAACTACGGAATATTTATGACAGGCAGCGTTACCGGGAGCCTGCCATGTGTGAGAATGACAGGCGTCACTTTCGCCGGAATATGAAAATTTTTTGCCCGTGTCGCAGATTAAAATTGGCAAATAAGGCTTGTAATTCTTAGGGAGGGAAAGTAGGTGTGATTCCGAGTGGTACAATGACATGCCTGTAGTTCAATGACGAAAAAGAGCAGCACGGATGAACCACCGCTAGGACACCTTCTCCTTCTTGAAGAATAAAATACTGCAGAAAGCAAACAAAGAAAATGCTCAGCACTCCTTATCTTTCGGTGTAGCTCGTACGAAAATAAAACATAGAGAAGTAGGTTTAAGGCTGCACGAAACTTCGAAACATAGGCCAGTATTATGCGACAAGCTTGTTCCAAACTTAGATTTCATGTCCTTTGACTATTTCTCTCCAAGTTTCAAGTTGGTGTGGTACAACGTCGCCGAACAACGGCCGTCGAATGGGAGAAAGGGATAGCTAGAAACATCGTAAAAAAGAAAATGTTAACGCCTGCTGCTTTGGTGTGTATTTAGTCTATCCAGTGCACCGCCGTAGAATGGGCCTAAACAGCACCTTTAAACGCGCCATCTGATGAATGACCACTAGCTGAAACATCAAAGTGCTGACAGCTTGTGTTTTAAGTTGTGTGAACCGGCGCACGAACTTAGGATATTGAGCTCCAGCCGTGAACTACTAAGACATAGCCAATTACCATGTAACACGCAGGAATCGCTCATTTGTTTCACGCTGTCTTAAGCTAAAATAAAAATATTAGGTAAAAACAACGCGCCACACATTGCAGTCGTTAGGGACGCGGTGTTCATCCTTCACTGTCTAGGTCACTACGAGCGTTTAGCGCCGGTCGATGCAGTTGTGCCCTTGGTATACGGCTGTGAACAGAGCACAAAAAGCAAACCTGGTGAAGCTCATAGAAGCGCCTCGTCGACATGAAGAAAGAAACCCAAAATGTAACTTGCAACAAAGTAAAGAAATGAAAATTATTATTCGGCTGCGGAAGGAGAAGAATGAGGGCGAAAATATGCGTCGCGTAAGTTCTTCCGTTTTGCTAAAATTATGGGAAAATAACAAAAGTAGATTATTCTGGTCACGCACGGTCTGCCACCTTTTCTGCTTGGCTTCATCCCCGTGCGCAAAGCACGAGCTAATACTCAATTTGCACTTGAGATAACCTCGTCCTCCTAGCCCGAACAGAGCACATTTGCTGATTACCACTCACTTGGGAGATGCAAACGAATACGGGTTCTCATCAAACGAACACTGGTTTGGAAATATGCATAATAATATTAATAACGTTTAAGTGACTGAAGGACTCCAATTGCTTATTTCAATCACTATAGTCTAAACTCAATTATCCGCGCCCAATCATTGTGCAGTGAAAAGATTTGGGCTTGTTGATACACCTTAAAGGTTTTTGGTGTAGTGCTGTGTGTTTGTGTTGCTCATCTCTGCGTCCGTGTATTTATTGCCTTACAGCTACAGTCCTAAAGAATCTTTAGGGATTCAACGAAAACGCAAAAAAGCAAATCCAACACTACCGCAAGGACATCCAAATTTCACGTAGCGAATTTCTTCAGCGAAGTGTGCTGCCTAATGTTCATGCGCTGATGACTGCTTAGCGCGGCAAGGAGATGGCGTGTTTTGTTTCACTCCCTGGTCTAATTATGACATGCACCAACGATGTCATATCAGAAGCAATGTCCATTTCGACACATCACATCGTTTCGAGGATGGTCGGAGCAGTTCTGTATTCGTCGCACTGCTCATCTAATGACCCGCGAGAAAGAAGCTTAAAAAGCTGATTTAAAATTTGAGTTAGTTATACAGAGAGCCTTGTTTGGGCGTTTTTGTTACTTTCTCAAACCACACACCGTAGTCTTGTTTGGAATGTTGAAGTGGCTGACGTAGGCCGAACTAACTAATGAAGCGAATCCCCTGTATATATTGCGTTCCGTCCCTGGGAACTGCCTCAAATTGCATTGTTAATGCGACTTCATCCGCATTGGAGGTACCCAGCATCAAAAAAAGAATAGGAGGTCGAATCCGAAGGTTGTGCTGGACTAACATGCGTCCCAAACCGCTAGCTATTGCAAGAAAAGAGTCCGAGAACCCGGCACGTGACAAACCCACCTGAGGGTATAAACAGCAACTTCGGATCCAGAGAAGCAGAAGTGCGATTGTGGCCCAATGGTTTGAGCATTGGGCTGCATTGCTAGAAGGCAGAGGCTCGATCTCACCTGTCATGCATTTAATTATATCCTTATAGGCAGACTTCACCCACCATGAAGCTATCTAACAGGAAAGCGGAGGTGCCCACGTGAGCACATCACACTGAACACGACATCAAAAGTTTTGTAAGAGGTACAGAAACGTGCAAGGACGCATGCGCGCGCAGCTGTCGAGACATCACAATATATGCTATCACATACTTGAATGAATGAATGAGGGAATGAATGAATGAATGAATGAATGAATGAATGAATGAATGTGTGATGTTTAGTGGTGCAAGGGCCAATATCGCATACTTAGAGAGTTAGGGGGCTGAATTATTACCATTACCATTGGCGAAACATTCAATAGGCTTCATTGTCCTTTGGGTCCGAATAGATGCGTCTAACACAAGCAAGCAACTTGGTTTCCCTTCTCGAGAATTCTCGGAAGAAACACGAAGTCAAGCTCAAAGAAATGATAGAACCGTTCGAATGCAATATTTATCATTGTAAATTTTTCTGCTCACTTCTTTTAACACTGATTAGGAAAAAAAGGACATTTTAGTATGATTTTCATTTCCTTGTCATTGATCTCCGACTGATTTAAGTAAACATGATGTGCTTCTTCCGGCTTGCAAGCTTTACTACGCGACAAAATGCATACTCGACCCTCGGTGGTCGCTTAGTGGCTTTGGTGTTGCGCTGCTTAGCACTAGGTGGCGGGATCAAAGCCTTGCCATGGCGGCTGCATTTTGATGGCAGCGAAATGCAAAAACACCCGTGCGCTTAGACTTAGTTGCACGTTAAGTAACCCCAGCTGCTTAAAATTATCCCGGAGTCCCCCACCTCGGCTTGCCTCATAATCAGATCGTGGCTTTAGCACGTGAAACCCCATAATCTAATTTAGTTAAAATCCATATTTGGCGTTATGAGCTTTCTTTGTGTTTGTGTAGTTATATAATCTTTCCCGAGAGCTCTCGGTGTGAAGCATCTGCAATCTTCATGGAACCATAACGTACACGAAGTCCAGTCTGGTTTGTGCGCGATCCCCCCCCCCCCCCCCCACTTCGAGAAAACAATAATATTGCGTTCCACGGCAAGTCGTACATTTGCGTTCACTGTGCGTTTGGTTTCTTAGTTCAGCTTTGTTCCTTCATCTCTTACCAGAAGCGCTGCTGCCCCGTGTCAGGCTATCTTATCTTTCTTGTCATTTGCTTCCTTTCTTAAGCGCAGCTAGAGATGTCGTCATTGAAACGTCAATGCCCACCAGGTAGGGCTACCTCTGCCTTCAGCTGACCGTAAGGGCATAAAACGTTAGTTTTTTTAAGTGCTTTATAAAGTTCGGTGTGAATGTGCTGCTCTTTCATTATTTCTAGAATTAGCAGTGCGAAAATTCTGTTAACGTGATGCCAACTTCTTCCTTAGTGTTTAAATGCAGCGGGGATCAGTGTATAGGATTTGATGTTTCATATTCAGGCGAGAAAGAACATCGATTTGCGCGTTTTAAATGGTGAAATGATGAAAATCGTGTATTCAGGCAGAAAACTTTAAATATAGCAAGCAGTGACCCTTAAATACATGAAAATTAAAGACGCTCGCGCTCCTCAGTCGTGTTCGACTTGACAATAGCGGAGAGGGTAAACACATTAGTGTTGCTTTTGCCTCGTGAGCCGATTTACATACCCAGCACAGTGCCCGTGTGGTTTAATAACGACGACCTAGATGTCGAATTACTCGTAAGACAGTAGAACCATGCGTCTAGTGCTCACCTTTCACGGCACCTTCTGGAACACACGGGTTTAAGGACTCGGTAAGGATACTTTAGGTAAGCTATGAAATCATAGAAATGTGCCAATATTCCTCATGCACGTGTTTGAGGCAGCTGGTTCTTGTTGTCAGGCGCGAAATTGGAAAGATTTATCGCCATCTAATCTTGTTTCTACTCTTTACTTTAAAACACTTGTTATCGCTTTAATATGTGATCATTCTTTGCCGACGCTCGTACAAAAGGAAGCATCAGACTGAGGCGCAAATTGGCCTGAGAGCCTGCGCCTACATAAGAATACCTTAAAAGGACCGCCGAAACTTCATCTTTCAGCGCATTGCAGATCTGATTACTGCAAACCTTTCTTCGAAAAAACTGACATCGTCATAAACCACAAAAACAGAATAGCTTGTGAACTCGCAAAAGCCTTCCAAATAGAAGGTTGCGCGATGATTGTGTATCTGAGCCATCTGTCGTTTGGCTCAATTGTGAAACGCGTTTACTTAGTAACTATTCCCAGTTGACTTAGATCTCATGCGCACACTGGTAGTTGGTTTATTCGTGTTTTTGTTTTCAAGCGTTTTGTTCAATAAATTTCAGTTGTTAGACAGCGTTCGTCCTGTGTCCTTCTAACTCTGTGTCTTCAGTTGTTTTCGCGTTGATTATTAAGTGTGCAGCCTTTCTATTTCGCCCGTCCTTCTACCTTACTAAAATTAGCTACACAGCTTGGAAATAAAAAAAGATCATTGCTAGAACTAGTACACAAATGCTCAAGTAAGATATTGATGTCCCAAGAAGACAAAATTTCACTCCAACTATGTTTTTTGGCAATCTGTTTGTAGAATAAACTAGTAGCAATAAGACAGACCATGATTTTCTCAACATCGTCGCCTTCTTCAAATTAAAGAAGCGCACAGCAAGAGAAAGGCATGTTTCAGTGATCTCAACTGAAGATTCTTTCTATCTTTCATAATGTTAGATTTTTCTAACCTTTACGGATTACGTGCACGCTTTGGAAGACGTTAAGCAATATATAGCTAATATATAACGCAAGACCCTTGGGCCAGACAAATCACTGGTGTCTAACGCATGGTAGTTACTACAAGATAACTGACACAATCAATAAATCTGTTTTACGGTTTGTTACCACCCTACAATCAATATACCTGTTCATGAGAATGCTTCCACTTTGAGCCTTTGTTGCCTATGGGAAGGAATATGGTGGGCTCAGCGCTATCAATATTATCATGACGGTATTGTCGCATAGCTATTTTAATGCGAGCTACCAAAATAGCGCCATTTTGTATCTTCCATGTAAGTAAAATGCAGTACCAGAAGCATGCTGCTTCAAAGCTATCAACCCATGTAAAACCTGCCTATTTAACATGATGAACGCATGGTCGATAGGTGCAATGGAACAGAATGTCACGTGTACGAAGGAAGATTTCACTGAAGACAAAATGAGCCTGTGCTAAATCTCAGCCACTGCATAACCTTACACAAATTTAAACGGTACTTTCGTTTACTTTTGAAAGCGATTATGAACGCACACCTCAAATTAATACACAAATACCAATACAATACGCAATTCTTCACTTAATCTAAATTACAGGAGAAAGATTTCCTGCCAATACATGCTTTTCAAACTTTGATGTAAGACAATGCAAGAGCCTGAGTGACCCTTCCTAACAAAAGCTTCTTGTGAACGGCAAAAACATTGTACAAGCCCAGGTCCCATTTGCTCAGAACTCTGGTGTACCCATATTTACTTTTCAATGTCGCGTGTGGTTCTAGTTCCCAGATCCTAATAAAGACACTTGTGCTCAAGAGAGTTATCTTCTTGACGAAAATATTGAAAAGAGAGGCTCCTTTATATAAAACGGATTAGAGTGCCTTCTGGTGTATTACTTCTTTGGTACAGATTTCTGAATATGAAAGGGCTGTTTTCCTTTGGACGGTGTTTCATCTTTTTGTTTCATCGCTACAGCAGCGTCTAAGAAAACAGTACCGTAGAAATCAAAGCACTAGCTATTTAGAGCCCGGCACGACACTCATACCAGGATAAAATTTTATCCCACCAGTATCATAAGTTAGTGTGTGTTAGGTAGTGGTGTACATTCTTGCGATAAGCAAAGTACGATTAAAATTTATCAAGAAAAACACAGCCTTTAAAGAATAAGCTGTTCCTTACGATGTTGAAACGTATCGCTTCGTTAGGTAAAGTAATTTTGCAATAGCATGCCCTGGCTTTTCAGTAAGACTGAAGCTTTAGGCTAAATGCTCATTTCTTTTGTATGTCCTCATCGCAACTACTTAATGTATAAGCAAGAAATATGCGTTTTGAAACATTTTAGGGGCGCCTTCACTGTGCTTTTAAATTTCTACATATTTTAGTCGCTGCTTTAAAGTTTCATAGCCGAAGAAGGCGTTTTTTCTGAGCTTCGGGCTAGCCTCATTTCGGTTGTAAGATTGTAACCCACTGAGGAACCTGGCTGAAGACAGCCGATTATTACAACGAACACTTTGCTGGTGTAAAGGCTGCTACTAATGCGGAAAACGAGAAGCTCGATGTAAGGTTGGCTCGTACTGTCATGCGCAACGATACACCTCAAGGTGACTTAGATTATTTTTGAGCTGACGTTAGACTTTTGGGCGACGTCATCGAGAAATTGGAACGCTCGATTGCGAATGTCAAAGGGAATCTGGGGCTCATTTTGCATATTAAGGAAAGATTCGGCGCCATCACCAAATATATGTTGTCGATAGAGATAGTGAGAAACTTCAATCTGTCTCTCACAAGAAATCCGGATTTTCCCTTAAAAAAAGAACTGTCAGAAGTTCTGACCTGTGAACACTATGATTCAAAATGGCACTGGTAATAGAAAATTTCGAAGTACATATGACGGTAATTTTGATGGATGTTGAAAAGGAAGAGGTGTATTTGAGCTTGTCCCTATAATATCCCTATTGCAAAAACCAGCGCCACTGGGACCCAGTGCGCCGGATTATGGGCCCAGTGCAGCGCGCTGGACGCTGGGGCGCTGGGAAGACGCTGGGAAGGCGCGGCGTACTGGGAGCCACTGGCTATTCGTGCGCAAAACAGCTCTAGCGCGTTAAATATGCGGTGCCTGGACACCGTATATATTTTTTTGTATACAGAAAGCAAGGAAGAGCGCTTTAGTGCAAGAAAAAAAAGAAAAAGAAACGTAGAAATAAAACTGCTCTGACAAGGATTCGAAAGACCGACATATAGATCCCAAGCCCGGCACTTCACCACTACGCCACACCAGCAGACGGAAATTCGCGGATAATTTGCCATGTCAAAGCCGAGAAGCAGTTTGTTTCGCAGAGCTACGTCTCGTACAGACATGGTTGATGCGCTATCGCCCAGCAACTAAAACTCACGCCTGTACCAGAAATAAAAAGTTGCCGTCCGTATTCAGCAGTATGCTTGGAAGTGCCACACCATCTATTTTCACTTGCGATTGCTATTTTAACTACCCGCGCCGAGATCGCTCCCCACCGAAGCTTAGGCCTAGCGTATCCGCCGAGTCCGTCCTCTGGGCGTGTCTAGGCGCAGGAATCAAGAAATCTAACAAGGATAAATCACTCTGTATGTGAGCTTTCGCATCGATGTTCTTAAATAAACATTTTTGTCATGTCTACAGTGCCAGCATAAGAAGCGATGACCGCAGATGTGACGCGTCATAAACACAGGTATGTGTGCTATCGCCGAAGGCTCCCAGCACTAGCCCGCGCTTTTCTGACGAAGATCTATGAATAGCCAGGCGTCTTGACTGAAAGGCATCACTGCACTAAGGAAACGGTGCATATCCTTTGCGTGAAGAACAAGAAATGGCTATCGAAATCGGCAGTAACAGGCCATACACCATCCCGGGTCGGCGGTTCATTTAGGACTTCTTTTCGAAGTTAAAACAGCAATCGCAAGTGCAAATCGATGGTGTGACGCTTCCAAGCATACTGCTGAATACGGACAGCAACTTTTTCTTTCTGGTACAGGCGTCAGTTTTAGTTGCTGGGCGATAGCGCATCAACCACATCTGCATGAGACGTAGCTCTGCGAAACAAACTGCTTCTCGGCTTTGGCATGGCAAATTTTAACTTTCTTGCGGTTAACAATGACGGGGGTGTGCCCTATGACATGTTCATGGTATTAAGCATGCATAGCATGTGGAAAACAAGAATGGCTGCCAGACATGCAGATCCTATTGTAAGATCGGTAAGAGAAAACTTCATTGAAAGCATTGCCTATATCCGAGATGTGTACCAGTCCCAGGACGAACAGCCAACATGGTATCCTGTACTTAATGACCTAGTGTCATTAAAACATTTTTAGCAATGTCGCGTCAACAAGCTACTGGTTGGCGCGTTTAACATTTTTGTGTTGGTTTCTCTATTTTGTGTTGTCACATTGGAAATAAAGAAAAAAAAAAGTGGCGTGGCGTAGTGGTGAGGTGACGGGCTTGTGATCTGTAGGTCGGACGTTCGAATGCTTGTCGGAGCAATTTTATTTTTAACGTTTTTTTTCTTTTTTTTTATTGCACTAAAGCGCTCTTTCTTGCTTTCTGTATTAAAAAATATATATATACGGTGTCCAGGCACCGCATATTTAACGCGCTAGAGCCGTTTTTCGCACGAGTAGCCAGTGCCTCCCAGTACGCCGCGCCTTCCCAGCGCCCCAGCGTCCAGCGCGCTGCACTGGGCCCATAATCCGGCGCACTGGGTCCCAGTGGCACTGGTTTTTGCAATAGGGATTCTGTTCCGGAGGCGTTTTTTTTTTTGCTGAATATTGTTTCCTCCGATGATGTGGTATCTAGAAGGATTTTCTATTACACGCATTAATTTACACTTGTTTGCTTTCAGTATCATGTGGAAGGTTTTGCAGGAAGAAGAGATGGCGTTACTGTCAGCATGAATTATGCTTGTTAGTCGCACTTGTTATTTCTCTGAAAAGAATGCAGTCATCTCTGAAGCGATAAATGGATGACGAAACGCAGTGAGGTAAATCGTTTATAATGATTGAGAAGACTAACAGCCCAAGAACGCTGTCTTGGGGAACATCAAAGAGCCCAGTGTGTGCTGGGCAGTGTTAACTTTACTGGCTGAAACGAACTGTTAATGGTATGTGAGAAAGTGTTCAAGCCATCTTAGTGGATTAGTACCTCAATCTACCATGCGCAGTTCTAGTAAAAGAAGACTGTGAGAAACCTTATTAAATGTCTTGGTAAAATGTAAAAATGTGCAGTCAGCTATCAAACGGTGATCAAGAATGGTGTGAAGTTTCTCAGTGAACAAAAATAGCGATGTCTCAGATGAATGTATCTTGCTAGAACCATGCTGTGAGGGTTAAAGAAGAAAGAGTTAGATTCAAAGTAATTCATGATTTGGGAGAAGAGTGTGCGCTCTACAATCTTGCTTCATTTGCCTATGATATATATATATATATATATGTGACGCAGACAAAGTATGATGTGTGTATGAGTGTGTGTGTGCGTGCCTGCGCGCGCGCGCGAGTGTGTGTGTGCGTGTGTGTGTGTGTGTGTGTGTGTGTGTGTGTGTGTGTGTGTGTGTGTGCGTGCTTGCTTGCGTGCGTGTATGTGTGTTTATTGCATTTAGCGAGACACTGACCGACTGACTGAATCGAACCTATGAATAAGCTAGGCACGCAAACCTTCGCTTTGAAAAGAGAGCAAAAGTGTTCCGCTATGGTTAGACCCAGATAAGTACACTAAATTACGCCAACAAGAATGCTACCGCAGAAACGCCAGGCCTCAAGTGGGACTAAAGGAAGGTCCATTTGAAGGTGCTGTGGCCGTTGAGAATGCAAGCCTATGTATGAGTTCTACCTTTCCATTAACGTAAACCTACCTATTAAAAAACATAGCCGCATTTAAATGTGACCCAAGCAGAGCTGGAGGGTAGGTTCCAGACACCCGCCGCCCCTGCTTTAGCAACTTCACAGATATCAGCGGCCACAGTTGCTGACAGGTGCAACCGCATACTTAAGTTTCTGGCGTAAAAGCCGGCAACCGCAGTACCTCATTAAAGCGTGCCTGCTATGTAGGCTAGCCACCAAGCTGTTCAAAGCGAGCGCAGACGCCCGTAACTAATTGGCTCACCAGCGAAGCTCTCCCTGTTGAACCCCGCTGAAACATAGCTGACCTGGAGCTTAACGAATTTTTGTGCTTAGTGGCTTGCCAGTGGCCAGCTTGCTGGGCATCCTACATTAGCCGCTCAAGTGCAGTAATGTCGGTTTAAACAGAAGATTGCATTTTCTTCTTCTCTAATTGCGATAATAACTATATGGACACTCCAGGCACATTTCTACTGTCGCAGTGATGTTCCGTATAAAGTGCAACATAGTCGCACCACGCCGAGGGTGAGCCGACGATCGCCTAACCCTCAGAAAGCGGGGAGGAAGCGCGCCGTCCTCTGTCGCGCGCGAGGCATTAAGGGGAGGGAAGGGACGGGGGGGGGGGTCTTACAACTCCGGCGGCTCCTGCGTACGGTGCGTTCCGCTCGGGCGCCCTATCTTGAAAGTAATCTGCGACGGGAACAAAGTGCCCGGTCATGCGGGCCTCATCCTCAAAGTGATGTGCGATGTGGACAAAGTGCACAGAGCGCTGGCAGCTTCGCATGCGTTGTGCTTTCGACGCTTATTTCGCGTTCAAGCGAGCCACCGCCCGAAGGTGAAGTCTTTCGCTGCTGCTGCCGCACTTCCTCAATCCAGCGTTCTCACAGGTAGTTTCCACGGTTATTGAGTGAAATGTATTCATGGTTACCCCGTGCGACCGTGACACCATGCTTGCTAATTTAGTTAGCAAGGAAGTGTTTACAAGGTTGTGCAGCCGATAAAACTGCTATCTTTACTTCGTGTAGATGTCTACTAATTTGCAATGGCAATCGATGCTCCGCCTTTTGGGCGCAAAGGCGACTTTTCTTAATGCCGACCTAAATAGGGATGTCGTTATAACCGTTTCTAAAGCAGCAAACAAACAAAACACAGGATGAAAGTCATGTGGAGTAAACTGAAAGCATATTTACAGATAGTTCCTTAACTTGAAGCTGCAATTCAAATCATGCGTTAAGTCAGGTTACATTGTCCAGTGCGTGTCTCCTAAAGATCTTTTCATGTAAAGTGTAAATACTTCTAAAGCAGGTACCATGTAATATTTACTTATAGTAATCAATATTCCTGTCGTTCATTACGGAGCAGAGCGTCAACGTCTGAGTAAACGCAAGCATAGTTTAAGAGGGCGAGACTCAGTTTCTTAGAAAGTAATAATGAGTGGCTCGAAGAGTACACCACAATTGTCTATTTTTGTTATTCTAAAAAGCACCCAAGAAAACAGAAAAGGATATGCATTCCACAGAGGAGAAACGTTTCAAAAGATCTATGTTGAAACCGCGCATTTGCGGCTTTCATATGCTCTTCAAGTTATGAAGCTATGAAACCATATAATTTTTTCATACCGGTTAGTTCAGGTGCGCAGAGCTTACTACATATCTGCATGTGTGACAATTGGTATCTCACTACTTCTTTTTTCGTGACAATTCTCACCCTTTATTTCGAGTTTTCTATACAGGCCAACCTAAGGAATGTTTTACCGAGCCTAGTGCTTTCATCAACATTTTCTTTCCGACCATGTCCTTGGGGGTTTATGCAGGAAGTGTACCTCTCGATTTGGTTTCTAACAGAGAGGTTTCCAAATGAATATTTCTACTGTGTATCGCTGAAAAGTTTTTGAGGAAATTTAATATTGACACGTGTACTTTCTTATGCGGCGACCTTATTTCATCGTCTAACAAATGTTAACGCTCATCCAAGGACGCGCCTGTATGTAACGGATGTTTCTGGAATGTTATCAATGGTTCCATCCACTGTCAGACACCGAACCCTGTGTAATCTGTTGCGTGTATGCGCGATGCGAATAGTGTAGAACTTTCTGGAAGGCACGCGCTCACCAGCAATTACTGTGAAATGTTCGATAGCTCGTGTATAAAAACCGATGCACTTGACCGGCAGATGAGATTTCGACGATCGCCGACCGTGTTCGCCGCTATTGCTGTGCTTTGAGTGTAACTTGCTTTTGTGGGCACAAGTTCGCCCGATAAAAAGTTAGTTTCCTCGCTGACAGTTTTGCCGCTGTATTATTCTCAGTCATTATCTATATGGTTCCCGCCAACACTTTACCGCGCCAAATACTTTGGCCTGCCAGGGCAGGATGTACTAGCTCGTGTGCGTAAAATGTCTCGGCCTCCATTTGCAAAAACGATCATTTGTGAAGTTACATTCTGAAACCATGCCTCTGAGAACCTGGCTGCGTTCAAGAGACTTTATCGTGGCGTCAATTTATTGTCGCTCTTGTCATCTACCTCAAGCAAATGAACATTTTCATAGCCTGCAGGGATGCTATTCTATATCTGGATGTGCTTCAACAGACTTCTCACAAAGACTGTGAGTTAAATTTTCATTCCGTGAGATATCTGGTGCTCAACCAGATATCCGGCTAAACACACACGCCTTCAGAAGGTGGAAATATCTGAACCATATGAATGTGTCGTGGCAGTGGTACAAAACAAATTTTAGAGGAGAATGGTATTTTTGAGACTTTGTTGAAAAATTTTGTGATGATGGAAAAACAGGTATCTCTAGGACCACATGTAGGGCGGACTTAGAGCTTTGAAGACATAAAAAAAAACGCCAATTTTAACACGGCAGCGTTAAGGGTCCGTATCGCAGAAAATTCGGCATCGGCCTCAGCGAAGTTGTCAGGGAGCGATAATTTCCGTGTCTATTGAGGTATATGTGTGTGGAACCCCTTGCCATCTGACATGCTGTATATACGGCTTATATTCTCACACCCTTCTATCACTAAAATTGCTCATAGCTTGTTTACGCGGAATTTTGAGAATGACTACCCAAAATCAAGTTTGCTGAAATAAAACACCGACAGCACAGGAATTTTATGTTAGGTCTCTCAGACTTCAACATTAAAAGTGCGAAACAATGACAGAAACTTGAAAACAACGTAATTTTGTTTTGGCACGCCCGTGCACACTTCCGAGATGGGCCCACGCAAGAGGTCGTCTTTCTACCAGAAAGCTCGCCTTTGTGCATAGCGTTCGCCCCCAGGGTTTCCCGGTAAACATTATGAGCTGCAGTTGCCGGGAAGCGTGAGAAGCAGTAAGGGATCTTTGAATGCTATCGCGTTCCATTCTTAAAGACGAAGCTTAAGCACCCTACAATTTTTTGCCATAATTTAATGACAAACATGCCACATGGCCAAGGCGTTTCGATGGTCGCGGGATGCAGCTCCCGTTGGGCGTTTCTTCGCCGAGCGACATGCCACCTATATATGAGAGCGCACGTGCTTCTCGCTGCGCAACGCAGACAGATAAGCAGTCAATAACTTGATAAGGATGATAAGGGGTATTGAGTTATGTGGGTATCATCATGGTTAATAATTGTTCGACACGGATGAATGAGGTCCTAAAGATCGATAAGGGCTTATAATAGTCAGAGCAACTTTAGCAAGGTTGATAAGACACGATAATGATTGATAAGCGTCGGATCAAGTTGGTTAAGGTTGAGAAACACCGATAAGGGTTGATAAGGGTCAAATCATGTTCGATAAGGTAGATAAGGACAGATAAGGATTGATAAAGATTGGATGGATGCGATAAAGTTGACAACGACTGATAAGGCCTAAGGGTCGAATGGAATACGTTAAAGTTGATAACGACCGATAAGTGTTGACAAGGGTTTCTACTGGTTGGATGGATCAAGTTTGGCAACATTGATAGTGACACCGGGCTTCGTGGAGATGAGCAAGTGGCAGAATGCCTAAACATACTTTGGCATCTCCAGTGGAGTTCCTGCATAATCTTTATTTCACGGCCAGCCGGCACATCCTGAAGAGCTAGACTTAATACTGCAGCAGACTGCAATATTCGGTCATTGTGCCTTTTCGTACGAAGGAGAAGTAAATTTCCTGATTTCGAATGCGTATACGCGTCTGCCTGCACATGTGTACATGGGTGTCCACACAGACTCAAGGGTGAAGTTGTTGTGCGTGACCATTTGTATTATGCAATGAGCCACCAAACAAACTCATACTCTATTCAACATGTTGCACCATCACGATTCCCCGTCTCTTCGGATGATTCTCCGTACGTAATAACGAAAACAACAGAGATAAGGGACATGTATCTGCGTGCACGCGATCGGGAACTCCTTGTATCGACATCAGTGAACTCCACGAAAGGACGAATACTAAGTTAATGAGATAAATCAATGTTTCATTTTACTGTTTGTTATAAGGTCCTTGTGTTATCGGAGAAACAATCGAAGGAAGCGTAAGTGCGTTAATGTATTTGCATACCAGAGTTTCTATGTTTTATTGCTAGCGTTGCAACAGCACCGTTCTGGGCTGGTAATTGACAGCCGCCCTTATAGATGTCAATCACAATGATAGGACGATGCGACCGAAGAAGTTTTGTGGACGACGCCTTTGCTTGTCGTCGTTCTCCGTAGCATTGTTGATGATAGGCCTCAGTCCCCTTTTAATATAGAGTAGGCGCTCTCGAAGAATATATTCGCGTTAAATTTGACAGCCATTCACAAAGACAAAACAACAACAACAACATAGAAGCATGTTAGTGAGAGCAGGAAAGAACGCTGCTCCCTTTGACGTCAACCGCCACTATCTGCAAGATCGCTTCCTTCTTTCATCACACAATGCCCGCCATCCGGCACCTTGTTTGCGGAGACAAAAGGGCTTTCACGCGTTGCGACGATACCACAGCATGTTGCGGAAACTCACCCTCATTGTTCGACGAGTACGGAAAGTTTATGGGCGCCTGCTTTACTCTTTTTTCTATACTTTTATACAGACCACCTGCATCTGCTTGCGCGGTTACGCCAACCGCGAGCTAAGTGCTATTGTTCGAAGGCTCACATCAACGCTTACTCGCCTTGCAGGAGGATGTGGAGGGGAAATTAAAGTTTGCACTTGTGTGGCTAAAATTTGTTAATTAAAAATCTGCTTAAATAAGTAATCAGGCGGATGGATTTGGATGTGCTCTCGAACAATAAGTTTCAATGGTTGCTTCTTTCTGTTTTTACTTTGAATGAACACGTATGGCGGTTCTGGCACCAACGTGTAAATGGGAAAACAAAATTTAATGACTGATAAATCATAAAGCTAGTTCAATTTTATTTCAAATTATAAAAAATTGCCTGAACGTAATTTTTTCTTCGCTTTGTGGCATAGTTAGCGCATAATAACCCACAGAGAAGGAATAGATCCTGTATTTTATGTTTCTTTATATGATGAACAATGTGTGAGCACTGTCATAAATCACAAATTATTTTATGTCATTTTATTCTGAGTCATTCAATGCCTTGCTCGTCTGATGATCGTTAATTCTCTGAGCACTACAAATTGCTTAGTTAACGTAACTATTAAATCATGCAACGGGAAGGCTGACGCAATAGTAAGCAAAACAATGCCTATTACCGTGCGAGTGTGTGTGCGCGCGTGCATGATCTGGTCACGTTCATTTACAAGAGCAATTGCTTTTTGGAAGCCTGAAAACGCGCTCATTCATTGAATGTGTACAGCACTACAATTTAACTTGTAACAAAGGAAGAAGGCTGTTGAATTTTTCTGTAAAGTTAGCACGGGCAATACTTCTAGTCGTCTTTGTCCATATTTACGGTGCGTTTTTGTTTGCAAACTCAACGACTGGCGGAATCGCAAGTGCTTGAAGTATAGTAGAAAGGTGGTGCAGCTTTCGTTACGCCATTGTTCAACACGGAGGTGCTACTGCCTTACTTTTCGCCAGAACAGTACAACACATTTTGACGACGACTTTTCTCGTCGCGGATGTCGTTGAGAATGCAGAGATTCGGGCTTTGAGGCACGCATTGGCTAATTTCATTGAAGATAACTGGAGGGCCTACAAGACATGTTTTATTTATTTATTTATTTATTTATTTATTTATTTATTGCACCCTCAAGGCCCGAAGGCATTACAGAGGGGAGTGGGAAAACGGGAAAGATAATTATGAAGTACGGAAAATAAACAATGCAGCGTGTTAGTAATTGTGATGACCCTAATATGGGGACAAAGGTTCGTGTAATCAAAAGGTTCTGATGGTTCGCTTAGGCGGAGCCTTCGAGAACCCAATTGAGGACAAAGCCGTTGGTTTGAACACACACACAAAGACTTTTAATCAAACTAAAAAGAGGCATAAAGTAAATAGAAGGAAATGGAAAGCATGCCTAAAATAAACAATCAAGCAGACATTGCGGCAGGGAACACATACAGGGCTTGCATGAGGTTAACGGGTGCGCGCGTCCGGGCTTGCCACGAGTGCAGGGATGCGTAACAGTCTCGACGCGGCGACGCGGCGACAAGCTGGTGAAAGGAGTGGCGCCGGTCTCACCATAGGTCGCGGCGTAAGCTGACCGACCGGGCGACCGGAGCGCGCCAGGTCTGGCTAGGCGAGGTAAAGCGGGCGGCTTGGTGGCACGAGTAGACGGCGGCGGCGTTCTGGCCGGGCAGCTGGCGTAGTGCTCGGGCCTGTTGCCCGACTGCTCTTGTCTCGCCCACGGGCGCAGAAGCTCGAACGCCGGCCTCGGGCAGCAGACGGCACGACAGACGGGGCGGCGTTCTGGCCGGGCAGCTGGTGTAGAACTCGGGCCCGTAGCCCGACTGTTCTCGTCCTGCCCACTGGCGCAGAAGCTCACCGGCGTTGAGGAGCTGACGGCACGCTCGGGTAGACGGGCGACGCACAGGAACAGGTTGGCAGGAGGCCCCGGTCGGGTGAAGTCCTGGCGGGCTCGGGTCTTTACTGCGTCCCTCGACTCAGACAAAAACTATTTGTGACACTATGTGCACTTGGGAGGGCGCAGGCATGTGTACCCCACCAACTTATGGCTTTGAGTATCCAGAACATCATTTGTGTTTTCATGCACTCGTATGTAGGCTCACCCTCTCGCTGACCTTCATAAGAAAGACGTCTCTTTCTCTTGGGGACCTCTGAAGGAGAAAGCCTTTTCTACCCTGATTGAGCGGCTTACAACTTCCCCAATTCTGTCACGTACACTTTGACCCTTCGGCGCCCACTGAAGTACGCACTGACGCGAGTGGTCATGGCATCGGCGCGGTCCTCGCTCAGCGTCAACAGGCCCAAGACCGTGTCATCGCTTACTCTACCCGCCTTCTTTCCACGCCCGAGCGAAATTACTCCATTACTGAGAGAGAATGTCTCGCGCTCGTATGGGCGGTCGCCAAATTCCGGCCGTACCTTTTCGTTCGGAGCTTCTGCGTCATAACCTACCATCACGCCCTCTGCTGGCTCTCCTCTTTGAAGGACCCAACTGGACGACTTGCACGTTGGGCATTGCGTCTACAGGAATATACATTTGTATAAGTCAGGGCGCCTGCATGCAGACGCTGACTGCCTGTCCCGCAATCCCGTGGATCAACCGGACGACACCGATGCAGACTCGGACATCAGTGTTCTATCCATCTCCGGCTTCCTCCATATTGGCGACGAGCAGCGCAAAAATCCTGTTATTCGAACACTTATGGAACGCCTAAGCTCCTTGCCCAATGACCCGTCCCTCCGGATGTTCACCTTGCGCGATGGAACTTTATACCGTCGTAGCGTTCGTCCAGACGGCCCGGAGCTCCTCCTAGTCGTTCCCAAGCGCTTTCGACTAGCCGTGCTCCACCAACTTCACGACGCTCCTACTGCTGGACATCTGGGCATCACTCGTACATACGACCGCCTGCGGCGCCGCTTCTTCTGGCCGGGCATTTATCGCTCTGTGCGCCGTTACGTCACCTGTGTCAGCGCCGGAAGACGCCTGCTACGCCTCCCGCTGGCTTGCTTCAACCAACTGATATCCCCACAGAGCCTTTCTTTCGTGTGGGCCTAGACCTCCTTGGCCCCTTTCCAATTTCTATCAAAGGCAACAAATGGATTGCCGTAGCAACCGATTATGCCACGAGATATGCCATCGCACGAGTGCTACCAACCAGCTGCGCTACATATGTCGCAGACTTCTTACTATACGACGTCATACTGCACCACGGCGCCCCTCGCCAGTTGCTGACGGATCGCGGCCGCTACATTTTATTGAAGGTCGTCAATGACCTGCTCCGCTCCTGCTCTACAGAACACCAGATTGCTACCGCGTACCACCCTCAAACGAACGATCTCACCGAGCGACTCAACCGCACGCTAACTGAAATGCTGGCCATGTACGTTTCCGACGATCACCGTGACTGGGACGTCCGTTTACCATACGTCACTTTCGCATACCACTCGTCCCGTCACGACACTGCCGGATTTTCACCATTTTACCTTTAGTATGGCCGCGACCCTACCTTGCCCTTTGACACGTTGCTACCTTCTGCAGTACAATCGCACAGCACTGGTTACGCTCGCGATGCTATTGATTTAGCCGCCCTGGCCCGAGATGTCGCCTGTCATCGCCTCCCAGTCTCGCAAGCTTCTCAAAAGCGACGCTACAACCTTCGGCACCGAGACTCCCATTGTTCACCTGGTTCCCTTGTTCTTCTCTGGACGCCTTCACGTCGCGTCGGCTTGTCGGAAAAACTACTTTCCCGGTATTCTGGTCCGTACCAGATCTTACGCCAACTGTCCGACTTCACATAAGAGATCGCCCCAGTCGGTCACCCTTCATTGCATCGCAACATCACCAGCGATGTTGTTCGTGCCACCAGGCTTAAGCCCTATGTCCCCGCATTAATTGAGGCTCTATAACTTTCACCGGGACGGAGCTATTCCACCGGGAGGGTGATGTTACCGTGAAGGGAACGAAGAAGTTGAATGGGACTACACGAAGACGAAGTCTGGCAGTTGCCTGAACGCCATATAGGCCAGTTGTAAATATACGTTATTTTACACTCGTGGGCCTGCTTTCTTCCTGCAACAATATTGTTTCCAAAATTATCTGTTACAATTGTTCACTCTGAGACGAAGCAAGATCTAGACGAAACAAGACGAAACAGGTTCTAGTGCGGTGTCATTGACCAAGAAGTGGAGACTGGGTAATGAAGCAACGTGAAAGGTGTATAGATTCGTGTTTAGTAATTTTCGATTCCAACTTCCAAGAATGTCCCATAGTAATAACGTTATTCTATTCGCGCTGAGGACAAGCAACATCATCGTCATTAATTATGTTCTGATATATCACACAGTCATCGGCGAGCAAGCATACTTTTTAGAAAAGGTTAGTTGGTAATTCATTATTGAAGATAAGAAATAATAACTGTCTTCATACAAAGCCATGCGAAACTCATCAGAAAATGGACTCAATCAATGTGCGAAAATCGTTAACAGTAACGAAATGAGTATGGTTGGTTAGAAAAGCGGTAATCCAGTCGAAGACGGTAGGGTCGAGAATAATATGCATAACCTGAAGAAGTAGTAATGTATCACTAATTTTACCGACCATCTTGGAGAACTAGAAGAAAAGGCAGTCTTACTTAATTCCAAATTCTACAGCTTGAAGCACGTCATTAGGGAAAATCGGTATAATAAGGACAGTGAACTGAGCAAGTTGGTATCGATTGATGTTGAAAAATTTTGCTCTAGAAAAGAGGGAGGCAACGGAGATAGAGGAGAAAAACACTGTAATGTTCAAAAGAATTCTCGTGGAATGGTCGGGACCCCTTTAATCCAAGGATCCTTATGGCCTCGGCCGCCCACTTGACCTGTTTTGTGAAGGACTATTGTCCCGCCAGATCTGAGCTGGTTAGCTGTGCCTCCCATTGCTCCAGTGTGCGGTGTGTTTATCAAACGGTTGTGATTCAAAATCTCATGTAACATGGTGTAGTGTTGGTATGCCGCCGCAACAATGACAGTCGGGCCTGTAGCGAGTGGAGAACAGGGCACTTTCTAATCAAAGTGGGGGAATAAACCGGTGTGATTTATGCACCAGGTGGCGGCTTCCTCTCCATTCAGTTCTGAATGAGAGGAGGGTATTTTTTTCTGGTTGTACGCTGGTGAGGGAGAATCTGTCGGGCAGTCATTGGATTAGGTTTATTACGGTGGCTTCCCGGGACCATCCCAGTAGAGTGCGCCCTGTTAATAATCCCGCGGGCTACCGAATCAACCATTTCGTTCCCGTCCAGGCCCACGTGGCCTGGGAAACACACGATCCGGTGATGATGGGCGCATTTTGTCGGTATTATTGAGCGACTTGTTTAGGCCAGTCACGTGACCCTTGAGACGCATGCGAGATGCTTCAGTTGAGTCTCTGATTATGGGGACTAAAGAAGAACGTGGCGTGTTCCATGTGTGTTCTTCGCTTGTCTTCATCTTCTCTAGCGCTAAATTTTCAGCACAAAAACTAGTACCTGAGTTCTACAGGTACAATTCTTACAGTAACCTTATTGCTCCTGTGTGAAAAACAGAATATTTTCTAGAAATGTTTCTACGTGAGAAGAGTTCATTAAATTTTGCATAAGCTTGCGCTACTAAAATTTACAAATCATTGTAGTCATCAATATGAGGGAAATAGAATGGTAGTTATGCAGATGATGAGTTTCTCCAGGCCTGTGCATTAGCATTATTTAGTCGTTACCAAGCATTCTAAACGTTCCCACGTTCAAGGGACTGCGAAAAAACGTAGTATAGAATGATGAAAGAGTATTGCAGTTTGTGTTTATTTTTTAAATTTGAAATTAATTCTGTGAGCACCACAGGACTCTGTAGATTAAAACTATTTTAATTGTGCTGTTTTAGGTGCCGAAACGAGTATATTGGATTATGAGGCATGCAGTAGAGGGGCTGCGACATACAGCTGCAGTGTGCCTGGAGGCCCTAACACATAAAGACAGTACTCGTCTAACAGATATAAGCAGAAAATGGCGAAGAAAAAACGACCTACAATATACAACATGAAAAGCACTCGTCCTTTAACATATATGATTACAACGCAGTTGTAAAAGAAAGACAAACAACACTATGCCATCGACACACCGAAGGTGCCTTATGAGCATATCCTTCATTATATATACAGCCGAAAACTAATACTGCTGTCAACATGCCTAGTATGATCAGAAAAAAAAACATTGCGCCCAATGAATATGACATGCAGCAATCAATGTGAAGAAACGGCTTCTTCCCCATCTATTATCTACTTTTTCTTCTTTATAAAAATTCCCTCTAACTTGTATTCGGGTTAACATACTCACAAATACATTTTTTTACCCAATTAAACGCGAAGGTAAGGTAAATCGTTACGACTGCTTCAGGTAGTTTGTGCGCCTTAATGGTACCAGCCACTTGTCCTGGCCGCGAGTATTCACAAAACTTTTGGCACCTTCAAGCCCGAGTGTGCATTGTAAAAAGGCTCCGAAATATTCAGGGGCTAAGGAAAAGCAAAGCAACTGGCGGAATTCAAAAAGCTTGGTTACTCTTATTATGCTGTATTTAGCGAAAAGTTCGGCAGTAAAATGAAAATATGAAACGTTTGCTACGTAATTTATTTAGTATTATGTTATAATTGAAACGATCAAATGCATTGCTATAGTCAATAAAAATATCCAATTTTACTGTTCCATCATCGATGCCATTTACTCTTAGTTCAATTTCACACAACAGTGTTGTCTCAGTCAATGTGCTTGGGTTCAATCCGTGTTGACAGTCAGCAAGGATGTTACTTTTTGAAAGTAAACTGTCAGTGCATTGATAACGCATCTCTAAAACATGTTTCGTGCTATAAGTATATTGTCGTTTACATCCACTCTAACCTTTCCTGGAATACATACATTGCACACGTATTAAACAACGCTAATAGATCATTAGGCTATCTCTTGTCCAATTTCACACATGACTTACAGTCTCTCAAGCTGACGCTCTCCAAATCCTAATCCGAAATAAACTCTACTCGCCATGGTGGCTTAGCGGCTATGGCGCTGCGCTGCTAAGCACGAGTTCGAGGGATTAAATCCCGGACGGCTGCATTTCTATGGGACCGAAATGTGAAAACACCCGTTCCCGTGCATTGGGGGCATGTTAAATCGCATGGCGGTCAAAATTTATCCGGCGTATCATATCGTGGTTTCGGCACGATATGATATTTTAACTTTAATGTAACATTAATGTTAACTTGAATACTCACCCTAAGTTTGGGGCTCTAATGTGTACTTAATGTATTTAGTAGAAATCGTACAAAACAATCCCAACCAATTTACTATGTTGAAGTACAGCACGACAGCAAGCATCAGCACAATGATGTCTAATCTAGGGTTGTTATCTTTAGCATCGCACAGTAAACTCTGGCCTTTCTCTCTCTCTTTCACAAACTATTTAATCATCTTTTACAGCGCAACGAGGTTCTTTTTCCGCCCCATCACATACCATCTCGGCTTGATGGGCAAACTAAATTTGCCATTTATATTCTTCACGTTCTTCCATGTTTTCGTTCCGGCAGCTGAAGTGTGGAATGGCATTTCCTAGATTGTTGTCCTCATAAAGAAACTAAGCGCTCCAAGCAAATTTGCGCGATTTGTAGGGTAAATTTCTAGTGAAAATTAACAGCAATATTACGTGCATTTCATGGGGTCACAATGATCATTCAAATTTTATACTTAGAACTAACTATAAAGAATGTACCTTGCTCTGTCATTTTCTAATTATGTATACAATTTGTACTTTGTTGACTTATTTGTCCCCTTTTAGTTGTGCTTATTCTATATTGAACTTTTTCCCCACTCACTTCTGCAATGCTTCTAGGCCTCAGGGTATAATAAGTAAACAAATAAGGGAACAAATAAATAGATAACACCTGTATGCCAACGCGTCACGACTTATTGAAGGATGCAGACAAGCACATGCCTAACCTTTATCAAGCTACTTCATTTCGGTTTTCAAAAGGCACGCCAAGGACAGACTGACACACTCGGAACCTGTTTTGCTAAAGTGATGTGCATCTACCAGCTCACACGATCGCTTCTCTCATTGCTGGAGAAACAAGAAAGCTTAATAAATACAGGCAATTAAATCCCGGCCACAGAGGCCACATTTAGGTGGGGGGGAAATGCAAAAACTCCTGTCAGCAGTCCATTGTGGGTACGTTAAAGATGTCCTCGTGGTCAAAATGGACTTGGAGTCCCCCACTACGGCGGGCCTCAAAATCAAATTGCGGTTTTGGTGCGTCAAATACCAGAAAAATAGGCGTGCAGTCACAGCTCCTGCAACGCACAGCTGACTGATAATATGATGTATACCCGTGAGCAAAAGTATCCGGAACAGGGATTGTGCGATAAAGCCGATTTTTTCCTCAGTCTGCGAATGCAACTTGAAACTGAGGACTGCGGTCCAAACTTAACATTTGGAATTTTCGAGTCTAGTCGTCAATTTCAGTTTGTGCAGGCTAACTGCATATAGTTTTTTTGTTTTTTTCGAGACCTCGTGGTTCGTATACTTTTGCGCACGGGCGCACCTTTTAATAAACTAAGAAAATGGCCCACGTAAGCACGACGACAGAAGATAGAAAACACATTACCAGCATGAATCAAATCTCACTTTCATAATGTTTATTTTTTTTTGTCTAAATGGACTGTCCTACCTCGAGCGACAAGTCACTCTTTGAATAAAAGTTTATTCATCATCGTCATCTCAATGAAAAGAAAGTGGCAAAGTCAAACGTACGTCCAGCAATCCATTGACCCCATTTTCTACACGGGGAGGCGGCAGCATAGCCGCGTCCCCAGAATTCGCGAATACGTATAGAACAATAACTGAAACAAAGCCAACAACACGTGCAATATCAACGTGTATACCAATGACTTCTTCAAGCACGCGTGTTCAAGTATGTGCTGAAGCGAAGATCTTTCTTGATCACGGACGTAGTGCACTAGGCTACTGCTTACGATCTGCGGCCAGATAAAATAGTAGCACCATTAATGTCGCGGAGACAAGTGAAGAAAAAAGAACAAGTTGACGAAATTCGTCAAAAAATGGAACAGCACCTCCCGAGGCAACAAGCCGATGGGGTAGTAAGCCGAACGTGACGGCCGTTGCCCAGTACGTGACACATC
Organism: Dermacentor variabilis; assembly: GCF_050947875.1. Lineage (NCBI taxonomy): Eukaryota > Metazoa > Arthropoda > Arachnida > Ixodida > Ixodidae > Dermacentor > Dermacentor variabilis. The sequence continues at coordinate 95,176,171 of NC_134572.1, read as the reverse complement.
ACGCACTCGAGACAGCCAATGTGAAATCATCGGATATAAGTGGAGGAATAAGGATAAAAGGCAAAAGAATACGCTAAATAAATGGCAAAAGCGTAATGCAAACAATAGCGACATGAGTGCTAGAGTGCGTAGAGGGTGCACTTATTGCCCCTCGTCGTGACGTGTTCAGCGTCTGCGCAGCCTTCCTCTTTTGCTACCGACCGAGCGGAGCTCAGAATCTATAACGTCGTGAGGGCAGAGGTAATTAGTCTTTCGTTGCAGTTGTCCGCAGTCGTCGTTGTGCGCAAACAGAAGGATATGAAGTGTCGAGAGAAGGCTCACTGTTACGCGACGAAACGCCCTAGCACTCATGGTTTGGCGGAATTGGTGCGCGAAATTGGCCCTTTCTAGTTCGGGCATGTGGCCTCTCGTGCAACGTTGTACTAGCAATGTGCTGTAAAAAATAATATAAAAATAAAACAATGGCAGCATGGATTGATATTGGTTACATTTTCTTCTATAGACGATGAACGCTAGACGTGGTCTACCTGCCGCTCATAGGAATATCCAGCCTTTCGTGATTTTTTTTTTCACCGATACGAAATGATGCGTCCTGAAATTGAAATGGTTCATGGCGGAGTAAGGATGGCAGGCCAAGGTTACTCTACGCTAGTAATTTAAGGGATTCTAAAAATATAATTATATTTAAAATGGTTCATTGCAACTATGCATGGAAATATTCCGGTCCAAAAAGCTATGCTTCAGAAAAACTAAGGAAGAAGAGCAAGATTAGCCTGCTGTATAATCGATGCTCTGACCTGTTAGTAATATACCTTCGCTTTAATTTTCGAAGCAACGATGCAGGTGTAACTACAGATATCTATAATTATTGCTGTGATTTGAGAAATAAAATACAACGCTTTAAAGGACTGCATGACATGCATGAACAATTCTCGCTTGTTGAAGTTTACTAAATTGTGAAACTGAATGAAAATTTTTCTATTTCAATTTCCTGCCAGCTCTTATATGATCTCACGGAGTAACATCCCCATGCAGCGCATTTACATTTTCTGAAGAATGATTCGGTTTGCTCAGTTCATTTGACAACCAACTGCCTGCATTCATTCGTTTGCAAAGTGAGGCACACCGACACATACGACACTCAAGACATGCACACATATGATTAGCGTGCTCCCGTGATCATTCGCATCACATTTTTCAACACTACCACTAACTTCCAATGGCGAAAGCTACCCGTACCTGCATTATCCAGATTTTCTTTTATATAATAAGCAAGCTCCTAAAAAAATTTAGAACACTGGTGGTAAAATATCTTCGGTCAATCGTTTCTAGCAAAGTCCAAAATTTGTCACATAGCAGCGTATATAACGCCTGCGTGATACGTTCCATAGCATATCATAGCGTATATAGCGGATCAAGACTACTTGACAGACACAGAATGCAATAAACGCCGATGTGCAGCGTAAGTTGAAGCCAGGGAAGCCGGCCGACCGGGACAGAAGCGATCAGTAATGTGCAAGGCTGGCGAAAGAAACAAACAGAGAAAGTAAACTGCCTTGAGTATCGATTGGTGTTGACGCGGGAAGGCGGGCCCGGCCCTCGCCCTTTGCCGTCGTCCGTGTCAGGTGGAGGCGCTGACGTCGCTCGCCGCGAGGGAGCGCTAGCTCCGGGGACCCAAGGCGCGCAAAAGCGAGACGTGGTCCGCGCAGTTGAAGCTGGTGCGCGAGGTGTCCCACGCGGTTTCGCAAGTGTCGGCGATTTCGCAAAAGCGCGCTTTCAGTTTATGCAGTCGCAGCAACGTGAACCTCAGCCTATAGGCAAGGCAAGAACATCGGAAGACGCCTGAGAATTTCTCACCGGAGAGCTATTGATACTGTCTGGCGCCGTAGCTTCGAATGCAAACTACCTGCCAAAACATGCAAACCGGCGTGGTCGTCCTGCACAGTGCCTCGTCCGAAACGATCCAGAGCGGTGAGTAGAAGCCGAGACGAGACCTTTTTTGTTAATAACGGCACTAGGCGCAATCGTGGACCTAAGGCTAGGGATTGCGAAGAAATTGGCTAAAGCAATGTTTTAAATTCCGGGAATGTTTTTGCTCCCGAGAGCGTTCGATCACTGGGAGACGATTTGGCTGTCCTATCTATTGTTTTGTGCAGTCAGCGAATTGTTGACAAACAGCGCACAAACGATATCACGTAGTAAGTTCATAAACTAGTGACTCGTTTTGGCTTTTGTTTTATCGCGTTGCACTTTCATTTGGAGCATGTTGTTTGGGTAACTCCACTGTATTGCGCCTTCTTGCGTCTTGGACAACGAATTATGTTAGACATTTCGGCTCCCTTTAAAACTTCGATTGCCGGAGAAAAAAATATTGTCTAGGGTGCCGGACAACACTTTTTGTTCTTGCCATTAATGCTGCTGTGACGTTCCTAGAACCAAGCTTGGTTCTTTTACTCGGCCGTATACCTTGGCTGCCATGCTTTTATGGCCTACGAACTGAGAATCACACATTGTTTAATTTCTTCTTTATCTTACTTTCACGCTGGAAAGCAGCTCTGCTTCTGGATGGACCAACGGGAACATCTGGCAGCTGACCACCTTCGACAACACTTTGCGAGGCTGGGGCGCGAACAAATGAAAACTAAAGCTTTCCATTCAAAGCTCTTCCCTGCGTGTGAAAAACACAACGGCAAGCATACGATGTATTGGGCACGAAGGACAAGGACATTACATTAGGTGAGTCTAAGTTGCACCTATTTGATTACACGTAAAATGTTTTTGCGAACACTTGTGGAATATTTCATCGGGTGCCTTTAATTTTGATTCGCTGACGCTCCAACTGTATAGCCATCTTACTGGAAGTAAAACAGAAATATATTTCACTCCTGATGTGCTTACTTTTAACGATTATATGGCCTTTCTGTATTGAATTTCACCTTCTACGCGCAAATGAAACGACAAGTCGATAGAAAACTAAGTCGCTTTTTTTGTTGTAGAGAAACCGATATGGAATTTTTGTATTTCAAGCAGTCGTATTATTGGGAATTTATATTTTATACTCTCGCAAGTAGCTTAAGTTTGAGCACTGATACGTATTAGGCACAACGTAAAAACTAAGTGCCCAAGTATATCACGGCGGAAACTCTTGCTCAATGGGGAAAGTGCACTTTCTGCGTTTTATGTTTCCTTGTCCTCAACCAATAAAACCGCCTTTTTAGTACTCTCCATATTCAATAAATGGCTAGGTTAGACATTCTCTACAAATCTATACATTATTTTCACAATGAGAGGATAGTCCACCCTTGATATATTTACTCCCTGGCAGTGAATATTGGCACAAATAAGAAGCTTGACTGTAAAGAAAAATGCGGCGAGATTTCTGATGCGTGGAACTAATGTGCGGTCGCATTTTTTTTGTTACTGTAAGTATGACAACATTAGAGAAGACGCTTGTGTCTTTCATTTCTCAGCATTTAATGTTCACTTTCGCGATGAACTTACCGCACCAAATGCACAACATAGTGCCCTAGAATGCTGAAAGCCTGACTGGTACTAAGGCAGTATACAAGCTTGTGAGTTCCCGAGGATTTTCCTGAAAACAGTAGCATCGCCAGCATGCACGTCACCGACGCCAATGCGAGCACGAAGCTTTAGACTGGCATTAAGGTAATGTATTTCATTTGTCTGTGTAGTTGCTTATTGCAAAGACGCTTTCTATTTAAAGAGAGCTTCATTGTAGTTAAGTTCTAAATGATAATATCAGTTTACTTCATCTCTCCATTCAAAGATCTTCTCAAGTTTGTATGTTATTGCACTAATATGAAATGCTGAAGTTGTGCGAAAAAGTGATGTGGTATTTCGTGATGCAGAAACCTGCACGTAACAGGGTACGCTAAGAATTTGAGTTAAGAAAGTTATGTATTACAGCGGTGTTCACAAAAAGCTCAGGTACACAGGAATTGTTCGTAAGAGTGAATCTTAGCCTATCGTAATAATGGACATACTAGCAAAGGTGACCAGCAATGGCGGAGTACACTTACGTACAAAAATGCTGTGTCGATTTGGCGCCAGGAGCGAATGATTGTGATGCTGAATGAAATAAATTTAAAACGATCGATATGCATTAATCAATAAGTGACATGACATTGTTTTGCTGTTCGCCTTAATGGAAGTCCTAAAGCTTGTTCTCCTAAAGTTACCGCGAAATATGTGAGAGTTGAAAACTTTTTGTTTTCACGCATAGAGATTTGTGTCCAATTTCAGAGTTTTCTTATTTGGGATTGCACAGGAAGCGCGCATGTGCTAGTCCTTCATTCTGCCTATAGTTTCGCTATCTTTCATTATGTATAGCGGTATGCGGGGGACATAGAAAGGTTCGGCCACTTAAATTAGACGCAAGGGGCTTAACATTATGGCAAGGCCGTGTTAGTGCATCATACTGGGCAGCAGTGCTTTGCCAAGTCGCAAAACTACTACATTTGCCTACTTTTATTGTTGATGACATATTTGGGAAACTAGCGAACAAATACCTTCCAATTGGCCTAACCCCAGGTTCTCCCCTCCCTCAGTATGAGGGCGCGCCTGCCCCAGAGCTGGACGTCCCCTTCTCGGAAGCTGAAATCAGGGAAGTGCTGCACAATTTAAACGGAAGGTCTGCCCCAGGCCCCGACGGAGTTACAAACCGGCTCTTACGAAATTTGGACGACAAAGCAATTCAAGCTTTAGTGAATGAGATAAATGAGGTATGGGAGGAGGGCGTTGTACCGGAGACTTGGAAGAAGGCCACAGTGGTCTTAATCCCCAAGCCAGGTAAATCACCCAGCTTGGAGAACCTCCGTCATATCTCCCTTACTACTTGCATTAGCAAAGTAGCGGAACATGCAGTGTATAACAGGATATCGAGATATATTGAGCGCAAGGAACTATTCCCGTACAATATGGTTGGTTTCAGGCCCTTGCTTTCAACGCAAGATGTTATGCTCCTGCTCAAAACACAGATAATCGACTCTCAAAGCAAAGATGTAAAAGTGGTCCTCGCACTGGATCTATCCAAGGCATTCGATACAATTGCACATGACTATATCCTTCAGGAGATATCGGCCTTGAACTTAGGAGTTAAATTCTTCTCCTTCGTTGCATCCTTCCTCGAGAGCAGGATGGCGGCCATAAAGTTGAGGCAATCAGTCTCGGAATATTTCACACTCGGAAACAGGGGTACTCCCCAAGGGGCAGTTATCTCACCCCTTCTGTTTAATATAGCAATGCGCAAGTTGTCGGAAAGCCTTGCAGCAATTCCTTACGTAGGTCATGCATTATATGCTGACGATATTACAATCTGGTGTCCTGGAGGAATGGAGGCTACGGTCGAACAAGCTCTACAGGAGGCTCTGGATGTTACAGAGTCTTTCTTGAAAGGTACGGGACTGGCACTCTCGCCTGGAAAGTCGGAACTCCTGCTGTACAGACAGGCTAGACGAGGTGCTAGGGGACTCACCCCACTCGATCAGGTGCCCATTAGCGTTCGTACCAGAGATGGGCACACCATACCGAGAGTAGACTCTATCAAAATACAAGGGCTTTCAATAAGGGATGCAACGCTAAGACTATAGCCCAACTCACCACGAAAACTGAAAACATTACTAGATTAATTATGAGAGTGTCCAACAAGAAAGGTGGCATAGGCGAGGATATACTCCTTAGGGCTCACCATGCTTTCCTCATCAGCCATGTCATTTACATAGTCGCAGCCCTGAATTGGACGAAAACAGCAATGGATAAATTAGACACGCTTATGCGCAAAAGTATCACAAGGGTGATCGGCGTGCCAATCACGGCTAGCACAGAGAAACTCATGACATTGGGAGTACACAACACAACTTCGGAATTAATAGAAGCACAAAGATCAGCACAAATTATTAGATTATCAAACTCCAAAGCAGGCAGAAGACTTCTGGATGCGGCAGGCCTCCGTCCTAGCTTCAATCAGGGAAATATCACGCAACTTGATATTCAGACAAGGAACTCCTTTATTGTATACCCTTTTCCAAGAAATGTCCACCCCCAACACAATAAAGGTCGAAGGTTAGCGAGGGCTAGAAATTTCTTAAAGAACATATCTGGAACGGAGACCTTTGTTGAAGCGGCGCGACACGCCAGTGCCAACAAGTTCTCCGTAGCCATAGTCAATGACAGGGGAGAACTCCTCTCGGCAGCCTCGCTGAAAACCTCCTGGGTCGATGTGGCGGAACAGGCTGCTATAGCTCTCGGATTACTGGACTCAAAACGCACTACGGTGTACACGGACTCCCGAGCAGCCGTTAGAGCGTTCGCATCGGGATTGATAGCCAAAGAAGCAGCCAGGATTCTGAACGGCAAACAGCCCTCTGACATTGTTCACCACATAGTCTGGTTCCCGGCTCACATGGGACCAGACGTATTACCGGGTCACCTGAACCCTAATGAGATAGCCCACGACCATGCGCGAGGTTTCGTATGCCGCGACCGGATGGTGTCTCGGGTGAGTTCGGGAGAGCTCGTCCACAGTGATCCACTGGTTACTTTTCATGAAATCACCTCTCATTACAGAGGGAATAGGCAGAGTTTTCCTTTCCCCCATCATAAGCTCAACAGGCCACAAGCTAGCACGCTTCGCATGCTCCAGACGGGGTCCTACCCCTCTAGGGGCTTTTTGAACATCCTCCACCCGGACATCGATCCACTCTGCCCAGATTGTGACGCTGAATTTAGCTCATTAAATCACATGCTCTGGCAGTGCCCTGTGTTACAAGATTTTATTACAGACGAAGACTGGACGAAGGCCATCACAGACCCGAGGGAGGACGTCCAGCTCCTGGCTGTCCAGAGGGCCCGTGAACGAGCGGAGAGGCATGGCCTCTCTGTTCCGACATGGGACTAGCCAACGGCTGGGTAGGGACCTGCAGGCCCCCGCTTAGCTCCTCAGGACCCCAATAAAGTAGTTTGTTGCTCCTGCTGCTGACACAAGGGATATTATTTATCAAAGGGTAGGTTGTGGGCATATTTCTATTATTTGAATCGGTAGTGTCAACGTCGGTGAAGGCAAACCTGGCTCAACCTGTGCAGCTTAAGATACCTTAGAGATCCTGGTAGTTCAGAGGGAATTCTTGACACGCAACATTCGATCGCACGTGAATCAATTCGTCGCGGCAAGCAGCACATATATATTCCTATGGTACCAGAACATCTACACAAGGCAAACTTCGTGCCTTATAAAAGTTAACGATGAAGTCAGCACTTATATTTGCCGCTGATGATACGTATAACGCAGTCAGCAAGTCACCTCTATAACCTTTTCGTTACATTCATTGGACAAGCCATCTCATAAGAGGACGATGAGTTTTTAATGACAACAGAACTGGACAAGCGGCTGTAGCCTAAACTGATTCTTATAGTGCTACAAGTTCCACCGTTCTGTGCGGTGATAGCACGCTGTGACAGTGATCGACTGTGATAGTGTATCTGTGCTCCCTTTCTTTCTCCTTCTCTTCTTATTTCTCACTTTACCTCGCCTTTCCTCTCTCCCCAGCGCAGGGTAGCAAACCGGACCTTCCCGTCTGGGTAACCTCCTTGCCTTTCCACTTTATTTTATCTCTTTCATTGAACTCTGGTGAAGCGTCTTTGCTATAATAAACAATTTCGAATAATGCTATTTTGTTATATATTGTACGGCAGGATACTGTGTTCTTCTGATACTTTCAGTGAAAGTCCATTGCCATGGTAACCTTTATCTCTGCGCATCGTCTGTTTTCACGGTTGGCTAACGACGCGAATGACCTACATCGGCCGCCAGCGATGTCATCGCGTTGGCATGCGGTGAGCGTCGGGTGGTGCCAGTGTGATCACATTGAAGATAGTGGTTCGTGCTTTCCTTAAGCAAACAAGTAAATCTTCAATAATACGAACTTGCAGCCCTATTCCCCTTCCCCTAGTTCATTGTCATATTGGTTATGTGGTATTAAGCGCCATGCGTACTAGAAAGAACTTTCAATAGTTCTAAAATGGACAGCCATAGATGAAATGTTTGTATGTCGTTATTTCTTGCACTGCCAAAGTGCCGCAAAATACGAGTACCTACTATCAGCTGTTCTGTACACATTTAAAGGGACACTAAAACAAAGTATGTAGTCGACCTAGATCGACGGAGTATTCGTCTAGAAGTCGATCATAGTTTTCTGCATGGCTATATATCAAATCCTTGCCCAGGAAATTTCTGTCAAAGGTCCCGCTGTTGCATCTCCATTTGAACATCAGGCACCAAAGCGGAGGACTTGACGTCATCTCCACGTCACCACCCTCTATGCCACTGTTATGTGTTTTGTAGACTCCTTATTTAGCTCCATATACGAAGCATACTGCTTCGCGGGTGTAGGTGTTGAGCTTGCGTGAGTCACTCTGTGGTTCTGCTTGGTTTTAGGTTACCAGTTATAGTCATTTGAGCCTCAGCTGCCGCAGCCGGCAGGGTGCTCAACTGGCATACTTTGCCGCATCGGCCGTTGTACACAGAGAGAAGCGATGCCATTTTCAGTGGCTTGTAGCGACCGCTCTCTGTGAATCTGAAGTGCTGACGTCACACATAAGAGGTTCTACAGTCGACAAAAAATGGCGCCACTCCAATTTTTTATTTTCGCTACTTTCTTGGTTTCAAAAGCTCTGTGCTCATTACGAATAAAGAATTCGTTATTACAGAAGCATATTCTTTCAATCTAGCTCGACAAAATATTTGTCTTTAGTGCCCCTTTAGCGACACATTGTGAAATTTCGCGGCTGCCTTTCCATCAGAGGCTAAAGAAAATTTTAACTGAGCTTAACTACACAATTATATCGGCAGACGCAGATCAACGGTTTTGCATGACCTGCATAAGATATTTGTGTGGGCGCTCACATTAAGTTTCTATGTACACGCTCAAAACTCCAACGAAAATAAAGAATGACAATTTTATGCATCAGTGCTTTTGCCCATGGTAGAACTCACGAAGTTTGGAACTCAGCGCTTTGTTCAGGTCAGTGATGGTAACAGAACCATCTTTCTTTTTCTGCAAGCATAAAAAAAACGTACGTTGACTCTTCAATGACACAGAACATCTCTACACGAAAGCACGCACTCGTGGGCATCACATCGTGATTCTCGAGATATCTGGTGGCACAGGGGATACTCGACCACTGAAAACTGCCACCTCCATGGGATGTTGGTTACAGTGACAAAAACTGTTGCTATCGTTTTCGTTGTGCCTGTAACTACGTTTTTATCGCTGAAGGCAGTGTGCACTAGAAATAGCATGAGAATATGAAGGATTTGGATCGCTTCCATTTGTGCTGTCACATGGAAAGAATGTTGATAACTTTTAAAAATATTATTCATATTTATCCTCATTAGTTTAAGCTGCAAGATAATATTTATTGCCTTCCGCTAAAACAAATATATTAAGTGGATGACATTACACTCACTCAAATGTTCTTTAGAACCTAATTTATACGCCGCACCGAAGGACGTCCACAAGTACGCAAAAAAGGGAGTGAACAATAAAAAATCGGAATAAAATCCTTTCTATTTAAACACGCTCTACTGTTTTTAAATCCAAATTTACCAAGAAAGCTATGTCCTCCATTCTGCTCATTGAGTTTGTAGGCGTTGGCTGGAATCTTGTCTTGAGTAGGCTAAATAAATAAATCAAGATTATGTTAGTTTGACAAAAAAACATTATGATTAACAGAAAGCGTCTGCAAATACGTTTAATCAACCCTTACAAAAATTTTTATAGAAAGTCCATAGACAGTCTATAGACATTTGTCTATGAAGTCTATAGACTGTCTATAGACATTTCTTTAGACTAGTCTGTAGACAGTCTATAGATTTATGGCCATACACTTTTTATAGACTAGTCTATAAAAAGTCTGAGTCTATAGACTGTCTATAGACATTTCTTTAGACTAATCTATAGACAGTCTATAGACTTATGGCCATACACTTTTTATAGACTAGTCTATAAAAAGTCTGAGTCTATAGACTGTCTATACAAAGTCTATAGACAGTCTATAGACTTATGGCCATACTTTTTATAGACTAGTCTATAAAAAGTCTGAGTCTATAGATTGTCTATAGACTGTCTATAGACTTATGGCCATGCACTTTTTATAGACTAGTCTATAAGAAGTCTGAGTCTATAGACTGTCTATAGACGGTCTATAGACTTATGGTCATACACTTTTTATAGACTAGTCTATAAAAAGTCTGAGTCTATAGACTGTCTATACACTGCCTATAGACAGTCTAGAGACTTATGGCCATACACTTTTTATAGACTAGTATATAAGAAGTCTGAGTCTATAGACTGTCTATAGACTGTCTATGGACATGTGTATAGGCTTACAGTTCTACTTTTGTAGACTGAAGTCTATAGAATGTCTACAGCTGAGATTTGTCCGTAGACATTTTATACACTTCAGTCTACAAAAGTAGAACTATATATACAGTTCTACTTTTGTAGACTGAAGTCTATGGAATGTCTATATACAAATGTATATAGATAGTCTATAGACATTCTATAGACTTCAGTCTACAAAAACAGAACTTTATAGTGCGATAAACTTTTTTTCTATGACATTCTGCAGACATTTGTTAACAATATGAATTTTTTTTAATCTATAGGCACTCTATATACACAGACATCTTATAGACAAGTCTACAAAGAGTGTATAAGGCCATAACTCCATAGCGGCTATCTACAAGTTAGTTAACATTTTTGTTTACATGCGGTAGCAAAAAGTTTTGAATGTATTTATGCATGTGCACCTGTTCCTTTTCATCTGCACTTATGCATTACCGTTAGTAGAATAATAATGCTTCTGAACCAGCTGTACTTTCATATATGTTGCACAAACAGAAAGAATTTATATAGTGCTGAATCATGCAGTGCGAAAAATAAAACAAATGCACCAGCAATGCATTCACCGTTTTTATTGCTCGATATAATAGATGAATTCCTTAAATTCATGTTGTATGCTATTATGGAAACAGATTAAATATTTACACTACTCCTTGGCAAGCATAGTCGCCAGGCTGGCCTTGACCTTTGTGTCATTAGTCCCAAAGGTGCTGCAGGTGTATGCTGCAAATAAGTAGATGCAGCAATATGAGGCAAAAATAACAAGTTTATATTCTTTGTATGTTCATTAAGCAGCTTAATATATTTGCTCAAACCATCTAAGTCAATACTTAATGCGGTTTAACTATGACTAATGGCTGCTTGTCAATACAAATCAGCACCTTTATACAATGTTTTATTCCATGGTATGGTGAACAATTAAACAGTCACAACTGCTGCTCATGCCAGCAACAGTATGTTCCCTTTTATGACAAGTTCATATATGATGCATTATTGTACTTATCCCAAATGGTCTCTATATTTATTGCTGAAACGTTACCCAGTTGGGCTGTCTGTACATTTTTTTGGCTGGTAGTTAAGTATGCCCGTGCAGAGGGATATTTTCAGAAGACGTGACTGGAATATTCACAGTATCATGCCTAAGATTGTAATTTATTTTGCTTAATAGACATTTAAATGTCTTTCTCATACTTTTAAATGAATGGGTGATTGGCCATAACTTCAACGGAAGGCAGATGGGCTGATTGTATCGATATGGTAACTTAATTTGTTACAGGTAATGAGGCCTCTTGGGCGTGCTAACAGGTTTCAAGTTAGGTATACCACATGAGCACCCGAAATACCACACGAGCACTTTGTGTCATGGCACGACAGATATGCACCTCCTAGGAAACAGAACTGATAGTATAGTTCGAATGAATTCTATTACAGTAAATTATTTAAGGTGCTTTGAAAGATGAAAATTTTTTTTTGGCTATCGAGGTTCAGGACGTTTAGTTAACGCAAAAAAAACGCATATTGAGTAAGAAATGCCTTCTCAGTATGCTTGACTTTCTTTTATTTTTTCAATAAATGGAACCAATTTCCTTCAATTTTTATCACGTGAAACGTTTTAAAAATATATTTAACTCAGAGATTCTCCGGAAACTTTGTATGACATATAACAAGACAGCATACCTATGTGGCCATTTTAAAATTTCCCGATCTTTTTCCAAGCCTTCCCTGGCTGTTTTCATGAAAATTTTCTGGCAATCTATGACGCCTGCAGCTTAAGTGTAATAAAAAAAATATTGTGGTTTAATGCTTGCCAAGTACTGCCAGTCCATAATATTTAGATAAAACGAATAACACGTCAGTCACTTGACATGCAGTATTAGATTCAATTGACTTGAATCCCTTGATTAATAAAGCTGACAAGGGCTTCGGCAAGTTCGTAATTGATGGCCACACGAGTACAGCACGGAAGACACAGAGACACACGTAAAGCAAATGCAACAATGTGAGGAAAAACTATACAATGAGTTATACAATTAGTTATTTTTACGGTTCAATAGTAGTTTTCAATATAATTTGGTCTCATCACTTATGCCTCTAGTTAACTTTGTTTACCTCTGATTAAAGACTACATGGCAATATTAATCAGTACCATTATGATGTTTCGTTATACTACGGTATGATAAGCAGTTAGACAACCGTAATGGTCGCCGGTGCCAGCAACGGTACGTTTCGTTTTAAGACAGGTTCATGTGACACACAGTGTATTTATAAAAATAAAAGAAATGCGAGAATCCCAAACGATTCCTATAATAATACTTGTTGAAACAAAGATACCCGGCTGGACTGTGCACATTTTCCAGGTGTTAATGCAATATGCCCGTGCCGAACAAACATGCTCAGCATACTGACGGCAGTTTTGAACAATCACGTAAAGATTTGCAATTTATTTCCGCTTAGAACAGTCTGCAATGTCTCTTTTCTCATACTTCGAGATGAATACATTTGCCACACTTTCAGTAGAATGCACATGAATGGGGACGTACTGATCAGGTTACTTATCAACTAAAACATGTTACGATCTCTTAGGTGTGTTGATAAGGGTAGAACAAATGCAATGCCCACTGAATTATTTGAATAATCTGTGCGTTATCTACTTAGAAAAGATCACCAAATTGATAATCTGGCTCTTTTTTCTTTTGTACAGCGCATATTGTATGCAGTCTGTCCAAGACGACGGCACTACATGCAACAGTAATGAAAACCGGAACACTTATTACGCACGACAATGGCTTCATACCATGCACGATTAGCACAATGCGAATCTGCGCCAGCAGCTGCCTTGTGATTAAGAGCACGTAAACTGCAGAACGCCGAAGCATCGGAAGCCGCTTAACGCTTTTCATATAGCTCGAAAGATAACTTCTGCTGCTAAATTGTTTAAAAAAAGAGACAAAAAACAAATCTTCCAACTACCGTCAAACGCAATGCCTTCAGTTTGAAACGTGTAAAGGTGTTCCCGGAGCGACTAATTTTTGGTTCTCTAATTTTTTCGGCTAAGTTGCGAAGCTGCAAGTGACTCAGCTTATCGCAGGTTTCATGCTCCAAAAGCGTTTGTGGTTGCATATAAATAGACTGGGTGAATCTAGAGATTTCTACTAGATATTTCTTCAAGTCTCGTGTTTTGCTTGCTGTAACTTCCCAAAATTATTTAGATTGGTTGCCAGGAACCTTAAAAATACTGCTACTTTTAAACTATGCGAAAACGGCAGCGCACACACTGCTGATGCATGCCCCGCAAACACGGCCTTTCATCCGAGTACGCTAGCAGTTATTCAACTATGCCTGTCTGTTTGAAAATTCTTGATGCTAACACAATTTCGAGATATATACGTAAAGCGTGTCACGAGAATTTCGCTACACATGCGGTGCAGCATTCATCGCGGCCGGATCAAGCGCCACTAAATGAGATCTACCACACTGGCTGCCCAACACACACAATCCGCTTAGTGGTAGCTCAGTATCAAGTTAAAACATGGTGTACTTCCTTTTTTACGCACCTAAGCTATAATGATAAAATCAACAAGCACGAGCGATCGCTCGCCGTAAAACATTCCGTATAGTAGATGCGAGAACAAGAGCGCGTTATCAAACCATGTCAACGACAAACCGACACTATACCCGATTCGTCTGCGCTACATGCAGCCGGTTTGCGCTACGAAATGCGCTCACATAATCATGAGGTATTGACGCAAAACGTCTTTGATAAAGCTTACCATTCAGTGTAGTTGACGTGTGATGCCACAAAGAAGACACGCATACACAGACACCAACGTTCAGGGAGACACCCCACACCGGCACAACCGTTTACGTGCCTGGCGCACTCGTTGAGAGGGCGCACCGCCGCGCATGCGCAAGAGCTCCGAGCATGCGCAGGAGCTGCGCGCGGGAGGCCGTGCGCGCTCGGAGGAGTGTGAGCGCCTTTTCCTCCTTCATTTTTTTCTTTGTCTCTTTCTCTCTCTCTGCGCGCCAGGCGCGCCGGAACGGGTGGCTTTTCTTTTCCGTTATGCATTTTTTTCGTGGACGAAGGATATGCGCTGGCAGGTTGTATGACAAACGCTGTGGGCTATCGTATCAGACTGGACCGCTAACATGAATGCGCTGTTTGTAAAAGCCGTTGCGGGGCCCTTCAGACGTTTTAGACGCATTATTGCCAGCGTCGATGAGTAATACAGCGTATTTGTAGCATATCTTCCAGCGTACCGCCAAATGTGATGCCCGCACGTATGTTAGTGCTAATTTTCTGTTCCGATGATAGGTCAAAGCAATCAGTACAGCATTGAGGTACACATATGCGTGGCTGCGCAGGCATACCGCCGGCGAAATACTGGGTGGGCTCAGAGAATTTGGCACCTATTTTAAGTGAATGAGAAACGTTGATGAGTTTATAGTGCAGGATGTCAGGCAATAAAAGTCGCCCGATGTTAGTGACGCAGCCGAGATATGAAGACAATGTGAAACGTATCCGACAATCGGACGACACACAACGCGAACACCACATGCGCGACATCGGTTCATGGCACATTCACAAAGTGCGCGTTGTCAGCTACAAACATTACGAGTGTCTTTGCTGTTAGCTTGATGCCTGTTTCGAATCCACTTGCATCTGAAGCTGGCGTTCATAACATATATTTTAACAATTGGATCGGCGTTTTGCTTCCGTTATTCTACTGCCGCAAAAGTGATGCGACAACTGTGAAGACTACGACTACGTAGATCATATGTGGTCAACAAATGCGGAGGTATACACTATGTGTATACTAAAGTCTACAAATAGGCTCTACAGCAATCTCAGCAGTATACAACTTTAGTGGCTTATATCAAATGTAGCTATGTATTATCCACCGGTACCTGCGCTTGGTTACAGCGTACACGGGTTGGGCCCAGATTAACGATGTTTGTCTATTGTTAATCTATAGACATGCAAGACCACGACGACTCAGAGGTGGTGAATTCGCCACCTGGTCTGCAGGCTTTCGCCACTTATTTACCCCCTTTGCCACATCTTCACCATCTGACCTTCACCACCTGGTCTTCGCGAAGTGTACGTCCGGGAAGCAGCCAGGTTTAGGGCCTTCGGGTGCCTGGAAGACCTTGGTGGCTCGGACGGTGCCTGCTCCGCCGCGATCCTCGTTCGGTACAGCTGCACCGAACGCAGACTAGCAGTCTGCACGGTTTGCCCGCCGCGCCAGGGTTGCGGTGCCGTCGTGCCTGAACCAGTGCCATGTCATCGCGTTCGCAGAGGGCGGGGGGTATGGGAACTCGGAATTACATATTATCGACTTTCTTCTATAGACATTCAATACACCAGGAGTAGAGAAAAAAATAGAAACCTTGTCGACTATTGTCCATAATATAGAGAGTCAACAGACAAAGTATGGACAAAAATAAATAGAAACTGTATCGGCTTTCGTCTACAGGTAGTCCATATAGAGGGGAAGTAGACAAAGAAGAAACAAACTCCTTATCGAATTTTTTCTATAGACCGTCTATAGACTGCGAGTAGACAAAAAGAAATAGAAACCTTATCGACTTTCGTCTATAGAAAGTCTATAGACAAAGTATGGACAAAAATAGATAGAGACTGTATCCACTTTCGTCTATAGGTAGTCCATAGAGGGGAAGTAGGCAAAAAAGACACAAACACCTTATCGACTTTTTTCTATAGACCGTCTATAGACTGAGAGTAGACAAAAAGAAATAGAAACCCTATCGACTTTCGTCTATAGAAAGTCTATACACAAAGTATGGACAAAAATAGATAGAGACTGTATCCACTTTCGTCTGTAGGTATTCTATAGAGGGGAAGCAGATAAAAAGGAAACAAACACCTTATCGACTTTTTTCTATAGACCGTCTATAGACTGCGAATAGACAAAAATAAATAGAAACCCTATCGACTTTCGTCTATAGAAAGTCTATAGACAAAGTATGGACAAAAATAGATAGAGACTGTGTCGACTTTCGTCTTTAGGTATTCTATAGAGGGGAAGCAGACAAAAAAGAAACAAACACCTTATCGACTTTTTTCTATGGACCGTCTATAGACTGCGAGAAGACAAAAAGAAATAGAAACCCTATCGACTTTCGTCTATAGAAAGTCTATAGACAAAGTATGGACAAAAATAGATAGAGACTGTATCCACTTTCGTCTGTAGGTATTCTATAGAGGGGAAGCAGATAAAAAGGGAACAAACACCTTATCGACTTTTTTCTATAGACCGTCTATAGACTGCGAATAGACAAAAAGAAATAGAAACCCTATCGACTTTCGTCTATAGAAAGTCTAAAGACAAAGTATGGACAAAAATAGATAGAGACTGTGTCGACTTCCGTCTGTAGGTATTCTATAGAGTGGAAGCACACAAAAAGGAAACAAACACCTTATCGACTTTTTTCTATAGACCGTCTATAGACTGCGAATAGACAAAAAGAAATAGAAACTTTATCGACTTTCGTCTATAGACAGTCTATAGACTTTATATCAACAAAAGTCCAAATCTATAAAAAGGAAAGGTCGTCTATGAAAAGTCTATAGACTTTCTATAGATAGTCTAAAGTCATTTTTGTAAGGGAAAGGCGCTTCTGTTCATTTGCCAGATGGCGCAATTAGTTCTTGTCTATTTCTTTGACATATTACAGCGAAGCTTTTTACCTCTAGCACCCACATGCATACCCCGCATGCGTTCCCTCTAAGGCGGGGGCACCCAGGCCGGCTTTCGTCCGTATCACGGCGCATGGAAAGGAATGTTTGGGCCGATCCCGGAGATAGTGCAACACAAGGGTAACCCGCGGTGGAGCTGAAGCTGGCGTCAAGCACTCCCCTAACTTGCAGAAATGAGTTGAATATCTTCGGTTCAAATAGAACCAAATAAATTCGGCGTTGTAAGAAAAGAATTATTATATATATATATACACACACACATAAATATATATATATATATATATATATATATATATATATATAGATATATATATATATAATAGAAAGCTCACTTTGGGTAACAAGTTGGCCTTCATGCGCTTTGTTCGTTTTAAATCGTGTTGGACGAATAATTCGATGGCAAACGATTGCCTGGGCTTCCGTGCTTACAACGTCAAGCGCGCCGGAAGTACCGCCGCGGCTGCAGTAGCGGTTGCGGCATATGCATGGGAGGTGCGGGTTCGTGGCGGTGCTTGTGTCGCCGTAGAGCCGTTGTGTCGTCGTAATATGGCACATATTAAACAAACTATGCTTTCCTAATGTATGTAGCCAATGTCTGCAGGCTAAACAGCTTCGCAGGTAATCAACTTTTTTTTTTCATCGCCGCCTTATAAAGATAAAATTAGCTTTCGGAATGAAATACTGCGGAAATTTTTGTTATTTAATGTATTGCATGTCACTGCTCAGAGGAAAATTGTTGTTTTTTCTTTCGAATCAGACAGCTATAAAGGTTCAAAGAACGCGAAAAATCGTGCATTGGTCCAGGATCCTTATGCACATTCTTTAAAGCGTATCTCGTGGAAAAAATCATCACCTAGTGTTTGGAGCATTGGGCTGCTGTGCTTGAGGGGCGTTGCTTTTTCTTATTGACGAATATGGACCAATTTCGCGACACAAATGGTACATTCAACTTGGCGTTCGAGCAAAGTTGTGATTTACATTTAAATCGCCATAAACAAGTCCTCAGAACACATTCACCTAGTCCACTCAAAGCGCTGCGCTTCAGCTTGGAGTGCTCGGAAGGATTGTCAAAATTAGTGCTCACCTTCAAGCTAGGAGTGTGACCAAGATCTGACAAAGTGCAGGTTGCGTAGCTTCTCGATTGCTTTGGGGGCAGCTGCGTGTTCAGCTTAGCTAGGAACCTTCTCTGACTGTAGTCTCAAGAAGGTTCCACATGGCGGCGAGCGGACACGAACAGTGGTAGGAACAGTGTGTTACCTTGCAGTGTCTTACGAGCGACTGGAAAAACTTGCAGATCTGCTGCTGGCTAATTGAAAACAACTGCCGGGTACTGATTGCTGCCTGTGACACATTCCGAGCTGGTGCTGTGGAGCAGCTGCGCACTCACATGCGCCACCTGAATGCCCTGCACCCACCTGAGAAGGATGGCGGCAAGCAGATGGTGCAACTGTACTAGAAGGGTTACGGAAAGGATGCGGCAGGCATTGCCATGAAGGCCATCAACTATGGTACGTGTGCTTATCGTGTGTAGGGTGTTTGCTCGACTAAATTTTCTTGTCAAATTTATGTCAACTGTTTCATATCACTAATATGTAAATAATCATTCTGAATATTTACTACACTGCCTTCGTTCCCTAATACAGTAAAATTTACGCTCGTTACAACGGACTCCCATACAACAGACTTTCGGATATAACAGGCCATATGTCAGCCTTAGTTTGTTCTACCTATTTTATGAATGCAACAAAGTTCACTTTTGCGGACTGTGTTAAAACGCACTATCGGCTACAGTAGACAATATTAGCAACAATGTTTTTCCAAATAGTGCGTGTTAAACGTGCTTTGAGCCCTCGACAAGGGTTGACAACTGACTTGCGAGGGTCAACCGACGATCGCAGCTCAATATCGAGCGCACGAGGGAGGAAGGCGGGTGGCAATGCGCCGTTTGTTTTCACGCGCGAGGCACGGGGGAGAGGACACAGGTTTCATTTCAGGCCGCCGCACCCACCTGATGATGTCTTTGTACTTTGATTGGGCCCACATTATAGAGCCTGAGGTGGTCAAAATCAAGCCATAGATCTTTGTAGCAATTGCTATGAACGTGTGGATGTCTGATTTTCCTTAATTAACCAAATAGTTCATTCATTCATTCATTCATTCATTCATTAATCATGTTATAGACCTCACTATGGCATCTGTAAAAGCCAAGGCATATCTTTTGGTAACCAGACTGGGTGAGTCGTAGAATCAAATAGGGTTGAGTTGGATGCAAGGGCAGGCTACCTGTGCAAGAGAAAGCTAGGTTTTTTTAATGGGATATAGTTCTTTGTGTGTTTGGCAGCCTGCTCTATATTTTGTAAAGTATGAGGTAGACTAACTTTCAGTCTACAGCTGTGGTTATCCAGCGGTGTTTTTGAAAACTAGATAAGTCTGCCAAAAACAGGGATGGGTTATTTTTTTGGGGTGGGGCAACTCTCAGAATATTATGGTAGTTCTCTCAAAGTATCTTACAAATTTTTATTGTATTTGGCGTTTACTGATCATCTAACTAGATGCATCACAAATCGTGCTAAGAGTTGCTGCTGATGACTTCTGATTTTATTTTATTCATCTCACCTGCAGCCTACCAAATTCATAAATCCTATTTAGAAAAAACATCCCCAGTGCATTAGACTGTTAACGCGATCATGAAGTGATTTTGGAAATCTGGTCATCCAGAATTTTAGCCTAACAGATGTACACTTAGTGTATTAAAAAATTATTTGTCCCAGTGACCCTTTTCTTGCCTACCTTTCACTCCCAAGGTAGGTGCTGCGATCTCTATGACCTACATCACAGGACAGCCCATTGTTTTTGTTGGCACGTGGCAAACCTACGTCGACTTGAAAACGATCAACGCCAAGGCAGTGGTGCATGCACTCATGAAGTAGACAGCATTGGTGAAGCTTGGCAGCCTTTCTTCCCTGACCTGGCTACCCTGTCCTGCTTTTCCTTCTTGCGATAGTAGCAGTTTTCTTGAGAGTGCCACACTTTCCTTCATTTTGTTTGAGAAAGAAGCCGTGTTATGTCAAGATTTTTCGTGGTGTTATTGTGTTTACTCGTAGATTTTGAACAACCGGAAGGTTCTTTCTTTGCTTTTTTGGTGAAAACAATGTTTTTGATAGTTACCTATGCTACACAGGTGTTAATTTTGTTACATTCCTTTGATAATTGCCTCAGTCGTTCCATGATTTTTTGAGGAATTCACACCTATTAGCTTAAGCTCCCGTTTATATAGGAAACTGTGACCTCTGTCTGTTATGCCTGGCCACCTACATTTGTGTGTTATAGGCTTTCACGTCATTTTCTTGTGCTTTTTGCTCCACACTAAAAAAATTGTTTACATATGATTATTTGTGCAGCATTTGTTTTTAGCTTTCTACCTTAAATCTATACAAATTTTTTGTCTGATGTTTAATTTTGACTGTCAGTATCTTTACCATCTTAGTCATGCCTAAAGGCTATAATTGTTGCGCCTTTATTATTTTCCTATATTTCAATGCAATGACAATGCTGTGGCGAGTGGCCCCGGATTGATTATACTCTATAATATGCATAGCTCATTTTGGCTGTAAACCTCACCAGAACCTAGCTGCGGTATTTCACAAACATTGTCATGTTGTGCTGTGAACACTATAATCAGTTACACTTGACTTTAGTAGCGGAGATAATATGTGCCTGAAATTAAAGTATGTGTTTTACTCTATAAGAAGCTTCTTGATTCATTGTGATTGCTTATCATCAGGTCCAAACACTGCTTGAACCTTGAGACCTTTTCTTGGCAGGAATAGCATGCCAAATAAATGAAAATGCTACTTTGGCGTGTGTTCAAGGTGCTTTATTTATGTACTGGTTCAGTTCCAGTTCATAGGAATAAAAAGCTATAACAGCTGCGAAACAGTCCACGTTGTTGAACCAGAGCATCGCAGTGCACTGGATCCTCAGGATCATATGTTGTAATGTCACAATTATTGCATCCTAGTTATTCGTGCATGTGCAAACCCTGATGGAATTATAACAGTGCCTTTCTTTAAGCGATCTGGCAGCTTGCACAAAAATTGTGTGGAAGAGCATAAACTGCTGTCTGCGTATCATCGGGGTGCAAGCCCTGCATTGTGTTTTGATACCATCATGTAATGTCGGGGGATAATTATCAAACAATAATAATAAACATGTGGTTCCCAAAAATTAAAGAAGAATATGGCGAGTGCATTTAGTGCAAGTGCTGACTGCTGCTACGAACCTCAAAGGCAAAGGAGAGAGAGAGAGGAACCAAATGTCTCGTCCAGTTTTGTCTCTATTGTGCTGAAAACACCCTCCGAGGAAACATTTAGTGGAACAGTCGGTGCTTGCACTCTAACCTTCATATTGCACGTGTCGGCCTGAACAATGTACCTATCATCGTGGTTGCCACTGATCTGCAAACCCAAACGCTGCTTCCTTCAATAGAGTTTAAAGGGGGGGGGTAGTCATGACCCCTTCTGGATCTGTCAATGACCCCATTGTGTTTCTAGCAGCGGCAAACAGACACTTGGTAGCATACAGCCTGTAAACAGGCTGGTGGCACTCTAAAAGTGATAAAGCATTGGTGTAACTGTTTACTTATATGTGTTTGAGGGATCAGCCATATGACGCTGTAAGCTGGAACGCTGTCCACTTGGTTAGGACAATAATAAAAAGGATACCTTTCAGTAGCAGCCAACAGTTACACTCATGCTTTGTTGCTTGCACACGTTACAAAATCGGCCATTTATACAAGGCAGCTACTCTCCACGACAGTGCACTGGTCATGGCGTTCCACTACTGAGCTTGAAGTCGCCAAATTGATCCTAGCCGTGGCAGCCACCTTTCGGGGAACGTTAAAGAACCCCAGGCAGTGGCATCATTAAAGGGAGCTTAATGGGTGCAGCCCATTAAGCGGCAGCTGTGCTGCGGTCGCCGCTCGAGCCGCCTTTGTCTTCTCGGCGGCCCGTAGCTGAATGCGGTATACGTCTATGCCCTGAGAAGCTGAATGGGCCAATGAAGAGAATGGGCGGTTGCCTTAGAGTTTGCAGTGTCTAACCGCAGAATTTCTATAACGCTTAAAAATGTGACATGTCAAACTGCCACCATATGTTCTTAATTTTTATTTTTATTAGAAATGAATGCTGAATTACAGGCAGACATACGAGTTTTGCACTTTTCAATTATTTCGCATTAACTCTACAAAATGTACCTTAATATATAGGAAGGAGTGGAAAGAAAAGTGGGGTAGGGAAGGGGGGTGACATACTGAGCTGCCAAACTGAGTGCCGGGAAGCCGAGTGACTCCACTGACCCCAGGTAGCCATAATTATTCGCATGTACCCGCTACGGCACACTCTTGTGAGCACAAGGTGCATGTGCAACATATTGGTTGCAGTAAGCCATCAGCTGAGCTCTAATTTCATGTAGTGAAGGCAATCAGCTTCTATGTTACAACAAAGCTTCATTTCTCTGTAAGGGGTAATAACTCCGAAAAAAGGGCCAAAAAGAGAAAAGTAATGCACCAGAAAATCGCTAAGACCTCGTGTGGGAGAGTCCACATGATGCACATGTGTTTCACTAGCCTCACAACACTGCTTTCTAGTGGACGCTGTTTTTTTTTTCTCTTTTGATAAACTTTTTATTATTGCAAGAAATATTAGTGGTAGTTCTTTTTTGCACACGGAACATTTAGTCACATTCCCACGGCAAACTTATTTTGCATTACAGTAACAGCAAGCTATATAATAAATCAACTAAGGAATAAGCCTGCAAAGCAGCCATGCTCAAATGAGAACTTGTGAGTGGCTGATTCAAAAAGTATTGCTTACTAAGAATGTACTTCCACGGTGCAGGTGGGTATGCATGGATGAAAAATAAGTGTTGGTCTGTTTTAATTTTTCATGGCATTGCTCGTGCCGCTAGGAGGCGACAGCACAAAAGCTACTTTACGCTTTAATGGTAGAAAAAAAAATTGAAGTTTTTCTTTTTTTTTACATCATGCTACAGTCACCCTGTAGGTAATAGTACCTGCCATGATAAATTCTTCACAGCATAAGTCTCTGGTACATGATGTCTCCAGTGCTATATAAATAACCCACTCTGATGTCCAAGTTCAATTACATATACAATTTTCGTATGAGGGATCGACATTGGGCTAGTTGGTGTTGCATATTTGGACGGGGTAAACAATGCATAAGACGAGGACACGTAAAAGAATGACAACACAAGCGCTGACCAAGCAAACAAGCATGGCAGTTGGATGAGACGAAGAGGCTTGAATACATGGAAAGGCTGTTGCGGTGTCACAAGGGTTTTACATCGTCCAAATATACAACGCCAACTAGCCCAACGTCGATGCCTCATGCAGTTCATTCCTTTTACATCGGGCTCTTTTATCTTGTGTCACTGCAACAGCCTTTCCGTCAACCTAAAATACGTAGCAAAATTGTAATGTACAACTTACACACAATATACAGACATGAAGGCGTCTTATTGTAATTTGAATATACGAGGAAACGTTTTTCTGTTACAAAATAATTCAGAACAAACCCCTTTTCCAGCGTTTCTACTATTTATAGACCGGCCACGGCGTCTGCCATTTGCACGTGCCGGCGCGCGAATATCTTGGAGGCCACGGAGCGGCGCGCCCAGTTCCTTGCAAGACGGTGCTTGCAAGGTGGTGCTTGCCTTCACCGCATCACGGCCCACGCAAACGGCTGCGCTGCTACCAGAAAGAGGAATTCGTGTATAACATTGCCACTAGTGTTTTCTGGTAAAAATAACGGTTACATACACAGGGAAGCATGAGAAGCAGTCAGGCATCTTTGATTGCTATCGCGTTCCACTCTTACAGGTGAAGCTTAAGTGTCCTCCAAATTTTTTTCTATTGGCTTCTATTTTTGACCTACATCTACATATGGTGGTCCTGCTTTCGTCAGAAGAGTGATTACTCTGATGAACGCAGGACCAGCTGCCGAAATGTCAGTAAAGGTATCTCTCGTATGTTTGACACACATATATTTGAGGGAAAAAAGGGAAACCCGAGGGTCTCGAATCTCTCTCATCACGACCATAAAAAGCCAACGGACAATGAAGCCAAGGAAAGCACAGATGAAATCAGCCGCCATCGTTGAAATTGAAATCTAGAATGGAGCGATGAAAGGGAAATGAATTCGGACGAAAAGATAACATGCTGCCGGCGGGATACGAACCAACAACATCCGTATTACGCGAGCGTCGCACTACGATTTGTGCTATGGCCGCGGAACAAAGCAAAGGTTTGCAGCAGTAGAGGATGCAAAAGAGACGGAAAGCACGCTGGGAAATAGCTATATTTTCGCCTGAAAGAGAAATCATTGATTGCGATAGTAGAGAGAAAAAATGATAAATGAAAGGTAGGGAGGTTAACCAGGACTGAGCCCGGTTGGCTACCCTACACTGGGGAAAGGGAAAGGGGACGGAAAGATTGCGATAGTAAATAACTAAACCGCTATAAAAAGTAAGGTTAGCAGTTTTATCGGCCATACAAATTTCACTAAGCATTCCCCTACTAAATAAATTGTCAAGTATTGTCTTATCGCTCGCACAAGCAAACTAAACGCATCCCACTCAATTACCACGGAAAACTCACTGTCAGAACAATGACGTGATGAAGAGCGGCCGCAGCGGCGAAATAAACGCTTCACTCTGCCTTTAGCTTTAACGCGTCCCCAAAGCGAGAGATTACGCCACTTTTTACACTAGGCGCGCGAGAACAGAGCGCACACGAAGCCATAAGAGATCGCTGGTCCCTAGCCATTGTACCCCGCCGCAAATTAACTCCAAGATAGGGTGCCGCGGCGGCTCCGATTGAGTTTCGATCAGTTCAACGGTCTCTTTCCTCCCCCCTCTTACGCATACTCATCCCTCTCCCTTGTTGCGTCTAAGGTATAACACAGCAAACGCTCAGAATGCAGAACTAAATAAATGGAAATTAACTGGTAAACTAAAGAAACCAAGGCGAACCTTCACTATTCGCAATAGCGAATAACGGCAGTATGTCACTCTCGTACGCTTCTTTAAGTAACCTTCTACTGAGACTGTATTTAGGCTACATATCGTTTGTCACGCACGACGCGCTTCCTACTTCAATGAAATATGAACACCGTGTCTTGTATGGCTCACCAAGGTGACCAGGGACCAGCAAAGGCGCACCGCCCATAAAGTATAAAATTTGGCAGAATGCAAGTATTTAGTAATTATATGCGAATCGCATAATTACCGTAGACGCTCTAAACTTCAGAAACATGTTACCCATACAGGGTGACCTCCCATTTCCCACAAATATAAAGATATCTGCCTTTTATGGCCTTCCCACGAAAGAGAGAAAACGCTTTTAAGGGTTTCATATAGTAAACATCTCGAAACAGGCCGAAAAAGAGGATTTAACAATTTTAATTTAGCCCCTAGTTGACACAAATACTTCAAACTTCGCCTGCTTATTGCCCCTAACATTCACCACATATTTGCAAACTAATATTCGCACGGGTGATTTAACTTTCTTTTTTTTCACAAAACCAGTGAAAACTGGCATATAACGTTTTCGAGCGCTTCTACAGCCGTATCAACAGGCTTTACTGCAAAAAGAGAAAAGAAAAGTTATGAGATTCGAAGAATTAACTCACGGAATATCGCCTGTTTTGCCACAGAGGCATGCGTAGCTTATGGCGACGAGACGCGCTGGCGCGCAGTGCATCACGTCTCTGGCGTCGGTGTGCAGCGGGATGCATCGGCCATACATAGATGACCGTATAGTGCCAACTCATCGCCGATGCGTCGGGCGTGTATAGCTGCATTCGCGCGATGTACTGAACCGAGCGGGCCGTTGTTCACCATTGCATCCAATATCGCGCTGCTTCGCGGAGCAGTTCGACCCACCGTTCACGGCTGGATGCTGGGATGCTGAGACACGTTGTGTTCGACTCATGGCATGAATCAATGATTCGGTCCGTCGTGCGAATACCGGGATAGGCCTAAAACCATTCTCGTGCGCTTTTCTTCCAATGCCCGTGCGTCTGCCTTACCGCCAGACGCAGTGCGTGGTGGTTAAGTTCGCGCTCTAGTCGAACGGGATCTGCCACGATTTGTGAAATATATGCACTTAAAACAGAAAGCACGAGAAAAGGAGGAATTTGACCGGCGCGCAACACTGAACTTCACCGTGAAAATAATTTGGTGAGTGTAATAATAATAATATTTGGGGTTTTACGTGCCAAAACCACTTTCTGATTATGAGGCACGCCGTAGTGGAGGACTCCGGAAATTTCGACCACCTGGGGTTCTTTAACGTGCACCTAAATCTAAGCACACGGGTGTTTTCGCATTTCGCCCCCATCGAAATGCGGCCGCCGTGGCCGGGATTCGATCCCGCGACCTCGTGCTCAGCAGCCCAACACCATAGCCACTGAGCAACCACGGCGGGTAATTTGGTGAGTGTATATATATATATATATATATATATATATATATATATATATATATATATATATATATATATATATATATATATATATGTTCTTTCGTCAGATCCGCAGTGCTCATGACCAAAACAGCAAAAAAGGCAAAAGTTTTTACGTTTTCTGCAGTTTTCTGGCTTATACTGTGGTGCAGGTATTCTGTGATTTTCGCGGGCACGTTCGCACTTAAAGTGGCCGAACATTCCGACTGTGAGGACAGTTCACTCGCCCTGTCCTTCGCATGGCCAAAAGAAAAGCACGCAATACTATAGTATTAGCTGTAAAGTACGTACGCGCTATAGTACAATTTGCACCCGAATAAATAGAGCAGAGGTAAAGTGAAATACGCTTGGCATGTTCAAACGTTCAGATGCGTGGCAAAAACCCTTGCAGCGCATTACACACCGCCTCCATGCACTGTTGTTTCGCGTCGTTAAAAAAAAAAGAAAAAACCTTCTGTGCAAGTGTCTGAGGGTTGACGTTTGTTTGCTGTGCTATCCCGGTTGTCCTAGAGAGATAGAGAACGCAAGGACAGGGAAGGCAGGGAGGTCAACCAGAAGAACACCCAGTTTGGTACCCTACACTGGGGGTGAGGGAAAGGGGAATAGAAAGAGGAAAAAAGGGAGAGAGTAAGCACCGAATGTGTGGGGGAGGGACCCTATACAGAGGGACACTATAAACGGTCTCTTAAGCAGATGCACTTCAAGTATTGCACTAGTGCACGAATCGCTTTTCGTGCCAGTGACGAGTATCTTTGACTCAGTGAATGGTCTTGAGTCCAGTCGGTGCAAAGTCGCCCGCAGAGAGAGGCGTTGTACATCGTAGCGAGGGCAGCTACACAATAGGTGCTCGATGGTTTCCTCGCACCCAGAGGAGTCGCACATCGGCCATTCCCAAACGATAGGAGTATGCGTTAGTGAACGCCACTCCCAGCCACAAACGGCCGAACAAGGTTATTTCGCCGCGGGAAATTCTAGATGGCAGTTGTAGCCGTAGCGTGGGGTCCAGTTTACGTAATCGGCAAGTGAAGGCACTTGAACTCCAGAAATCTCGTGACTTTTCGCGTGCAAGTAGGCGAAGTTCCCTGCCAGCGTCCAACCCGGCCGAGGGTGTTGGACGCGTCTGAGCATCTTCGTGGGCAGATCGGGCAGCCTTGTCAGCTAGGTTATTGCCGACGATGCCGCAGTGAGCAGGAATCCACGGAAATATGATGATGTACCCTCTTTCTTAATTTATCTTAATTCTTAATATTTTAATATCTTGATTTATCTAATGGGTCTCAGCCATTGTCGGGCTCTTATGATCGGCTTTCAGTAGCGTGTCGATTTGCTGCTCATTTCTTCGTTCACTCGCCTCTTTGGAATGGGTACAAGTGGTACCGCTAGAAAGTTCGTATTTCGCAAAGCCTTCTTGAATGCACGTCTGCGCCAGAGAACCATTGATGGTACTTATTTTCAAGAGTATAGCAGCTTGTGAAACAGGGCTAAGAACAGAAGAATAAAGAAGAAAGAAAAGAAGTCTGAGAGTCTACGAAACCGGCAACGTGCCAGGTCGTTAGAAACTCAAATCCTTTCTTTGCGAAACAGTCCGACATACATAGGCGCATTAGCCCACCATCTTGTGCCACATTAACTTTTTTTTTGTTAAACGAGATCTAGTGAGCAGCATGACTTGTAAGGTTATTACGCAAGCAAGCTAAGAAAATTTAACTTCACAGGAAATTCTCCGCAAAAGACGAAAGGCCATAGCCAGTTTACTCGACGACCCAGGCTGACCGAGATCGTAGAGGCAGAAAGCGTATAGCCTCTGGATCACCGCGTCGGTATTTCTATGCTGAAAAAAATTTACATCTTCTACGCGTACAAAGAACTTGGGAACATACAAAAGCCCTCCGTGCCAACATTACTCGGATGCAAGAACATGCGCACTTTTTATCCACGCGAAAGCCAAAGCAACGTGAAGGGCTTAGCGTAGTTTAGAATTGCCGTGGTTTAGTTGCAGCCTGACCTCGCACCGTTGCACTCACCGCTGTCACTTTGCCTTTACTCGCTGGCGAAAAAAAAAGGAAGTGAGCCCGAAGGAGAACGCACACTGAAAGGGTGAGCGCCCGGAGGAAGCGGAGAAGGCACTCGCGCTCAGGGTCTTTCTAATTTCAGATTCGGCGTTGGTGCGTGCACGTATGTGCTCACTGGGCGAGGGAGACGCCGCCCGTGCTCGCTCTCTTGCCGCTTCGCGAGTCCCATTCAAAAAGGGCCAACGGTTTTTCCGGCGTACCCGTGGACTTGCAAAACGCTGTGCCGCCGACTTGAAAGAAAACTGGCTCCGCCGCATGCACGTCGCATGCACTCTTCTCATCAACGCGCGAGTCTTTGTGCACAACGCGCCGAGCGCTAACGTGGCTTCAGGCGGCAGACACGGCTAATGCAGCTGGAGGCAGGTATGCATGCAAGTAGACGGCCGACCAGCCCGGAGGCCCGGGGCGCTGTGGACGCCGCTTCTTCGGCGACAACTTGAAATGTCACGCCGACTGCAGAACTCTGCCCTTGTGGGAAATTATTTCCAGGCCGGCTAGCACAAAAGCCCTCGCTTTTTTGTTTTCTCTTCTCAAATGTTTTCCTGTACGTTTCTCGTTGCAGGAGCACTCAAGCTTTCCATCTTTCCTCGGCCGCCGTGTGCCTCGCCTATTCAATTAAATGAGCCAGATGCCACCGTGTCACCGACAACGAGAGACAACCATTTCGATATGAAGCACGGGCTGTATAGGACGGATCGTTTAACGGGCGGAGTCGGAGAAGTGAAAGAGACAGAATCAGAACTTTGGGCTGTGGGTCTAAAAGGAGATGCGGGTAGGACACGGAAATTGAAGGCAGTGTGATGGTGCCGAGCAGCTCTAAAAGGCGCAGAAGTCCAACGGGTCGCTTCCATTCATGGCATAAGAACGCAAAGTGCACTGCAGGGCAAGTGCCAACGCCCAAAACTAATGTTTATATACCGCATGCCCAGCGCCCCTCCCTCACTCTCCCCTCCCCTCGAAAAAAGTTCATCCCAGTGCCAGAGCGTAAAGATTAACTAGATGTGTCTACAGTAATTCAAAATCTCAGTGAGACCAGCCCCGGTATAGGTAACATTTCTTCACGGCACTTAAAACTTGTGGTCGATGTCATTTGTGAGCCACTTTCTGTACCAATATATCTTGCGTTCGAAGATAGCACTTTTCGTAATTCTCCAAAAGTAGCGAAAGTTATTGGGGTGTTTAAAAAGGGGGATAGGTTGTCTGTTTCCAATTACCATCCCAACTGTATTCTTTGTTTATTAAAGTTATGGAAAAATTAGTTGTACCTTGCTTCAACAAATACTTGGAAAAATTTAATTAACTGATGTCATGCCAATTTGGTTTGCGCGCGGGAAGCTCTACTCTCTTACCTCTGTTTTCCTTAACTGATTGTATCAAACACCCTATTGGTTCAGGATGCGTGGTTGGCTCGGTTTTGTTTTTTGTACTTCAGAAAGGCATTTGACACAATTAATCATCTCATCCTGTCTAACAAACTCGAAGCATATGGTATTTCAAGTCCGGCCCCCAAGTTTTTAAAATGGTACTTGCCGAACAGAAAGCACACTGTATACATATCAGGCTTTCTCTTTCATGCTAAAACATTTAATCAAGGAGTGCCTAAGTGCTCATTGATTGTTCCATTAAATTTTCTTTTACTTTGCATCAGTGATCTTCGTGACAGTATGAACACGGCTCGCCGTGTTTTATATCTCGACGATACGACAATTTCCCTTGCTGATACATCTATTAAGGCTGTCATTACTAAAGTAAATTCTGTGCTCTGTGGCGTGTCCAAGTAGTGCTACGAAAATTATTTATTTTTTAGTTGGAATAAATCTAAATCTCTTTTTCTTAAATCACCTCAACGTAAGTTGATTTCATTACCTTGCATCACAATTGACGCGCATTTCTTTACTTGTCAGCGATAGTGTATCATTCCTTCGCGTTCGTCTCGATGTTACCCTAAAGTTCATTAACCACATTGCTCACATTAGGAAGATGGCAACATTCGGCATTGGTCCACTGCTCCTGTTTTGCTCAGCAGGCTCTTCTTTGTCGTTACTTCGCTTTCATACATAGTCATGACATCCTATCATGGGAGAATACATAGTGTTATGTTTAATTCCTTCAGCATTTATAAAATCGGGCTATTCGGATTATTTTTCGCTGTTCTCGCGAAGCCAGCGCCACGGCCGTTCTTCGCTGCAACTACATCTTGACTGTTGATAATTTGTTTCGGTTTAGTCTGGTTGTGTTATTGCTTATACAAATAAAAAATTAACTTTCTAGTAACTTCATCGATTCTGAGCTTTTAATAAACACAAGCAACACTAGGCTTGCTGGTGACAATAACTTTTTGCCACCTATAAGGACTCTGCTAATTACGGTAAATCATCCTCATTCTTCTGTGCGATCACATTAGGGAATCATTTACCCATGTCTACTAATTCCACAGTTTCTTTACTTACAGTCAAATATATTGTTTATTAAATTGATGAAAAATTCAGTTGTTACCTACTTGATGTTCGCGCTTCTTTAGTTCTTGTACTAGGTTTGCGTTTAGATATAATGTACTTATTTCGCAAATTCCTCTTTTTTTGCATTCAGGCTTTTCTTGTTCTATTATACTTAGTGTATTTCTTACTTGATGTGTTGGTTCTATTCACACTTCTGCTAATCCTCGTCATACTTATATTTAACCTCCACCGCGGGTCCCGTTGCAGTCTTGCACTTTGGGACCCTCCTAGGTATATCTTATATGCTGTAATTAACCTTCAATGCATTAACAATTTGATTGATCAACCAATCGATTTATTTATTTATTTATTTATTTATTTATTTATTTATTTATTTATAATCACATCCGTAGGAGCTATGATAGTAATGTTACGCCATTTCTTGAAGGAAAGTGCTACTGCACCGTTAAAAACATCGACAGTTCTACTTGGGCAAAAATTGGCAGATAAGGGAACTTGGAATGTATCCTTCCATATAATTTTACGTGCTACTGTTTAAACCAGAGGCCACCGAAGTGGGCAGTCGTGGTCATCTTCAAATTAGACTTCTCACTCCAGGAAAGTCGCAGCAAAAGAAAGAATTCTTTTTAATTTGCGCTTTTGCTTAAATAGTTCAGTCGAAATACAGCAGCATGCCGCAATACGTGGGAACGATGCACCATTTTAACAACGAAATTGGTCACTTTTATCATTTGAAATCAACTGCGGCGTTCTTTTTTCAGTCGTACGCGACCGTTCGCTTTTATTATTTTCATTTCGTGAACCAGCCAAACTTAACCGGGTAGGATTGCGTATACCGTAGGCGATGACTATACATTTTCGCACTCAACGCGCGAAGCAACGCGTCTAGACGCGAGACGACGCTCGTCGGCGCGAGAACTTCCAAAACGCGCAGCAGCGCGCATGCACGTTGCGTCAGTCTCGGGGCTCCGGCCGTGCGTAATAAGCCGCGAGTTTAGTCGATCTCCTCTGACAAATCTCTTCCACGATCGAGTTACCGGAAACTGCACGCGATGCGCGCTGGAAGAGAAACGTTCGCGCGCGCGCTGACGCGAGATACACGAGATGCGAGCTTTCCTCTGACGTATGTACTGACACGTGGGATTGCATCTACGCACGCTTCGGTCGTTTTCGCTTACCAATAAGATTCGCTTCTGCTTCGCTGCGTAACTTGGGAGTTTAGCGGTTACCTCGCTTTACGTGTCGTCGCCGCCAGGGGCTTAATCATTTGTCTCCGCCAACGGCGCGCCTGCAGCAGCTGTTATGCGGAGTTGGCGTAGGCTCGGCACTGTTCGTGTTGCAGGGCCATTTCATTCGGCGTCATTTTTTCCCCATCGGATACATTACGGAGGCATCGCTACAGCCAACGTTTACAAATCCATACACGTTGGGTACACAGCGGCGAAGCCCTTGCAAAGCGCCAGCTGCTTCCGTCCAGAAGGCCGCGCTGCCTTGCTCGACGCCTTGCCTTTATACACTTGCCTTGACGGCTTTTCCTTCTTCTCCTTGATCTCTTCCTATTTGTTTGGACCCATCTCTCGTTATATATGCCCTCGCGCTTCTTCCCTGTGGCCTTTGCGCTCAGCCAGTAAATAGACATTGTGACGTTATTGGTCCTACCCCTGCAAGGGAGTTCGTTTCGAGGAACAAATGTCTCCGAAACAAAGGCGCTGCAGGAGCATCGTCGCTGCCTCTCTGTTGCTGCGAAATCGCATCATGCGGAAGCGATTGTGGGCGCGAAATATATGCCGCCTGAGAGTGTTGGTCGCGTAGTGTGCAGCTCTGAACAGTTTTACAAAACAAATCCTCTGCTTAAGACCGCTTGGTGATTGAGTATTTCGGGAAAATAACGTTGCGGCGATGTCTGAGTGTGAAATTCATACGCAAAAGTACGTGTTTCAGAATACCACAAGGAGACCTCCGCGCATTGCGTATACTGTCATATACGCAAAATGACGTACGTGTCGGATCGTTATTAAATAGGGTTCACCACTCGGATATTACGGTCTGCATGCGGCGAAGCTGCAGATTTAGGTTTTCTCACGCGGTGTTACGATCTGCGGCCAAACTACGGACTTCGAATATTCTCTTACAAAGAATGAGCTGTGCACCCCCCTTAGGTTCCGCGTATTTTCTTTTCTTTTTTTTAGCTATACTGTTTTGATAAACAGTGCTGCGGTACATTTTTACACGTCACTATAATCGGAGCTTTCGAACTACCTGCATGACAGTATTGACATCAAGGACTGTGCCGACGGATTCGGTAGTGTGCCCGACACCTTCGGTAGTGTGCTCGTTTCCAATATGTGGCAGTTTCCTATACCTTACCATCTTCACCACTGCCTCGCGTGAATCGCTCGTTGAATAAGCTATTTTATGCACCAGTAAAGGGAGATGAGGTCGCGCAAAGGTGTTTATAAGTTTCAAATTCATTATGGAATTTCGGTATATGATCCGCGATCTGTCCTAGAGCTTCTTTTTCTGCTTTGGTACCTTGCGGCTTCGGCTATCATACAACACGGCTAAGTAAAACCTCACTAACAATCTTACGCATAACAGTTTCGTTTTACCTTGACCGTGTCTATGTGTTCATTATTTGCGCTCTCAAAATTTGAAATGTCGTCGTTCGCATTATTTCGATGTTGTTTCACGGGCATTTGTTGACACTGAGCAAATGAAAAAGATCTATGGGTTTGTAGCTTACGATTTTTTTTCATTTCAATTCATTTTTTTTCAATATTCACCTTATTTTTCAGTCTCTGATACAAAATAGACGTAGTTCACTGGCGCAATATGTACGCAGCTTTCAGAGTCACATGACCATTGATACAACAATCACCGATGTCTCTCATGTTCCACTTATATTGGCAGACTTGGGTTCGCAGCGTGACTACAAGACATGCACTAAATTAGAATTGTTCGCATCGCAAACTGAGCACACAGAAAACGTTGATTCGGAAATGTAAGCATTCCTTGCCGTGGACATATTCTACTCCACCAGACGCTGTCGTTTTTTGTGCGAGCGCGGAAAGGCTCTAGTGTACTGGAAGCGCTGTGGTCCGGCTTCTTTCTTGTGAAGGGTGTCAGCATCGTGCTAGCGTCATCCCCAGGTTATCAAATCGAGCCTCAAGTTTGAACTACTTCACTTGTTTGTCAGTACTGAAGAGAAATAGACGTCACGTCTGGCAATAATCTTTCCATATAGCCTAAAAAAAAAGACGTAAACGAATACTACTGCAGAGAGATGAAGCATACTGAAGCTCTCTTGAATTCCGCTTGGCCGGAGATGCGTGACCGCGCCTGCTTCATGCGCAAATCGATTTACCTTTTCTGACAGCCCAGACAGCCGCCGCTTGCATCTATTTTTAGTTTGCGCGTTCCTTTGCATGCATGGCTCCGCGATGGATTCCGGGTTTTTTGAGATGCCTACCCACTTAGTTGAATGTTTCTGCCCCCTCCCCTCTTTTTTTTTTTCAAAATACAGAAAATGGACTTCAGGTTCCGGACATGTATTCCTGTTTACAATGTGAAATCGGACAGGCATGACCTGACCTTCTTTAGGAATGCTCTCAGCGGCCCGCTTCTTTTCATCTTTTGGAACGCGAAGAAAAAAATCTTCTGGCCTTCTTGAGGGAAGGCAAATAAACACATGGCAGCACGATTAATACAATCGGTGAAAAAGAAAAACGCACGTTGTTGCGCGCTTGAATTGGATTTTCTGTTCAGTGGTTTGTTGTACGTAGTAGCATCGAAAAAAAAATACGGGGTTTTACGTGCCAAAACCACCATTTGGTTATGAAACGCGCCGTAGTGGGGGACTCCGGAAATTCTGATCACTTGGAGACCTGTAACGTGCACCTATAACTGAGGACACGGGATAGTAGCATCTCATTTATATTCAGTTACACACTTCCTTGGTCGCGATTCAGCCGTGTTGGACCTCGGGATCGATTTAGAACGCGCCTGCATTAAATTTTTTTCTTCTTTTGTTTTACCTAGAAAGCGTAGGTGGCGAGATTTAGAGTTGCGCGCACGTTTATTGAAAAATCATGAATTCAGCGCTAGAAACAAGACCACAGAGAGAAGAGGGCACAAAGACAGGACGAGCGCGTTTATATATCGTTCGACATGCACCAATTAGCCCAGCTGCAAGTACGGTAGAATGTTCCGGACAAGGCTCCGAAAGACCGTGCAATTCAAGCTTTGTCGCAAGGCAAGGGTTTTATAGAAGGCCTTCACGTTGCTCTCAGTAGCCAGAATTAAAAGCTTATAGAAGAAAAACGGAGCCCGTGAAATTCCATTCATGAGCAAAGTGAAAAAAAAAGGTAATTCAAGAAAAATGTTCCATCTTTTCACCATTTAAAGCGAGAGGGAGGTTCATAGGAAGACGGAGGCCTCAAGTAGTTAACAGTAGTAAAACAAGAAATGTAGTTGAAGTCAATGTTTCTACAAGGGAACTTGTCTGTGGAGAAGCCGAGAATATGCTTGTAACCATTTTACTTTATCGAAATAATTAGCGGATTTATTAGTAAAAAAGGTCGGTACGAGCTGTCGTGCTGTACCCTGCTGCTATGTACAGTTATGTTGCTGTCTAACAATAGTCTATGTATCAGAGTGGGAATTATGTAAAATCTCGCATGATGAGTTACAGTAAGGTTTTACTGAACCCTGCCTGTAGCTACTCAACGCTGCTGTTTAGGCTATGAACCCCAACCACTCATCTGGCATTTTTGAGAAAAGCAACGCATTCCTGAATTGCAACCGCATTTCTTGGTCGGAGATTCGCAATAAGAATAAAAATGGGCTTGAATTTTAATAGTCACTGTAGCCTATTTACTGTCAACCGAAAAAAGTTTACGGACCACGTAATCTCAGAAAACGTTGAACTTTCGAGCAGCATATAGGAGTAGCCAATAAAAGTGTATACGAAATGTTGTCAGCATATTCTAGTCGAGGCCCTAAATGGAAATACTAGGCTGCGTTGTGAGGAGGCGGATATATTACACTTTTTCTTAGATTTCATAGTCCGTAATATTTTTTTCTCTTGACGTTAAGTTTACGCTGAACATGGTTGATTGCGAAATTTGCGAACCCCTTCGCGACTCGTTAAAACTTGCCTAAGGAGGACCGATGAAGCTGATGGTCAATGTGTTATAAGCTGCAGAACATCTCGGTGCAAAATTAGCGAAATCTATGGCGAAAGGGTCAAATAAAAGAAAAATGGCACAGATTCGACACACTGTGGGAATCGATGTTATGTGAAACGTTTTACAGACAGCTGGCTACCCAGCAACATTACGGGTTTCACAATGTGTTGACAAGTGGACCGACACGTCTATGTAAATACAGCAGCTAAGTGTGCGTGATGCAAGCCTACATTTGTATGACGACAGTGCCAAGGAGACGACAACGGTGATGACAATCGTATGACTGCAACAGCATGATTCCTGTGGGTCTGTTTGACGCCATTGTTTTACGACATGCCGATTGTTGGGTTCTAAATCGGCTCTAAATGGGTACAGCGAGAGATACACGGATTGTGGCATTATCTGCGACTAAGTGTTATATGATCGCACGTACTTACGTCAATATATATACGCGTAAATGCGTGCGACAAGGAGATCAAAAAAATTGCTCGAGGGAGAATGGTGCCCCGAAAGCGAAGCCGGACCGCCGCCATCTTAAAAGGGGCACGAGAAAGTGTGACCTTATTATGAAGGAAACAAACGCGCTTTTTGTCTGACTTTTTACCAGTTTAACACAGCTTATTTTGCCTTACAGCTACTGATCGACGAGTGTCTTTGCATTGTTGGTTTTAGGAGGAAGCGTGGCATCAAAAACAAAGGTGGAGCTTCTTTGCAACCCTTAACGCAAGCAACTTTGGAACCCAATCATAACTTTCACAGACTCCGGCAACGTATCTACACGAATGCTTGAGTAAAACTGAACTGCTGTGCTGCTGCAGTCATCATTCCGGCAAAACCTGAAGAAATCAAGTTAAAAACTGCACGTGTGACCACATAGACGGGTGCAGAGCTGGCTGCACTCCGTGCTTTACTTGATTCCAAGACAGTCCTTCAGTGCATACCGATCCCAATGCGCCACGAACCCAATGAACAACTGTCCTCAGCAATTCGACAGGCATATCATCGCAGCCACGACACGGGACATAATGTAACTTTTCAATGGCTTCCAGGACAGTGCGACACCAGCAGAAATGTCCACGCTGACGAAGCTGCCCGATCTGCACATGTACGTGGCCAATGTGCTTTGATTTCGCTTTCGCGAAAAGATGCTGCCGCTTGGCTGCGCTTGATGTCCCGGGAATCTACGTTGCCCCTGTGGGACTCAAACGTGTCGTTTCCGTTTGTAGTCTCCAGATACACAGATACATCCACCACCTGGGGCACCACGACGTGAACAGACGATGCTGTATCGTCCGTAGCGGGGAGTCGCATTTACAAACTCTTAGGCCTTCCTTATTTGAATGGCCAACAGGTATACGTGCGGCACACGCAGATGCGATGAGTAGCTCGCACACATTATCAGTTTCTGCTCGCGATATAGTGCTCACAGAGAAGTGATGTTCAGAGTGCTGGACCAATCGTACGATCGTCTACTGTGAAAGCTGAACGATACAAGCTAGCTAGTACTCCCAAAGAAGCTCCGCACAGCAGGTTTTATTCGCGTTACTAAGGATTCCTGCGGCCTGCCGTGCCTTCACTATAGACCTAAATTTAAGAACGTTGGTTGGTTTGTACTCGTCTCTTTCTCTACTTTTCTGCCCTCTTTCTAGGAACGATGTTAACCAAACGATGTTATTCTGGAAAATGTGGGGCCAATCACTGGCACAGGAAGAGTCGATGTAGTCATAAATAGGTTTGCAAAAATATGGCATTGAAATCTTTTTGCAGCGAAGCTGCAGTAATGCGACTCGATAAACAGATACAAAATGTTAAGCCCGTTTTCTCAGTTTTCTGAAAGAACTAAATTTTTTTAAAATATGGACGATCTTAGGGTCAATATGCAGGCGTATCTTTAAATGTACGTGTTAATTAGGGCTAACAATAAAATTGACAAATCCTCGTTTTCGGCCTGTTTAGCGCGTTATATGGAACGCTTACAAAATTTAAGCGCTTCTTTGGGAAGACCAGAAATAGAAGAAATTTTATACTTAAAGGAAATGAGGGGCCATGGAGTTTATCGCAGACAAGTACCGAAGGTATCATGTAATTTAAAGTTGTGCTAGACGAATCATACAGTTGCTTTTTCCCAGTCTTTTCGGGTAACTATGCGATACATGCTGTTTTTTCTTTAGTTCTAGCAGTAAGTATATTGTATTGACGAATGATAAGTGTTTAGTCATTTTAGCTTAATTACAGCCTTTATAAAAATTCACTCAGTCGAGCGTGTCATACTGCCGTTATCCGCCATGTTTTTTGAGAGTCCTAAAATGAACTTTGAAATCGGCGAAAATAGATAAAATGTTAAATTTAATGTGTGAGGAAACGTTAACGTTTCTGCCTTACTTACAAATCTTTCCAAATAATTAACGAACCCTTGTTTTTTTCTCTATATTTTAATGCGTCGTACGAGGTTTGCAGTTGGCCTCTTCAGTGTCCTCGGTGAACTAAGGCACCCTGTTTATATTTGGTGAAAGTAATCGGCACGTTATGGGTAACGTACACTCGTAGTAAAAGTTCAAAGTATGTGGATTAATCGGGGATATTGAAATAAAGCACGTATGCAAAGGCTGAGGAATCCTATGAGTATATTTGACGAAGGGCGCGAAATTTAGACCAAGGCCCTGGAATAATGCCACATGCCGCCGTGTTAGAACTTAGCGACCCCCCCCCCCCCCAAGAGGGGAACGTTATATAATCTAAGCTTGCGTGCGAACTTAAATTTATGTTGATTAACTACAGCCTATGTGATACCTTTCTGTCCGAAGTGCTCGAAAGTGTTGTATCTCCATTTAACGCTATGTTTGCCAATGTTCCGAGGGAAATATTCGTTACGCAAAGTTCATACTTGGTGAGACTAAGGGGCGCGTTATCGGCTATGTTTAGGCTAAGTTGAAATTGCGCGTGGCCTAATTGCGGCCTTCAAAATAAGTTACGCATGCAGGTGCTCAGGAGCGTTATACGACTGTTTTACGAGTGGCCTAAAAGTTAGCTCACTGCCCTGGCGTACCTACAAATACTATCGAGGTCAAATTTAGTGAAAATGAAGGGAGTACCACAGAACATGTTTCCGCGAAATAAATTCATACGAATCAAATACGGCTTTTGTGAAACGTTTCTTTCTAAAAATCTCGAAAGCGTTATATGGCCAAATTATGCTGTTTTTCACTCTCCTAAGGAAACTCCAGATCACATAAAGTTTATATTCGGCGAAAATGAGGGGCATCTTATCGCTTAAGCATAGAGAATATTGAAAGTGTTTGGGTCAACTACGGCCTCTGAAATGAATGACGTATTCAAGCGCTGCATAGAAAATACGGTTAGGTATCACAAGCGGCGCAAGTTTTGTAACTGAGCACTGGCATAAATACAAATGTTATCGAAATGAA
Organism: Dermacentor variabilis; assembly: GCF_050947875.1. NCBI lineage: Eukaryota > Metazoa > Arthropoda > Arachnida > Ixodida > Ixodidae > Dermacentor > Dermacentor variabilis. Next base: position 95,136,349 of record NC_134572.1, on the reverse strand, counting down.
ACTTAGCAAAAAAATGGCAGTGGCTTAGCTGGGCAATGCCAGGATATACGTAGCGAAAGCTAAGGCATAGCATGGTCAGCCTTGGTTAATCTTCATTGCAAGTCTAGATTAGTCTGGTTGTCTGCCTATGTTGCGGTATTTACCCAGTCGTTGGGCGCGCTGTTCGTCTGTTTTCTGGGCAATTCGTTTCCTCTTCATCTCGTTTCGATGTCGATTCCAGGCCTTCTCCTGCTTATCAGAATTGCCGCCGTCCATACTGCCGCCTAAACTGTGGTTACGGCGCACACGAGCTCTCCTTTTCAATCCTCCGACATGTTATCAGGCATGCGACGCAGCTGAAAAGCGAGCGGAGGCTAACACAACGACGAGGAACGTGGCGGGACGTCGTACCAAACGGCGCCGGCGGAACGGCACAGCGCTGCGAAGTGGCGGAACACCTGTGTCTCGGTGCTACTAGTGGCGCATGCGCAGTAGTGACTAGGGAGCGAGAGAGAGAGAGAGAGAAATATCCGCGGCGAGACGCACATTGTGACATCATGTGCCTCCTCGAAGCACCGCCGCGGCGAAATCGCAAGTTCGCGGCCAGTAAAGCTTTGGCTTTAAAAATGAACGGAATATTATGGCAAATTTGTGCTTGAACCTAATGCGTGGATAATACAGCTTCTGCAAAAAATAATATCATGCAAGTGTCTACAAAAATTCTGTTACCAAGAGCTCGACAATATTGGAGGGACACGTTACGCTATAATTCCTAGCTTTCCGAGATAACTCTACGTTACACAGCGTTTACTTCTTATTTGGGTTGCGGCCTGTGCAATAAATTACGCATTCAACCCTCCAGAGCGTATGTGAATGAGCGTCACGAATCGCGCAAAATATCCCTCGCAGTTTCAATCGACTCGACCATATATGAACAACATTTTAAGGTATTTAATCTATTTACAGGCAACCGAAATTCTTATTACAACTACTTGAGCGAAACAGCTTCACTGGAATTTGGGCTGTGACTCTGGAAAGTCGCACAATCTGCTGCAATATTTTTACCCATGGAAGCAGAGTGCATGCATATAGAAAGCAAGGTATAGAGGGCAAGAAAGAAATATGGAAGACGTTTAAGTTCCGCTTTTCAGAGGAAAGATCCCTGACTGCTTCTAATATTTTCCGGCAATCGAAGTTTTTTTGCTGAGGAGCGGAGGCGAGCACGATGGTGATATTGCAAGGAAGCGAGCGGGCCGCGCCGCTCGGAAAAGGAGCATGTATTTGAGTTTCTGCGGAACATAATTATGTTTTCTCACATACTCAAAGTACAATACGACGCTATACTGACTGCGTTTAGATTGTGATTTTACGGTTTTTCTGACGCCCCTTACTTTGAGGAATTCAATTAGTTCAGTAACGCCTCTGCGCCACACGTATGGCCTGCGTGGTTGTGGTTTGGAATGATTTTCCGCCAAGCGGCGTCCGACACCGATATCGTATTTTTTTGCGTCACTGGACCCTTAACGCTATCGTGTTAATATTTAGCGTCAGAGAAACGTACCACGGCGCTACCACCAATAACTGTATCTAAACCTTCGAACGCCATAGAGCTCTTGTGCAATAATGCGTGCGCATCAGAGAAATGGCGTTCGACAATGTACGCGCCACGCGACTCAGTCGCGGGCCGTTTTAAGCAGAATGACGAACACGCAACTTGATCTCGCAGGCAGTTTATGAAATCGCTGTCCACTAAGGAGTTACGAAGGGCACTGACGGCAGGCCTGTACTTTTTAGGCTACCCATCGCGGCCCGAGGACTTTGCACTGATAGAGGAAAGGTGTATACTGCGTTATAGGATTATAAGAACAAAGATAGCGAAGTGGACGAGACACCTTGTAGTTATCAGGCCGAAAAATTCGTCATAGTTAAGACTTCACGAACAGATGCCGTCATAGCAACGCGCTAATGTCACGCCAAATGTCGTTTTGGCGTGAGGATATTGTGGGCCAGACAACGGCTCTCGCCTAAAGGCATCCCGAACACCCTAAGTTGGTCGGACAAATTTTTGTCGAATGGTCGGGGTTTCACGGCCTTCAAGTATGATAGTTTTAGCGATCGGATAATCATATATAATGCAGATGTATTCTAGCATACAAGAACAATGCGTGGGCTTTAAAGGGGTCCCGAAGCCTTTTCTTCAACATAGTAAGGATGCGTTGCCGACCTGTAGAAGAGGCCCCTGTGAATATGTGTGCAAAACATTACGTCACTACATGCAGCAGGCAATTTATGATCTCTTGTCAAAAGCAGTGACAAATCGCTTAGTTCTCGCCTCCACAATGTCGTCATGCAATGTTATCGCAAGTATTGACGCCCGCCAGCAGCTACTGGCCGATTTCATGATCGCGAGAACCTTCTCAGTGATACTATTATTCCTAAAGCTGAGTGAAATAAATGATATATATATATATATATATATATATATATATATATATATATATATATATATATATATATATATATATATATATATATATATATATCTATATCTATATATATATATATATATATATATATATATATATATACATATATATATATATATATCATGTGTGCTCTCAAAAAGAAAGAAAAACTAAATTCACCTTTGCGCTACCGGTCTACGGTGGCAGTTCTCGCAACTTCCTACCAGCGGAGGTGAATCATGAACGAGGCTACCGCTTGCCCAGACTTCACCTCTGAAAGGGGGCACCGCCAGCTGGAGTCTGTTTATAATTTTCTGCTTTTGTTCTTCTAATATAAATGTTAGGTATTAGAAAATAAAAGCTCGTTGTTACTGACTAAAATATTTATTTGGCTGAGTGTTGACATCATGAACACCTCCAAAATATTGCTACGGCATGAGCCGGGCGAGAAGAAGAGGAAGAAGAAGTGAGCTGGTGCAGCCTCAGGACGCCATCTTGACTTTACCATCCATCTCGTCCCTTGAATAAAGCCGGTTTAACATTAACCGTAACAGTTTTGTGGTGGAGGTGCTGGGTACTTCGACCAAGACGACGGAGCTGCTGCAGCAAGTGCCACGCCGGAGCCGACGCCTCGCTCGACTGCCTCCAACACCGCTTGAGATCCCGATGTCCCACAGCAGCGACGAACAGCCTTCTCTGGCAGCTCCAGTGCGAACAACCGGCGCCTGGATGCATCAGATGGAGCCCCGCCCTTTCTCTGGAAAATTCGGCGAAGACGTGGAGGAATGGCTCACCCACTACAAGCGTGTGAGCAAGTACAACGGCTGGAACTCCACGACTCAGCTCGACAATGTGGTTCTGTTCCTCACAGACACGGCGCTAGTGTGGTTCGAGAACCATGAAGATACGTTCACAACGTGGGACAGCTTCGTTACTCACCTCACAGAGTGCTTTGGCGATTCCACCACGAAACGGAAGCGGGCGGAGCAGACATTGCTTCAGCGCGCTCAAGTCCCAGGTGAGACCTGTACTACGTACATAGAGGCGATCCTGAAGCTTTGCAAGACTGTCAATCCTCGAATGTCCGAAGAGGACAAGGTTGGACACCTTCTCAAAGGCATAGCCGAGGATGTTTACAATTATTTAATCGGAAAGGAGAGTCTCGCCTCGGTCGCCGACCTCATCAAGCATTGCCGCACATTTGAGGCCTTGAAGCTGCGCCGTATCACGCCAAAGTTTGGCAGGCTAGCAAATGTCACAACGGTGGCAAGCGTTGACGAAAACGACAACTACAGCTTTCAATTTGACCTTGCGGCAACTATAAGGCAAATTGTCCGCGAAGAACTTGAACGACACACCAAAGGGGCGGATGTCGAACAGCTTGGTTGCGCTTCCAACCAACCTCAAGAACATGCATCTGCTGTGTCAGCATTGTCTGTCATGCCAGGCGTTGCAGACTGTCGAGGTGATCAGCTGCGACAGCACCGACGTACCTTTCCCGACGACATGACGCACGATCAACGAACTCGTCGAGCTACCACCACGAATCGGAATTCGGAAGATCGCGTTTATTATTCGCAGCGTCCCAGGGTTGACTCCGAGGCATACAACGTCGGTCGCGCATCTCCTGTATGTTACAGCTGTGGCGCCTCAGGACACATTGCTCGTTTTTGTCGCCGGCGCCGACAGACAACAACATATGGCCCACCACCAACTTGGCCTAATTTTGGACGTGATAGTTATGACGACCGTTGGCCGATAGACCCTGCAAACACCACAGGCGCGCCACCTCGGAATACCTTCCGTCAGTATAGTAGAAGGAGTGGCTCGCCAGCTTCTGACCGCAGCCTGACGCCCCCAACCAGTCGCCAACGCCGTTCACCGTCACCACGGCGACGTGCTACGTCTCCACCGCCGTCGGGAAACTAGCCGGCGCGGCCGATGGAGGTAAGGTCGCCGGACAGTCTGTGTATCTGCGAAATACTCCTCTGCCTATTATGATGGTGAAGAACAAAGTGCGTGTGTTAATTGATAGTATACCTGCAACAGCATTAGTGGATACTGGTGCTACCGTTTCCGTCATGAGTGTGACTTTCAAAGAGAGGCTGGGTAGGAAAGTTATGTTCCCGTGGAATGATGGTGTGACGTTTCGTGGTGTCAGCGGAGAGTGCCTAGTTCCCCTTGGTATTTGTGTTGCAAGTGTTTTATTCGGAGGAGAAGATCTTAAAACAGAATTTCTCGTACTACCGCGATGCACTCATGATGTGATTCTCGGGATTGACTTTCTTCAGGATTGTGGTGCATCCGTTAACTGTGGCACAGGCGAAATTACTTTGAATAGCGCGCTTCTCGCCACCCTTGCCGACACATCCTTACCAGTGAAAAACTATTGTGTTGTTTCGAACGATTTGCTGCTACCGCCTTGGTCGCTGTCACGTATCCCTGTCAATTTCGCTGCTGCCGACCTTTCATCGTTTGACGCGCAAGTCCAGCCACTTACGTCGAGCTGCGCAAAGAAAGATGTACTTGTACCACGCTCTGTCGTGAGAGTAGTGAATGGCGCCTCCAATTTATGGGCTTTCAATTGTTCTTGCGTCCCTGCCGTTCTCCCGCGTGATATGAAGCTTGCTGAATTTGACGAGATTACTTACAGCTCCATTACAGTTCTAAGCGAGGAGGAGCAGTCTCATACTAGCGATCCCCAAAGAAGCATTTCTGAAGAGCAGATCCTACGAATGATCAACAAGGCACTGCCCTCACATGAGCGCCGCGCTCTCGCACAAGTTTTGTGGGCACATCTTTCTGTGTTCGATTTCACACAAGGCGACAAGCAGGCTTCACTCCCGCGTTCTCGTGCTCGCCACAGAATTGACACCGGATCTGCGCACCCCATTCGGCAAAAGCCTTACCGCGTTTCTTCAGCAGAGAGGACAGTTATTGCTGAACAGGTGAAAGACATGCTGCGTAAAAGTGTTGTCCAAGAGTCTTCTAGTCCGTGGGCAGCACCAGTAATCTTAGTAAAGAAGAAGGATGGATCGTGGCGGTTTTGCGTTGATTACAGGAAACTGAATGCGGTCACCAAAAAGGATGTGTATCCGCTTCCTAGAATTGATGATGTCATCGACTGTCTACATTCCGCTGCCTACTTTTCATCACTGGATTTGCGATCGGGGTATTGGCAGATACCCATGCACCCAGACGATAAGGAGAAAACGGCCTTCGTGACACCAGACGGTCTTTATGAATTTAACGTTATGCCGTTCGGCCTTTGTAACGCGCCAGCAACATTCGAACGATTCATGGATACTATCCTCCGAGGACTTAAATGGGAAATTTGTTTGTGCTACCTCGATGATGTGGTTATTTTTGGCAGCACATTGAGTGAACATAACAGCCGTCTCAATCTTGTTCTGGATTGTGTCAAACAAGCCGGCTTGATCCTAAATTCCAAGAAATGTCGTTTTGGAGAAACCGAGACGTTAGTACTTGGGCATCTGGTCGACAAAAACGGTGTGAGGCCAGATCCACGGAAGATTGAGGCAGTCAGCTCCTTCGAAGCACCGAAGTCAGTGCGGGAGTTGAGGAGTTTCTTGGGCCTGTGCTCGTATTTTCGGCGCTTCGTCCCAAGATTCGCCGACGTGGTGTACCCCCTAACTTGTCTTCTCCAAAAAGCCGTCCCTTTCAACTGGACATCGGCTTGCGACGACGCGTTCCGTCAGCTAAAATTTCTACTAACATCAGGGCCCATATTGCGTCACTTCGATGCATGCGCACCTACGGAAGTGCACGCTGATGCCAGTGGCATCGGCATCGGCGCCGTACTTGTGCAACGTCATCAAGGAGCTGAACACGTTGTGGCTTATGCTAGTCGCTCTTTGACTAAGGCGGAACGCAATTACACTGTGACCGAGCAAGAATGCTTGGCAGCTGTTTTCGCTGTCCACAAATTTCGACCTTATATCTACGGACGCCCGTTCACTATCATTACTGACCACCACGCGTTGTGCTGGTTGGTGAATCTCCGTGACCCGAGTGGACGACTGGCACGTTGGGCTCTTCGACTGCAGGAGTACGACTTCGTTATTTCCTACAAGTCCGGGCGTCGCCACGCAGATGCGGACTGTCTCTCCCGCCTTCCTCTGACGACGACGGAGTGTGACGAAGACAATTTTGATGACTGTTTTGCTCCCATTTCTTCTACATTCCCAGACTCGATGACTTTCAAAGCAGAGCAGGAAAATGATATTGGTTTGGAACCTCTATTTGTGGCCGCATCGCGTCCTGGAGCCACCGGTCGATTTTGTGTCCGTGACGGCCTGCTTTACAAGACCAATTATTCGGTTAAAGGCGCACGCTTCCTTCTGGTGGTGCCGCAGAGTCTGCGAACGGACATACTGAGAGCCATGCACAACGATGTGACCTCTGGCCATCTAGGATTCATAAGAACTTTGAACCGGACACAGGAGCGTTTTTACTGGCCCAGAATGCGGGACACGGTCAAGCACTACGTCGCCAGTTGCGAACAATGTCAACGCTACAAGCGCCCTACGACCGCTCCGCCAGGTCTTCTCCAACCTCTGCCGCCGCCTCGCCTGCCATTTGAACAAGTGGGTATCGATCTTCTGGGCCCATTTCCCCGATCATCTAACGACAACCGATGGGTGATCGTATGTGTCGACCATCTGACCCGTTATGCGGAAACGGCGGCCGTGCCATCTTCAACAGCTGCGTCCGTTGCAACGTTTTTGCTTCGATTCATTATTCTTCGACATGGTCCCCCCCGTGTGATCATTAGCGATCGCGGTCGTCAGTTCGTTGCGGACGCCGTAGAAGAACTGCTTCGTCTCTGCAGTTCGCAATTCCGTCATTCAACGCCTTATCACCCTCAGACAAATGGGCTTGTAGAACGTACGAACAGAACTCTAACTAACATGCTGGCCATGTACGTATCTTCCGATCACAAGGACTGGGATGACGTACTCCCCTTCATCACCTATGCGTATAATACTGCAAAGCATGAGACGACCGATTACAGTCCTTTTTATCTCCTTTATGCACGTTCACCGCTAAGCTGCATTGACACTATACTACCGTTTGACTTTCACAGCGAGTACTCTGTTGCCAAGACGCTTTGTCTTGCCGAAGAAGCCCGGCGTATCGCTCGTCTTCGTACTGTGGCATCGCAAGACCGATCGAAAGAGCGCTATGACAGCCGACACCAGTCTGTCTCGTACGCCAAAGGAGACTTTGTGTGGTTGTGGACTCCTCAACGTAAACGTGGCTTATGCGAAAAATTTTTACCTCAGTACACGGGCCCATTCGTCATCGTAGATCGCTTGAGTGACTTGACGTACGTAGTGGCACGCTTGACGTCGACTGGTCGTCGGTCTAGCCGGACCCAGTTAGTACATGTTGCCCGTCTTAAGCGGTTTCACCCTACGCTTTCCGAGTGATTTGGACTTGCCCAGCGGGCTTCGTCTGGCAACCGGGGATTGCTACGGCATGAGCCGGGCGAGAAGAAGAGGAAGAAGAAGTGAGCTGGTGCAGCCTCAGGACGCCATCTTGACTTTACCATCCATCTCGTCCCTTGAATAAAGCCGGTTTAACATTAACCGTAACAATATGCTATGACGTTCAAGTTTTCTCCTTGAACCTGTGACCTGAAGGTAGTCGTTAAGTGGAATCTGCATGGCAAAATAAGCCATCCTTAAGGCACCGAAATCTTGTTGGATGATTATTTACTCGGGGACAACACACGGCGTATGTACTATCGTGTCCCCAGTAAAGAAGTAAGACTCAGTTTATACTGCACAGTTACTCGTTTCAATATTCCCGTCAGCAGGGGTGAAGAACCTTCGAGTGACGTAATTGTTCAGTACCGCACGTCACGGATGTCCCGTGAACCATCAAACCGTTGCCGACTGCAAATCCACACGTGCGCCCCCGTTCGTCGACGCGGGAGATAAGCGGGGGACGAGCACTTGAGTGTCCCGGCCGTGTTTTGGCCAAGAAGATTTATTTATTTTTTAAAACCTCATTGGTTTCAGCAAACGCACGTTCAGACGCTCTGGAAATGCCTCTCCATCAGCGTCTTTAATGTCACATTATTTTCACCTAAACAATGACGTTTTCATGACATCTATCGCGACAAGTCCGCAGAAGGAAACAACCTGTCGTTTATAGACATTAAAATTACCTTTGAGGCTCTGTTGTCAGAACTACTTCGTCAATGCGGTCCTCATAGGCATACAAAACTGATGATATATACAATTTACTCTCTAAATATTGTTTCTACACGCATCTAAACTCAAACAAAGCGTAAAGAAAGCGCTTGCCATTTTCCACTATCCATTGATATACTTTCGTCCCCTGAGTAAGATGGCGGCGGCCTGGCTTCACTTTTAACATATCATCTCCGCTCTAGAACATTTCTTCTAAACCTCCTTATTTTATTAAGCCACCTTAATCTACTAACGACAATAGCTGCGTCTGCTGCGCATGCCCTGCGAGATAGCAAGGGTGGGCTGCATTGCATAGTCTGGCGCGGTCGCCAACGGGGTACCCTCTCGCCGACGGCGAGACTCTGAACCTTGTCTAACTCCACTTATACTCGAAGCACCCGAAAAAAAAAATAAACTACGTCAGGAGTTTCTGGAAGCGATCTACTTTGATAGGGAGGCCATTCTATGATTAGTTAGAAAAGTGTTTCGGGTCCCTTTGAGAGTCACCGTATTGGAGAGGCTCTGATTAATTTTGGCCATCTGGCGTTCTTTAACGAGCAAAAAAAAAAGAAATGGTACACCTAAAACCTGGTGCACAAACATAAAAAAACACGAGGACCGAGGGAAAAAGAGGTGACACGACGAACACCAGCATTTGTCCTGACGCCTATACAAAACTCAGTTTTCTTTTTCCGAGTATGCCTTCTTGAAGCGAGTTTGTCTCAAGAGAGCAACCAAAGATGTTCGAGCACAACCATGAAGTTAGCGGCACGCTAAAAAGATGTAAACAAGCAGAAAAAAATTAGCCTTTCTACAAGGACGAGTACAATAACACGTTTTTGCAGACAAGAAAACGATCACCGTCTTCAAACACGATTTGAACGTCCCTCACAGTCGGTCAAAGTGTTACACTCATATTGGGGGCCATTCATATGCATCCAGAAGAAAACACATGCTATTGAGCTATTTTAGTCTCCTTTGTTTCCTAAAAGTGCGCATATGGCATCGTTGGGCCGAACGTAATTCCGAAAAAGGCAGCACGAGACGTGACACTTTTTAGCAAGCTTCGGCTACACGTAGAATGCAAGTACGCATCAACAGGGGGGGGGGGGGGGGGGAAGAGAGAAAAATGACGAAGCAAAGGACATTTTTTTGGTAACAGAGTAAAGAGAAAAAAGCAGCCTGAAACGGAAAACGCTCCAAAGCCAACTGTGATGGAAGGATTCAGGAAGGCAGCTGTAAAGAGCAATTCTGATTGTGCAACTTCTTAACCATTTGGCTTTCCCTTTTATTGCCATATTCGTAATGGAAACTCGAACAAAGAAATAAACGTTCGAGGTACAAGAAGGCAGAACAAATCGATGAGCACTTCAAGCGGATGCGAACGAGACGCGTTGTTTTTTTTTTATTTTGACTAGCGTGTTTGTCGTCCAAGGTGATGCGCTGTTCTCGTCGTTGGATCACAACAGCGAGCTGCACCTCCTATAGGAGCGTCATCACGTTCTGTGCTCGAATGCTGCTCGGTTCGATGGTGGAATGCCACGAGGACGATTCCTGAAAGACGTGGTGGATCAGGTTTTTTCGTCGTTATATATATCATCATCAGCCTGGCTACGCCCACTGCAGGGCAAAGGCCTCTCCCATACTTCTCCAACTACCCTGGTCATGTATTAATTGTGGCCATGTTGTCCCTGCAAACTTTTTAATGTCATCCGCCCACCTAACTTTCTGCCACATCCTGCTACGCTTCCCTTCCCTTGGAATCCAGTCCGTAACCCTTAATGACCATCGGTTATCTTCCCTCCTCTTTACATGTCCTGCCCATGCCCATTTAATTTTCTTGTTTTCAACTAAGACGTCATTAACTCGCGTTTGTTCCCTCCCCCAATCTGCTCTTTTCCTATCCCTTAACGTTGCACCCATCATTCTTTCCATAGCTCGTTGCGTCGTCCTCAATTTAAGCAGAACCCTTTTCGTACGCCTTCAGGTTTCTCCCCGATACGTGAGTACTGGTAAGACACAGCTGTTATATACTTTTCTCTTGAGGGATAATGGCAACCGGCTGTTCATGATTTGAGAATGCCTGCCAAACGCACCCCAGCCCATTCTTATTCTTCTGGTTATTTCAGTCTCATGATCTGGATCCGTGGTCACTACCTGCCCTAAGTAGATGTATTCCCTTACCACTTCCAGTGCCTCGCTATCTATCGTAAACTGCTGTTCTCTTCCGACATTGTTAAACATTACTTTAGTTTTCTGCAGATTAATTTTCAGACCCACCCTTCTGCTTTGCCTCTCCAGGTCAGTGAGCATGCATCGCAATTGGTCTCCTGAGGTACTAAGCAAGGCAAACAACAGCGAATCGCAAGTTCCAAAGGTAGTCTCCAATAACTTTCATCCCCAATTTTTCCCACCGCCTCCAGGTCTCTGAATACCTCCTGTAAACAAGCTGTGAATAGCATTGGAGAGACCGTATCTCCCTGCTTGACTCCTTTCTTTATTGGGATTTTCTTGCTTTCTTTATGGAGGACTACTGTGGTAGTGGAGCCGCTATAGATACCTTCCAGTATTTTACATACGGCTCGTCTACACCCTGATCCCGCAATGCCTCCATGACTGCTGAAGCTTCGACTGAATCAAACGCTTTTTCGTAATCAATGAAAGCTATATATAAGGGTTGGTTATATTGCGCACAATTCTCTGTCACTTGACTGATAGTGTGAATATGGTCTATTGTTGAGTAGCCTTTGCGGAATCCTGCCTGGTCCTTTGGTTGACGGAAGTCTAAGGTGTTCCTGATTCTATGTGCAATTACCTTAGTAAATACTTTGTAGGCAACGCACAATAACCTGATCGGTCTTTAATTTTTCAAGTCTTTGGCGTCCCCTTTCTTATGGATTAGGGTTATGTTAGCGTTCTTCCAAGATTCCGGTATGCTCGAGGTCATGAGGCAATATCTATGCAGGGTAGTTGGTTTTTCTAGAACAATCTGTCCACGATCCTTAAACAAATCTGCTGTTACCTGATCCTCTCCAGCTGCTTTCCCCCTTTGCATAGTTCCCAAGGGTTGCTTTACTTCTTCCGCCGTTACCTGCGGGATGTCAAATTCCTCTAGACTATTCATTCTTCCATTATCGTCGTGGGTGCCACTCGAACTGTATAAATCTCTATAGAACACCTCAGCCACTTGAACTACCTCATCTATATTAGTAATGATATTGCCGCCTTTGTCTCTTAACGCATACATCAGATTCTTGCCTATTCCTAATTTCTTCTTTACTGCTTTTAGACTTCCTCCGTTCCTGAGAGCATGTTCAATTCTATCCATATTATAGTTCTTTATGTCAGCTGTTTTACGCTTGTTGATTATCTTATAAAGTTCTGCCAGTTCTAGCTGTAGGGCTAGAGGCTTTCATACATTGGCGTTTCTTGATCAGATCTTTCATCTTCTGCGATAGCTTACTGGTATCCTGTCTAATGGAGCTACCACCGACTCCTATTACACAATCCTTAATGATGTTATGTATATAAGTTGTAACGATGTGGGATCGACGAGCATGTGGAGCAGCACCGCCAAGAAATGCACTTTATCAGTCGTCCAAGGGAAAACAACAACGTCTTCTTCGTTTTCCCGCTTCACCTAAAAACCCGCGCTACTTCAGCGTCGTCGCCACTGGCGCATACCCGCTGCATTATGGTTGTGCCAAATATAGTTGTGTCAGTGTATATATATGTATATATATATATATATATATATATATATATATATATATATATATATATATATATATATATATGTAGATGCTGCGGCTTGTCTCCATGAATCTTGGCTAGGTCGTAATTATTCTCGTCCGTTGAATGATGTGAATGTATTGGCAGCGAGGAGTTACGGAGTCGCCATCTATCGGAAGCGCCTCGCTGGCTTGTATGAGGGATAACGCAGTGCGGTCCTCGTAGGTTTTGCTGTCAGCGCTCACTGAAAACACCACGCGCGAGCTCTCACGGACATTTCTGTAAGTACTTTCCAAACGAGAGACGTTTTTTACTGTCTAAATAATAATATTGGGGAAACTGAAAGCACAGAATCGTTTACAAACGCTCTCTTTAACGAATACGTTCAGCGAACGCGACTGCGCGTGGTCGCCGCGATGGAGTCTCCCGAACCGGCTTCTTGCGTGAAAGGTAGGTGAACGCTGAGAGCAAACTATGTGAAATATATTCTTATAGTGTTTGTATAACTAAATGGAGCGTAATAGAATGAAGCCTCAATGCAGCGATCGCACAGATTCGCAGAGACCGACTGCGCGTCTGCATGCTTGTCCGCGCACTGTTTCGCTTTCGCCCCGCATGCGCGGTTTCGCACCGTGCCATGAGCCGAAGAATATGAGCATTTAAAAGTATCTAAGCAACCGCTGTTGCGTAGGCGCTATCAGAGCTGTTCAAAAATAATTTCATTGTACAGACTTCGACGCCTACGGGGACTGTGATGTGCCGTCGCGACAATTCAATCTTTTTTTTTCGTTGTAAATTCTTGGACGTTTAAATATAATTTCTCGACTGTATGTTTAACGGTGTTCTCAGCGTGCGATTTCCCGCTGCTTCTTTTTTTGTAATCCAGTGCATTAATTCATCACACAAACATGACCATATGCCATGCTTTTTTTAATGTGCCTCTTACCACTTCCTTTCCACTCCAGTGAACTTGCCAGTATCTATAGCATCGACAAGTTCATATACCAAACCGTTATGACATTAGTCGGGCAGCGGACTCGGGCGAGCGTCTCAATGCGCGTTTTCCGAACATCGCAGACCCGGCGCCGTAGCAGAAATCTTCCTCGCGTCTTGTGCTTGCTGCATACCCGAGTTGAAGCCGATGGCTGTTCGCCGGTTTTATGTTTCGCGAGCCAAGCTTCACGCAGCTTCTTGTCCTGCAGCTACGTGTGAATAAGGCTGACACCGGGCTTCGTTGCGTACGTCCGGCACTGTGGCACCGAGCAGTAGCCTACCATGTTACGCCCCATTCAAAAGCAGCCACTATCTATTGCTGTATCTGTTGTCCATCAAGCGTTGTAAAGGAGACACTCGAGGCGGGAAAATCTCGCCACTAAATGAGGACCGCAGCGGGCGAGGGAATTTAAACTCTCGTCTTCAGCTCGCTTCTGCGCTCCCTATATAAGCAGCTGACGCGGCCGCTATGTCCACGTGATCCCTAATAGCACGTCACGCCGAGGGTGGCGCCAGCTTTTCCAGTGGTGGAGCTCGAGGCCAATTGTGGCACTTGGTATGTGCCCAGACAGACAACCTTAGTACAATGTATGTAATATAGGCGTGTAACCATTTTGACCAACCTCTCAGAATGAATGTGCAAAGGTAACACAAAGGGCATGTAGCTTTAAGCGGGTGATCATTTATTAGGCTTTACACAATTTTTAAAAATCACTTGTGGCAGGTAGCATAGCTTTATTCATTGAGCTGGAATACTGAATGAGTGGACATTACTTTCTCGAGAAACCGAAACACATATTAAACTGATTAACGTGAACGCATTAACTAGCTTTTTAACTAATTACGTTACGGCAAATACTGAAATTTTCAAATTGTAGCTGGTCAGTTGACAAATATCCACTTTGAATGAACTTTCTTCAGTGTGACACCGGCTTCGATATATTCATTTCCAAAGTGTGCGACGAAATACATGGTCGTTCCAGTTATTCCAGTGCTTCAATGCATAAAGAGCGTTTTGTTAAAAAAGTCAGTGGAACAATAGTGGATTTTTACTGCGAGATTTGATGGCACATATCTTGAAACCCGTGCCATCCTCAAAGTTTCTTCCTACTGGACATGCCTGTAGGTAAGCTCTGCCAAGTAACAAAGGAGCTAATAAGGAAACGACAAAGCATGAAAGTGTCCAACGCAATATATCAGGCAGAATTCGCAGATGTGTCAAAACTGATCAACACGGAGAAAGTAAGGCATATTCGAAATTATAACGTGAGCAAGACTGAGGAAGCAGTAAAGAATGGCCGCAGCATGGAATCACTGTGAAGAAATATTGGCACAGAGCAAGCGAATATGTATGCACGGAAAAATAAGCAGGGTAATATCATAAGCAATTAGGAAGATATAGTAAAAACAGTGGAAGAGTTTTATACTGACCTCAAGAGTACCGAGAGCAGCCACCTAAATTCAAAGTAGTCATAAACAGGATACAAATGCTCCTTCAATAACGAACGATGAAGTTAGTTAACTAACGATGTTAGGTAGTTAACTAACGATGAAGGGCCTTGCAAGAGATGACCCAAAGAAAAGTGGCAGGAGAAGATGCAATCACAGTCCATTTAATCAAAGAAGGAGAAATCTTGCTTGAAAAGCTTGCGACCCTGTATACGAGATGTCTCACTTCTTCAAGTGTTCCAGAGAACTGCAAAAATGACAACATTATGCTTATCCTCAAGAAATGGAGATGTTAAAGAATTGAAATAAAATATAGGCCCACTAGCTTTCTGTATTGTATAAAATATGTACCAAAATAATTTACTATATAGTAAGGGCAACACTTGACTTCAGTAAACCAAGAGAAGAGGCTGGCTTCAGAAATGGACGCTCTACAAAGCCAACTGTCATCAATCAGGTTGTCATGAATTCAGAGAAATCAACCTATCTATATGGCTTTCATAGATTATGAAAAAAACATTTTATTCAGTAGAGATAACAGCAGTCATAGAGGCACACCTTAATCAAGGAGCACAAGAGGCATAAATGAATCTCTTGGGAAATATCTGCAAAGATTCCACAGCTACCGTGGTTCACCACAAGAACAGCAGAAAGATACCTAGAAAGACACCAAGGAGACTCAATCTCTCTAATGCTATCCACTGCATGTTTGGAAGAAGTGTACAAGCTATTAAACTGGGAAGATTGGTAGTGAGGATCAACGGCGAGTATCTCAGCAGCCTTCGGTTTGCAGATGACATTGTCCTGTTCAACAGCACAACGCAATGAGTTACAACGAATGATTGAGGACGTTAACAGAGACAGTGTAAAAGTGAGGTTGAAGATTAATATGCAGAAAACAAGATAATTATCAACAGCCTGGCAGAAAAGAAGAGTTCAAGATCGGAAGTCAGCCTCTAAAGTCTGTGAAAGAGTACGTTTATCTAGGTCAATTACTCGCAGGGGACCCTGATCAAGAGAAGGAAATTTACAGAAGAATAAAAAGGAGTTGAAGTACATACGGCAGGCATTGCCCGATCCTGACTGGAAGCTTACCATTATCATTGAAAAGAAATTTGTACAATCAGTGCATCGTAGTAGTGCTAACCTATGGGGCAGAAACTTGGAGACTGACAAAGAAGCTCGAGAACAAGTACCACGCAAAGAGCGATGGAACGAAGAATGTTAGTCGTAACGTTAAGAGACGGGAAGGGAGCGGTGTGGATCAAAGAGCATATATGGAATGCCGATATTCTAATTGAGGCGAAAGAAATGAAGCTGGGCTGGCGATGTAATACATAGGATGGATAAACGGTGGACCGTTAGAGTTACAGAATGGGTTCCAAGAGGAGGGAAAGACAGTCGAGTGCGGCAAAAACCTAGGTGGGGGGATGAAATTAGGAAATTTGCAGGCGCAAGTTGGAATCAGCTTGCGCGGGACAGAGGTAATTCAAGATCGCTGAGAGAGGGCTTCGTCCTGCAGTGGACATAAAGATAGGCCGGTAGGGGACATTCCTCTTACCCTTTCCATGCTTCGTCCAGAAAAGCTTCATGCTTGGCGCTCAGGAGTTTGAAGAACGCAAGCGCCGCCGCGCCGAAGCCGCTCACCACCACTATGCGGTCGAGGCCCGTGTAGCTCGCGAGCAAATCAAATCAAATGAAATCAAATCAATTATTTATTTCCGACGCCAAAATGTCGCGGAGAGACAGCCAAATAGTCATAAATCGGCTTGACAAAGTCTTTGACAAGGTAGGCGAGGAAAGAAAGCAGTAGCTGTCATATAGAATCAGGTTTAATTAAATTCTTGAATGTTACGGGCCAAAACACCATTAGCATGAGGCATGCCGTAGTGAGGGACTCTGAATTAATCTGGACCACCTGCGGCTCTTTAACGGGCACCCATTGCACGGTACACGAGCGGTCTTGCATTTCACCCTCATCGAAATGCGGCCGCCGTGGCCGGGATTTCATCCCGCGATGTCGTGCTTAGCAGCGAAACACCATAACCCCACTATGGCCACCACGGCGGGTGGCCATAGTGGGGTTATGGTGTTTCCAAACATATAGAGATGGAGGCATACACATGGCCAAGTCAATGGAAATATAAAAACAGAATAAATTTTAATATACCTGCAAACAAGATAACATTTTAGCGCACGTGGGAGAGAAAATGTAATAAACAGATAACATGCAATGTACCTACGAACATATAAATACAAAATGTGAGCGACCAACCGCTAATGCCGCCGAAACGGATGAAGGAAGGCCACAATAATCGTCATAATGTATAAAACATATAACCAATTAGGCGCCCATCATAAGAAAGATCGCAAATCGCATTAAGAGGAAGCTCTAGCTCGGCTGCTCCTATCTAAATACATGAAAAAGGGGAATTCGTTTTTCTCGGCAACCATTGCACCAAATTTGACTAGATTTGTTGCGTTTAAGAGAAAGCCTAATAATCTAGTGACAGATTCCTTCGAATCTTTTATTTAGATTGTCAATTTTTTATTAAAAATTGATGAAAATCTAAAATTTTCAGAAAACGAAACTACCCGATCTACAACTCCGTAAATCGGCAATAAAAATGGTATCATTATTCCGTGAATTGCATCTAATAGTACATCTAAAGAGGACAAAATTGATGTGTCACACATGAATCTCAAAAAAAGTTTAGTGATGTGGAATTAGAGGTTTTGCAGAACCCTTGTACACGACGTAACAAATTCACATAAGATATAAAATGACCTATTCAATTTGTCCGCTTCTAATAATTTTATGGATTCCATTTACAGAACCGCGATATATGTTCTTGATGCAGAGCTATTAATTTGTAAACTTCGTGCTTCTATTATTTACAAACTTGTGAATTTTGGAAAATCTTTTAAACAAAATTCAGGCCCTAAATCGAAATTGCGCTTGCAACAGTCATCAGAATTTGACGTTCCCTCTCAAATGCCACAAATTTTATTAAAATTCGTTCAGGGGTTATCTCAGAAAAACGTTTTCGCGTTTTGCATGTATTTGAATAGGCCTCGTCGGAGTTGGGCCCGAGCTTAGGTCCGTAGACGGCCCGTAGCGCCGTCTACGGGCGCCGTTTTACTCACCGACGGCGCAACGTCACTATGAGACCATGACGTCACCACTCCTCGATCGGATGGCGGACGATGTGAACTGCGCTAGAGGTACGCGGCCGCTTCAGAACGCATTTTCTCTTAAAATAAGCCTCTTCTTCGCATGAAAGAAGCGTTTCGAGGTTTCTGAGATGATATTTCAACAGTCCACGTTGACTTAATATTAACCTTTAGTGTCCATTTAACGTCGCCAGTCATCTCCGGAGGATGCGTGCGTCGCCATTTTTTTAGAAGGATATATAGTGTTGAAAAAGAAATAGCGGTCACTGACCAAGTCAAGGTGAAAATAACACAGAGACGCTTCGTGTTACGTCATAGCGTTATATACTGTTATTATATATGAGGTAACACATATATAGTTTTGCGTCATTCTGCTAGCTACAGTGCTGCGATCGTTTTACAGCGGCACTGTTAGCCTCTAGATACGTATTTTTTGTGGCGTGCTCACCCTAAATAGCGGCTGGAAAAGAGGCTTCTGTTTGAATTTCCGCATAACAGAAATTTTGTTTTCTGGTTTGTTCGAATTACAGTCCGGTGCTATCATTTCTGTAGGTTGGGTGTAAGTTGAATTTTACAAATTTGATCACACATTTTTCCTTGAGAAATTCAATCAGCTCTATGACGCACTTGCGTCAGGCGGAGGGTCTGCAAGAATGAGGTGGCATGCAGCCCTTTCCCACACTTGCGTGCGCGCGCGACAAACGTGCGCACACAATGTATCTATGTAAAGCCACATCATCTGTCCTTGCTGCGTGGGAGTTGTAGCCCGTTGAATCTGTCGCACAACATGCGCTGAGATCGTAATCGCGATTACAGCAAACACTGTCCAACAACAGTACCACAACGGTTGCTGGAAAAGGGGTGTATGTTTGAATTTCCGCGTAAAAGAATCATGTTTTCTCGTATATTCAAGTTACAATCCCGATGCTACCGTATAATATAGATTGCGTGTAAGCCGTAGTTCACGAATTTTCTCACGCACTTTACTCTTTGAAATTGGATTAGTTCAATAAAGTATTTTCTCCGAGCGGAGGGCCTATACAAGAATGCCAATGAATGAGCATGGACCTCACACTGTAGCTGGAAAAGGTATTTGTCGTTCAGTTTTTGCGTAACAGATTTATGTTTTCGTATGTTCGTATTAAAGTTGGAAGCTATCATGTCTGCAGCTTGTGTGTACGTCTTACTTTGAGCATTTTATGACGCAGTGTACTTTTAAACAATAAATTCGTCAGATAAGGCACTAGAAGAATAAGGATGTACGCTGCACTTGCGCACAGGGGCTTGACGTACGTCGCATGTGTGTGTAAAGAGGGGGGGGGGGAGGGGTTGTTGTGCAGCGCCGTCTAACGTCCTCACCAGCTTCGCTGTAGATCCACTTTCACAGCGTGGAATGGAGGTGGATTTTCTTTCATAAGTTTAGTTTTCTAAAAAAAGCAGGCGATTATATCTTAGATATCAGCACCGAGAACACTGATATCTGGAGTCGCCAAGTAAGCCATGTTGATTAGGAACACAACATTAATTCCCATTTCTTAAAAGACCCAGTATAAATAGTATTGTCTAATTGTTAAGGAAGACCCGCTTGCGGCACTTCAGTTAGTACATAGATAGTTTTAGGCTAACTATTGTAATTCACAAAAGCAAAAGTGTATTTTATTAGGCGATCCGCAAAACATGAGCACCTTTTCGCTTTGGGATTTCTGTGATGTTTGGAGAGTCTTGCAATTACTGGTCCTATCTTTGTACTAATCATATTCGATTTTAACGCCGTATGCTTTTTATATTGGCATAACTAGTAGCGTTGCTGTCATTTTCGTTAGTATTTAAGAGAACTTTCACTGGTTTAAAATGGGGTGACGAAGGTATGGAAAGGCTAGTATAATATTATTCTAAATTGAAAACTGCTGGCGCAACAGTTATGTAGTCTGTTGAGGATTTCAGCTGATAAATTTTAATTAAGCATGTCATTTAAACAAATACACCCAGCTAAATGTTTTCCATGTTTATGATATTCAATGGTCATAATACGTGATGCATAGGCGAATCACGGCATACCACCTCAGGGTTCAATGTTTACTCTGCACTTGGCTTACAGGGATGATGTAGAAATCTTAACCAAATATGCTCTATAACTTCAACATAATAAATAGTGAAAGGACGTAAAATTTTATGATCAGACTTATGGTTTCCGAGATTGCACAATGGAGCGCATAAATCGCGAAATATAGCAGGGAAAGGTTTCTGAAACGTAACCAGTCTTTATGACATCAGGGACTACACATTTGTCACTTTGTTACCGCCAAGATGCTTTCGTAAACCAGGCTATAACAACAACGAAGACGACAACAGCAACGACGACGACGACGACGACGACGACGACAACTGGAATTTGTACCGCATATTCTCGTACAGAGTTTTCGTGAGATGTTTCATGTACATACTTTGGCATTTGGAAGGAGAAGGTGGGGAGGCGGGGGGGGGGGGGGCGTGTTGTAGAAGTTTTCAATGTAGAAGGGTCATAAACTGGCAGAAAGCACGAATTATTGTTTTCCTTACATTAGTGTTTTTTCGCTTAAGTGTGTTGCGTCACTTTTCTGCCGACAGACCTCTAAGATTGGCCGCAGCGAAAAAGCCAGACACACACAACCATACATTCTTGAGTCTTAAAGGTAAAAAGAAACAAAAGGGATGGTAACCTGCCGGCAAAGACAAAGAACAGCCTCGAACAAGATGAAACCCCTGCGAAAGGTCATTTAGAAGGATCGCTAATTATCCCAGAGCTGCGAGGAGCGCTCGAGAGGAAGCCACAAAGCAAACGACCCATTCATTTGCGTCGACTGGCTTGTGTGGACGAGCTCCCTCGGATGCACTGCTGCGTGGAGAGGATGGTGAATTCTTCCAGCAGAGGCGTCGGGAATAAGCGGATCTAACTTCTACTGTGTTAACCATGAAAGCGATTTCTCCTGTTTAATTTATCTCAGTTAATGATATTGTCATCGTGCTAGTAATCATCATCATCATTCTCGCAGCTGTGACTCAGTGGCTAACACTTTCGGTTGCACAGCACCATGACATGGGTTCATTCCCGTCTGCTCTATGCGGTTCCCTCCGTCTTCGCTGCTTAGCAGTAAATCTCATAGCTTCGTGTGTTTCACTCATATGTCAACTTTTCCTGTATTAAATATTCTGCAGGCTGCTTATGAAAATACAAGCATTTCTTTCCACACTGTTACAGCCGACATCATAACCAGCAACCACTGGAGTCGCGAGGGAAGTGTTGACCATCCCCATACTTTAGGTCGACGGTCCCTGCTACCATCCTCTCCCCTTACGCTAAACCACTTCGGAGGTTTGCTTTTGTAGAAATGAGATACTTCCGGACGCATACCTCACCAGTCATCGCGTCTGATGATTGCTCTGAACGAATTGCTGATTTTTTACACAGAAGCTTTCTAGTTGGTCGGAATTTTTCGTGACCGCGTGCGAATTTTTGCTCACACAAGAACGAACAGCAGCTGGAAGGCGTTGTGCATGAGTTTCAACATAACAGAATTATCTTTTCTTGCATATTCGAATTACAATCCGATGCTATCATGTCTGTAAGTTGTGTGTAAGTCTTACTGTACAAAGTTCGTGATACATTTTACTTTGAGAAATCGATCTAGTTTCATAACGCAGTTGCGGCAGGCGGAGGGCCTACTAGAAGTAGCATGTATGCTACAGTTCCGCAGAACTACATTGTAGTAGAACTACGTGCGCGTGTGACCAACGTATGCACACGATCTACCTGTTGCGTGGGCCGTCTGCTAGTTGCATCTGTTGCAGAACGTGTGCGGTGACCGTAATCGTCGTTACGGCAAACACTGTTCGAAAATTACAGCGACGTTTCACTTCGTGAACGCGGCTTACGTGCAAGCGTATGGATGGCCGTGAACATGCACAGTGACCACGGTGACGCCAAAGCACAAACGGAAAGCGTGTGAACGCGGTCGCGGACGCTGCATTTCGTCTACAGCTTCACCGTACATCGGCTTTCACAGAGTGGAATGGAGGCGGATTTATTTTCAATCGGGCTGCGTGAGTGCCTAATACGCTTCTTGCGCGTGCTAATGTGCGTGCGTGTTTCCTTGCTTGCTTCCCGTATTACAACGCGTACCTACTAAGGGGGATTGACCAAGAAGCAGGCGGTGAAACGGGTGGGAGGAGAGAAAGCTTGATAGAAAAAGTATATGTCAGGTTAAAGTGAAATTGTACAAGGAATTAAAGTGGAATAACTAATGTTAAATAACTTTCCTTTCCTTCGTAGAAAGAGTGTGCTTTATGAAAGAATGGCAAATTTCAGGGCAACAAATTTTAGTCAACTTTAATTAGACTTTTGTGGAATAATAACACAAAATCAGTAAATTAACCAGGCACTTTCTTTTTGTCACAAAGGAACTCGCCCATGGCCATGCATAGGTTCATGTTGTTAAATCGAAATGTATATGCCCCAAAGAAGAAAATATTTCGAGTGTTTGCAGCAATGTCTAATTTTTGGAATGGAGTGCTTGTGTTTACATATGTGCGTTGTACTTCTTTTATCGATGCGAAAGCGTCAATTGGCTCATCGAGCGAAAAAGACGGCATCTGACGTCTGCGGCAGCGAAATGTCCCCTACATTCCCGTTGGCTGCGACGCCGCGGCACGATCGGAGCGCAGCAGAGCGAGTGAAAGGGCACATCTGCTGCGGCAGAGAAAGCGTGATGGAGAAGAGGAAGTTGCGCTATTTTCCGCTGCCCTTTAGGGAGCGCAACTCAGTGACTTGGGGAAGGGGAGGTAGGAGCGCCAGGTTTCACGTGAGGTGAGAAGGCATCGTCGCGATGCCAAACCAACTTTGCTCTTGCTCTCGGATGCTTGTGTTATCCGCGTGTATCTCGTCCGCGCAAGCTCTCGCCAAGATTTTAACTGCGCCTCGGTAAGGCCAAGTCAAAAGTTACACTGACGTTTCACTTCATGAACGCGGGTTAAGCGCAAGCGTGCGGCCGCCGCGAACATGCACAGCGAACACCGCGACGTCGAAGCACAAACGGAAAGGACGCCAACGCGGCGATTCCCTTCTCCACATCCAGGTGGTGTTTTTATACTCCGCTCCATACAGAACAGTTGACGCTGCGGAGGCTCACCGGAAAGGGTGCGAACGCGGCGATTCTCTTCTCCAGCACCTCCAGGTGCCTATAAGAGTCCTTCCTTTCTTTAGATCACTAGATCCAGGCACCTTCCTCCTTCGGCGCACGCTTACTTCGCGGCTTCAAACACAATGTCGCCGATGTTACAGGCGGGCCACCTACGCTTACGCATAAAACGCGCCAAGCGTCCCAACGCCTTCCCTTGCCCGCGAAGACTGCCTAGCTCCATGCAAGGACCGATCAGACGTTCAGTTGGACATTGATACTTTCGCAATCATGACTCCTAATAAGTGCTTAGGCGTCCTCGGATTTTCTTAACTACATATCCCCGTTTACTCAAGGCATAAAATTGGACTCTGACATCTGGGGTAACCTGCTTGTACTTACTCTCATCTCTAGCTGTAGCTCCCAAATTTATTATTATTATTATTATTATTATTATTATTATTATTATTATTATTATTATTATTATTATTATTATTATTATTATTATTATTATTATTATTATTATTATTATTATTATGTTTTCTTCGGCATTTTACAAATTATATCTTCTGCGCGGTACTGATTTTACGTGGCTTTAGCGAATGCGTCGAGGACTCTGAGACGATCTACTGATTTCGATCTCGACTGGCCGGAGCCCGGCTCCTGCGCATCAATTTAACTAAAATTGTTCCTTGTCTGGCGGAACGCGTAGGCCAGGCGCATAGACGTATTCGCTTTTACACATCGTTGCTTTACGTGTTCGTTCCATAATGGCCGCCGTGTACACCCGGTATAAACAGGATCAGATGGTACCGAGTGTAGAGGTAGGGGTAAGAAAGAAAGAATGAAAGATGGCCGCACATTGCTTTTGTCAATAATTCCGCCGATCGCGCGACATATCCTAATTGCGCAGCATAATGTGATGCGAGTACGTGCAGCTGCGCCTCGTTTCAGGCTCAGGAGGCCGCAAGGGGGCGCCGAGCAGCGCAGTACTGCTTGCATCGCGCTCTGCGTTTCGATGTGTTTTTTGGTAGACTAGTGCTTCCGCCCACGGTACCGAGATACCAGTCGACTCGTGAGGATACAAGGAACACGGGTGTGCTACCCACTTGGCCCTCGGTGACGCTCGTGAAGCCCAGCGATCCTACAAAGCCGGACTACGGGGCAGCGTCGATAACCCCGACGCCAGCTCAGCGCAGCAGCCGGTGCTGCTCCGACGCGTGAGGAACGCGAACGGCAGCAACCGTTCTGCCTGGGCATGGCCACGGGAACGCTTAGCGAACTTCAAACGACGACGAGAATGCAAGGTGAGACAACACCAGCAGAGAACATGGATGTAACAAATGTAGACAGAACAGAAGACGGCATAACAGGCTCTGCTCGCCACAACGCCGGGGAACGCCAGCGGACGGACGACGACTGGCAGATAGTCCTGACACTACGGCAAAAGAAGCAGCAGGCTCGAGAGCGCAAGCGACAAACGGACTCAACGGGCAGCACTAACCCGGCGAAACTAAGGAAACGACGAAGAGGTATACCCAAACTTCCTCCTCTTCCTAAGGATGACTTCAAGATAGTTATCCGACCACACCAGGGACTGCCTTTGAAGACTATCAGCACGCCGGCCCTCGCCGAAGCGATCGTCATGGCCTGCGACTACCAAATAAGAGGTGAGCAATTTTTGCTCCGTATAAAGCCCGGCTCCAATATCGCCATACTTTCGACATCGAGTCAGGAGGTCGCGGAGCAGGCACGCCGAGTCCACTCCCTCACTATCAACGGACGTTCGCATGACGTTAACGTATACGCTGCCACCGGAGAGGAAGCTATCCGAGGAGTTATACACGGACTTCCACCCCGAACGCCACCGGAGACCATCATAGCAAACATACGTATACGGACTCAAGGCGTCGAACTTATCCAAGCAAGAATGATCGGAGAAACAAAGAGTGCCGCCCTCACTTTCTGTGGCCCGTCACTACCTCGGGTGGTGTACTACAACGGAGGCGAACTCCTGTGTCATCCTTACCGTGCTACTGTTCAGGTGTGCAAAACGTGCCATGGAAAAGGTCATCGGACAGACGTCTGTCCACAGCCTGACCTGCGAGTGTGCCGAATTTGTGGACTCAGAAACCCAGTGGACGGACACCCGTGTGAACCAAAGTGTGCCTCGTGTGAGGGTGCCCACGTCACCGGGGACCGCAGCTGCCAACGACGCCTCAAGCAACCGAAAAAACCTCAAGTCAGAAAGAGCACTGACAAGTGCAATGAAGGGCAGAAAAAACCTCGCTGGTTCGTCTCAGAGGATGAGGAATCGGACTACACAAACGGCCATAGGAGCGACCAACGCGACCGACGGGGAAGGACGAGATCGCCATCTCCACACCGACTGGACGCTCGGTCCAGATCAGCGTCACCTCACCGGAGCAGATCCCGCTCTCGAGCACGAGAGCGCGTCCAGGGAGGAGAAGCAAGACAGACGCAACGATCATCCAGAGAAGCACCGAAGGCGGCCTGCGTTCTGACAAATCCACAGGTAAGCTGGGCAGCGGTCGCGTCCTCCACAACCAAACCTATCACACAAAACGAAGAATACAAGAAAATAGTTGCCGAAAACAGGCAACTTAAGGCAAGCTTGGATAGCATGAAAAATCAACTTGAAACACTTAAACGACAAATGGCAAGCATGATGACGCACGGAGGAACCCATAAGACAAACGCACCCGCACAACTGTCCAACACACAGACGAATCCAACACAGACCAAACCACTATCACAAACGCAGCCTATAGCACAGATGCCTACACCCATCACTCATCTGGAAGGGAAACTAGATAATATGTGCGCACAAATGCAATTATTTTTTGCAGAGCTTCACAATCTTAAGCGGTATGTCGACGACTCGCTCAAAGGAGCCAAAAAAACGCGAAAACGTCGTAGCAGCCTTAGCCCGGAGAACCGAGATCCAAAGGTCACCGTAACCACAGACACAGAACATTTCGAGAGCCCATACTCTGGCTAACTCCACACCTACACGCCAAGAGAATCTCGTAATTTGGCAGTGGAACTGCCGATCACTACATAACAAACATGCTGCACTTACACAATATATCAAGGCGGCGCTCGTCCCACCTGACATTATTTGTCTTCAGGAAGTGGGGAAAATGCGGATACCTATTGGGGGCTACCGTTTTTACAGCGATTCGAACTACCCTGAAGTGGCAGCATTGGCCCGCAAGGACCTCACAATCACTGTCGCCATAGCACCTGGCGTAGAAATCCACCACCAAATACTCACCATTTGGCCAGTTAAGAAGGGTCGTCCAAAGTGCCTGATAACCAACGTATATAGCCCACCTAGGGATAAGAAGGCCGATTTTTCATTAATTTTAAGTCACGTATCTACCTTGCTCTCAACGAAAGACCGACTAATCTTTCTCGGAGACTTTAACGCTTGGCACTCCCCATGGGGTTATCAACGTGACACCGCCAAGGGCTTCAATCTACTCCGAGAAACTCAGTCCCACGAACTTGTACTGATTACGCAGCCAGGCACTCCTACAAGGATAGGAAACAGCGTTGCCCGGGACACCACGCCAGACCTTACGTTTGTCAACAACGAGACGGGGGTCACCTGGTGTAACCTGGACGAAACGCTAGGTAGTGATCACTATCTATTGTGTGTCAATGTTAACACAGCTAAAGTTCGACAGCCCCTAGGGGTGGCCAGGCTCACTGATTGGAAAAGGTACAGAGAACGACACCAGGCTGCTTCCTCATTTCCAGCCACGGCCGCAGGTTGGACAGCTTTCCTCAAGGAGGCACATGCTGCCACCACGAGAGAGATCAAGACCACAACGGAAGCACCGGCAGTAGACAGCCATCTCGCCCACCTCTGGGAGGCCCACAGAAGCCTCACGAAACGCTGGAAGCGGCAGCGGCGTAATCGCAAACTTCGGCGCCGAATAGCCCTGCTGGCAAACGAAGCTAACACCTATGCGAAGGATCTGAATAATCAAAATTGGCGCAGCTTCTGCGACTCTCTCAGAGGCACCCTCAGCACCAAGAAGACCTGGGCCATTCTTCGGTGCATGTTAGACCCAACTAGCACGCGCACCGAGACGTCTAACATCATGCGGCGGCTGCTAGGAGAATACAAGGGCTCAGAACAAGAACTACTCGAGCACCTAAAACGTACCTACACCGGCGCTGCCCAGACATCTTCAAGCGTTATGAGAGAATACAAAGGACAGGGTAACTTGAGCTTGGACGCCCCCATCACCTTCTCGGAGCTGTACGCAGCAGCACAAACCTTCAAGAAGAACACGGCTCCTGGACCCGACCAAATCACCAACGCAATGCTGCGCAACCTTAGTGACGTAGCCCTACAGCACTTAGTCGACTTCTTCAATGAACAGGTCTGGCGACCGGATGGAAGACTACCGCGAGAATGGAAGCAGGCAGACATCGTGCTTATACCAAAACCGGGCAAGCCGCGCGAGCTCAACCATCTCAGGCCCATATCGCTCACGTCTTGCATGGGCAAGCTCTTTGAACGAGTAATTCTAACCCGACTCGAAGCCCACATCGAACGAAACTCACTCTTCCCTGAATCCATGTTCGGTTTCCGCAGGCGAATCTGTGCACAGGACGTCTTTCTTCTATTAAGAGATGAGGTGCTCGATCCTCCTCCGGGCAGCATGGACAGAATCCTGCTAGCACTCGACGTCCATAAGGCATTTGATAACATCTCACACACTGCAATACTAGACGGACTACGAGATGTCGGGTGTGGAGAAAGAGTATTTCATTACGTTCAAGACTTCCTGAGCAGCCGCTCCGCGAAAATAGGACTAGGTTCAGCACGTTCTGTTCTGTATCGCTTACCAGATAAGGGCACTCCTGAAGGATCCATATTGTCACCACTTCTTTTTAACGTCGGCTTACGTAGAATGGCCCTGGACTTACAGAAGAACCGGGACCTTGGCTGCGCCATATATGCAGACGACATTACACTCTGGGCCTGCAAAGGGTCCTACGGAAACCGACAAGACACGCTTCAACAGGCCATCAGCACCATTGAAAACTATATGAGGCGAGCAGGCATGAGGTGCGCTCCAGCGAAATCGGAGTATATTCATATTAGACCTAGACATACCCAAGCGACGAGGGCTCCGGATCTGCAGCTCACCTTAGAGGGAGAGCCCATCAAGAGGGCATCCCACCTGCGCGTACTGGGAATGTGCATTCAAGAAACGGGCAGCGTTAGCATGCGCTCTCCAATCTCAGACGCTCTGTTCGGAGCGTAACTGGGCTTATTAGCAGAGTTGCACGCAGCCGAGAAGGCATGAGCGAAGCAGACACCATGCAACTAGTAAACGCCTTCGTCATTAGTCGTCTAACGTACGCCCTGCCTTTCCAAACCACGCGGCGTCACGACATCGAACATGCGGATAAGCTCATAAGAATTGCCTGTAAAGCAGCACTCGGCCTGCCTGAAAGCACAAGCACGATCCGACTGACCGAATTAGGAATGATGAACACTTTCGAGGAATATGCAGCGGCCACTCTAATGGCGCAGCGTGAACGGCTAAACACGACACCTCAGGGGCGCTCGGTTTTACAAAGACTTAACTATCCACGGACACCACAATATTGTGGCGATGAAACAATCCTACTGCCATCTGAAATCCGAGAGCGGATCCACGTGGCGCCGATCCCCCGTCACATGCACCCAGTCCATCATGCGGCACGGAGACGCGCGCGGGCAGCCACCTTACTAAGGCGGCGAAGCGACCCGGATACTTATTTTACAGACGCGAGTTCGTATCACAAGAATCCAGGCACCCTCAATACATTTGCAGCAGTCGTGACTAGCCAAGGACGAACAACCGTAGCAGCATCTATACACACGAAATCGGTTGCAACGGCCGAAGCTGTGGCCATAGCCCTTGCTATACGCGCCGCGGAAGCTAAGGGCCAATCGGCCTACGTGCTGACAGACTCGCAGGACGCCTGCCGCCTCTTCCTTGGGGGGGCTTTACCGGGCTGCGTCTTCCGCATCCTAGGAACGAACCTCACCATGGATCATTGCGTGACCTGGTGCCCGGCGCACACAGGGATAGCGGGGAACGAACGGGCGGACCGCTTGGCTCGAGGCATGACAGGGCGAGCCGCGGGCCACACCGCCCGGGAGAACACCTCGACACCCGGTGCGCCAAGAGAAATCCTCGAGTTACAACGGCTCAGTAGGCGAACCAAAGCCCTTCCTCACCCAGACCTAGACAGGAGGCAAGCACGGGACTGGCGCCGCCTGCAAACAAACACTTTCCCACATTTATACAGGTTACACAAAATGTGCCCAGACAAATACAGCAACACATGCCCGTGGTGCGAAGGAACACCGACATTGGAACACATAACATTCCAGTGCGCGTCACGTCCGGCGGCTGCCACCTCGCCGCTGCTCGACAACACTCCACATAACTGGTCGTGGGAGGCGCGACTCGCGGAAGTGGAATTGGGAAGCCAACTGGCGACCCTTGACCAGGCCCGGCGAGCCGCTGTAACCAGTGGGGCCCTGGAGGAGGGGCTCCACCCACTATAACCAAACAGTCTCTTTTAAAATAAACGTTTACTCTCTCTCTCTCTCTCGTTTCAGGCTGAACTCGAAAAGAGTGTTTGTGGCGTGGCTCCGCCAACGCATATCCGTGGTCATGCACCGTTTTCTATCCACGGTCCCACTCTATCCTACGTACTATTCATTGGCGTCGGCGCCGTTGTTTTTTCAGGGTACGACATAGCGGCAAAGCTGCTACTTCATGCTTCTTGTACGATCATCATCCATAGCTCTCTTCTCTCCTAGCCGTGAGCGGAAACCTCTGCGTATTGCTTGGAGTGGTAGAGACTGCAGTAGACTCGCACGGGGTCGCTCCAAATGCAATAGCAACACGTTGCAACCACGCAGCCAACCAAATGGCTGCTGAACAAGTAGGCTAGCGTACGCGCAAACGCTCACTTAACGGCAGTCCTATCTCTCAGAGTGCGCCACAACACTCTCTGCCCCATCCGCATTCTGCCCCACGAATTAATATCATTGGTTCTCACGTTTTCTCCTGTTCTATTAGTGTAGTCGGGATTTGAGCCACACAATAAAAGCGACGAATTTTATCGAAAGCGATCGAAGAGTGTGCTTAGTATTAGTAATCGTGTAAACATATACAAAGACCACACAAGGAATGTTAAGCGGGCTAGCAGTTGTCTCCGAAAAGCGACACCACACCCAGCGGCTTGCAGAGGAGAGAAAGAAAATGGAAAAAGAAGAGGGAGGTAAAGGAAAAGAAAAAAGAAACTGAATGAATAAACAGCACACAAGACAGTTACAGGCAGAATACGTGTATTACAGACGAGAGTCTATACCAGTGGCGGTCAAGAGTTCAAGCATAGCTTTGTGAGAGTTATCGAATTGAAACAAGACTTTTTTGGAAACAAGATATCGTTAAATGCAGTTCCGGCAAGGTTAATTTGTTGTAACTTGCAGAGCACCATATCGCAAGAACTTTTGAACGCAGGACATTTCTGACAGCAAGTGCTCAAGCGTTTCGCCGTAGGGTTCACAAGCAAGGCACGAAAGGCTTGGCGCAGACTGTTTGCTTGCATTGTTTTGCACACACCTTTCATGCACCATCGCTTCCTGCTCTGTAGATCGTTCGCACGCATGTTCGCCTCGAAACAGCCTTCGGAGTAGAAGTTTGGTTGTGTAAGCACTGCAAGCCAACCGCTTATAGACAGTGCTCACGAGAGGGAAGTGAGCAGAGCACCAGCAAAGGCAGCCTGCTGCCGCTGCGGCAGTATCAGCGCCAGCGGCAACAACGCCAACGAAAAAGAAAGTGAACGACGAAAGACAAGAGAGGGATAAAACAAAAGCAAACGACAGAAAAAAGCGCTCGGTCATTGACACGAGTGAAACTTTCCCCTCTGTAGTATCAACGAAAAGAGCTAGAGGTGACAGCCGTTCGAATTTGTCTGCGAAGAACACGCGGACGAGACTGATTTCCCGGAAACCTTGGTAAAACAGGCATAAGCTCTCACCAGTAAAAACGCTCTAATAGGTCCCGGTGGGGTGATCTGTTGCTCTTTTTGAGAAGTGAAGCGGAGAACGAATATATCAGCTAGCGCGAAAAAATGAGCAAAGAAAAAAAACACAGAAGCCTGCGCTGGCGAGTTTGCTATACTGAAGAGAGATACAGAGAGGGAAAAAAAACAACGGGCATGTCCCCATAACTCATTCGCCGCTGTAATTATCCCACACCCAGAAAGCAGGTTGCGTTTGGGCAAAATACAATTACTCAGCCACTTTTCTCTTTCGGTGTTTACGTGGAACTCAGACGCCAGGTGCCGTCAAGCAGTCACCTATAATGATTAAGTTAGTACCTACATTTTTATGTTCATCGTGGACCTGGTTGCTTGTCTAACGTCCAGCTGTCAAGCAGAAGGTTAAACGTGATGTGTTTACCTCCCACGTATTTTGTTGGGTGCTTTTATTGATGGTTATTGGCACCCGTTGTGAACTTGACAAAAAGTGAGAGAGAGAGACTGACGAATAATTCTGCTTGATCCCATGGCACTGCCATATGGTAACTACAGCAACCACTTTCTTTGTGTTTAGCTTTCGGTGAGTACTCCGGCTAAAAGGTGATGAGAAAATCCTTTCAATGCAGGCCTGCAATATTTCCATCTTTCTTATGATTTACATCGGAGAAGCCCCTTCAATAATGTTGTTAGGCACACTATTGTTATCGTCTCTTGTGGCACATTAGTTCGGACGACATAAACTCTATTTCTCTCCATCATGATGTGCCATGTTTAGTTAGAGAACAGATACCGTTGATACAAAGTATGAGCCAGACGATACACATACTATTTGCCGAGATTTCCAATTTCGCAACTAATTAGTCATGTAATCATTCAAATTGTAGAAGTTGCAAATTTTCGATGAGTCAGATGGGGCAGGAAAGGCTACTCAATATCCACTTGTAATGCGAATAGCATTCATAACTGACTTCTGGGTCTATCTATTCTCTTTATGCCATCTTCAGTGAAAAAGATCCTTTAAACTTCTTTTAAATAGTTCATTTAAAACTTCTTTAAAATAGAATTCGCGTCATACAGGTTCCTCAAGCATAGCAGGATAGCGCTTCAGCGCTGCTCTAGGACTACCACGAGCAATGAGGTAATAATTCTCAGCGTTAGCGGGCGCCGGCGTGGCGCACATCTCGGAGGCCACGCAAAAGGAAGAGGATTTCGCGCGCAATTCGCGGGTGCGTAGCTAAATGACGCAGCGTGCCCAGAGAGCACCGCGAGAGAGGGGCCTGGCTGCATTGCATGACTCATACGACAGGCTATTCGGCGATGACAGTGCGATGTGTCGCTGCATTGCTTGAATGCTAATCGCATTGACGCCGACAGTCATCGTCAGATCGGTTCAGCTGGAATTTTTTTTAAAATCACAATACTTCATTCCTTCGCTATCGACAAAGAAGCTTCAAAGACACAGTCACGCTGATGCACATTCACAGGACGGAAGCCATTGATGAAGGAACCTCAACAAGAGCAAATATGCTGCACTCTGAAAAGAGACGCCGTTCTTTTTACCGCACTTTTCCTTGCAGCGTCGACTTTCATCTTTTTCTCGTAAAAAAATAAGGACATCGTAATTTCACACCGCAGCATTACAATAACGCGCCATCATATTTACAAATTCCCCTAAAATTTACAGACGTCTGTAATTTTATTCCATGGCAACGTAAAAATACATGTTCTCATTTACAGCAATTTTCTGGAAGAAATACAGACGTCTTTGATTTCATTTCATGACACCGCAATAATAGGCCGTCACATCTGCAGCGATTGCCCGAGAAAGATGCCTTCTGCACTGTCATTCTATGGCACTACAATAAGATGCCGTGCAGATATACAAAAACTTTAGCAGTTCTAGTCAAAATTGTAGAACGGTGTTTCTGGATGTAAAGGTGCATGCCATATTTATTATTATTCGTTATTAGGGTATTCCGTTTACTTGAAAAGTGTGCTCTATTACCACTGATCCAGAGTCTTGCTACTGTACTAGTTACTTTACAGTTACATAGTTATACATTTCGTCTGTGAGAAAAAATAGACAACACGCTGAAAAAGGTGACTGGCAACAACTGATGCATACATAAACATCTATTAGCCTTTATTTGAAGTGTACTAGAAGCCACGGTAGCTCAAAAAAGACGACGGGAAGCAGTTTGAACAAATTTAATAGGAAAATTTATACCAAATGAGAAAGTGTAATTATTAAAAAAAGTGTAAAGAAAGTGTAATTAAATTAAAGTGTAAAGTTAGCGTATAGATTTAGAACAATACGCAATATGTTTATACTAATAGACCGGAACCGTCTAGTAGAAGAAGGCTTTAGCTTATTGCGCTTTCTTGACAGTAATTTTACGTGTTTGGGACCATACAGTCTAAACAAGAAGAAAAATGGACAGCAACCTTGGTATGCACGTTCTACATAGTAACTGTATACTGAGGAGCGCCACGTCCCAATTCCTCTTTCTAGAACTGACGCGGCACGGAAGCTCTGCCTAATTGCTCGGCAGTGCACCGCGTCGCAATAGAATGAGCCACATTTAAGAAGTACGCGACTGTACTCACTTGAGCCAACATTAAGTCTTCGAGCGCCATCACAGCTTCGCCGTAGAGACGCCACGCTTTTATATCGACTTTGGTTGGGCGTTGCCTTTACTAAAGCCTATGCCTTCTGCATAGGGATGACCGACACCCCAACCTGCGACCACTGCGGCCATGAAGAATCAATTGGCCATATTTTGTGCGCCTGCCCGCAACCACGAACTTGACCAACTGGACGACCAACCGCTATCTGAAAAAAGAATTCTACAACATCGAAAGGACCTACCGTCACAGACGAAGGCCGTGCAAGCGCTTTTGCGCTTCTTGCGATCTACCTGCCTGTGTGAACGACTTTAACTGGAACGCCTCTTGTGTGTGTGTCTCCATGTGTGCGCGTTCCTTTTTTTTTTGCGTTTTCCTCTCTGTCATCTTTCTAACCCCTATCCCCATCCCCAGTGTAGGGTAGCAAACCGGAGACTCATATCTGGTTAACCTCCCTGCCTTTCCTCTTCATTCTCTCTATCTCACTAACAGGAATCTTTTTGAAGTTCAGTGTTTGACGGAAGCCCGCCTTGTCGACATTAAACATCACGGAAAGGCACACAAAACCCGGGGCACTACGCCAACCGAGGTAAAATTTAGAAGAAAAGAAGACGTTTCGGCTCCCACACGGGAGCCTTGTTCAGAGATAAAATAAACAAGCACTTTTATGTAAGACTAAAGAGTGAGGTTGATAAAAGTGAAAATGCTGCTGTCATAAACTCCTATGCTGAATAAGTGACAAGATAGAAAGTTAATAGTTTATTGCACAAGACAGTCTACCGAGCATGTTGAAGAAAAAAGAAAGCATTATCTCTATTGTCTCGACGTCAAAAACACAGGACGCAGGACGAGGTTGCGAGAAACAAAACCAGCTCTGTATTGGAAGACCACCAGACCTAACGCGCCAACTTCATCTCCTTTCCAAAAAGGTGCGTGGTTGCTGCTCCTGCACCTCCAGTTCGTTTTCTTCTCTTTCTTTCCTATGCTTTAGTCGTGACATTAGCCTATCTCCTCTAGAAAGCATCGTCCCGATGCGCTATCGTCAACACAACAGGACCGGGACACGCTTGCGGTGCGGTGAATTCACCTTGACAAATAGGGCTTCATCCGGACCACGTGTACAACCTCCGGTAGGTGCCGTCGACTCCTTGAGCAATGCGGACTATCGGGAGCAACCTCAAAGTTGACATTAGTGAGCCGCCGAAGAACTTTACAGGGCCCTAAGTAGCGCATTAACAGTTCCCCGAAAGGCCGCGACGGCGAATGGGAGTCCAAAACCAAACTCTCTCTCCGGGCTCGTATGGAACAGATCGGTGACGAAGGTTATAGCATCTTGAGTCGTAATCCTGCTGCCTACGAATACGTATGCGAGCAAGTTGTAGCGCTTCTTCAGCACGCTGAGTGACGTGTTCAGCTTCCATTTCGATGTCATCGCATTCATGTGGCAGCATCGCATCTAACATAGTTGTGACTTCACGACCATGTAGGAGACGGAACGGCGTCATTCGTGTTGTCTCTTGCTGAG
Source organism: Dermacentor variabilis (assembly GCF_050947875.1). Taxonomy (NCBI): domain Eukaryota; kingdom Metazoa; phylum Arthropoda; class Arachnida; order Ixodida; family Ixodidae; genus Dermacentor; species Dermacentor variabilis. Next base: position 95,100,939 of record NC_134572.1, on the reverse strand, counting down.
CCGTGTTATATGCGAAGGTGACATACGGCAAGGTTTCATCCCAGTTCTTGTGCTCCACATCTACGTATATGGAGAGCATATCCGCGAGCAACTTATTCAGGCGTTCTGTCAGTTCATGCGTTTGCGCATGGTACGCCGTTGTTCGCCGGTGGGCTGCTCCAGTTAGTCTCAATGCTATGCCCAATAGCTCGGCTGTAAATGCACTTCCCCTGTCAGTTAAGAGTACTGCTTGAGCGCCGTGCCTCAGTACGACATTCTCTATAAAAAAATCGGGCAGCTTCACTCGCCGTGCTACGCTTCAGAGCCTTGGTTCCGGCGTAGCGAGTGAGGTAGTCTGTGGCTACGATAATCCATCTGCGACCCGCAGCTAAAGTTGGGGATAGGCCTAGGAGATCCATTCCGACTTGAGCGAACGGAGTTTCGGGCACTTCAACAGGGTGGAGGAAGCCTGCTGCTCTGACTGCTGGTATTTTTCGCCGCTGGCATTCTTGAACAATCGCTGTGAGTCATGGCCAATAATATTTTTGCCTCATACGACACAGCATTCGTATGTAGCCCAAATGACCGGATGTTGCTTCATCATAACATGCCTGTAATACTTCACTCCTGAGAGGTGTTGAGACGACGAGTAAATAGGTGTTTCCGTTCTGTGAGAAGTTGGCCTTATAGAGGACGTCGCTACGCAAGCAAAACGATGGTAATCCTCTTGCAAAAAGCCTCGGGACAACGGAAGTGCGACCCTCCAAGAAACTTATAATGGGTTATGATTCCGGGCCGCCGCGTTGTTGCTTTGCGATTGTAGCTGTGTTGACAACTCCGCCAAAGGCTGCATCGTCGTCATCTTCTACACTGAGAGATTCGAATGGGGCGGGAGAAAGGCAGTCGGCATCTGCATGCCGCTTTACCGATTTATAGACAATAACCATGTCGAATTGTTGAAGCTTAACCCTCCAGCACGCCAATGGTTCTGATGGATCCTTTAAGTTCAACAGCGAACAAAGGCAGTGGTGTCCACTGACAACATTAAAAGAGCGGCCGTACAAATACAGGTGAAACTTCATTACGGCCGACACCACAACAAAGTACCCTTTTCCCGTGGTGGAATAATTCCCTTCCGTACGGGAAAGGTTCCTGTATGCATAAGCTATTACTCCTTCAGCGCTGTCTTGCCACTGCACGAGTACCGCTCCTAAGCCGACATTGCTGGCGTCGGTGTGAACCACTGTCAGGGCGTCCTCGTCAAAGTGTCTGAGAACTGGGGGCTTTTGGAGGGCATATTTGGATATTCGAGAACTCAACGCTGGACAACGGAAGCATGCTTTAGCAGTGGAAAAGAAAAGGCACGCAGAGTATAAGTGCTCGATCAAGAAAATTGTTGCGCAGTGCGCCTTCACTGCGTCACAGTCCACTTTAATTTTGACGCTCAAAGCCTGCTTCTGTGATCCTATGCTAAAGGTCTACGAGCTACTTCTTCCTTGCACTAGCGTTTCTTATGAGTTACCGCGTTACCGTCACCGAGCTAGCGCCACTTGACAGCGTAGATAATTCGGCCGTGAGAGAAGCTTGTTTCATACTCGTCGGCTTCGTGACATCATTGCACGCGGCAGATCGACCGCGCAGTCTCTTGTCGGGACTGTCTCATGGAAGGCTTCCCGCTTGCCTTCGGAGAGCGACACCGGCATGGACGAACACGATTACTCGGACGGGCTTCCGTCCGTCGGACTGCGCCTGCGAACGCCGTAGTTTTCGGTGTCCGCAAGGGCCAACATTCTCCGCTCGCTATCAATGCGCGCTGGGTCGAACTGATCATGGATCCGTCAGCGTTCCGGCTAGGTCGGATTGCTCTATAAAATAAGGAATAAATGCCTTCTTTTGTTTGCCCTGCTCTGTAGAATGTCTTTTTTTTTCGAGCAGAACACTTGATATACCCCACACTTTATTTCTTCATAGCATCTAAGCTTTTATACTTTTCAGTGCTGAAGTGCGATACTATAAATGGTGATATGCATACGGTTAAAGCGATATTTCCCGTACGATTTGCCGACCGTGGCAGACGTAAATGTTCACTGTCTTATGTCGACTACTCAGTCTGAAGTTCTACTTTAGGATCGCAATGACGCTCTTTTAATAATGTTGCACAACATAAAGTAGGGTTGTTGCTCGTCCACAGATATTAGGGCGATGAATACTCTGGCGAAAATGAAAGCACAATGTCAACGACGCATTACCAGCACTCGTGGGACTTCATCTGAAGTTATGTTACTCACTCATTGTATGTAGGCTTAATACATTCTGCTAAGTGCAGTCTCTGCGTAGCTCTTTGATGTCATTAACAGTCATCACTTAGTTCAAGCTTTCGTTTTTTTTTCTTTTTGTCTCGACTGATTTTTGTTATGCTTCTCGGACAGATTATTGCGCAGAAGTTATGAGATTAGAAAACAAAATGCTAGCGAAGAAGCTTGTTTATACTTGTCCTGTATAGGCATCGCACACTAGAGCGAGAGGGGTATTTTTTCCTCCCAAACAGCACTCAAAGAGAGTGTCACGAATCTTAACAGTAGCCGCATTGGTCCCATGAGTGCTATTTAAGCTCATATACATGCGCTAAACTCGACGAAAGCATTTCTGTATCTTTTTACCTCGCGCAGTCAGTTCCTGCGAGGGTAGTTTCAGTTTCAGTTTCAGTTTGTTCGTCATTCGAAAAACAATGAGTAAACAACAAATAGTATGCAGACGAGGGTCCCAAAGTAAATGACTGCTACGGGACCCTCGGTTCTAAAAATAAAAAGAAGATGTGTAGAAAATGTGGGTTAAAACAGCAAAGATAAAAAAGTACAAGGCAACCAAATGAATGCGCGTAATGCGATACATTGATAAGAGAGAACAAAGAAAAATGTACACGTATCAAAAAGCATAATTATACAGAGAACATGTTATAGGACATGAGACTATTTACAAAAAGAAATAAAGCATCTTAACTCATATTTGAATGCATTCAAAGATGACGTTAGTTCAAGTGAATGGGGTAGGTCATTCCATATTTTTAATGATGAAAACGAGGTTGCCATTGTCCCATGGTTTGTGTTACATTTAGTTAATAACAACTTGTAAATATGCGCAAACCTAGTGTGGTTGGTATTAGTGAGTAATTTGTAGTCTAGAAATTCGTAAGGAAGCTGTTTGTTAAGTAATTTAAAAAGAGAATACTTAGATGATACTTAAACACGCTATATACAGGTAGTATAAAGTTTGCCTGGAGTAGCGGGAAAGCATTTGAGTAAAAGGAACTGTTGGTGATTATGCGAATAGCCTGGTTTTGTATGTGTTGAATAGACGAGCGGTGGCAGTTATACGTGTTTCCCCAGGAAGCAATAACATAGGTCATATGACGTGAATGAACGCAAAGTTTAAAGATAATAATGCGTGTTCTGAAAAGAATGCACGTGATTTCATGGGAGCTTTTGCGCATAAAGATATTTTCTGTTTAACAAACGCAATATGATAACTAAATTTCAAGGGAGATTCTAATTTTATGCCAAGGAACCAAACACAATCCGCTGCAGGAATAAGGTGACTGTCGAGAGTTACTCGGGGGAAAAACGCCACGATCTTTTGCTTTGTTTAAATAACATGAACGGAGTTTTCAGACGGTTTAAAATTCAATGATTTAACTCACACCATTCAACAACTTTCGCTAGTTCATTGTTCAGTTTAAGGAGTAAGGTTGCTAAAGAGTTATCAGACATGGAATTGGTGGTGTCATCAGCATATAGACTAACATTAGAAAGGTCAAGAACATAGGGTAAGTCGTTAATCTAGATGCAAAACAACAACGGTCTCAGTATTGAGGCCTGTGGTACCCCTTGATTAACAACTTTCAACTCGGAATGAGCGCCCCCTAGACAGACTGTTTGCTCACGGTCACGTAAGTAAACTTTAGGAAAAGTTAAAGCTGGACTTGTTATACCTAAAGATTCTAGTTTGGCAAATAAAATGGTATGATTCACAGTGTCAAAAGCTTTAGTAAAATCTAAAATACTGAGCTAACAAATTTACCACTGTCTATAGGACACCTTATGTAACCGGTTAATGCAATAATCGTTGCACTGCCAGGACGGAAACTGAATTGGCAAGATTTCAACAACTTAAACTTTGTTAGTTAACTGTTTATACTTTTCAGAAATAATCTATCGAGAAGTTTACTAATGGAGGACAAAATATAGATTGGGGATAGTTAGACACCAGAGATTTATCACCTTTTTAAAGACAGGAATTACTTTTGCCTTCTTAAGAGAACTAGGGAAGGTACCGCATTTAAAAATTAGAATAATTATGCTGCTTAGTGTTTCAGCAATGCAAGGGGCAAAATGTTTTAAGTGATAAGCAGAGACATTATCTAGACCTTGGCAAGTGTTTTTTAGATTTAATATAGCAGAACAGGCCTCATCGGCTGTGACGAGAAAAAGAAAGAATGTATGATTGCAACGGTTACATGGATAGGAAGAGGCTATTGGGCTATTGCTATACACTTCATGGAAGTAATCACTCAATGAGTTAGCTATGCAACACGATGCAGTGAAAGTGTCGTGTTTATAAGTTATTTTATCAATGGTTCTACTAGCCTGGGGCGCATTCAAAAAATCGTTGAAAAGTTGCCATTGTTTCTTAGGATTATTTTTAGCTTTGCAGAATTCTTTATCATAATAAAGCCCTTCTGATTTTTTGAGTAACTTGTTCAACATGGTACTGTATTTTTTATCGCGATGTGCTAGATTCCCATTACCGGCTGTTTTTTAGTCTTCCTGTATAGATTATCTTTTTTACGCATGCTGGTTAACAAACCTTTTGTTATCGAGTGATTACGTGGAAATTTAAACTTTTTTGACATTTGACAGTTGTAGTGCTAGCAAACGGAACTTTCGAAAATAATGAGCAGAATTTTTGAGTGCCTCTTCAGGGTCACATAGAGTACTAACTGATGACCAGTTGGTACCTTTTATCGTATTAACAAAGTTATCCCGGTCGAACCTGGATGTGAAGTAACCGGTGCCATAGTAAGGTTTTTCTGTAATAAATGTAAAGAAAATGGGAAGATGATCTGTGATAGACACGTCAATGACACCCGCACTTGGAGATGGTGATATTGCTTAAGGCGTGATCAAGAAGAGTATTAGTTCCAGAAGCGGAAAATCTAGTATGAGAAGTAATGAAAGACTGAAGCCCGAATGCAACAAAACAATCGCTATATGATATTACTGAACTATTATCAGTATTCAGTAAACTGATGGTAATGTCACCAACTATTAAAATCTGTTTATTTTCAGCTGAAACTTTATGAATAATTGTGGAAAGGTTGTGCAAGAAATCAGGAATAGATGAAGATGGGGAGTGATAAACGCAGCCAATGATTAGACCATTGCGATTACTAGAACGCGACAGGTTAGTTTCGATCCACACTGATTCGCATTTAGATACGTTTAAACACAGGCCCTACGTTCGTACTTGATTTACGATGATATGAAAATAGCCGAACCGCCATGCCAATCCGAACTGCGGTGATAGTGTTCGGAATGGAACGACCGAAAACCATATATATTACCATCAGAACAGACAAGCCAAGTTTCGGAAATGCACAAAAATGAAGAGGAATGACCAAGTGAATTAATAAAGGCACTAATGCTACGTTCGTTTTTGCATAAACTTCGCCCATTGATGTGTAGTAATGAGTTGTTAGAACCAGCGAGCAACGATTTTGTTTCTACTGTTGAGAGCAATGCCATAGAGGAATTTTGTCAAGAACAGGTTATGAAAATGACAAATGTTGCGATTGATATCTGCGTGAAGATGCGCAGATCTGACTCGGCACTTATTCTGAAGACCATGCTGTCATCAGTCTTGCGCGCCTTGATATGGGAATTCTCGGTCCAAAGGTAACGCCATCTCATTTCTTTTTTGAGAGCCAGCGCTTTGCTGAATAGTCTTTTGTTGTCAATGGTCAGGTGCTCATTGACGTAAATAGCGCTATCGTTACTTCCTGTCAGACCTATGAGAGACGTACGCAAACGCGCTTTTCGAGCTATCCGAAGGAATTTGTTTATCTTTTCACGCGAACAAAAACGGGTGATGATGCTATTTTCTGGTGTCTTGCCGGCGACACGATGAACTGCGTCTATGTCTGCCGATGAAATGGGGCATTCAAGAACTTCTGCAATTGCGTTCAAAACGACAGCGCAGTCTCCGCCCTATGTACAGGGGATGCCTTTGATTTCAATGTTATTTAGCCGGCTGTATTGTTCCATTGTTGTAATCCTCCTGGCGAGCGCTTCGTTTTCGGCCCTCAAATATTTGATGATGATGAGTATAGTGTTTGTGGCGCAAGGGCCAAATATGACCAAAAAGTGCCAGGCCAATGTGAATGTGTTCAATGCGGAGCTATTAATTACGAACAAAGGATGGGACAGGGCTGTAAAGGGGCATAAAAGACGGTAGAATACATGTAATAAAATTATGACAATGACTATGAACCATGCCAAGCACGCGAAAGATACCTTGTGAAAGAATTGCAATGTGCTAAAATGGATCGCAGGCTAAAAATTCCTAAAAGCACTACTGCCATAACAGAGTCCTTGAAGTGCAAGGACCTGAAGGCGCGTGCTACAAAAGGACTACTATCACAGCAGCATCCTCTGTAGAGAAGATGCGCTACGAAAGCTTTGGCCTATTAACATGCAAGATCACCTCTTTTAAAAAAACCTAGGACAGCTTTGGTAGTAAAAATGGGTTCTTTACCAATAAACATAGCAGGATAGAGAGGGAGACAATAGCAGTATACTAGAGGAAAAGGTTTCCTTCTTTCTCTTTCGGCTTCCCGACACTCCACGAGGACGTAGAGGATGGTGAGCCGCTCACCACATCTACCACAGGTTGGAGGTTCATTGCCAGTCAATAGAAAATTGTGAGTACCATATGTGTGTCCTATTCTGAGTAGGCAGAATAGGACGTCAACTCTTCGTGATTTAGTAACGGAGGGCCAGAAACTTAACTTTGGCTATCAGATGGAGCTTATTACTTGTTTCGCTGTCCCGCGAGCGTTGCCAGTGGCTTCGGAGTTTAGTTCGTAAAAAGGCTTGAGATTTGTGATAGGTATAACAGTGGTAGGATTGATAGCTTGCGATGTAATTGATGTGGGCATTTGGTCTGCCAGCACATTACCCTCGACGCATCTATGGCCAGGAACCCAGCATATCGTGGAAATAAGATTGCATTAACACAGTCTGGTAGTCAGGTTTCCAGCCATCTTTGCGCAGACGTCTTGAACAGCGCGTTTGTGCAATCATTTTCCTCTCCCGCACCTAACAACGAATGTCCCATCCTACAGGGCTGTAACTTTCCTCCTATGGACCCTATTATATTTAATGCAACAGGAATGAAAAAATAATCGAAAATTTGAAAATTACTTCCTCCTGCGGTGTCGATGAAATCACCACCAAATGTTTAATTAGCACAGTTGAATATTCGTCTATCATATTGCAATATCTATTCTCGCAATCATATAGCTCTGGCATGCTTCCGCTAGATTGGAAAACAGGAAAAATCATTCCCATACACAAATCAGGTGACACTCATCATCCCTTTAATTATAGACCAATTTCTCTTACCTGAGTACCTTGTAAAATTATGGAACATGTAATCAACACGCATCTCAATAACTTCCTTGATGACAATAATTTCTTTACTCCTCACCAGCATGGGTTTAGAAAAAACTTCTCTTGCGAAACACAGCTTCTCACATTTACAAACGATTTACACTCTAACCGTGACGCAGGCTTCACGACGGACTGTATTTTTTTAGACTTCGCTAAGGCATTTGACAAGGTGTGTCATGCTCTACTCTTACACAAACTAAGCATTTTAAACATGGACCCTACACTACTTAAGTGGATCTGTAGCTTTCTCACATCGCACGTTCAGTTTGTTTCTGCTAATGAATGTACTTCCTTTCTAGCCCCTGTCGGCTCAGGCGTCCCTCAAGGATCTGTCCTGGGCCCACTTTTGTTTCTCATATACATTAATGACTTACCTATTAATATTTCATCAAAGATATGTTTATTTGCAGACGATTGTGTGATATACCGCAAGATTTCCAATAACTGCGATGTAACAGCTCTACAAACCGACTTAAATAAAATAACTGATTGATGCAGCACGTGGAAAATGCAACTTAACATTAAGAAGTGCAAAACTATGAGGGTTTCTCGTACAAACTCTGGTTTTCCAAATTATTCTCTCACTAATATATCACTTGAATGTGTCACCTCGTATCGTTATTTAGGAGTGACCATAACTAACAATTTGTCTTGGAAAGCGCATATTGATATCATAGTGTCCAAAGCTAACCGCACTTTAGGGTACCTGCGCCGAAATTTTTCTCGTGCACCATCATCATTAAAACAATTACTATATACCACTTACGTTCGCTCGCAACTTGAGTATGCTTCATCAATATGGGATCCCTGGCATTCAACACTAATACATACGCTGGAAGCTATACAAAACCGTTCAGCCCGTTTCATTTTAAATAACTTCAATCGGACAGCAAGCGTAACACACATGAAATGTTTATTAAACCTGCCTCTCTTATCCGACCGCCGAAAACACTCGCGCATTTCTCTTTTTCACAAAATCTATTATCATAACACCTTTTTACACACTCTTTGGATCAGGCCAGCACCCTTCATTTCTTCTCGCCCTGATCATAATCAGAAAGTTAGCATATCTCATTTCAATACTATCATGGGCGCAAATTCATTCTTACCAAAGACTAGCAAAGACTGGAACAGCTTATCCCCTTCATTAACAGGTATAATTAATCCACTTCTGTTTAGAAACGCACTTGAAAACGAACTTTTGTAATATACTTACCATTTGTCTTGCCTATGTGTATGTACCTTTCTTTATTGCAGCGTTTTCGTCAGTTTTCATCAGCTTCATGATCAAAAAGTTACCAGTGCATTTTGCAAATCTACTGTGCATATTATGTTTTTTTTTTCTCTTTACCATTGTGTACATCACATTTGTATTTGTATCTTTTGTACCTCTGTTTATTATCATCGGATGTCAACTCAAAATTTGGAATTATTACTGTTATTTATTTTTTACCGATGTTTACTTTGTATTTTCTTAGCCCCTCCCCTCTATAATGTATTATGTACCTTGAGGGTAAAATAAATGAAATGAAATGAAATGAATGAAATAAAATGAAATGAAATATTATTACGTCTACGAGCTGAATAAAGATTGCACAAATACGAGTAAAGCTGAATAAGAACAGGATTTTGTGTTTTTTTTTTGTGGACATGAGCGCTTTTACGACACTTAACGAGTCCGTAAATTTAATTGCTTTTTCTAGTCCTAATTTCTTTATGTGTTTAACCGCAGACAGTACTGCCTAGGCTTCTGCGGTAAATATACTGGTATGGGGGTTCAACACACCTGATTCAGAAAAAGAGGAGCCAACAGCCGCGTAAGGCACGCCAACATGCGATTTTTATGCATCGGTGTAAAGTTCAGGACAAGAATACTTCGATTGGAGTTCAGGGAAATGCCTCCGAAGTTTGAGCTCTAGTGCATATTTTGTAAGCCTTACAAAAGGTATATCACATTCAATCAGCTGCCAGTCGCACACAGGTAGCTGCTTCGCTGGAGGCATTAAGCGTTGTTGGAAGAGTGGGAGATCCATTTCCACGCTAAGCTCCCTCACGCGCAGTGAAATAGGCATTCTCACTGAGGGTCGATTGTGGTAAACGGCAGTGTACGTCAGATCACTAATCGTTTCAGAACACCGATGTTCAAGATTAGAGTGCATTTTAAGATAATATGTGAAGCTGATATATAATCTCTGCTAATGGAATGACCACTCATTCGATTCTACATATAAGCTTTCAATCGGGCTAGTTCTGAATGCGCCTGTCGCCAGACGGATACCGAGGTGGTGGACGGGATCCAGCATCTTTAGTGCGCTCGGGGCGGCACAGTTGTATACTATGACACCATAGTCTAGCCGTGATTGAACGAGGGTCCTGTAAATATTTATTCGACATTTCCTGTCGCTACCCCATGTTGTATGAGATAGCACTTTCAGCAATTTCATTGTTTTTAGACATTTAGTTTTGAGATATGTTATATGCAAAGTGAAAGTAAGCTTACTGTCAAGTATTACACCTAGAAATGTGTGCTCTTTCTTGACAGGTATTTGCTGTCCACATAGTTCCATGCACGGGTCTGGAACCAGGCGGCTCTTTCTTGCAAGAAGAACACAAGAGCTTTTGTGGGGGTTGATTTCAAACCCATTTTCGTCTGCCCTCTTAGATATCTTGTTCAATCCCTGCTGTACTTGTCTTTCGCACACTGCAAGGTTACGGGATTTAAAACCTATTTGTATGTCATCTACGTAGACTGAATAAAATATAGCTGGTGGTAATGAAGCATGGAGTGTGTTCATTTTAACTATAAAGAGGGTGCAACTGAGCACACCTCCTTGGGGTACACCAGTTTCCTGTATAAATGGACGTGAAAGTACACTCCCGACTTTCACGCGGAAGGTGCGGTTGTACAGGTAACTTTCTATCAGTTTTAGCATATTGCCATCGATGCCCATTCTCCACCAGTCTCGCAAGATTCCGTACCGCCACGTTGTGTCGTACGCCTTCGCCATATCGAGAAATATCGATAGGAAAATCTGTTTGTGTACGAAAGCGTCGCGAATATATCCTTCTATACGAATAAGATGATTGGTTGTGGACCGCCCTTCTCTAAAGCCACACTGATAGGGATGTAGCATTTTGCTCAGTTCAAGAAAGTGAATTAGTCGCCGATTAATCATTTTCTCAAACAGCTAAGAAATGCAACTTGTGAGGACCATCGGGCGGTAACTTATCTCCGACGAAGGACCTTTACCTTGCTTCAGAATGGGAATCACAATCGCTTCTCTCCATGCAAGTGGGAGATATCCAGCAGCCCAAATAGTATTGAAAAGTGCAAGTAAAGTCAGTTGTGTATCAGTGTGTACGTTCTTAATCATGTCGTACATGATTCTATCAGGTCCTGGTGCAGAGCTCTCGCATGTGATCAAGGCATCTCTCAGCTCGGCACTACTAAAAGGGCGGTTATATGTCTCGTTCTGTGAACATTTACGATCAAGTGCCTTACTTTCTGCTATTTGTGTTTTAGGAATGACTTCGAATAATGGGTGGTGCTGGACACTCGTTCGAAATGCTCTCCGAGAGCATCGGCTTGCTCTTCCAGGCTATATCCTTTATAATTCACCAAGGGTAATGGCTGAATTTGCTGTCCCTTTAGGCTTCTTACACCATCCCATACTTTTTTCTCTTGTGTGTAAGAAGTGATACCTGATAGAAATCTCATGGAGCTTTCTCTTTTTGCCTGTCGTTGTGTGCGCCTCCCTTGTGTTTTTGTACGCTCGAATTCAATTAGATTCTCCGCATTTGGCGATCGACCAAGCCTGCCCCATGCCCTATTTTGCCACTTTCGCGCTTCTTTGCAATCTTCGTTCCACCACGGGACATGTCTTTTGGATGAAAGACCATTTGGTTGTGGTATGCACTCTTGCGCTGCGTCGTTAATAAAATAAGTAAAATATGATACGGCATCATCTATATTATAATAGTCTAAAATGTCCCGCGGTAAATAAGTACATTCTTGAAAACGTTTCCAATTGGCTGAGGCTAATTTCCATCGAGGGACATGCGGTGGAGAATCATATTGTGTTGTTTGGTTTAGAGCGACTGGGAAGTGGTGACTTCCAGAAGGATTCTTGGTGACATTCCATTTCAGGTCAGACAGAAGAGAAGCAGTACCAATTGCTAAGTCTATGGATGAGTATGAGTTGTGATGTACACTGTAATAAGTCGGCTCCTTCTTATTAAATAGACATGCATTGGATATCAAAAGAAAATGTTCTATCAGCCAACCTTTCGCGTCACAACGGGAATCTCCCCACAGGGTGTTGTGGGCATTAAAATCACCCACGAGTATGTAGGGTTCCGGAAGCTGATTTATGAGGTTGTAGAAATCTGTTTTCTGAAGGTGATAGTTTGGGGGTATGTAAATGGAGCAAACAGTAACCAACTTATTAAAAAGAACTCGCACTGATAGTGCTTCGAGGGGTGTCTGTAGGGCTACATGATGACAAGCTATATACTTGTCTACAACGATTGCTACGCCACCGCACGACGCGTTAGCCTCGTCACGGTCTTTTCTGAAGATGGCGTAGTTACGAAGAAAGTTTGTTTGTGCGCTTTTCAGATGCGTCTCTTGAGCACACACCACCTTTGAATTACATTTATGTAGGAGTTCCTTGTCATCATCTAGACTGTGAAGAAGACCCCTGACATTCCAATATAATATTTGTGTATCCATAGTGAAAGTGTATGGTGATGTGTGTTCAAGAGAGGAAAACTATGTTATCGCACAGGAACCTTGCCAGGCCCTGTGATGCGGGATTTGCCTTTTTTGGGCAGCTCCTGAGAGCTTCGCCGATCCTTCGACGTCTGAGAGGCCGATACACTTGATGTATCCATCGCCTCGACAGAGGCGCTGGATGCTCGCTTGCAGTGTACGTTCGCGGGTGTTTCGGGCTTCTTTGTGCAAACAGAGGCCCTAGAAGTCGTGGAGCCTGTAGGTCCGGTGGACTGCTGGCTATTGCTGGCTTGCAGAACAGCACTAGCTCATCCCGTAGTGGGGGCGAGTGGTGCTACCGTCGGTCCACTTTGCGTGGTCCTAATGGCCGCCGAGAACAGTTGTGGCACTGCCCCCGCCGTGCCACGTCGGAGAAAGAAGGCCCCACAAATGAGAGGCGTTTTCGAGCTTCTTTGAAGGAAATATTTTTTTTTACTTTGAGCCTGATAATTTCTTTTTCTTTCTTCCATAAGGGACAAGAGCGAGAATATGCCGGGTGTTCACCATCACAATTTGCGCAGTGGGATGGATAATTGCAGTTATCTGCAGGGTGCTCATGTGATGCACACTTTGCCCAGGTGGTACGGCCCCTGTAGCTCTGAGAGCCGTGACCCAATATTTGGCACTTAAAGCAGCGTCGAGGTTTTGGAATGTACGGTCTTACATTTATTTTCATGTAGCCGGTTTCGATGTGTTCAGGGAGTGTGCTCGTACAAAAGGTAAGTATGAGGTGTTTTGTCGGAATTTCCTTGTCACGTCGGATCTTAATTCACTGCACATTCGTAACATGTGGCTCTTTCCAGCCTTCTAGGAGCTCTGTCTCAGTCAGTTCTAGCAGGTCCTGATCTGATACTCCCCCTCGTGGGCTATTGAATGAACGATGAGGACTTACAGAGATTTAGGTGTCGCCAAACGAGATGAATTTTTGCAGATTTTCATGCTGAGCTTTATCACGGTCTTCAAGTAGAATGTCACCACTGGCAATTTTCGTGACTTTGTATCCTGCACCTAGGGTCTCAGGCGTTTTTCGAAAACGAAAGGTGATACAGTTCTTACGGTCTTGTCGGAGCATTCGCTGTGAATCACGTGGAAACGTGGAAATATTTCAGTGGGCTTATTAAAGAACTTGAAACATTCTTCGGTGCGCCCTCTTTTTGTGAGAGGGCGATCAGGAAGCCTGGCGAAAGAAAAAGCCATAAAAAATTGGAGTAATTTCGGCGGTGGTGCCAGCCGCCCACCGCGGAGCCCAACAAGGGGACGTGACAGGCCTTGTAAATAAGCAAGGCCTGCCAACGCCCGCTGTACACAACCTCTATAACCAAATATGATATAACCAAGCTTGGTTATTTCACACAAGGTTAACCCTAGCTGCCAGAAGGATCAGAAATTCAGAAATGAGAAGAAGACAGGAAAGTTCGAAAGTGAGAGAAAGACGAAGGGTCGAAGGAGAGAGAGACAGGAAACGGCAACTACCAATTTCCCCCGGGTGGGTCAGTCCGTGGGTGCCGTCTACGTGAAGCAGAGGCCAAAGGGATGTGTTGCCTCCGCCGAGTGGCCTTAGAGGTCCTGACACTCAGCATTGGCCCAACCCCTAGAATCCCCTTTTCCCCGGACACGGCTAAGCCGCGCACGGTTACACGCGGAAGGGTCCAACCCTCGTGTGCTCAGGTACGTGGTGTCGCAACACACCAAACGCCTGCTGACGCAGACGCCCCTGCTGGGTCAAATCTTTGTTTGAATTTAGCGATTCATTGACAGTTGTCTGCATTTTATCGTACTGGTAACTCATGTGACGCCCACTGTCAGCCAGAGATGTAAGGCTAGCAAGACCCTGGTCATCAAGCTGTTTTGCAATTTCAGAAGCAAGTTCATCAACGAGGTTCTCAAGTTTGTCATTAAGGAGTGATTCAAGTTGCTCAATTTTTTTGCCAGTTCAGCATTTCAAGGCATGTTATATAGCACAGGCAATAACAAAAGAAACACTAGTAAGCAGCAGTCACAGGCAGAAGCACAAAATGGGAAGAAATAACGTAAAAAAAACCAACCTGCAGTGGAAAGGTAGATAGATATTCAATAGATGTCCTAATTCCAGCGACTGCTGCTCACAAGGGGACCGAGTGCCTCAATGTTTCCTTTTATACCCCTTTCAAGCTAGGCAGCGCAGGCGCAATGGTGCTCAGGGAGAGGCGCAATGAGGCAGCACGTGCAGGCAGGAGAGCCGCAGTCGTGAGTCCCGTAGATACTTTTTGTCACCCTGAGGCCAGGCAACCCAGGCGCAGTGGCTCCCAGGGGGAAGCGCAGTTAGACGGCACGTGCAGACAGGAATGCACCTGCACGCGGAAGAAGGCTGCGCAAGACGGTGACAGCAGGAACCACGTAGTCGTCAGCACTAAAGTGGAAAGGTAGATAGATATTCAAAAGATGTCCTAATTCCAGCGACAGCTTCTCACAAGTTGACCGAGTGCATCAGTGTTTCCTTTTATACCCCTTTCAAGCCAGCCAGCGCAGGCGCAGTGGTGCTCAGGGGGAGGCGCAATGAGGCCGCACGTGCAGGCAGGAGAGCCGCAGTCGTGAGTCCCGTAGATCTTTAGTCCCGTAGATCCGTAGGAAGGTGCTATAAAGAGAGGAAGGTTTGAAACGAAACCAAATGAAAGCGCGGGAAGTAAAAGACACTGCAATTCCATAGGGCCATATGGCAATTCCACATCGTACTTTGTACAATCCTTTATTTTTGTCAAGGTTCGACTATTCAGTCAGCAAACTCAGAAAGAGGAGTTTGGCGGTGAGCTACAGAAAAGGGCCGAATAACTACTTGCGGGCGCGTATATATCGACAGCGCAGTCTGTTTCGCTTCGCCGTTCCCTTTCCTTCGCCCCTCTCCTTTTCCTACACATCGTTTGCGTTGCCTTCTTACCACTTTTCTTCCTTTCCTACCATCGCAGCAGCGACGTCATACGTCTTTCTTGTAAGAGATGTTTCGCAATTCGTAAATGGCTGTCTTGTTGCCTCGGCCGTTGTCTACTTGTTCTGCTCTCGGCTACGTTCGGCCATCGAATCCTAACGAAAACCTCGGGTGATGCAGAGCGAAAACTTTCGTCGGGGTCGACACCGCAGGGATTTGTCAGAGTACAGTTCGAATTCGGGACCATCGATCCACAGACCGCTTTCTTTTTTTCTTTCTTCCTCTGGCGATCTTCAGTACCGTGGTTCTTTCTTATTCTTTAACGACCTGCTACGCCCTTTCTATTTCTTTTTCCCATTGCTTTACAACTTAGCTTACGGTGCTGTGGACGAAAAGACGGGTCTTGTAAGGAAGCTGCCCTCGTTCCATGCGTAAAAGTTACCAAAAAAAAGCTTCCAGCGGCAGACAAAGGAATGACCAACAGCGAAGAGATGAATGGAGCTGGCAGAAGATATGTAGAGCTGCTTGTGTTCACAGCTCTGTGGCCTAATAGTGTGTGAACTGTGTTAAAAGTGGTCAGACGAAATTGCCTGTGGCTTCCTGTATTACGTGCAGTCAAATAAGAAATCAGGGTGACCACTACGGTGGGAGTACGTTGCGGAACTGAGCCGCAACAAATACTCGGTTCTTCTTAATCTGACACTCTCCCTCGTCCAACAGGTCCTCTATTGTTCCTAGTTTGTGTAAGAAAGAAAGCAGGCAAGCAACCAAGCGCGACATTTCTGGCTTAAGGGACGTCGATTCCCCACCCCGATAACCAAATTTTTTTCCCTTTTCCTTATTCCTGGCGCCCTTTCGTTTTCCATGTTACTAAACGAGGCGCTGAACAGGCCATGATAACTTGATGAAAATCGAAATAGCATTATTAAATGTGTAGGAGCTGGTGGTCGTGGCCTAGGAGCCAGGCGTCACACAGAGGGTAGCTCTCTAGTCTACGCCACCCGTGCGTCTTGTAACGGGTAGCTGGCCTAGGCTACCGGGGCGTCACACGGAGGCTAAGCGGGCCCGCGCCGTCGCCCGAGTGACTCGACGATGGTTGCGTCTTTCGTGAAGAGTACGAGGTCGAGAGGTTGAAGAGCGGAACAGGGGGTTTGCTTACATTGGAACTACAAACTTATGTACATAGAACAAGTGGTATGGTACTGGCCGGACCACGGAGCGCAGTAATCTTCCTTGTAGCATGAGCTACAGGTCAGTAGACTACATCTTTCTGGCGAGCACACATCAGAGCACGCTAGTATACCTTTCAGCAGTGCGCTTAAATCCCTTTGGTGCAGTCCGCTTAAATCCCTTTGGTCTTCCCTAGATCGCTAGGTCAGGAAAATCTGCGGTCACACCTTCCTCCAAACGGAGGAAGGTGTGACCTGCCTTGAGGTCTCTAGCCTTGAGAGCGAGGATGCACATATGCAGTCTTGCACCTTTGTTCCCTGAACACAAAATAAGGAGAGGGGCTTCGTTGACAGGGATTGTCACGGTTAACTCAAACTGGCACGTCTTGGTTGACCGTGGCGGTTCCAGGAATCCGTGAGCGAACGGCGTAAAACAGCCTTTACCAAGAATTTCTTGCTCCCATCGTCCGTGACAGCGACAGTGAACCACCAAACAACATCCCATCCGCGAAACGTGTCTCGCCTTGTTGTCGCCGTAGGTCTGTCCAAGGGGAAGCATTGTTAGCATCCCGAAGCGATTCATCGCAGTGATGTAGGAGAGGCTAGAAAGTCAGTGCCCTCGCTCGCACTCGGGCGCCTTTGTTCCTGTTTGTCTCCGATGAAGTTTGTGTGACAAGGAGTGCTCTTCAGAAACCCTGGCAAATTTTAATGGTCACGTGCGTGTTGTCATTTACAAGTATTGTTGTCGTTTAAGTGAGCACTCAGTATTGTTACGTGGGGCACCCTGCAAAGCGTCAGCTTCTGGTAATGTTTTCCTTGTTGCCATTTTCTTGTTCCGCGTAGTCATTGTTGCTCTGTACACTCCTCCTTAGAAAAGCTGTAGGAATTTAACAAGTATACCTCTTAATCTAGGATGCGACTAAGCTGAGGTTTCGCCCATTTTAAACATTATAACTTTTCTTGGGTAAGTGTGCGTAAGTAGACGATCTGAGGAGTTGCATACCGCTTTGCTACCAAAGTTTGTAATTTCTTCATTTGTATTACTCACAAGATAAGGAAATTTTCATGTTTCTTCGTTTTCAGCGCGAATACTGAAATAAATATTGATACTCCGGAGTTAATACTTGGGTTCAAAGTTGGTCATAGGCAACAAATCACGTTCTCCCAGCACATGGTTACCCACAGCACGAAATGTAGTTCGGTGCACGAAACGTGAATATCTTAATTTCTGGGGAAGCGCCGGGACAAATAAACACCACTACGGAATTAGACAGTATGAACCCTGCGAACGCATGGCAAGTTCTCCAGCGTTTATTTTGTTTAATCTTGCTCATTCTCTGTTTTTTTTTTCTCCTGAACTTTTTCGTTTGTGCCTATACCAAGAATTGTCGCGCAATTGTTAGTCACGCTTGTCTACCAGCTGCAGGAACCTCAAGAAAAATAATGATAAGAAAAAGGCGGTGTCCCTGAGAGCCAAATGGGACGAAGGCAGGAATGTTACTTTCAGCATGAGGAAAAACGAAAAGGCATACCTATACGGACAATGCATTCCAACACCTCAGACTGTGCTGCATAAGCTCCGAGCTCAAGTTACAACAAAGGCGTCTGGTGCGACCAGGACATGCTGAAAAGAATAAGCGATACGCCGCTATGCAAAACTAGTTATACGTATTTACAACCAGTGAGGGAGTCCTGGCAGTCCAAGAAAAAGGTGGGTAGACGCGCAGGCCAGTCTCACCACTACGCATGCCGTGATACTGCAACGTGGGAAGCGAGTGGCTGCTGAAGGAGAAGCCATATAGATTGCGGGACAATTGCCGCGACGTTCGGGGCAAAGAGCTGGTGGTAGGGAAAGAATGTAGCTGCAAAACGGTCTACACATGCTGCCACACCAGATGCTTGCCTTCCCCATTCTCATTCTCCCACCAACTTACCGACCTCCGTTCAGCGTGGTGTTCTACCTCGGCACCGTGCACAAACAAACAAGCGCGCTAAGTGCGTCCGTCGGGTCTCCGACCGCCTTCTCCAGGGAACGTTTTTATGAGAAACGCCTTGTTTTCTGGCTCGATTGCCGCCAAAAATGCTCGGAATGTCGATGGATATCTTCGACGCCATAGCCGCCGCCCACCGTTGGCGTTTCACCGTCCGGTCGGACGGTCGTGCCACCGACAAGGCCCTGAAGACGTCGACGAACGATACTGAATGAATGAGGAAGGAGGCTGAGAGGGGAATGTGCCTTTTCAAGAGACAGTGAGACAGGCAGGGAAACAAAGAGACGTCTCGATAGTATTCTTTTGGGGGGCTTCGTCTCGTTTCTATACGAGCTTCTATACGTTTGGCCTACGTTTGGACACGTTTGGCTAAAGTTTGGCTATGTTTCTCCATGTTTGTCTATGTTTGGTCGACGTTTGGTTGTATTGCCTGTAGTGTTTCATCTATCAGCTGCGTCCTCCTTTCGCTACGCATCTCTTTAGCTTCGCTTTTTTGGCGAGCCACTGGGGGTGAAAGAAATAACGTCAAAAATGTGTACGGCACATCGAAGAGAGGCCGCATCTGGCAACAATGACAGCGCCCTGCGGCGACGAGGCCGTTTGTCGCGGAAAAAGATATCACTGTGCAAAGAGGACGCAGAGGCAGCTCTCCTCCCGCCCCCCTCCCCTCCTTCTGCTCGGGCCACAAGGAAGACGCCAGGCGAGAGGCATAAGATGCTTAGCAAAAATTTCACGGTCCGTGAATTGCATTCTTCCGGCTGCCCGCCTCCTCATTTATTTTGTTTCTGCCACCATTCTTTGTTTCACCCTGCGTGATCTCTGCACTTCTCGCCACGAACCAGTTTTTATTGTTATTTTCGACGCGATATTATGACTCCGCACGCGCAGTCGAGATGTAGTCGAGCGTAAACGGAGGTCGTTTCGGTCAAAAATGACAATTCTTTGCGACGGCGCCACTAGCCAATACACAATTGCAAAGGATATATCACCGCTGCTTTATTACAATAACATTTTTTCTTCGCCTGAGAACCTGGAGTAGCGAACTCATTGCTCTTTTCTATGCATTATGTTTTTTTTTTTGTAAATGCAAATTTCAAATATCTTCGTCGTATAATGTGCTACTGGTGGTTGGCTTTCACTTGTACTTTTCGAATTGAGAGGACTTAGCGTCCCTGGCGAGAAATCTCGCGTACGGATGTGCGAGTGCAACGAAAAGTAGGCGGCGTTAAATTAAACAACTTTGGCCGAGTAGCGAAGCGAAAATCTTTCCACGCGACCGACACAATTACACAGCGCGACCAAAGTGGCTTTTCGCAGTTGTCACGTATGCGAAAAGCGTGGCAAGGGCTCTGGCCTTGATTTTGTCAATATAGTAAAAGAACAAGAGTTCTTGCGTCGTTCAAATTTTCGGTGCATTACTGCGCTGCGGTCAGTGCTAAGTGCCACGCAGGCGCACTTTGCCACAATTTCAGCAGATGTATGAAAAACCGTATTCGAAGGAAAGACTAGTTGGTTTCCTGCTTGAGCTCTTGCTAAGGATCGCATAATAGACTTGCAAAACGAGCGGCTAAAGTTGTTATTTAGTCTTGCTAGAGCACGAGATGGTGCTTTTGTTTTTCGTGTGCTTGTTTTGTCTAAGCAAGGGGAGGCCTACATGGTTATTGTAGGTTTCGTATTAGTTCCAGCCTCGACTTTAGTAAAGCAATTCCCGCCTCATCAGCAGGTGCATGCTCGCTCACCCTCGAATTTTCTTTTGAGCGCATCATCTACAATTGGAAGGACCCGAATTGTATACGTTGTTCCCTTAGTTAGTGTGTTCTAGGCATTGGCCGGAATTCGCTGAAGTTTGATGATCGCCGATGTTTCTAGTTCGCTTTGTATGGGTGTAGCTTTTCACTGGCCATGACGAGAAACCGTGGGAGACAACCGAATTATTTCTTCCCAAATCCCTGAGATTTCATCGTGCATTTTGTCTAGTGTCACCGAAGATGTAACTTAAGATTGGCGCTAATGTTCTCAAAACATCAAGAAACTTACCAAGCTTGTACTTTTCACAGAAATGTGGGAAAAGGAAACACGAAAGCGCATCTTGCTCGCCAAAAGAATAGAACCTATGGTAGCTTCGCAAAGCGATATTCTGGGACGCCTACTGCAAACAAGGGAAATATTCAGGACGATGGCACCACGCGATAGCCGGTCCGTTTGAACAACCACTCCCCATGCGTCACGCGTACTCCGAACTAAACACGGCAAGATTAACACTTTCCGAACAATGCGTAACGGAACACGAATGCCGAGCGGAGTGCTTCAACGAAGTCCGTGATTGCAGCTTCGCGACAAGGAAACGTGTTCTGCAGCGCTCTGCTGTAGGCCCGCAGCTACAGCCCCAGCACTTTGTATGGAGAGCTGGTCCGCCAGCTGCCTACAATGCGGCCTGATGAATGGGATGGGCGAGAGCCTAATGCGTGCTCCGGCCATGAAAGCATACTGCAAGCAATGCATATTGCTGGAACTCATTAACGGAGAGTATCTCACAATATATATGACCTCATCAACCGATTCACCGGAGAACGCGCGACGCGCACAGACCTGAGCGCACACTGCAGCCGACATTCGATGAATGCGATTTCACGCTAAGCGGCGCTGGTCGGCATGATTTCGAAGTAGTCTCGTCGCGTGACTGGAGATGCAGCAAGGACATTGTTTTCAAGGATTTGGTCGTTGACGGAATGTGGTGCTGATATGTTGCATTGTCTAATTATACCGACTTTCGGCAACATACAACGAATGGCAGCGCATTAGCCTGACCTGCGTGTTGTCGACACGAGATTCTCCGTCGTTCTTTGCACGGCAAGGAAGTAATTAAGGAAGACATTTCACATGACGTGCTTATAAATTTTCCGCATGCTGAGAGCTGAATCAAGCGCGTAATACTTTGCGCATGCCTGGTCATTTGTACAATTAACGCTGAAAACAGGATCGCAACGTCTATACCTGTTTCGCACTGCTTCACATCAATTCTAAGCGCTGTATATTTCATTGTGTCTTGCAGAGATGTTTTGAACCAATCAGTGTTTATTAAGCAATGTTTGAAAGAATGTACTTCAAAATACGTCAGTTCACGTCGTCATGTTCTGACATGTATATTTGTTTACTGGAATCATGCGTGTTATCTAACGTGAAAGAAAAACTTTCTAAAAAAGGTGTTTTTGCTCAAGCTTCCTGCTCCAGAGAGTCTCATCAGCATTTAAACAATGAAGTGTAAAAAAAATATACATCCGAGTCCGCGTGCTGCCACTTCGAGGCTCGACTCACTCTCTCACTTCTCTTGCGGCGTTCCGTTATTGCGAAGCAAGCGGCTTTCGAGCTCCTCCTCTTGAATGCTTACGACTCTCCTTGCCAGGGCGTCGCGCACATTGCAGAAACTTCCTTTACCTTTGTTTGCTGTTCTTGTTTTATTTGTCTTCGTTCCTAAGCATCAGGGCAACAAGCCCCAAACAAAGAAGTTTCCAAAGGCTCAACCCATCAGTGCCTTCTCACCCTCCCTGTTCCCGCATGGCTGAAGTCGGCTCAAAGCCCACGCCATTTTACAGCCTTCCCAGTTGGCCTAAGTTTCCCTTATGCCTCATGTTCCACATTCTTGGCTAGAAATCTTTTGTCGTCGTTGTTTTCTTGGCTTCTTCGTTCTGCCTCGTGGTTCCATGGGCGCTGGCTGACTGCCGTCCCTCCTTTGCTGACAGGGAGAGCGCGACTGTTGCAGTTTCACTGTTTTCTCTGGCCGCTTCCACAGTCTGCGCTGAATTCGCCTCGAAGAGACTCCTTTTGCCTGGCTATGGCGCAAACAGAGGAAAACCTATAAGAAATATACACGTGTTTTTTGGAGACCGCGAGCAGAAAACGAACGTCAAAAAGGCATTGGCGAAGAGACGGCGAGTTTTCCAGAGAATATCGTTAATGCCTAAAGGAAATGAGCTTAAAGCTTCAATAATAGTCCCGAGGAGGGTAAAAAGAAAGAGGATATTTAACGCGACAGAGCTCCTGTTCAGACACTGCAACATTACGACAGATAAGCTGCGCACTAGACCCTCGCCACAACCTCACTTTAGGTCAAATGTTTAGCATTGGCCGTCGCGTAAACGCTCACTCAGTGCGACATGCTCGTGGGCTTTGCTCCTTTTATTTCGTCTGCAGAATACATTACCTCGTCTTTTAATTTCTAGATTTGACTTCAAAGCCAGTGATACTGCTGTTGACGTCGCACAACGTTTCACCGCGCAGAAGGGCGCGATGCGTAGTACAACGGCCACTTCGGTACTGCAAGCGTTCGTCGCCGCATATTGACACCTCTGCTTGGAAGGGTCCTTCAGTTTCCCAAAATGGGGCAGTTGTTGTTGCTTGTTTGTAGAAGATATTTAAAGAGTGGCGTCGTATTTGCGAACGCAAATTTTAGAAAGGATGCCGCGACATTCGCTGATTTCTTTAGTTATCACGGCAAAAACGGGCACCCGCCTCTCTTGCTCTCTCGTGTCGTAATCAGTTCTCGCATATGTGAGCGCAATAATCATCGTTACTCACTTGCGCTACTACCAACTGATCTGCAGTGCGATCGGTGATAGCTGTTCAAAGCGCACGTTCAGTTTGCGCTCAGTTTCGCCGCACGCGATTGGCATATATGAGCGCCTAGTCGTCGGCCGCCGGGAAGCCCTGACGACTCGGCGCGGCCTATGCGAATCGCGTGAGGCGAAACTGAACTCACATCAATTTGTCTCCCACCTTTCTTACGCAATAATAATATTCGATCACTCAAATGTCTATTACAGTGACCAGGAACAGCTATGGAGCCTTCGCACTGGTGCACTTAAATGTAATACGCCTTACAAAAAGTACTGTGAACACAAATAACGTGGTAGACAAAACAATGTGGGAGAGAGAAACAAACAAGGACACAAAATACGAAGAGGAGGGCGTATAAGGGAGGCAATCATATAACGCCATTATCTACAGTTATACGAAAATCACGAAATGAATTCTTATATATTTCAATGCAAGCAGAATATATATTGCATATTTTTGGAGCCGAGCCAAAGGACAGTCATTAATGCAAAAGGCCGCGCCGAAAACGCGGGATGCTGCTTGGTACACTTTTGCGGTGAGAAAAATTGGACATCATCAAGAAGCTTTGGGCAATCTAATATCATGGACCACACAATAGAGGAACAAAAAGTCTTATTTATTACGTCTTGATTCGAGAGGCATGAGTATAGGTATATTTGAGAAGGCTAGAATATATGGTCACCCGATCAGCAAAAGCCGTACTTGGAAATAGATATCATATTATTCTGGAAGCATTCAATAAGGTCACAATCAAATTTGCACGGTGTGCCTAAAACTACAGAAGCATACTGCAGCAGTGGTAGGCACACAAAAGAATACAAATTTAGAGAGGCAACAGGAAATTACAAGTCTTACAATATAGGAAAAAGACCTCCAAAAGCGCGAAGGGCAGTTTGTTTCGCCTATGTAACGTGTGAAGAGAACCACAGCGCTTTGTAGAAATACACGTGGGCAAACCATGGGCAATGGAGTATCCTGAAGGGCGTACGTAAATTGCACATGATATGTTTCCCGCGTGTAACTATAAACCATATTTTTGAAGCATTTAGATGTAATTTGTTTCTGCATCAATTTGAGAGAGAGAAAATGTATTTTCGGTCAGTGCAGTAATGAACACTTTTCACAGTCTTCGTTATAGCTTTAAGTCGTCCTCATATAGAAGTAATGAAGAATGTTGAATTACTGACAAAATGTAAGTTAACAACAGCAGGATGAGAAGAGGGTCCAGAGCAGATCCTTTGAGGAACTGCGCTGGTGATCTCATAGCTAAAAGAGCATGGTCCATTAATACCAACGAAGCCCCGTCTATAGCTTTGGTAAATAGATATAAGGGCCACGATGGAAGAAGGTATGCCTATTTGCGTAAGCATTGTAGTGAGGAGTTCATGGCAAAATCCACCAAATGCTTCAAATTGGTCAAAGTAAACAGCGTCTAATTGGCCCCTGCTCTGTAGCATACTGGAAGCATGGGTTATGAACGTAACCTAGTGTCTTGTTCTTATCACTAAATACTAATAACGATAAAATTCAAACAGCGCTAGACGACAGGGCCAGAAAGAGGAGGAGACAAACACGGCGCTGAACTTACAACTGTAAGTTGCAAGCACTTACAACTGCAAGTTGTAAGTTCAGCGCCGTGTTTGTCTCCTCCTCTTTCTGGTCCTGTCGTCTAGCGCTGTTTGAATTTTATTGTTACGTTGGAACACCAACTCGCCCAATCCGCTGCCCTTCTACTAATAACGATAGTTTAGAATTAAATTCTGGATTTTTACATGGAAAAATCACGACCTGGCTTTGAGGCACGTCGTAGGGGAATACTCCAGATTAATTTTGACCACCTGAAGTTTTTAACATCACGGTATAGTAGTGTTA
Source organism: Dermacentor variabilis (assembly GCF_050947875.1). Classification (NCBI taxonomy): domain Eukaryota; kingdom Metazoa; phylum Arthropoda; class Arachnida; order Ixodida; family Ixodidae; genus Dermacentor; species Dermacentor variabilis. The sequence continues at coordinate 95,075,914 of NC_134572.1, read as the reverse complement.
CATCGAAGCTGTATAACTCTACCCCCCAATGGATTTGACGCATCCATGGGCAAAAATAGCTTCTTTCGTGGGCCGATCCCGAGGATAGTGCATTCTTAGGGTAATATTGAAGCGAAACGTCTGCTTATCCTTTCGAGTCACACATACAGTGCATACCACATAGGCCGTTCCGATAAAGCAAAGCATAAAACACGTCTCATGTCAACATGATTGATGATAAGGCGGCAGTTAACAAGGGGAAGCACAGAATGATTGATAAGACACCCGCTTGTCACAGGGGGCGTGACGTCAATACCCCTATAAACTAAAGTGAAAGATTGTGACAGCACAGTTCGCAACACAGGATATGACGTCACTACATTACATATTATAGAGAGGGCATTGCATTTGTGTTGTGACAGTGCTATGAGAAAGCCACGTATAGTGAAGACTCCTGAAGCATACGAGGAGCGATGAAGAGAACAGTGACGACAATGTGAACAAGGGCGTCGTGCTCGTGCCACGGATGAACATCGTGTCCAGAACGCTCAGCGCAAGCGCCAAGCGCGGCAGGATGCGTGTGAACCTCGTGAAGCCAAATACGCGGCCAAGCGACGAAGGTACAATCAATCAATCCTTTCAAGGGTGCAAATTCTCAATTTAAGAAGGAAGTTCCCGACGCAGAACTTGAATTTAGTTGCCTTCGGGTGTGATCGACCATGGTTTGAGGTTAAGTGCATTTCGTTTGTCTCTCGTCCACTTTTCGCAGGTGGACGAAGAAGTGGCGCAAGCCCAGTCACAAGGCGTTGTTGAAACGTCTTCGGCTAATAATTAGGTATGGTGCATGTGAATATCACCATGCGTATGATTTCAAGCCAGGTCGCAATGGGTAATCGTTCGAAGTGTCGTTTACAGCATCGTTGTCCAACTACCTCCACAGCGTCCATTGGAGCCCAAGCTTTTTTTTTATTCGACCCCCATCGAAATGCGGTGGCCGCTGCAGGGATGGAGCCCATTACCTCGAGCTCAGCAGTACAATGCCATAGGCACTGCACTATCGTCGTGTGTTCGGTATCTTTGTCAGCCTGAACTCATATTCAATCTTATAGTTGTCTCGATGCAGCCAGCAGTGAAAACGCATGAAAGGGCAAACCAGCGTGAGGCTCTGGGCTCACTCTACTTTCTTTTTCTCCTGATGCACGCCGGTGTATGCAATGACACACGAGAAACCGCCTGGACATAAGCTTTTCTCAAGCCAGAAAAACGGCCCAGTTTCGAGTTGACTCGCCATTTGTCTCCGCCTCCTTTCGGGGGCTGTACATCACGTCATCTCGTCTCCTTCCATCTTCTGAAGAAAAGAAAAAGAAAAACACGCCATGCTGTTGGACAATCCTCCCGTTCTACCAGAGTGCGCTGAGAACATAAGCAACAGTATTACAGGAGAATATTAACTGCAGTGATGGTGAAGACAAAGAGGTCTCTCTGTCAGCGCATTTCCGATAGGAAAGTACATGAAGAAAATATATCTTAGCCAAGATGGGGCAGAATCGCAAACCTTGCGCAGTGCACGCACTGGGATCGTGCACACTTATCCCCGTGCTGTTCGCAGAGTCAGCATACTGTCAGCATGCAGAATTTTGACGAAGCGTTGGAGTTCTGGAAAAATGTCTGCTAAAGAAGAGAGAGTATTTTGTATTGAATGACTAGAAAATGATACTGCGTCTTACATGTAAGTAATCATCACGGAAGAAACAAAAACCACTCTATAACTTCCGAGACCAATACACGCGCTGCTACGTCCTGTGCAATGTTATAAAGAGTTCGAAAGCACCTAACGTAAATGTAATCGATTACTTTTGAGCAATCCTTCAATTATATTCATCGGGCAGTAACTGGTAATTGTAATCAATTGCATTTCTGAATGTAGTAACCGCAATTGGCTACCTTTTTTCTCTAACGCGCACAAGTCTGGCTACCAGCCAGTTTACTATTCACTTTGCTGATACGTAGGCTCAGAAGTAGTCAAACAGTCAAATGAGGAGTTTCACATTACCTTGAAGCCATCCCCCCTCCCGTCCCCCCGAATAAAGCCAAGATAAGTGTTCGTATGCAGCTGTAGCTTTAAAAAAAGATCAGAAAAAAGAGTACCCCAGTGCGAATAAGCACGCCTATGAAGTCGTACAAATAACGTACACAAGCGTTATTTTTGTTAGCTTTGCCTGCTGTTAGCTTTGCCTGCTTGACTCTTTCAAAACAAGCTGTTGAAAGGCTTCAATTAGACGCAGTTCTTCTTGTCCTTCTTATTCCCGTTGGAGAAGGTTCACTATTCTTCTATACTGCGTCAAATGAATTCAGTTAATGTCCAGAATCGATCCACGCATTTGCCTACACGCTTAAGGTTATTCGCTTGTTGTTACTTTGTATTATGTACTACATACCTGTAGATGACATCAAAGCCACTAAATAATTTAGTTGCTTAGCTTTTCGTTGAGCAAGTATGTTGATGGAAAAATCTCAAGGATTTAATCAGCATTTGCAAACGAGGTTTCAGGGAGCCTAATGAGGCTCCATTAGCAATTTAAGAATGCACACCAGCGTATAATAAAACATTCATTAAGTTTGCAGTGGATAAAAGGAGGCTGATTAGAGATCAGTAATCTCCGACTCATTCACCGCCAGCATTACACGAAGAAATGGGGGGCGCCTTTGAGCGAATTCTGCCCCTATAACTTCATGCGTGTAGTCGAAACCGTAACTACAAGCCTGTTTAATGACTTGCATAGTGAAGTATCCTTTTGGCATGCCGACAGTACCTCAAAACGACCGGAAGGAACTAGCTACACTCGTTCTGTTAACTGCAGCAGCCATTGTGCTGCAAGTTTTTTGGTTCGTGTGAGCAGGGCCCGGCCAATCACACAGCCACTTTGTGTGCAGGCTCGTCGCACCGACACGAGAGGTGCTAGAATTGTTTCTCTTCCTGTTGGGACCGTGTGAATAGCGCATTGAGAGAGTGAAAGACAAGAAATGAAGGCGCAAAAAAGATTTCGAGACGCTTTCTTCAGCGTGCATTCATTCATATCAGGGCACGTCTGTAGGATCGTCCAGACGTGCCGATATTTATCTGCTCTTTAGTAAATGCTGTGAATGTAGGTGGGTGGAAAGGTAATCCATTAGGAACGCGTTGCTTTTTTTTCTGACAGTTCAAGGCAGAGCTAATTACAGTCATGTGGGAGCGGCGCGCCTTTGACAAAACCTAGGAGCATGGCTAAGATTAGCCGGTTGCACTAGGCGACAGAGAAGCGAGCGAGAGGGACCTTGCGTATCAGAGCAACAGGCAGGGAGCACCGAAAGCAAAACGAACTTTAGAAAGGAAGCTTGCGGCAGGTTTCCAGAATGTGTTCGTTCGGCGGTCACGCGCTTCGTCGCCGCTACATAAACACGCACGTAACCTATATACCGACGAGCGTAGACACGACGTGCACCAAAAGGCATGAAAGTCCCGTGTGCAAGATCGCCAAGAGAGGAACAATGCGAAAGCCTAAAGAGTGTGTCTTATTTGTACTTTTGTGTGCAGAATGTCGACAGCTCACCACCTGTTAGCGTCAGCTGGAGGGGAGGAGAGGTGGAGGAAAGAAAAGAGATAAAAGAAGAGGAAGAGTTCGATAGAACTTGCCAGCCGCAAACATGACAGCAATAAATGGCCGCATTTCGTTATTTTTTTTTGTTAGACGTGCTTTGTGTACATGTCCGCACAATGGAGGAAATCAGAACACGGCGTGCCGCACAGCCCATTGCCGAAAGCATTCCGCTGCTCGCGCAGGCCCTACGTTTTGTTCGCATTCGCCAAAGTAAGGCAATAAAGTGGCCATAAATAATATAAAGCTCCACGGCTGCAGGAGCCACGACCCACATCTACAGACTTCTGTTCCTTCCCCTTCTCACTCTCTTTTATCTTTTTTCCACATTTTTGAATGAGATATAGTTGTGGCAGCGGTGGTCAAATATAAGGCGCTGGAACAAAGACATATAATCCGTCGTGCCTCGTAGAGGCGAACTGTTAGTTGTCTCTCCAAAACCTGAGGCCCCTGGGGTCTGCGGAACATACAAACGTACACAATGGTGAGTTGAACTCATTTCAAAATTGTGTGCTTCTCGTTTTTTGGATCCTGGCTGGCTGTGCTTGCGTATACAAAAATACGAATAATCAATTGTGACGATAATTCAATGTTCAAAAGCTTCACTTCAGCTGTTATTTGGACTGTAGCAGAAGGCACCTAATAAAACATGTGTGTTTCAGTCGTGTTTAATGCGCGTAAAGACCAGAACAATTGCGAATGTTTTTCGGGAGTTTGACCGGATTTCGTCGTACCAAGCTCACGAGTGAAAAAAAAAACATATTCACTGAGGTTCTGGGGCGGGATATTTCGACGCCAGTGCAGCCTCAGCTAATGCTCAAGATGTAAACAGCGCCGCAGTAGACTTGGAACGACGACATTGTTTAATGAGACAGATTATTACTGAGAAGAGTGGCTCCTCGGCTAACTAGGAGAAAGGGAGGTAGTATGGGCAGAAAGAAAAAGTGACGCTGGGGTACCGGGCTCGCGGTTCTTCGAAGCAGATCACATTGGTAGGAGAGAAACAGCCTGCTTGACCTTAGCTACTGATTATTGGTAGATACGACGAATGCATCATTAAAAAGTAGGTGCAGCTTATACATCTCCCAGTGTTCTTGTCATTAGCTTCAAGCAAGGAATTTCATTATTGCCATTTTATGTAGCGCAGGAAGAGTTGTAGTACCCAGTGATTGTTATGGATGCACACTAATTACAAATGCGACACACGTACAAGATGAATCTCTCATAAATTTAGAAGGAAGTGCCCGCGACACACACAATAGAACGTAGTAGAAGCCTAGTTGCACGTATATAATGCAGATGTGGTTTGTGTGTGTGCGTTTGTCAAAATTGTATGGAACAATAATAGCTTGAACGAAAAAAGAAACAAGCAAAGGTGCTCATTATAATTTTACTCTTCTAACAAACAAACTGCCGTCAGATGCTGCATTCGAAGACGCCTAATCTCGACGAAGTGCACTGTTTCTAAATTTCCTTCATTTAGACTGAGCAGGAGCCCATAAATGCAAAGAAGAAATATTTCAATGCCAAAATTTTGCATGGGCGAATACATGTGCTCACAAGTCGGAAATGATGACGCAGGCTGAGTGGTGCGCCACAGGCTGTGCTGTGGTTTGCTGTGAATCACTGGTCCACAGGTCAGCGATTCGAACCGGGCAGTAAAATCAGCAGCCAACGTCTAGAGAGAATGGAGGAAAGTCCCTGGGAATGGCCCGGCATGTTCTCTCATCCTCACCTTTTCTCTCAACTTCGGGAAGGCACCTTGGTTCACAAACTTGGTGGCTGATATAGCTGACCCTGCTTCTTTTCACCTTCATAGAAGGAAACGGAAGAGTGCATATGCATGTTAATGTGGCTGGGCCAAACAGAAGGACGCGGTCCTGGAGGTAACAGAGTGGGCGGTGACACCATGTGGAGGCGAGAAGTGCTGTGTAAAATGTCGCCTATTCAAAGCACGTAAATTATAGCTAAATTTGACTCCACGACACCTTTACGTGTTTACGTAAGTGTTTTCGGAAGTGATACTCGAGCGCGTAGCAGACTGCCTTAATGTTCTGCGGTGGCCGAATGCATCTCGAAGTGGCGACGCCACAGCGTGCCACCACATGCTGCGATTAGGGGCAAACATTAGGTATTTGACAGTCATTTGCAACATTATCCAAAGGGGATAGAGGGTCCGGTCAGGCCTCGGCGACATTCGACGATAGCCTGCGCTCATCGAGTCGACAATTCGTGCCCTCTTCACATTAGCAAGGGCTCCTTCAGCAAAAAAACAAAAACAAAAGTTACTTTCCTTTTCGCACACTCCCGTGTGTCCTCTGCTGTATTATCCGTACCAATTTCCCCTCAGGGCAACTACAGAAACTTTTGTTTCTGCACAAGTTACAAGGCAGGGAAAGTACCCATCATTGCACATATCTTCTCCTCACAACACAGCCTTTTACCCTGCTCCCAAAGTCGATATACGTAGTTTTGAGGTTTGCTGTTGCACAAGCTATACACATTGAACAAACACGATGTTTATCTAGCGTTGAATTCTCTTAGATTTGTGTATATGGTTTTGTACGTTGCTGCCGATGACGTGAGTGTAGTGCCATATTGTTACCATCAAATAATCTTTTCTGCCGCTTGCATGTTGTATGAAGTCAATTACTCATTTGCGCTGTTGGCAAAATATAAGAAGTTTTAAAGCTACTGTGGTGATGTTTATTGCCTTGTTCCGTGTTTAAAGCAGTGTCTTCTAGTCAATGCGAGAGCTTAAGTACAGCGTCTTGAAAATTTATGCGGATGAAATTTATTCTGTGGGGATACTGGTATCATTCCTCCAAACGGGGCTACGGAAAGACACAAACACGGACTGACACTACGAATACAAGCGTTGTGGGATCCTTAGTGTTATTCAGTGTACGCCTACTAAAGTACACAGCAGACCAGGATGGCGCAAGCACACTGCCCATCAAGCCTACCGAAGCATCCTCTCAAGAAGCGTGCAAATTACAGCATCATTTCTGAAAACACCTTTCTTAGCTACGCAAAACAGCCGACGTATCGCTAATACAGGCACTTTCTTTGTATTATGATATGCCTCCCTAATTCGTTATGCCTCCTGCCTAGAATTCATATACCGGAAAGAATTGGCTCACAGATACAGGACCTACAACGCATAGGCAAATGAAAAGAAGCTTTGTTAGCTACAGAGCGCTCATGTCCCCCCCCCCCCCCCCCAATCGTTGAGGCATCGGCCGGTCTTTCCGATATATACATTTCCGCACTTAATAATAATAATAATATTTGGGGTTTTACGTGCCAAAACCACTTTCTGATTATGCGGCACGCCGTAGTGGAGGACTCCGGAAATTTGGACCACCTGGGGTTCTTTAACGTGCACCTAAATCTAAGCACACGGGTGTTTTCGCATATCGCCCCCATCGAAATGCGGCCTCCGTGGCCGGGATTCGATCGCGCGACCTCGTGCTCAGCAGCCCAACACCTTAATGATACTGGTATCAGCAGTTGCCTGTGCACGGGCTCTGGCCAATCGCGATCGCGATTTAGATCTTTATCGATGAGTTACCAGTGCAATTTGCGGCCTTTCGAATCGCACGAGACGTGGTCATAGATAAAATGTAGAGTATGAGTTTCCGCTCAAAATAAAAAAAAAAACGTGGATTTCCAGACGTATTGGGGAACGTCACATACGTGTATCACACTGCGTTGGCGTATTTGCTTACCCGTGTTAAGTAAGAGGGTCATCAAGAGTTATAGATGATTGATTAAGAGCTATTTGTCCCTCGGAAGTACAATAATAACTATATTGTATTACGACGGCTGCTTTCTAAGCTGTTTTAAGAGGTCAGCGTTGCTGTATTTTGTCTTGAATAGAAAGTGTAGCGAAAAAATTGTGATTTTCTAAGTTGAGTATTTTATTCGCTGGCTTGGTTGCCCGTTCCACATGCCCTTGCAGGTGAATCCTACATCGTGCTTGCACTCCCCCTCCCCCACCCACCTCTGTTCAAATAGAAAATTGAAACGCTCGTGCCTCTGAGTTCGAACTTTTACGAACGAAACGGGAAACTAGTAGTCCCGCTACGCCTTTTCACAAAAGCCAGAGAGCCCAACGGCGACATTTCGTGAAATTAAGTCCGCCAAAGCACCAACGTAAAGACTTCTGGAAAACTCTGCCATTTTCATCGGGAAATAAACACACAGACGGGAACTCCAAAAAGCCACCTCCTCTAGAAAAGTCTGAGTCACCACTTCCAGACAGAGCATCTCCGTCAGAAACATCTTCATGCAAGCCTTGTCTCCCGCTAACAAAGCCCGGTAAATTAACAGCCTGTGGGTAGCTCTTCTGGTGCTACTGCAGGCGCTGTGACTCATTTAAGCCGCTGACATGAAAGCTGAACTATGGCTTTGGCAAAAACTTAACTCCACGGAAAAGCAACGCCCCAGTTCTCATGGGCACCCCGGAGCACCCGTACTGCGAAGTATACATCAATGAAAGTAATCTAATTAGTCAAACATTGTAGCTTGATGCGTGAGAAATATATTGTGTAAATGCAACGGACGATGGCGGTGCTGCCCAATCATCTGCTTCGTTGGTTGCTTGGTTAATTAAGGTTCGCTAATAGCTGGTCTGCAAGGTCTGCCTGCGGCTGACCTGGCAGTCTGGGCCGCCAATTGCCTCGCAGGTGCGTTTCTTCCGCTTTGTCCAATAACTTGATACTATATGCCAATGAATTCAATTTCGTGTAGATATTCGGTTACGAAGCATGAGACCTCCACCTCCTTATGCACTATACGGGGTGCTAAGGGAAACGCTATCTGTTTCACATACGCGTGGTGAAAATCTTTTGTATCCAATCCTAGCCATTGCTTTGTTATGTACTTGCAATGATGGCTCACTAGCCCGAAGCGCGCGCTACTTATACATATGTAATATGGAGGACATTAGGTAATGTTGGAAAGCATCGCGTTAGCGTGTGATAAATAAGATTCGTGACGCTTGTTTTGCATGGCAGGTAGCACATGACAGCAGAACGGAGATCGTCGGAAAGCGGCGTGCTGCAATTGAATCAATGAATGAATGAACTTTATTCCCCTTTTAAGAGAGGGAAGGGGCCGGGGGGGGGGTGAGAGGGAGGTCTAAGTACTTCAGTCCCAGCAGGCGTCCGTCACCACATTATATGGCTACGAGTCCGTCTACCAATCGTGGTAGGCCTCCGCTACCTCCTCAGCCCACCTCAGGACTCGGTCCTGTACGGTGGGATTGGAGCTGCGCAGGGCAGTCTCCCACAGCTCCTCGCTACTAATTAATGGTTTGAGCATGCCGGAGGGGGGGGGGGAGGGGAGTTTTGTTGGGATATTGACACATGATATGGGAGAGATCTGCTATTGGGACAGGGCAAAAGCGACACTTGGGTGTCGGGTATGTCGCGGGAAAGAATAAGTGCAAAGTGCGCGGGGTAAGAAAAGTGTGAGTTTGTAGTTGGCGCCACAGTATTTCTCTCTGGCGCGTTCTGGGCACAGAGAGAGGTGAATAAATTAGGTGTGGGTGTCTGTAATGTGTGCAAATTTCATGAAATGTGACGAGTGCGTCGTTATTTGTGTGTTGTTCAGAGTCATTGGGTTCTAGAGTTAGGCCCATATTTGCCGTCACTCGGTCAGTGAACCCTAGAGAAGCGGTATGAGCCATTTTAACGCGATAGCGTTAAGGAGCTCGTGTCGCAGAAAAGCCGGTGTCGTCGGCGTCGGCGTCCGCGGCGTTGGCCGTGAGCGATAAATCACGGCAGGCACTTTTGTTGCCGTGGAGTCCCTGATGTGCTCGAGTCCAGACGAGAGCGATGTCGTTTCCTGGTGTGTGAGCGACAAGTAGAGAATGGGCGAGGTTGTTAATGTAGCCGTTACTGAAGTTCTGGATAGCAGATTGCGACGTCGTCACTAATGATGACGTCGCAATCGGGTAGCCCCGATGCGAGTGCAATGGCGGGCTCTTCCGCGTCGCCCGCCGAGGTAGTCTTGACAGATGCTGCACAAACAGTGTTGCCCTGGTTGTCTACGACCACTAGAGGATAACGATGTTATTAGTGGTGTAGGCTGCAGCGTCCACATAGTAGACTCCTTCAGCCTGTCCATAGCTGCGTTGTAGCGCCTTGGCTCGAAGTTTGCGGCGTTTCACGTGAAATTTGGGGTGAATGTTTCTGGGTATGGGCTGGAAGTGGTATTGGCCGTCTATGTTCGGAGGAAGTTGATGACCCTTGCTTTTGTTGAATGGTGGAGCATGATGAAGTTGCCTCAGTATCTCACGCCCAGCTTCAGTGGTGTTGAGTCTGTGGTATTGCGATGATAGATGTGCTTTGGTTAATTCTTGAAGGGTATTTGTTGTGGCCGTGACCATCACCCTTTATGTGGATGCTCTAATTGGAACACCAAGAGTGACTTTGTGTATCTTGCGGATCAAGGAATTCACAGTATCCACTTCTTGCCTAGAGAGGGAGATATATGGAAGTGCGAAGGTTATCTTGCTTAAGACAAAAGCCTTGATTAGTTGAATTAGCTCCTTCTCTCGAAGCCCTCCGTGTTTCTTGGAGATCCTCCCTATCAGGCGGAGCGTATTATCTACCGTTGTTTGTAGTGCTTGCAAGGTATGCTGATTTGCTCAGTTGCGTTGGAGGTGTAATCCTAGGACCCTTATCCTGTCTACTTGGGGTATAGGGTGCCCTTCAATCGTGAGTTGGATATTGGGGGTGAAGTCCTGAAGCGTCTCGTGGGGCGCAGAAGGAGAAGCTGTGATTTCGTTGGGGAGCACATGAAATTCAACTCGTGACCGACTTGCTCGACCTGATCAATTGCTGCTTGGAGGGTGTCTTGGATGTGCCCGTCAGGACCTCCGGTCATCCACAGCGTGATATCGTCCGCGTAGAGTGTGAATCGTAGGGGCTGTCCTTGGGGCGTGCCAGTGCTTCCTAAACTTATTTGGCCAGATTGTTCGCTGCCTAATTGTAGGGTCGCAGTGCGCTTCGTGAGGAAGCTACGTATATTGCGGTAGATTCGCTCCCCAAAGTTTATACTGCTAAGTTCGCGTAGTATGGCCAAGTGGGACACGTTATTGAAGGTGCCCTTGAGGTCGAGGCCGAGCGACGCTTGTGTGTCACGTGCGTCGCTAGATTCGATAATGTCTTCTTTGACCGTTAGCATGACATCCTGACAAGAAAGAGATTTGCGAAAGCCAGTCATTTCCGAAGGGAACAAATGATTCTGTTCGATGTATTTGGAGAGGCGTAGGTAGATTACTTGTTCCAATATCTTCCCAATGCATGAAGTGACAGAAATTGGACGGAAGTTATCCATGTGAATTGGCTTATTCGGCTTTGGAATGAAGATCACCTTGACTGCTTTCTATTGTTGGGGTATATTCCCCTCTTCGAGACCGTGGTTGTAATACTCAGTGAGTTTGCCTATGGATTGCTCATCGAGGTTGCGAAGCGTTTCATCGGTCACAGAGTCTGGGCCTGGTGCCGTGGTGGTTCGCACTTGGTTGAGGGCATGTCGAACTTCCGCTTCTGTGATGCGACTGCAAGGCTCCACATTGGATTCACCAGCATATTCGGGCATGGGTATTTGGGTAGGACGGGGCATATGTTTGGAGGCCAGGTTTCTGAATATGCTCGGCAGGTTGGCTGCATGTTCATGCAGCAGTTTATTCATCTGGTGGTTATTGTGCGTCCTAGACGTGGTAGGATGGAGCAGGTGCCGGAACAACTGCCAGGTCTTTTTAGTGCTAATATTACCACGGGGCGCTCCTTCGCAAACCTGAGTCTATTGCTGTGCCGCCAATTTGATAGCGTATTGTTGGATCTGAGAGTATAATTTGCCGATTCTGATTCCGAGTTTTTGATGGTGACGTGCTGTCAGCCATTTCCTAAGTAAAGCTTGCTTCGCTTCCCAGATGTGTAGGAGCTTGGAATCAATTGTGGCCAAGGGTGTGTCTAGCGCCAGAGTGGTGGTATGGACTGCTACGTCTGCCTGCAAGGCGTTCGCCCATTGCTGCTGCAGTTAACTCACAATACGTAAGTACCTGCTCGCCCTATATATAAGAAGCATATATTATACGCATATGGCCATGTATTTTGATACCGGTAGGAATTGACCTTTCCCTAATTTTTATTTTCATTCGTGCGATATGGTCATTGTATAAATGGTCATCTTGCAAGCATAGCTGCAGTGCCAGAGAAAACCTTGCAGCTTTTCCGCAAGTTTTCGCCAAGCCTATATTCTGTCTTTCAGTCTCAAGGTGGTGTATTTGGATGTGTTCGTTTTTTATTGTGCACGAATGATATTGTTACCTCCATAGATACGTTAAAAATAAGTATAAAGCTTTTTGCAGATGACTGCATACTTTTTAAAATCGTTATGACTCCTAGTGATCAACGATGCATACAATATAACTTCTGTGCCGTTTCCAAGTGGTGTAAGGATTGGTCTATGAAACTAAACAGTGATAAATCAGTCTTCATGCGCATTATACACAAAAATGCCCTTTTAATTACAGGTATTCTCTCAATAATTGCCCTTTGACGGAGGTGGATGAATATAAATATTTAGGTATTACGATTACAAACCGCTTAACATGGTCAAGTCATAGTACTAAAACATGCTCATCCGCTTCTAAAAAGATCGGTTTCTTGAGGCACAAACTAAAGACAGCTCCATAATAAATAAAATTACTGGCCTATAACGCCTTTATAAGACCTAAATTAGATTACGCTTGCGGCGTTTGGGATCCATATCTCAAGACAAATATTAGGAAACTTAAGTTCGTGCAACGAAAAGCGGTACGTTTTATATTTAATGCTTACCAGAGAAATGACGCGCCGTCAACGCTCATGGCTAGTAACAACATCCCTATTTTACAACACCGAAGAACAACTGCTAGGCTGAAATTTGTCCTCTCGCTATATTTTGGTAAATTTATCATTACACCTGAAACTTACTTAACACACCAAATTCATAGGCAAACGAGACATATACATCCTCATAATCTTGAATCTTACCTTGCGCGCACAAATTTTTTAATCTATTCTTTTTTCCTCGGACCATAAAGGAATGGAATGCGTTACCGTTGGAAGCACTTTGTGATGGGGATAATCTCGATTTTGAGCGTTGTGTGCTTTTCTGTTTGTGCCACACAGTACAAACGGTGGTATTTATTTTTCATATTGTGTATCTGTTTGCTTTTGCTTGGCACTTTTGCTCTATCCTGCTGCCTTTTGATTATAATTATGTTATACACTGTATTTTACCGTCCCACTATGTTTTTGTGTTTTCTGAATTTCGTTTGTCGACTGTTCTTGTTACGCCCCCTGCTGGTGTTTCCTGCGCAGTGCGTTGTAAATAAAATAAAAAAACATTGAGTGCCGCATTCTGATATGCACAGTTTAGATTTATTCGTCAAGATTTATTGCTGGCTAATATGGACATGCATCGAAGCGAAGGCCTATTTTCCTGATTCCCAAAGGTTTGCAGTGGGTCGGTTGCTAAATTCCTTGCTCTATGGAGTGAGGGGTCTCGATGCCCGCACCATAAAAGCGTTGGTATGGGCAAAAAATTATGGCAGAGGTCTTCTCACGATGACTGTCGATGGTAATGCGATGACCATCCGAGCAGCAATGTAGCATTACGCCGTTTTTCTGAAGTCACGTTTATTTAACGTCTCTAGTGGTAATTCTGAGACTATACCGGTGCTTCGCCTATGTGCGACATATTCCCGTATCGTCCCACTTTGCTATAGCGTTCGCTTGCCAAGGTCAACAATGAGAAGGGCAGCATGACGACCACTTTATGACGCTGTCAGAGTGACGACAATTGGATAGCGATAGGATTATCTTCTAATCCTTTCTGCAATGTTCGCTGTAGAACATCCCCCCCCCCAAAAGAAAAAAAACATTGCGTCACAACAATCAATGAACAATGATCAATGGCATCTGGCTTTTCCCACAATCTACAATTTCGGTCCCAGGGTACAAATGATCCCGCAGTCTTCGGCCACGTCTTCACAGGAAGCGCCTAGGTAGGAAGTTTAAAAGAGAAAGTTTTTGCTCCCAGAGAAACACATTCTCTTAACACCATCTAACATATCAAACAACTAATGATTACCTTATGGAAAACGGTATACAAGCATAGCAGAGTACGCGACAATAACATTTATAACGAACGTCTTACGAATTGAACTAAATAGGCTGTTGAAAATGTAGGTTGTAGAAATAAAACAGCATCAACTATTTGCTTTAGGAACCCTACAAAGACTAATTTTCAACAAAGGAGGCTAAGCCAGGCAAGGCAAATGAAGCGAAGTACGGTCCTGGTGTATTTCAATTAGAAACGGATATGTAACATTGCGAAAGTATACAAAACGTGAGAATAACTGCCACACAAACAAATGTGTAAGGTCAGCCCCATCCCCTTGAAGGGGGAGAAAACAAGTTATTGCGTCGCATTCTCTCCCCCGCAGTGTCAGATCAAGCGGGCTAAAAACCTGCGAAATATTTGAATATTCTTTTGGGCGCACAGTAAAGGACGTGACACACATAAATTGATTTGGCAGCTAGAAAGTATTGCAGACTGTTCATCTTGCTAAAATGGACAATTCTATCCTATTCAAGGGCTCAGCTGCAAGCCAAAGTTTTGTACCACATTAAAAACAATGTGAGGTACCGTAACGAAATTGATCAAGGGCTACGCCAAGGTAACGCACAGCACCAGTATCCCAGCAAGTGCCGGCAAACTGCAATGGAGTCACGGCCCACTGACCCAACCAGAATCTTCGGGACTTACAGTACTTACCAGAGACCCAAATGGCTGAACAAAAGGATTGCGTTAGGTACATCATCTCTTCGACGCTTTTCTTATCTGAGCATATAAACGCGACAGCGTCCATGTCGGACTTTGAGTGATGAAGTGCTATAGTCAATGCCAGTCACCGCATTCAGTGCAATGACAATGATACGCAAAGGTTTTATAGAAAAAGCAAAAAGTAGGCACGAAAGTGGTCATATTTGTCTCACAGAGGAGCGAATGCACATAGGAACTTAGAGGGTGCAATTTACAATTAATCGAGTTATGCCAACACTACAGTACATTCTGATTCCGTAGAGCAAATTTTTTTACAATATTGAGATGACTGAGCAGTCAGAAAAGGAAATAATAGCTCACCTTATCGAATACTTTAGCCGAGTCGACTTTTATGAGAGTGACCAGGTGTAAGCTACCCGACACACATTCAAGAATTAAACGGGCAATATGTATGTTTGTCTATATGCTACGACCAAGAACGCCAGATGTATGATGTTCTGCGATTAGGTCACGAATGACAGTTTGTAGTTTATTAGCCAGCATATATTTACAGAAGTCTTATGGTATATGATACATAGCGATATTGGTCTATACGCGCCTACTTGCCGTTTAGTATCGGCAGAGTCACGTTTCAGGATGAGAACAGTTTGACCACGATGAATTGTAGACGGGAACATGTGAACTTCAAAAGCATAGTTGAAAACGTTCAAGAGCACTGGACATAACTTATCTTGAAACTGCTTATAAAACTCGGCTGTAAGGCCGGGTGATTTGGGCTTTTGTAAATTATTAACTGCCACTACCATTTCTTCAAGCGATATCTGTGTTTCTAACATTGGTTTATCTTCTGTTAGGCTAGGCAATAGTTGAGTCGTGCGACAGCAGCACCATTTCCGATTGTTTTTGATGTACAGAAAAGTAACTAATTATATTCCTTAAATACCTTTAAAATTGCACGTGTGTTGTGGGATATTTCTGACCGCCCTTCAATTTTATTAATTTCTTTGTAAAGTGCATGTCTTCTTCATTCTGAACAGGGAGTCTTCAGAGAACTGCGCGGTACCACCTATCCCTCTATGTGCTTGCCTGCTTTCACATTGGCCGGAATGTAAAGAAAACTGCGCTCTCTAGGACAGCAGGGCCGTTAACAAACTAGTTCCCTCATGATAAGTTTTAGCAGGGCGTACCAATTTACCACCTTTCGCGAAACAAGTTTTGAAACAGACACCAGCCACTGCAGTATAGCGCTGAGCGGACAGAGTACGCTCATTTGTACATTCTTTAAGGCTTATCGTAACATGGAGAAGCAGCCAAACCTTAGTAACCTCAGATATTATGTGCTGCAGGCATTTGTTTCACACGCACGAACGCACGCACACGTAAACTGGGGACATTTTATCTAACCTTGCTGGCAAAATGTAAATAAAAGAAATTAAGAAGCATTATTCAGCCTCCATTCAGCAGCCGTCCGGAAGGACAACGACGCATAAGGCATCGCTTTCGTGTCAATATGTTGGACCTTTATTTTTGGCTGCCCGCAGTATTTCTTTCCACCCTGTCGTCTTTGTCAGCACCATTTTTATTATTCTTGCGCTATTTAAAATCTTCCAGTAGTGTTCCTTCGTCCAGTCTACCAAGCATTATCTTTTCGTTGTACGCTAAGGGCCTTTTAGGCTTAAGGTTTTCTCGTTTTCTCGTATATAGGGGAACAAGCATTTCATTATTTGTGCGCGCGCCGCCCCTCAGCAACTGTTTTCTTACTTTGGATCGGTAATGGCGCTGCAATTCAAGTCAGCCATAATGGGTCTATAGCTGGCGTTTCCTATACCGCTTACGTAGCTGAAGAATGACTCTCTAGTAAGAGAACACGTGACCTCAGCACGCAATCAGACACAACGTGTACGACACAGCCATGTGAGAAGTTTCGCGTGGTTCCGCTTGTTGAAATCGACACAAATATCATAAATTACGATGGCGTAGCTAACAAGTTTCTTTCCGTAAAGCGTGAAACCTTTAAAGGTGTACGACAGCGGCGAGTTTTCCTGACCGCTGTTATTTACCGTTGCTTACTATATTAATGTGTTAAGCTCATTGCACCTGATTATTGTCACCGACAGAACGACGGCGCTCCATTATTCAAATTTATTAAGGGAATATTTTTGCCGACGACGTCAAGTAATAAATTCTTATAAATAACCCTTTATTTGTGATACTGACGTGCACGAATAAGGTCTCGTCATTTTTGGGAGCACTTCTTGCGAATTTAATTATGGAACGCGTCAAAAGCTTCGTTGCTTTTGATTAACCAAAACTTAGTGCAACTACCAGTTCGGCCAGCATAACATTGCACGACAATGACAGAAAAAAAGAGAGCGATAACAGAGCGGTGTTCTCGTTCTTTCTTTTTTTTTCTTTTCGCCGACATCTTGCAAAGTTGTGCTTGCCGTACTTGTCGATATGCACCAACTGGCCCAGCAAATTCCATGTTGTGCATTAACCAGACAGTTCAGCTAAATTTTAGTAGACCGATCATCGCCATTGTAAACTGGCAAGGTCGAAGCTGCTCATTTTTCATTTGCTTTGAGAGATTATTGTCGTGGGGAAATGTCATATGAAAACTTTTTAATTATTTGACCAACCAAATAAATGAATGAATGAATGAACTAGTGAGGCGGAAGGTTTTATTTATGATAGTTAGTCAGGCAAGTTAGTTTGGACCGTACACTCGTCCACGCGCACACACACGCGCACGCACACACACGCACACACACACGCACACGCGCTTACGTGGTTGTCTTGTGTCTCCTTCCTTCGCCTGTTGTTTTATTTGGCGCCTTCTTTGTAATCATGCATAACCAACTCGTCCACCAGTACGTGCTCAGTGGCGTCAGAGCTAACACGTCGGGCAAGCTTGTGCTGTTCGAGTTACACACTGTCATATAAAAAAAAGATGCTTGGTAACTTTAATTTGCGACATCATATGCACAGTACGTGCAACTTATGGGCGACCAGTAGATATCCACGCTAAGATTTTAGCCAAGGAAGGAAGAAATAGGAGATAAAGGGGAGAAGGTCTGTGCATGAAATCGAGTGAAAGCAAGCTTTTGTCGTGAAGCTTTGCCAGTAGCATTGTTTTAATTACATCCTGCGATTATGATTAGGTACCCGTGGTGAGGTACGTTACATTCGAGCATACAGTGGCATCGGTGCAACCACAGAGCCAAGCTAGAACTGCCACGTGGCTGTTGCGGTGGCATTATTGATAAATTCACAAGGCTCATTGATAAGGCACATTTAAGCAATGTTGAGTTTGTCTTTAAAGCAAGCTTAAAACATGCTTGGGCATTTTTAGAATAAATATTTATGCTGCTGTAGGAAGTGCGCCGTAACAGTCTTCCTGATTTAAGCTTCCCCACTGTGAATATTGTCACGTGGTAGTGACGGTGAAGAAACCAGCCAAACTGAGAAAGACGAAACTACACTCTAAAAAAAGTTTGCACCCTTTGGGGTGTATATCTGCCGCACAACAATAATTGTCATCTGCCTTGATGCGTTTCCTTTCTTGAAAACGCTGCGCCCGCTACTTTCCTGTCGGGAATGCTGTCATGTTGATAAGGCGCATGCCGTTCGTTACAGGGAAGTACCGGGCTCGCAGCGTTAAAGAAAGGAAACGCATCAAGCCAGATGACGATTATCGTTGTGTGGCAGATATACACTTCAAAGGCCGCAAACTTTTTTTAGAATGTAGCGTTTTATTGGGCGAACTTATGCCCACAAAACAGGCTACACTCAAAGAACGGCGACAGCGGCGAACACAGTCGGCGATCGTCAAAAATCTGATCAGCGGGTCAAGCGCGTCGGCCTTTATACATCAGTCGACGAATGTTCCAGAGTAATCGCTGGGACCCGCGTGCCTTCCACAAAATTCTACATTATTCGCGTCGCACACACATGCGATCAGATTACACAAGGTTCGGTCACAGAAAGCAGATGGAAGCATCGCTAACATTCCAGAAACTTCCGATACATGCAGGTGCGTCCTGGTCTCTGCGATAACATTTGTTAGGCGGTGAAACGTGTCGCCCGATAAAGACAAACAAGTACACGCGTAAATATGAGTGAAATAGTCTGCTTGCACTCTCCATCGGGAGCTGACCGCTTGGAATCATCGAAAAGTCAAGTTCCTGTAGATTAGTAGTTCAGTAGCAGCACCTGTAGTTCAGGTGCTTACGGTATGATCACGCATGCGCTGTAACCGTCCTCTAACGTTTGGATCGAAGCAGAATTTGAAACGGGAAATGCGTTAATTGTGAGCTTGTTTTGCATTTTGTTTTGTACGAAAAATTGCATTGAGTACTTGTATCTGACTATTATCCGTATAAACTCTTCTCCAAAGAGTTTTTGTATTATCAGGGCACAGAGCAGCCTCATGACATCCATTTTTTCTCACGTGAGGATGAAAGGTTTGGCGCAAGTCGCTGGAACTTTGTTGCACTGATAGCGTAGATAGCAGGTACCTGCCTGCGTGTTTGTGTCCATTAGGGTGGGAAGAAAGAAAAGAAGGATGTTTCAATGAGTCGCGCCGGAGCGAACGTGAAATATTAATGTTTTCTCTGCTGAAGCGATGAATGTGTGGGAAGTGTTTGTTACACGATTTTTTTAAGTGTTTCACACTTAGTTTGCAACTATATCAAAAGCGAGGGGATAGGTAGATAAGTGAGTGGGGCGTTTTGCAACAGCACCTGGAGTAAAATATTCGAGACGAAGACAAATGCCGAAAGAAACCGAGGCTTAAAGAAAGTATTGAACGTTGCACAAAACGCGTGGTACGTGATCGCTCGAGCTAATCGGCTAGCAGAGTGTCCTTTGGGCGCATCGCAGGCAGCGCTACGTCGCCCATTCTGCGTGCGGGCCTTCATGAAGCAGGTCGCAGGAATTACGCAAAACGTTGAAAAACGGTTCGCTGTGCTCGCGATTACTAGCGGAGTTTCGTGCATGTAAGCTCTAATGATAACAAAGTGCATGCGTGCAGTGATAACCAGGCTTGAATTTAAGGCATAGAGAAACAACAAGAATTGAGTATGTGTAAATCTGCTTGTTATGATAAAGACTGAGGGGCATCAAAAGATCGAACACTGTACATGTTCAGACAGCATTATCGCTTCTGCCCCTTATTATCTTTTTCTGCTGGGAAATTTTCTTTCTAATGGACATGCATTTTCAAGTGAAAGCATGGATATAGTGCCATCTGTTTAAGAAGGTTAAAAAAAATCATGGATGGTGCATTCATTAGTTTACGCCAGAGTGTTTGGACGTTATCTGAAAGATTCACGTTAAGCATGGAATTAAAGTGGGAGTAGGAATAAAATGGATGGAAGAAGTGAAACTCACGCGATCGCTGCAGGTGATTGGCTAAGGAGTTTGTTCCATAGTTCGCTTATGTGGATCATTTTCACAGAATATTTTATAGAATTAGATAAGTTCTGCAGCATTTATATTTAGAGTGGGACAGCACGTTGGGGCTATCGTGATGCTTCGCTCAATACACCGATTCACGTCACTCTAGCACCACGCAAATATTCGGGCATATAAATACAGCCTACAAGATGACAACTGTATTTCATAGCAAGAGCGTATCAAAAAGTGTGCCATGATTTCTATTTTTTCGCTCAAGTTTGAGTTGCTTCTTGCTTTTTGTTAATGGTGTAGCTATTCGAAGTGACTCTATATTTTATGTGACCTCGTAAAATGTAGTAATTAGGAAATTAACTAAATGCCTTCACTGAGAATAACTAAACCATTCCAGTACTTCCATTTGTTGAACAATTTGCCAAGTTATACTGATTTAATCTTCCTTGATTAGTGCAGCTTGGTCCGTTTATTCTTTGATGTGCTTTTTGGGTACCATAAACTAAGAAAGGGCAAATATATGCAATCATAAATTGGTACCTGTCACGAAGTTTTTCTTTCATTCATGTTGGTTATTTCTCTGACAGCCTAACGCAAAAAGAAATATGCACGTTGCTCATGTATACGTAAGCGCATCGGGTTCTTCCTAACCAGGAACGTACCTTTAGTATGTGAATGTTATTATTGTTTGAGCCTAATAATAGCGCTAGATCCTTCTTGATTGATTGATTTTTGAAACTGTTAACCGACCTTTCGTAAAGATGGCTATAGCGTCGATCCCAAGATAAAACAAACAGATATGGTTCGGAGAGGCGAAGAATAAACATTCATTCTCTCAATGAGGCGTCTTAGAGGTATTTATGCTTTTTCTTTTCACTTACCTGACACTTGAGGGGAAAGTCTGGCCCAATATGGGGCAAGAGCCAATAGCGGGATGGTTCGGGAGAAAGTAGATAGTTCATGTGCTGAAAGGCAATATTTATTTTAGCACCCGTTTATCGTACTGCTAGACATGGCTTGAAATATTTACCTCGTCTGCACAACAGAGCTTCCCCATGAAGTTCGCAGAATCACCGCTTCTTTACGACTTGCGTGTTTATGGCTGTCTGGCCACCTACTGTTTCACGCTTTTTTCGAGTCGCGGAACTCTTCGGTGTGGAGTTGCCCGCAAGTTCGGGAGTAACCTCAGTTTCTTTAAATTTTTCTTAATTCTACTTCATCGACATGTTCCTTGCTCATGATGCCACAGTGGCCTGGAAGCCACTGAAGAAGTGGAGAATCAAGAGTGCTCCTAAGAGTGTTGACGAAGGTGGCTTGCGGGAAACCATCTTCATGTCAAGAGCAGATGCATCAAGAAAGCTTCTCATGCTCCTTCGTGATGAGACACAATTCATGCGGAACACACCAGGTTTTTCGCATAGCCGTCTGTATCACCTGGACCAATCTTTCATACATCGCATCCCATCTGTACTATCCAGAAGTCAGACAACTGTTCTTTGCCCACTGTGGCTTAGAGTATCTTTCACAAGTACATTTGCATGCCACACATAAATGGCCGAAGGCGCTGGCTGTGATGATTGCGTCAACGAGGAAACCATCATACGTGTCCATTGTCATTGTGCCCGCCGCAGCACCCACAGACTGCGGCCCACGCTAGGGCTGGCATGCCACAACCATTGGCTGCTTTCTAAGCAGAGAATCTTGGAACGCTGGCTTATACAGTCCTCCCATCAGACGGCGGCGGAGGCATTACGGACAATCTTTTGTTAAAGCGACCCAGTGCAACGACGTTAACACACCCGCGTTAATATATGTGGTATGTGCGTGTGTATGTGACCTTTCTCTTTCGCTTCCTCTCTATCTGCGTATGCTTTTCTTTTTCATTTTAGTGTGTCCCCTTACCGCTACCGAACTGCATGGTTGCAAAGTAAAAACTGGAAAGTACAAGAAACTGGTGAAGTCGGCTTTCAGAAAATGGCAGGGGTGAGCACAGTAAACTTTCTTGAACATTTACGCTTCTATCTGAGCTCCACTGCCATCGAATTTAATGAAAATATTATGTACAGAAGGCTGAAATTTGTATTGTTCTTCAGTTGTACCTATTCTCTGCGACATACTTTTAACAGCGTTCGATCAGCTCGTTGAACAACGAATTTCTGGTCAACAACTGTCGCGTATTTTCCGAAATACACACAATTGCTTAATCATACTTCATCTGTCCGCACATGGTAACCTTGATGATGGGACTAATTCCATTCTCGAAATATTTTAATCCTCCAACGAATTTCTGGTCAAGAAGTGTCATGCATTTTCTGAAATGCAAACAATTGCTTAGTCATACATCATCTGTCCGTACATGATAACCTTGATGATGGGACTAATTCAATTCTCGAAATATTTGAATCCTACTCTGGAGGTCTCTCCTTCACCCATCACTTGGCCAGTGATAGCTGCCTACGGTTCCTGGGTATAAAACTTCACTTCGCCGCTAAGCATATCTGTTCGTCTTACAATACGAGGACAAAGAAGATCCCGCTGCCGTTTGAAAGCGCGCATCCCACGCTTGTTAAGTGCGCCATCATCTCCCTGCCCTTTAAGTCCGCCACGGAAAAATCCCGCGTGCATAAAGCAGAAACTAGTTTCAATCAGCAAGTGCAGCACTTCCATTCGGCTGGATACCGGTGTGTGTAAAAGTCTCTTGCAGAAACTAAAAAGTTGCAAAAAACAGAAAAATATTTTCACGATAGATAAATTGCAGGTTGTACCCTACATTTATCGCGTCTCTCACATTAAAGAACTGCGAGCTGTTACGGGCTCAAGGTCGCCTTCTCGACTCCATGTAAACTCAGCAGAGTGTGTGCCCTTTGGTGACGCAAGAAAATAAGGGTAAGCCTCAGTGCTCAGCGAAGGACGAGAAGCAGTTAACTGAGTGTATTTGTGGGGTTGTTTATCTAATTCCTCTTACCTATGACAGGTTCTATGTCGGACGAATCAGGCAAGTGTTTGAATGAAAGGGCAAGTCAACCTAACTGCAATGTAAAGAATAATGCAGTAGGCACCTTAGCCTAACATTGGAAAGGATGGAAAGGTAAAGGTGAGGGTAAGAAAAAGAGTCCTTGCAAGTTGGTCCTGGAAAACGCGAATTTCTCGTTCAGATCGACAAACCAGATCGAAAGGGAGATTGTCGAAGCATTTCCTATTTTAAAATGTACCGACAAGTGTGTCAGTACGCCGTTTGTATCGCTTTTACACAAAGAAATTGCTCTTCTTGGAAGAAGTCACTTGTAAAAAAAAATTATAACCTTCACGCGCAGTTTGTTCGGGCTTTCCGCGCATGTGATCGCTCGCGAGTTCAGGCTGAGCTTCACCATATTTTACCGTGTTTTATTACTCTTCCGTCGCGAAATTTCCACAAGATTTCATGTTTTTGTTAGTGTCACCTTGGGGTTCACTTTTGTGGATTCTTGTTTTTTTCATCATTTTATTTATTTATTTAATTATTTATTTATTTATTAAGTACTGCGAGCCTGAGTTCCAGGCCTTAAGCAGGAGTGGGTTACACTTTGGTACAATTGTACCAGAACAACAAGAAGAGCACACATACAAACAAATGGAACTGGAGAAAAGCGACTGGCGTGTCAAGTACGGTACTGAAATATATAAATTCAAATGGTAAAATAGTAGATATATGAACACACATCAAGACACATTAGACAAGAGCATTGCTCAACAATGGATAATGTGAAGAAAACAAGAAAAGAGTATTTGGTTCGATGCGTTAGACGTGTATATGCGATGCGCAATATAAAGAAAACATAACTGTAAAAACACCAAAATAGAGAAAAGCAGGATATATGATGTGCTGTGCGTTACTTACGCTTGTCGTCATTTTTTTCGCGTAGTTTTAACCTTCCTTCAAGTAAGAGCAAATTCCGGATGATTCTGGACACATAAATAGCGAAGGTGTCCACCCAGTGGCAGAGAGCCCTTACGAACGAAAAGCTTTGTTAACTCAGGCCCTGCTTCAGTAACCTGAAAACCCGGCTTTGCATCTCCAAGAAAACACGACAACGTGGTGGTATCTTCACTTCAGTCTGCTTTCTTTCCTGTGCTAACAACACATATCGTTGTAAAAGCCTAAGAGAAAGCTTTAGCTCGAGCCCAACTCCGAAGAGTCGTACTCAAATACACGTAAAACGCAGAAACGCTTTTATGAGATAACCTCTCCACCGATTTTAATAAAATTTATTGCATTTCCGAGAGAAAGTTAAATTATAGTTACTGCTTAAAGCGACATTTCGGTTGATGGCCTGAAATATTTGTAAAGAATTTTCAAGAATTCGAAAGCTCGACAAAAATAGAGGCACGAAGTTTAGAAATTCATAGCTCTGCATCAAGAACAGCTATCGCGGTTCTGTAACCAGAATCGATTAGGCTATTCAAAGCGGACCAATTCGATATGCCAATTTATATTTTACTTAAATCCGTTACGTTGTGTACAAGGGTTCTGAAAAAGATGTATTTGCATAATATAAGCCTTATTCAGATTCGTGTGTAATATATTAACTTTGTCTGCTTTTGATGTACTATTAGATTCAGTGCACAGAATTTCCTTAACATTTCTCATCGTGGAGTTGAAGGTTTAAATTTTATGGTATTGCTTTATGAAAATTTGCGATTATTGCCAATTTTTACTAAAATGTTCCATAATTCAATAATAAAATCAAGAATTCAAAACAGGCAGTCACCAGGTTTCAACAAACCTCAGTCATATTTGTTGCCGTGATTGCTGCGAAAAACAAATTCTCTTTTTAAGTGTATGTAGATAGGATCACAGGAGCTAAAGGTTCCTTTTAACAAGAAATTAAGGCGCGGAACCACACGTGATAGCACAAGCCTGCACAATTAGGGAATGCGCTATAGAATTAGGAATTAGGATGAAGACGAGACTTCCCGCTTGGAAAATTCTGGCTAAGAGAATGAGATGGAAATTTCGGGCAGCGAAGAAAGCCACAGAGAAAAAAAAAGAAAGGATCCCGGTTAATTAAACGAAGAAAGAAGACGCGAAGTGATAATAGCTTGTCAAAAAAAAAAGCAGTACAGACCGGAGCAAGTACAAATGTGCGCGCGGGAAATTAAATAAATGGCACCTCGGGGGTGTCATCAGTTATGGTGATGAGTGCCGTGGAAGCTTTAGGGGGCGTGTACTTGCTCATCGCATGTGAGCGAGCTCGGAAGGAAACAAGCTGTGAGAAGGGGGAAGTGAGTGTACCCCACGCGAAAACGAAAACAAATTGTGCATGTAGGAAGTGTAGACAGTGGCGGGGACCGGAAGAGGGTGCGACCACGCGGGATTCGTAACCGCACCAATTGTACTCTGCGAGCCACGGTCAGAGCGCGGCGAGGCCCTGCAAGTATGTTTTCTTTTGCGTTAGCTGTTACGCGAGCGGTAACAAGGCCGGAAGCCGCAGAACCAACGGCGAGAGACCCCGGAAACTCGAAAATGAAATTGGGAAGTGGCAACGCAGCTGGAGAGCTGGTGGCAGTCGGGGACGATGGTCTGCGACAAAATACAAACAGAAGAAAGCTCGAAGAAGACTTTTAGCAGCGCATAGAGCTGATAATATAGGATTTGTTAGTATGGGATACGTTTTTTTTTCTTTTCTTTCTTTGTAAATTACATATACAATAGTGTCGAAGCTTTTCTTTTGGTTTGGCTTTCCTACGAGTCCCGTTGCTTCGGCGCAGCCCGTGACCCTCGCAGCTCGTTTGCGCGTGCTGCTGCTTGTTGTCGCTTAATGCCGTGGATGTTGAAGTGAAACGCGCTACGAATAACAGAAATAACACGACACCCAAACAAGCGTGAAACTTAAAACTGTCCAGATGTCGTATGTGTCTTTTCAGTCATTCGTTTTTGTGGATCACTAGCGCGCTTCACATCAAGGTGGGCACCAACTAGCCAAACATCTTAGCCCTCCTTAGGTAAAACCGAGATATAAACATCCTGAGCTTTCAGTTTTGAAGCGTTCGGAGTGTTAGTCGTATGGTTTACCTGAAACCACCCAAATTTCTTGTAGCACGCCTCCAATAACAGTAAAATAAGGTCTAAAATAAAGTAATGTCCCGCTTCAGCAATCATTGTGGCACGAAAATCTAGATGTCTTGTAAGGAAAAACAGAGCAGATAGTTTTATTCCGAATAATTGCTGCGTGCCGCGCTTTAATGACGTGCTTGCGAGCAGTCACCTCGAGCTTTTATGGCTTAATGCATTTGCATGTCTGACAGATATTAAACGCGATGAAAATTTTAAAGACTGCGGCAGTGGGAAACATGCATCCCCAAAATTACATGCTTCATTTTTCTTTCCCCGTGCTGGATTCCACACGTTGAAGTTATTTTAACGCCATTCATCGGAGCCCCCATTCCTGACATTGGTGTTGCCGTGATTTGAAATGGAAGTATACATTAGGCTGAACGTGCTTTGAGCGCAGCTGCGAAGTTTGGCGTTAGAGTCGTTGCCAACATTTACAGTTTAACCAAAATAATATCAATATTTTTTTTTCTTGCGCTTTTGTCTTACAGGACATTAAGGCCCTAAAAGCATTGTGCTAGCTTTATAGCCATTGGAACGCTTATGGTGCAATCATCAGCGCCAGAAGGTTCATTATCTGCAATGAAGATTGAATTTTTCAACGAATAACAGCAAAGGTGCCTTAATTGTTTAAGTCTAAACTATAATTTTCCAGGTTTCCATACTAGAAAAAAAAAGGTTTCAGCCATTTGTGTGCTTTTAAGAAACTGATGCAAAAATAGGATTTTGCTGTGACTGCACTTTTCAGACTATGCGCATGTGATGTGACACGTTCGCGCAGGTTTCCTTTAACGATAAAAAAAAATAGAGAGTTTGTTATATATATATATTTTGCAAGTAGCTTAATATTCTGCAATTAATCAGAGGCTGATGTTAGCCGCAGTTCATGGCTTGGCCTCTTACTAAAGGTGTTGAGTGACAATTATATTATGCACAGTAATCACATGCATGCATAAACTACACAGGATTACTCTCTCTCATCCCTTTCCACGTAATATCAGAAAAGGAAACAGACAGAAGGTGCTAACGAATGACATTCTGCATGCCAATTACCCATGTTATCTACGACCGTTTGCCGCTAAACAGTGTCAGAACCTGTCAAGGATTTTGGACAGCATCTTTGTCTACACGGCTTATGATCTTGCGATCAAATTGCATGGCAAATAACTTGATCTTACGGGAATTTTTTTTCAATTACAACGAAATGTAAGAAACAGAAATACGCCACTCGATGTTTTGTTTGCCTGTAGGCTAAGCTAAACGACAAGGCGATTTTGCCTCATATATGGCAAAATGTTCGCTTTTTGCAGTATCTCTACCAGTCACTCGGAAAAAGCATATTACTGCTTATCGCTTGTATAAGTCTTGTTTAGAGGCTGAGCCGTGCTTTCTGACTAAGCCAGAAGTTCGGATTCGTAAGAAAGCCCAGAAAGATGCGTGGGCTTGAATATTCGTTGGACATTTGCCCGGCATAAATGAAAAAAAGAAGGGAAAGAGAACAGTACCTTGAAATCATGTGTCTACAGTTCTGGGCTCCACTCTGTTACCATGTCAACTCTCCTTCGCGATCACAGAAAGAGCAGGAGGGGGTGGCCAAATTTTGTGGACCTAAGGGCGCCCTCTTGGAAGCTGCAAGCAGGAAAGAAAAAAAAAACGTATAAATTAAGACGTAAGCGCTTTTAATGCTGCCACAGCACAGCAGAGGAAGCTTCCATATTCACGCCGTTGCAATATCGGTGCTATCTTGTTTTCTTTGTTTTGGACGGGCTGGTTTGAACGCTGCGCGCTGCACGAACGCAAACACACACGCACGCGCCGACGAACGCGACAGAACGCGCATTGACGC
This sequence comes from Dermacentor variabilis, assembly GCF_050947875.1. Taxonomy (NCBI): domain Eukaryota; kingdom Metazoa; phylum Arthropoda; class Arachnida; order Ixodida; family Ixodidae; genus Dermacentor; species Dermacentor variabilis. The sequence continues at coordinate 95,048,103 of NC_134572.1, read as the reverse complement.
ATACTCGGCGGAGAAACAACGCGTGCAGTCGCGCGAAGTGCCACGTGCGCGGCAGAATAGTTCTCGGCTAGCAGGCATCTCTGCTGTTTGCTGGGGAAGCCGCTTTTCTGACGCTGTGCACACGTGTTCTTTTCTCGTATGCCTGCCTATAGTTCGCAATTCAAATAAGACCTTCCCCTCGTGCTTTCTCCGGGAAATGTTGCTCATTTTGACGCTGTAGCGAGTGCACGCGTTCGCATACACTTCAGTGGACAGACTACACACAGTGCCGGAGGCCAGTTTGTTCGACATTGTAGCAAGTGTTTGGGGGAAAGTTAACCGTGGCGCTTCATCCCGAACGAGATGTTGGTGCCGCCCATAACATTCGTGATAGAAAGACTGGCAATGTCAATTATACAGACTGCTCAATGTCTTAACCAGATCGAGTGCTGCCAAAAGATGCTTTGCAAATTTGTCATGTACACATACAGAATGCTGGAGCGATAGGTATTTGAGGTAACGGTGCAACATACAAAGGGATTATTGTATTGATATGATAATTGTCGTACGCATATTAGGCTACCTAGATGAATTATTCGGTTCATCATTATAACTTCACTGTAAAGGTCACTGGAGGCTTCCGGGCATTTACTTGCCATACCCGCCAACAGGCATCCATCCTTGCAAATTTCTTGTGCTGACACGTAAAAAATTTATTGCCATTTTATCAAAGTACTAAATCGCAATTCCCCCACAGTCTAGTGGGCCTGCTACACATGCAGCAGATGAACGCAATTATGTTGCGCAACCAGCGATTTTTTATGCTGGCTTTATTACCAGTGTAATGCATTGCTTTGCGGTCCATTCAGAAAGCTTATCAATGTCTTAATTGCAAGGGGTTTTTGTATAGTTGCAAAATTGCGTAACATTAAGATTCAACGTGTAACCCACACATTACGCCAGAATAGGTTGCATGTGTTTTGCAGACATTACAATATTTATAAAGAATACATTACCCTATTTAGCATTTGTTTCTAGGCGCCAGCAAACGGAAGTAAAGGTGGCTTAGCGTATAAAAGTATTCACTAACCTAAACTCGCCATAGAGTTGATAGAACGAGCTTGGTGGCAGATGACACTGCCCAATTTTTAAGGGGATGTTCATATCATCATCATTATCATCCTAATCATCATGGCAGTGGTATATTTGGGTGTGTCCCAATCTACAAACTTCGTGTAACTTTAAGTTAAGGTTAAAGTTTGAAGGGGGTCACTGCGTACCACTGATGATAGTGTTGCAAATTACGCATATTAATTTCACTTCGTCAGATGAAAGAAACCGTAGGTCATGCAGTGTCAGATAATGTTCCATATAAGAGTGCATGTAGATTGTCGATAGAAACGCTGATCTCTTCGGTAGAAGTCCAGAGAAAATAGACTCGCACACAGATTCGGGAGATCTTGGCTATCGCCCACAGTTGGCGAGACTCATATTTCGGGCTCTAAAGCGAAGGCGTTAAACAGATGATGAGGGAAAACGTTTCGAAACTTCCAAAAACAGTGAATCACAGTGTAGAAACAGTGCAACTATGGCATGAAACTAAATAGTAAATACTACTGTAACGGACGTGTTGACAACATCAGGTGAAAATGTGTGAATATAACATCCGAAACGGAGAATGAAATCGAAAGAGAGAAATTTCACAATTCAGTGAGCTCAACACCACTGTTCGAACCCATAAAAGGGTACATGAAGCTCCGTTATAGGGGAGAAAGTTTATAACGAATATTCGTCTGCATATACCTGAAAATAGCCCAAGAACTATTGAACGGCTTCTAGTTTTTGTCAAGGTATCCCTATAGGGGTAAGTAAACACGTAGTTACTCCGTTGAACTCCTCTTGTTTTAGAGACTGTAAGAGAAAAGTAAATGAACCTGCAGTGGGAATTGGTAATAGATGGCTGGAAACAGAATTACCACAAAGACAGTAGAGCGACAGCAGGCTCCGCGTCCCCTTGCACACTCTCTTGCGCTGCTCTGTATAGTTGTGACAGTGGCCATATAGTTGCGACTCTTGTTATCAGGTGACTACTAAAGGTGAACTGCAGACCGAATTTTGTGCAGCTGCCGTGGAATAATCTGGACTTTAAAGTTCACGTTATCTCAAACAGCATGGCGACATGAAAGGAGTTGAGCGGCAACGGAGGTCGGACGACAGCGGCTAGGCGAATAAATATAATAAAACAATGCTTTCGTTTTTAGCGCCTGCTATTGCCCCATCAAACTGTATTACGGAGCGTTTGTGCACGTATTCAACGCTAACTAGATCAGCACTCGTAAAGTGTAATCAAAGTATTCAATATTTTCAGCACTGCATGTATTGATGTTCTAGATAATATGTTTCTGCACTGTGGGAAAAGTTTTATGTAAATTTGTTAGGCGGCACAGCACGGAATTGCACGACACGTATCCAGAAAGTATCTCTCGGAACTGGCTCCCAGCACACGGTATCTAGCAAAGGGGTGTCCTATATGCACCAGCTTGACTTCCACTCTGCAGTTGAAACATTCCACGTACTCACTATACGTAAGATTTCAATCAGTAATCCATTATTTAGTAATAATATACTAGGGTCAAGCCAAATTCAATTTTATAAAGCGTGTTTGGTTTTTATAAATTATGAGAGATAACATAAATGTGCCGTTTATTAGAATAAAAGTAATCTGCCAGCAGTGACTTGGGTGTCTGTTAATTTTGCCATAAGTGTGTAGTGTGTGTCTCATAACAGACAATACTTCGTGTTAAGTATCAAAAATACAGATAGTGATGATGTATCTAGATACAGATACAAGATACCCAAAGAATATTTTACGATAGTATCTAAGACACATGTATATCGATACTGTCCAGCCCTGAGTCAAGACCGATACTTGTAAATCTGGCACATATAATTTTCACAGAGATAGAGAAAGAGAAAGAAAAAGAGCGAGATAACTTTCTTTACGAAATGGCAGAGGGGTCACCCTCTGCCATTTCGTAGTGTTCTAGAGAGTCCACATAGCAAACAGTAGGACAGCGTTCCATAATTGTAGCATACGCAGTAACATCTACGCGGTTTTAGGTGAACGTGCCGCTAGTCATGAATAAGTCTTTAGTGCCGACGTAAAGAGTTACTGCGTGCTACTGCTATTCCATCAATACGCTCGTTGCTTACATATAACCGAAACGCAATGCTGCGTTCGCTATGTCATCCTGAAGAGCAGCAATTTGGCTCAAGTTATCCGCGTATATAAGACAAAGGAGGCATTTGCCTTTCACGGTGCGTACAGGAAGGCATGCGCTGTCAAGTGGTCACATGATCCAATGCATATATGGCGCTAGCAAAAGCTTCGCGAGTGAAGAAGTGAGACTCGTCTTATAGGGAGCCCATCACTGCCCCATCAATCACGCGCAGTTCGAGGGGAGCGCTCGTGTTCTTCGACTCTGTGCTGGAAGCCTCCGTGAACTTTGCACTGTATGGAAGCGCCGCTCGATTACTCACAGGGCCGCATGCATTAACGGAAGTTTTGTCATAGTTCTTTCTCGAAACTCGTTCTGGCGGGATGGATGAAGAGGAATAAGTTAAAGGATGGGAAGAGCGATATCTGTTGTATGTTAGTCGAATCACAGCAGGCATCATGCTTGCCAGGAGCAGAAGAAAAAGGCAGTAGGTACTTGCACACATATGCTGCAACGACAGGCCCGAGAGAGCAAAGTGAATAATGGTTATCGCACGCTGCTCCTTTATTGTCGATGGTTGGTGATGTCGGCACGCATTTGTGGGAATCACATGAGTCAGGCACATAAGATTTCACGGACGCTTCCCTAGTAGCAGGGCTTGGCAAATCTACTTTGTAATTGTACCACGATGCGATACAGGACACTCTGGCAACAAGTATTTGATATAGGTACAAGATGCTACCGCAAATACTGTATCCGACACGATTATTTTCATATTTATCCTGAGATACTTTGACACATGCGCGCAAATTTCAGGGGCTTGCGAGCAAGAATCACGCACACAAAATAGCCACATTATGCACAAGTCTCCATGAAGAAGGGCTATGCGTGCTTTGTTTCCCAACATTCAAAGTTACAATGACAAGATCCTTCGATTCGCTTATTTCTGGTGGTCACTATAGACGCACGGCAAACCCATTCTTGTATTCACACTTCCTAGCAAAGCACCACGCAAGAGAAACTTCGATAATGACTCTATAGCGGCATCAGAATTTGCGTGAAAGACGCCGCAACCATCGGCATACTCAGCACCGTACGGGGACTACTAGCAAGTGTCATGGCGCTGACGTAACTAAAAACAAAAAATTAAGAAAAAAAGAACGACTGCACGCAGAGGTTCGTTCCCTTGTTTTTATCAAAACGGCCCGAGCGCCACCACATGAATTTGCACCAATAGAGACTCGTAAATCTCATTGCCTGCCCTCGCTAGATGGCTCTGGTGGAAAGATAAAAAAAATGGCGCTGCCTTTAGTTTTATTCAAGTGGCTTAGTGGCAGCACTATCGGCTTGAGAAGCGGAGTTCGGCCAAGGTTTATAGTTTCGCCCGGTGACGTTGCGATAACAGAATCTTGTACACGATACATTATACAATGTATCGGAAATACAGATACTGATGCACGTCCTACCGTACGTATCATGATACAAGCACATGGTACTGAAAGAGTATCTAGCATAGTGTCTAAGGTACATGTGTCTTCAATATTGCGCAGCACTGCCCAAGAGCTATCTAGAGATTGTTGAGGAATGAAACTGCTTGGATGCCCCCAGCCATGAATATGCCGCTTAAATAAGGGAAGAAGCGACACTTGAAAATAAGTGAATCCCCGCCTTTCCCATCTTCCAACGATGCGATATGGATGAACGAAACGCTGCATGGCGGGACGCAGTTGCTACAGCTTAGCAGTGTTGACTGCTGGCGGCGAGCCGTCATTATCCCGCCCCTCCTTTCTCACGCTGTGGTTAACGTCGCTGGTGGCGATCACGGAATAAGGCTATCTAACGAAGAACAAAATTCGCACGCGACGTGTCCCTCCATTGTGTCCCTCCATCAACTAGCCCAGCTTGTCACACGACCACTGTAAGGACATCTCATGCATGTAGCTAAGACATGTTTGTGTCGCGTAGTTGACTTTACGCATTCTGTATCTGTCCTTTAAAAATTGTGTCCAGGGCTTTACACGTGTCTTTCCATTAATAGCATCCCCTTTTGCACGACCGACGTCGGCCAGATGCCAACGGTTTACACTGAGCACCGAGATGGTCATATTAGGTTCCTTCAGGCCTTATCGAAGAAAATGAAGGAAGACGAAAAGGAATTGTGGAAACAGAGAAAAAGCACTGCCCTCGGGTGGTCCACTTCACGCTCTTGCACAAATTGCTGCAGGGTGCAGGAATGTAGGAAAAAATAATAAAAGTGACAAAAATAAACAAGATAAATGAAGCGTGCATATAAGGTTACGAGTGCAGACGGAGGGCAGACGCACGCGACCATGCCACCGGAGATGTACGCTCCTTCTTATCTGGCGCTCTTCCTCGAGAAGGCCCCGAGGCACACTCTGTATTGCGATGAGGAGAAGACGACACAAATGCAGGCGACGTGTTTACTTGTCAAGGCGACTTTTTTTTCGGCAAGGGCTTTGGCTTGAAGAGACTTGGACGTTTAAGCGGGAGCTTTACTTTCGCCTGAGAAAGCGATAAGGCACGCCGTTCCTTATGCTAGTGGCCAACATACAGTCATGAGCTTTGGGTCATCGAGCCGTTACTGAAAGGGCAAGTGGAGACAGCGTTACACTCGTCGCTTAGGATGACTTTGGCGCTGGGGTTAGGTCCGCCCTACTGTATATATCTCGGCATCGTGCCATGCTGCATGTCTACCTAATAGTTTGCGGTGGATAAGGAAGAAAGGGCCAGAGACTCGTTAAAATGAAACGGCCTCACCATTTCTGCTTTCAGCATCGTAACTTCACGTGTGCAAGAACTTTGCTTAATAATCCAGCCGCATCTGCACTAGCTTGAAGGAAAAGATGACGGTAATCGGCATAAGGAGAATGCACAGGCTTAGCCAGGCTGAGCCCAGTAGGCTACTCTCCACTGGGGAAAGGGGATTGAAAGACAAAAAAGAAGGGCAAAATCCACATTTTGCACTGGTATATACACGCATGATCAAGCGTTCATCCAACTGAGTCAATCAAAAGCGGTCGCGTAGGCTGATGCATTTAGCGAAACGCAGCAGTGCTTTTGTGGCTTTGTTCATAGGAGACTCGCAAGGCCACGGTCCCAAGATATTCTTTTCTGTGAAAGCCCTGTCAGATGAGTGCCAATGAAATACGCTAATTGTTTATGAGGTTTCGAATTTTTATTTACGCTTTTTGAGCGCAGAACTTATTCGCCCACTCCTGTGGCGAGCGTCGGCGTTTTCCATCGTAACCGAGCCAACGAGCACCGTGAAAGATCAAAGCGATCGCGGTGCGCAGCGGGAGATGAAAGAAGAGAGCGCGAGGAGGATAGCTGTGGAGGACGCTAAAGTGGAAGCTTGAGGCACAAAGCGGAAAAGGAGATTATGGTGTAAGAGTGAGGAGGAAAGCAGAGTTCCGCATGAGAATACGAGATGGCGCCATAGTATTCGTAATTCGATTGTATGCGCGACGCGTGTTGTGTACTTTCTGGAAGTCACGCGGGCAACCGCGATTACACGAGTCTTCGATGAGTCATGTATAAAAGCCGGCGCGCTTGACCTGGAGATCAGATTTTCGCCGATCGCCGTCTCTGCTCACCGCTATCATTGTGCTATCACATTGCGCTATCACCGCTATCATTGTGCTATCACTGTATCACCGGTTGGAACATGCCGCGCCAGCCAATATATTGCGAAATGAAAACACGTATAGCGTTGCGATCAAATTTCGCATTAGGAAGTATCGTAATCACCGGTCACAACTTTTTGTTTGCCAATGACGCTTGCGCGTTTCGACAAACACAGCTGGGAAGCAACTAAATTTATATTTTTTTCTGAGGTTTCAAAACTTATCATGTTCAGATAGCCTTATATTGTTTGTTCACTGTGCTTTTGTGGAACCAAGCCCTATGTCATTAACACGTGCAAGTATGGAAGCCCTGACGAGTTCGTTTATTTTGATAATGTTGACAGCACGCAAACACTTATTTCCTTGCACCTTATTTCCTTAAGTTTGTGTGCGCTGTACATACTATCGGAATGAACCTGTAGTCCGCATTGGCGAACCTTCTCGCAAGAACGCCCTCCACAATCGGCCTTCGCCGCGCGAACATTCACGTTAATACGCCTGTTGTTATCATGACGGTCGTTATAACGGGTGGTGGTTGCTCAAACGCTGGACAATGATAAACGCTGTTACGTAAATGAAGTTTTATTCAACCTTACCTGTCATTATCGAAATTCCCGCCATTCAGCATGAATCAAGGTGGGCAACAGCGCACTGCATGGTTTGGTCCAAATTGGAAAACGTTAGAAAGGGCACAACGAAAAATAATGAAAAAGAAAACCAAGTCAATTGCATATCAAAAATGAGAGCAACTGATTTAGTTAATGAGGGAAGGAAGATGAAGAATCGAAAAGTCACAGGCCTGCACTTTTGAAAAAAATTAAATTTCTTCAAACCGCCCAATTCTTGGCCGATCCCCCACGGTGGGTATGTGCCATTTGCACAGAGGACCAGCACCACAGTGTGGCTCAGTGGTAGAGTAGCTCACTCCCACGAAGCGGGCCCGGGCTCTATCCCAGCAGGAGCTGGGTATTTTTGCGTCTAATTCTTGGCGATGGCTGCTACGAACACCGGACACCGGCGGCGGCGGACATTATCGCCAACCGAAACGGCTACTACAGCGAGTCCATTACAGCTTACGCAGTAAAATGACGCTATGCTTCGCCCAACATGACCGTGACATGACATATCCACCAGGCTTATCAGGAAAAAAGAATAAAAAGAATAAATACAGAGTATGAGAAACACAACGACGGTCATGGGTAATTCCGCTCACTGGTAATTCTGCTAATACTAGCTTTTTAAATGTGCACTCTAATCAGCAAGTGTCCTAAATAAGTATCCTCTTCTCCTCTAGAGGGAAGAGCAACATATTGTTTACCGAAGTAAACGTAGGAAGAAATTCGTGAGGCTGTGCTTCTTTAGGTCGAGTGCACTTTGAAACTTTGACGATTTTCATTCAGCTTTCTATAATTGATGTCCCGTATCCATTTCGTTTCTTTTATGTCCTGTTGTGCAAATGAGTGTTTCTCAAGCTGCTCAAGAGTAGGTACGTGCACCCAACTTTTCAAACATTTGATAAAGGCACCCAGCTCCGCTTAGGTCTGCAGTTGCATTCGGCATTTGGGCGTGTACTTACGTTGCCTGTGCTTCAACTTCGCAGGCAACAATGGCTCTTCCATCACTAGTAGCCGTCTTGCCTTCCGTCCTGTCTAACACAGCTAAGTCGTAAGCACCGTTTGTGTGTCATAGATGCCAAATTACAGGTGGTCTAGAGTTATTTATAGGCTATATATTGAACGCACGTGCGTGTTATAAACCAATCTTGCAAAATACAGGCTCCATGAGCACCCCCGTGAAACGCCGAACTAATTATACCGCAGAGGGGCCAAATATAAAACTTTCAGGTACGCTCCCAAGAAGGCCTTCGCCAGTGGGATCAGTTCGAGTGCGCGATAGACGTAAAAGTACACACGACTGCCTGCACCACGCATGCACGCGTTACCTGCCTAGGCGAATATTTAAATGAGGAGAGATTCAACGAACAGCCGTTTTGGAGAAGATAAGGAGGAGAGCGCTGCATTGTAAATTGTAGCATATATTATTCACACCCCGGAAGGTCCCCGCTTGAGTTGCGAAGCGACCTTCCCTGCCGCATGGCCGAGTGCTGCCCTTGATCTGAAGATAGTACAATCTCTGCTCTCGATTGACGGTAGGTTTTACGGAGCAAGCGATGTGCACTAAGCCAGCTGGAATACTTGACCTGGTAGAGCGAGATACAGCGTTTTGACGTCCTTCAGTGGACGTCCTTTTTAGTGTTTTCATTTGGTATTGTTTCATTGGAGAGAATTAAAATAAGGAGGCTAGCTCACTTTGTGATGACGCAGGCTACTTTTTTTCTAAGAGCAGTAGTTTGTAGAAACATCATAAGTTAAGAAATTCAAGCATGAAGCGACTTAAGAAAAGCACTTGAGGTTACTTTAACGTTCGAAGTATATTCACGAGCACATAATTATAATTACCAAAAACAAGGCAGCACTATACAATGCGCTCAAGGTTGCCTATGGGAGCTGCTATCGGGACGGTTGAGCCCGCATGGGAAGTAGATGGATTGGCCTCAGTTTTGTACTTCTGGCTTCAAACAGCTTCATGACTGCTTCATGGGTTCTGCTGTTATGTTCACAGGAAACGAGGCAACTGATGCTCTGGCGGTGTCGGCGCACAACTTTGACTTCCATGACGATAACTTATGTAGATTCGGCGACGCTAGACAGCTTATACGCCACCACCTACAGCCTTCACACCCGGATACACGTGCCCCCATGGGATCGTACCCTACTCTTATCTCTTGCCGTGTTTCAACTCACCGCAGTATGTCTCTACTGTTCAATTTACGCGTTGAATGTGTTAACGTCACACATCGCCTTCGTTGACAAGTGGAAGCGCATCAAGCCCTTAAAATTAAATTAAATTATGGGGTATTACACACCAAAACCACTTTCACATTATGAGGCATGCCGTAGTGGAGGACTCCCGAAATGTCGACCACCTGGGGTTCCTTAACGTGCACGGGTGTTTTCGCATTTCGCCTCCATCGAAATGCGGGTGCCCTGGTGGGGATATGATCCTGCGGCCTCGTGCTCAGCAGCCCAACACCATAGCCACTGAGCAACCACGGCGGGTATCAAGTCCTTCGTTCTTTGCCTGTGGATACCACAGCGACAAGCTTGAGCACTTGAAGTTAGAATTTACAACATTCCACAGTTGTCGCGATGTGCTTCTGTGCAAGTTCTAACAACCCAATCCTGCTGGGACTGCTCTTAACGACACCTTGTTTCCAAAAGCTCGTGCTTCGATTCGATGTGATGCTCAGAAAGCTGTAATTGAATACTTCTAAGCCATAGGACTACACTGTCACCTGCAATGCTCGTACTTTTCGCTTGACTGTGTGATCTGTTGTTCCTTCCGCTCTTTTCTCTTCCTCTATCTCCTTTTTACTTTCTCTTTTTTTCTCTCCTCTGCAAGCGGGTGGGTCTGGTGTCTCTTTTAGGAGACAATTGCTAGACCTCTTTTCTTACTGTTTGTTGTGTTGGTAGATGTTACATGAACAACGAAAAAAACAACAATAAAAGAAATAACAATGCTTCATGACGTGTGTCTGAACAAAAAGAAAACTTCGGCCACCAGAAACGCTACCGTTCCCGCAAGATGTAGCGATGCAATATTTATTTCGTAGGTTAAACTCCATCTCGTTACCTGTGTAGTTAAATATTTAGAAAGACGGCTTTTTACCAAAAGAAGGACGCGTGTTCCCAACGAGCGACAGTTAGGATGCTGCACTCACTGGAATCCGTAATTTGTACATGTTGAACTAAAGTAGCAGCGGCCCCACAAAGATCTCAGCGTTCTATGAAAGTTTTACGAAGCGGCTTCGCTGTGAGCGGCGAAGCAGGACGTGCCAGAGACTGTCCAGCCCTTACTGACGCGCGAGGGTGCCTTCTTGATGCTCGCGCACTTGATTAATTATACCTTGAGCAAATGAATCTCCTTGCATGTTATTGTTTTTTTCTGAAGACAGCGTCTCATTGTAAAGCAGGATCTCAAAAGTGAAAAGATTGTTAAAAAAAAGATTTTGCAGCAAATACTAAATATGCAGTTGGTAGTTAGACAGCAAGTAGTAGTATTCCGGGTTGGAACAAACGTTGCAGACCACAGATGAGTCTCTAAATGTGTACGCTGGTTTTACGGGGTGTATATGAACGGGGAAGCATTCGGGAAACTGAGCAAACAGTTTCCCCGCCGCGCCTATCTATGCGTGACTCCTGCTCTTGCCGCTGTAAAAGACGGGCAGCGGCTGTATCTGGTTTCTGTTGGTGCGAGGCGTGCATTCTGCTTGATGAATAAGCATTGTAATTATTTCAAAACGCCCGTTGTTGTCGTCCGCCCTTCTCGCACTCGCGTCGCGGTGCTACGCCACGAGGTTACGCGCTGTCGCTGTGTTGCTTTAAAATGAGATTTCTGAAGAAAACATGGTGGGCGCGGAGTGTGCAGAGGGCGCATCAAATGGCAACCGTGGGGTTTATGATAACATTATTCTCATGCAAGAACAGTTTGCGATCAGATGGAGGTCCTACTTAATTTAAGCAAGCACATCTCGCAAGCTGATTCTAGCATAGCATGCGGGCGTACGAAAAGAGCTCCTTCTTCCTGTGATAAGAATGTCAACTTAAAAAAAAATTAGAGCCCGAGCTATGCCTCAGCTGAGTAATTTTAAGCGCTCGCTCGCGCGGAAGAGCTTGGTTGCTTCCACAGCACAACCCTGGATAGCGATTATTCCAAACGTTCCGAATTCTCGCTATACGTCTGATCACTCCGCCGCGAGCAGGTTGCAGCACAAATGCGTCTCCTCTTCCTTACCTGGCCGTAGTCATTGTACCAAGCGGCCTCGTCACTGCAAATGCATTGTCATTATTGCTTAAAGAAGTGCAGCATACATTTGCTATATACACTACGTTTTTTTTTCTCATGTGTTTTTCAAAATGTACATGGCGGAAATAAGATGGGAAGGTCAAGCAACAGTGGTAAAGCGTAGTCCAGTTGGTAAAATCACAGCTGCAAACAAGAGCCAAGAGCAACTCGCGCGAAAATCCGCAGAAACCTTTCTAAAGACTGGTAGAAGACTGCGGTCCTCTTGTTTTTTCCTCTGCACTGGACTGTTCATGAATGCCTGCGCTCCTGCTTTCTTTTTGGTGTACTTGACATTGCTGTTTCCTCGTCCTAGCCAGTGGCATGGTTGTCTCCGCCGCCTCAGCGTCGTGCGAAACAATAGTGGTAATAGCGAATGTGTTCTTCCAGATTGCAAACATTTCTGGCATGAAGGAAACAAAAGGAACAAAGAAAGAAAAGAAAAAAAACGAAGTGGGGGATGAGGTTAGGAGCGCTTTTCATAACAGAAATTCCCGAGTAAGCAAGTTGCAAAGGTTCTATTAGCTGAAGTGGAGGGAGGAAAATCAGTGTATCGCCTTTGGTTTTGGATCTCCTATTCCCTTTGGCCAAGGTACTTGTCCCTAGATTTATTGCTGCGTTGGCGCCCATGTCAACACATTGTGTGGGTTCTCGCTCATCGCCGCAAGCACCATAGCTGCCTGCTTGTCAGCTAAGTAGAGACAAAGCAATGTCTACACTGTAATTGGTCGGCCTGCAGTACTCGCTGGGAGTTGCTTCGGTGTCGATAAAGAGACAAACATTTATTTTGCTCCGCGTCCACAGTTTACGCAAATTTGTGGATAGTTAGTTAATTCGGGTTTTATGGCGCAAAAGCAACTAAGGCCATGCTGCGCCAGCCACAAGATATTAAGGATTCAAATGTTAAACAGTAGAAGCAGCGTTATTTTAGAGTCTGTGTAAAAAACCGGTTTCTTCTAGAAAGCTGAACAAGTCAGCGAAAGGTACTAGCGGTTCATCTCCGACTATTGAGGCGGGGTGTAAAGGTATGTGTAAGTTATAGAGATTCTGTAAAAGCTTGTGTCTCTGTGTTTCAATATTTGGACATGTCATAATAATGTGCATAACGGTGAGTGGTTCATGGCACTTCTCGCAAGTTGGCGGGTTTTCGTTTTGGAGTAGAAAATTGTGGGTCAGGTGCGTATGCCCGATTCGGAGTCTACATAGGATCACCTCATAGAAGCGTTGCTGGTGACAGCACGACTTCCATTCTCTAAGCACGGGTTTTATTGTGTGTAACTTGTTATTTGTGCATGTGTCCCATTCTAGTTGCCACTTTAATGTCAGGGCCTTATGAATAGCTCGGATACTGTCTTGGTACGGAAGTGTTGTTTGCGTTATACCTTTGTGTGCTGCCATGAACGCGCATCTATCTGCTGCTTCATTCCCTGGAATCCCGACATGGCTTGGGACCCAGCATAATCGTATTGTTCTTCCATATTCGTTATAAGCCAACATGTTTAGGATGTCACCAAGTAGGGGTTCGGACGCGGAGTTAAGGTTTAGTGCTCTGAGTGCGCTTAACGAATCGGTATATATGATAGCATTCGTCTGCTTGTCACTGGTAATTTTTTTTACTGCCGTCCATATTGCGAAAACTTCGGCGGTAAACACTGAAGAAAAGTTATTTATCCGAATGCTATTTTGCCAATTTTTCGTAATTATTCCGACACCTACGTATTCTTGTGTTTTGGAGCCGTCGGTGTAAAATTCCGTGTAATGTTTATATTTTTCTTGTATAGCTCGAAACTCTTGTATTATGTGTTCTTGTGGAATGTCTTTTTTCTTTAGATGTGTTAGTGTCCAGTCACATAGCTGTGAAAAGTTGTACCATGGTGGCAATCTTGGTGGCCTTTCAGCAACCTGCAGGGCCTCGTGAGGAACATCATAAGCCTGACAGTATTCTTCGTATCGTAAGATTAGTGGCCGAATCATGTTCGGTTTGCTTGTGTAGTGTATCCTTGATATGCACTGTGTAACGATGTTGTAGCATATATGTTGTGGTGATGATCGAACTCGTAGTACATAGGAAAGTGTAAGCAGTGATCTGCGTTGCTGTAAGGACGGCTCATTGCAGTCAACATATAAACTTTGGACAGGCGATGTTCTGTAGGCACCGCTTGCCAGTCGTAGGCCGAGATTATGAACTGGATCGAGTCGCTTGATGTATGACTGCCTAGCAGCACCATAAACTACACTACCGCAGTCGAGGATGCTACGTACGAGGGACCGGTATATACGTAGTTGACAAGTTCGGTCAGATCCCCAGTGCTTGTGTGATAGCACCTTGAGGATATTTAATGCTTTATTTGCTTTAATTTTAGTTGTGTTAATGTGGGCCAGGAAGTTCAGCTTTGTGTCAAACGTTACGCCTAGAAATTTATTGTGTTCTTTGACCGGCAATGTTGTACCATGCAATGTGAGAACTGGGTTCAAGTGTAATCCTCGTTTCTGGGAGAAGAGAACTGTAACAGTTTTGTCTGTTGAAAAACGGAATCCATTTTTGTCAGCCCATTGTGTAAGGTTATTTATGGTTATTTGTAGTTGTCTTTCGCAAGTGGATAGATTTGAGGCGCGGCAAGCAACTTGCAGATCGTCGACATATATGGAGTGCATAACAGAGGATGGTATGATCTTATTAACAGAGTTCATTTTGATTATGAAGAGTGTCGTGCTCAGAATACGACCCTGTGGAACGCCATTTTCCTGTGTAAGTGTGCGTGAAAGTATTGCGCCGAGACGCACCTGAAATGTTCTATTTGCCATAAAATCAGATAGGCAGTTTAGCATTCTGCCACGCACTCCCAATTCAGCCAGGTCTCTTAAAATTCTATACCGCCAAGTGGTATCATACGCTTTCTCTAGATTGAAAAATACTGTGAGACAGTGTTGTTTGTGTAGAAACGCGTTACGTATTTCATGTTCTAGTCGTACGAGGTGGTCAGTTGTTGAGCAGCCCTTTCTGTATCCGCACTGGTGCACGTCTATTAGATTCCGTGATTCAAGGATGAATGTGAGCCTTATGTTTATGATACCCTCGTAGGTTTTGGCTAGACAGCTTGTTAAGGCAATGGGTCGGTAGCTGCTTGGGGACGTTGTGGATTTACCTGATTTCAAAAAAGGCACTATTACTGCATTTTTCCAGTCTGTGGGCATTATTCCAGATTCCCAGATCTTGTTGAAAAATTTAAGAAGTGTTTCTGTTGATGCTTTAGATAGGTGTGCCAACATTGTGTAGTGGACACGGTCAAGGTCTGTTGCTGTTTTTTTTACCGGCAGAGAGAACCCTGTTCAATTCTTGCATTGTGAGGGCGTTATTATAAGATTCATTTGAAGCCCCAGAAGTGGGCAGTCTCTGTTTCTCCGCCGACATTTTATATTTTAAGAAGGCACTTGAGTAGTTTGCTGAGCTTGAGACCTTGTAAAAATGTTCGCCTAATAAGTTCGCCTGGTCCTGCAGTGTTGTTTGTGTACCTGGACATGTGAGTAGTGGAATTGTGTATGATGTGTACTCTCCTCTAAATTTTCTTACCTGGTCCCACATTCGTTTTGACGTGACCGTATTATTAATTGAGGATACATATTTTTGCCATGACGATTTCTCTGCCTGCCTTCGAATAAATCGTGCTTTGGCTTTGGCCTGTTTGAAATTTAAAAGGTTGCTATAAGTGGGGTACCTACGTAGGATTCCCCAGGCCTTATTTTGTTTCTTTTTGGCTTCGGTACACTCGGTCGTCCACCAGGGATTTAACCTTTTGAGTACAATACCGGATGACTGGGGTATTGCCTTTTCTGCTGCAGAGATTATTACTTCAGTGATTTTTTTTATTAAGTTCATCAATGCTTAGTTCTTGTGAAAAGACAACTTCCAGTCTCGCGTTTTCCGTAAAAAGCGGCCAGTCAGCGAGCTGTAATTTCCACTGGCGTGGCCTTGTGATTAAGGTTGGTGGTAATGATAAAAATTTGATGATTGCGGGCAAGTGATCACTGCCATAAGACTCATCGACGGTTTCCCATTTAAAATCATTAAAAAGAGATGGTGAGCAAAAAGCTAAATCTAAACAACTAAAAGTGCGGGAAGTTGGTGAAAAGTATGTCGGTGCACCTGAATTTAAAAGGCAGATATCATTGGATAGAATAAAACCCTCAACCATTTGCCCTCTTTGGTCAGTTTTGATACTGCCCCAAAGAGTACCGTGAGCATTAAAATCCCCCACTAAAACAAATGGCTCCGGTATTTGACCTGTTATATTTTCTAAATGTTTAGTGGTAAAATGGGTGTGGGGTGGGATATACAGCGAGCAAATCGTGATGGTTTTGTGAGTTATAACAGTGACAGCAACGGCTTCTATGTGACTGGTAATCGGAACTTCTCTAACTGCAATACCGCCCTGCACAATAATGGCTACACCACCCGAAATCCGGTTCACCTGAGTACGGTCGCGCCGTACAACAGTGAAACCTTTTAAAATATGTTTGCGTTTTTCACCTAGGTTTGTTTCCTGTAAGCATAAGGCCACAGGAGAGAAGTTAAATAACAGGTATTTAATGTCACCTAAGTTATGTAAAAGACCTCTACAGTTCCAGTGAATAATAAAAGCCATTATGGAATTGAAGGGTAAAAAATGGCGTTAACAGTTGAATAGGAGGTAGGTAAGATATTAGGTGACGTTGATCTCAGGAAGGGTGATACAAAGGAGCGATAACCTTCAGGTTATCGCTTTCTTATTTTGGGTGGTTATTGGGATCTTGTCCCTCTTACCGCGCTCAAGAGAGCGCTTGTCCTTCGGTGTCAATGACACCGGGTTTTTTGTGTCGACCTCCATCGCTCTCTCTGAGGCGCAGGAGGACCGAGAGTTAGGCGCCGAGACACGTGCCTCAGGCCTTGGGGTTCGTTTGATTTTAGGGCCCTGCGGGGCTGGTGTCTGCAGGGCCGTCGAAGAGGGTGGAGCAGTACTGACTGCTTCCACCATTGGGGGGGGGGGGTAGTCACTGCGGCACCACTGCGCGTGGGCTCGGAGGACTCCGGAGGCCTCTGTGACGCTGCCCCCGCCTGCGTCACTTCGGCATAACTTCTTCGGGGAAGGTACGACAGTCTTTTCCTGGCTTCGAAGAACGAGATTTTTTCTTTAACAGTTAGTGCAATGACTTCTTTTTCTTTTTTCCAGCAAGGGCAGGACCGCGAATAAGCTGGGTGATCTCCCTTGCAGTTAACACAATGTGGTGAAGAAGTGCAATTCTCTGATTCGTGGTCGTTGGAGCTGCATTTAGCACAAGTTGTTTGTCCTCGGCATGCATGTGAAGCATGTCCAAATCTTTGGCACTTGAAACATCGTCTAGGATTCGGGATATACGGTCTCACATTGACTTTGACATAACCTGCATCGAGTGAAGTAGGCATTACGCTTGTTCCGAAGGTGAGTATAACATGTTTGGTGGGGATTTCTTGATCGTTTCTGCGGATTACTATTCTCTGTACTTTGGTAACATTTTGTTCCTGGAAACCTTACAGCAGTTCCTCGTCGCTTAATCCAATAAAATCTTCTTCAGATATTACTCTCCTGCTTGTGCTGAGTGTTCTGTGGGCTGAAACAGTCACTGTCGCCTCGCCAATACTGGTAAGTTCAGACAGCTTATCTGCTTGATCTTTACTATTCAATTCTAGGAGGAGGTCCCCGCTAGACATTTTGGAGGCTTTGTATGTCTGTCCGATTTTATCTTTCAGGCATTTGGCGACCAGGAATGGAGAAAGCTTTCTAATAGGCGTGTTACTTTCACTGTGAACTACATAGTATTTGGGGAAAGATAGAGCGTTGCTTCGAAAGGAGAATTGAAATGGTACTTCGGTGCGGCATCTTTTGAGACGCCGATCATGGACAACAGAGATTTGAGCTGCCATAGGAAAGTGTGTGTGTTCGGCAACAGCGCCGACAGCCCACCACGGAGCCCAACGAGGGGGCGCGGCAGGGCTTGTGTCCAAGCCTGCACGACGCCAGCCGTACGCCGTCACTATAACCAAATATGGTGTACCCAAGGTGGGATATCCACACAAGGTTAACCCTTGCCGCCGTGGAGAAAGGAAGTAAATGGAAGAGAGAAGAAGACAGGAAAAATAAAAAAGTGAGAGATAAAGACGAAGGTTTGAGGGGAGAGAGATAGGAAGAGGCGACTACCGATTTCCCCCGGGTGGGTCAGTCCGGGGGTGCCGTCTACGTGAAGCAGAGGCCAAAGAGGTGTGTTGCCTCCGCCGAGGGGCCTTAAAGGTCCGAACACCCGGCATCGGCTCAACCTCCGGGATCCCCCTTTCCCCGGACACGGCAAAGCCGCGCACGGCTACACGCGGGAGGGTCCAACCCTCGTGTGCTCGGGTCCGTGGTGTCGCAGCACACCAAACGCCTGCTTACGCAGACGCCCCTGCGGGGGCAAATTTGTGGAGTCATCTAGATAAAGAGTATTTCTTACGTATTGAACGAGAGCGCTCCACCATGCGCATAGTAAGGTCTCGGGGCGACTGATCTATTGTGGGGTTGGATCGAGGACGGAACCGCATGTCCAGTAAGTGTGTGCTGAATGTGGGAGCAAATCGACAGCTGATGCTCCATGTCGGAACAGTGCTGGCAATGAGAGCAATGGGGAATTCCGGGAAGGTTTCGTATATGGCGGATAATGTGAGTCGCAGGATGTGGAGCTCATCTCTTGCTTCTGGCTCTGCTTAGGTAATATTTACTTCCTCTATATAAAAAATTATGCTTCTTGTATAGGGCTTTTTGTCTTACTTCGAATATAAACAATCACTTCCATTTGTGTTAGCACGAGCATGAAAAATAAATTCAGAGTGTTTAAAATGCACTACACTTGTCTGTATGTTCTTGATTGTAAGCATGGCGTCTTTTTAACCATCGTTCAGGACCAAATTTCTGGGGGTCTTCTGCTAACTGCCGTTTTAATCTTATCTCGTAGTATTGCTCTCGGATGCAGCAGGTTCACAAAAATGTGTTTCAGCCCGGCTGGTTGCACCGAGGAAGCTCACACCATTGCTATCTGTCATAGTCGTACATCGTGTTCCTTACAAAGGTCCCTATGCATGCAGCACTAACGTTTGGGAGAAATAAGAGCGCACCTAGGTACGCGCCCGTGTGCTTCCGTGTGTGTGTGCGCGTGTGTGTGTGTGAGAGAGAGAGAGAGAGAGAGAGAGAGAGAGAGAGAGAGAGAAGGAAAGACAGGACTGGGAAAAGAAGTATATTCTGTTATTAACGCTAGGACCACCAGTTCTTGTCTAATTACTCAACACAACGTGATCCGAAAAAAAATGCAGTTGCAGATCTTGTGCCCAGAACAAAAAAAAACAATTGCGGCGCGTTTCTGTATCTGCTGCTCTTAGCTTTATCCACTGTGCCTCATCATTCGCCTTGCAGCTCCATCACTCTACTGCGAGCCGTAGCCATTGCATTCTATCTTTCTTTGCTTGGGATGGCGGTAACAAGGCAGCTTATCTGATACGTGCCTCTTGTACGACATTTGGCGCGCTATGTTCTACCTCTGTCGTGAGCGGGAGACATTGTGCTGGGCTTGGAGTGCTCTGGTGAAAGTGGCCAGCGTCAATATTGTGTGCCAGAAAAGTACGCTTCCCTGGCACCACTTGTGCGAATTGTTTCGTGAGAACGCTGCACATCTCCACTATCAATACCTAACCAACCGCCCCCCCCCCCACCCTCTTCCCGTCCACTCTGAACCCGATATTGTCTCTTGACCACGCACTGTTCGTCTTCACCGTTCGTGTTAGGATCATGATTGTCTGTCTCTATTTGCTGTCGTAATTATTGTTTCGAGCCACTCAGCCACAAACTGTTCACTCGAGACTGACCGCATTGCTAGCGTGCATTAGATCCCCTAAACCTATTTGCAGACAGTGCACGCACACGCGCCTTCCGCATAAGTGTTTGGGCAGAGAGGCTCCGTTACGTGAGGCCTTGCAAGATAATCGCTTGTTGGCAGCACACGCAAGCTAAGCAGCGAAAGGAACAAACAAGGGAAGTTTGCTACCGAAAAAAGAGAAACTTGACTCGGTGGTGGGCTCCACGGCTAGACGTCTGCATTTTTCGCTATGAAAAAGCACAGACACAGTGAGAAGAAGCTGCTTTTATTGGCGTGCGTAACACCCACAAATATCATTTACTAGAAACTTCAGGCAGGAGCAGAAGCTTACTTCGGGTCATTCGAGTAACGGCACAAGTTATTTCGCCATGGCGATTTGTTTTGGAGCAGGGAAAAAGAAGAAGAACCAGCAGAGATAAAAGAAATTTTGAAGGCGTGCATAACAATTAAGTGCGCTTCTAGTTGAGAGCACAGACATAACAGATCTCGGAAGCATTCAGAGATAATTTATGGTGTTAATCTGCGGTCGTAATAAGCAGGTTGGTTCGGGCTTAAACACGCTGGTATCTTAAAGTCGAGACCTAATTTACAAATAAGTTTCTTTTGGTCACAAATCTCGCCGTTAACATACTTTTGTTTTGATGCTCAGGTGTTCAAATGTACATTCGTGCAGGTTTATTTGTCCGTGTAATTTGTTCTGACTTACATTCGCTTAGCACTCCTGTAGCCCAATGAACGCTAAAATGTAGCATTACACTAGTGCTCCTAATGCGATGAGCGTTCTTTGGGAACTCCACCCTGTCTGTAACCTCCTTCACATTCCCAGTTACACAAGTTGTCTCCTAGCTTGGACTACTAGGTACGTGCTCGCTGCAGTCTGGCCGAGGAGGCAACACGTGTCACTCGATATGTGCCCCAATAGACAACTTGGTGCTGGCTAACCTAGAAGATAACATTAGTCACTGGGTATGTTCTGCTGAGTATGTGGCGAAAGAGAAAACTTCAACACATTGTATGGATTATCAGCATTTTTCCATTTTTGGCTAATCATCCATGCAGAGTGCCAAGGTGACACAAGGGCTATGTAGCCTTAAATATATTAAAACGTTAGCGCCCCACCCGCTATAGACACCATCACATTGAGCGCGGACGCTTGATGGATATCCATAGCAGTGATTACTACTAGAAAACAGCGCTAAACAACAGGACGGAGAGAGGGACACAGACCACAGCGCTGACTAACAACCAAGTACATCGACTGCATTGGCATCCAAAGACTTATTTCGCGGTTCTGTCAACGGAAGCGCCTGCGTATAGGTTTCTGAGAAGGATGAGTTCTGAATTAACACATGTCCTGACGCTACATGCACGCCTCTTTGCTGCCGTTCACTTTCTCTTTTGCACACATGAAGTGTGACGGAACAAATACGGTGCAAACCGAATCTAATTCGATGTCGCCACCACAGAGACTTCTTAAAATAGCGTTTGACCTCGTGCCATGAATCCCCGCGCTGCGTCTTTCTTCAGGTTTTCGGTTTCTCTCTTTACCGTGTCTTATATGTAAGGCTCCCCTTTTGCACTGCTCACTTTATTATGCGTTTTCACTTTTTCGTTTGTTACTCATCGGCTGTCCATACGATTAGCGCCGGCTGAAAAAATTTGAGATCGTGCCATTGACGGGATGCCTCTGCTTATTATGTCTGCAAAGACAAAGATGAAACTAAGAGGGCTTGAAAGAAAAGCACGAAGGCGAACAGCACTTAGCAAAACGTACCGTCATGTTTTTCTTTACTTTCGCGGTTAGTTACATCACGGCCCCGCACTAACTCGAACTCGCGCTCGGTTTTCTCCTGATCTATGGCAGCAACGTTTTGCTCAGAACTAATGTAGTCAATATTGGGACTACCTGCTGATTACATAAAACTCGCGTTCTTTCCGTGCACGCAGCCCGTTCTCGGTGAGAGCTCTGAGCAGTGAGCACCAAGCGACAATATTTCACGTTCCGCCCAAGCGCCAGACGGAGTTTCCGCGGACCAAGCAAAGAGCAGCAATCATCACCGTGCTTGCGACACGTGAGAGTGCAAAGCTCTCCAGTTACATAAACGAATTAAAAACGTGATGCATATACGTATGTCACGCATTTTTCGTTTCATCTGCTACTGTTTTTCTCGCACGTTTCTTTCATTTCTTCCTGTTTTTGTACCCTCCTATTGACGTGAAAATTTTCCCAGACCCACGTTCGTAGCATCTGTTCAAAATAAATAAATTAATAAATAAATAAGTAAATAAATAAATAAATATGCACCCACCCCCCCTCCATAGAAAGAAGAAACAAAGGAAAAGAAGATCATTGTCAGCGACGAACCAAACGATGGTTACCAGTCGGGGGATGATGATGATGAAGGAGGAGAAGAAGAAACTGATGATGACAAAAACCCAGCACATCCAAGTCAAAGCTAGGTTCTTGGGTCAGTACGCATGTCAGAGCACCGCCACCATGAACTCTGCTGCCTAAACTTCTGCCACACTTTAATAAGCAGTGCCAGCCTCACAAGAGCAGAATGAACGCTCACCGTGCAGATTCGACCAGCAGTGATGGCCACGACACAAGAGGTAGCGCATGGCAAAACTAACTCAACAATCGGGAAGGCAGAGCAGACACACATAGAGCTCGTCTCTTGTTTACACTTCAGGAGTGACAGTGCACCAAAATCTTTATATGTCGTGTCAATGGCTCCAATACACGAGCCAACAAATATTGCAGTCGAAAGAAGCGACGTATGGCTGCGGGGTTGACCCTCCAGCCCCGCCGTACACAGTGGGGCCATAGCTCCTCTAGCCATCTCTTTCGGTGTCGATAAGCACCACTGGAATCTTCTTTATTCACATAGAAATAGGGTTGGAATGTTGAACACCATGTTTCTGCCGCTGACGTGGCGATTCACAGGTATCGCTTCGCGGTACTGACCGTACTTATCACCCGCCTGCATCAGGTCACTGGCTATGACGGACGAACGACCCTCGTCGAGCAAATGAGTGTGACGGATGGGGGCGGGGAGATTCTAAGAACAACACACACACAAAAAAGAAGAAAAAAAGCAGGAAAAAAAGATTCTACCCCTCTCTAAACGTTTCTATGTGTTTATATATGCGTACATGTCTATTTGTCGCTAAGGTATTGTTCGATCTGATGCGTCCATAAACATAGCGTCTCCTCCACGTTCTCCGGCCATCACCGGATAAGATGCGCAATAGCAAAGAAAGGAAGCAGGAACCAGGAGAAAGGGGGAAGGGGGCTCTGCATACTGACAGAAGGTCCCCCATTGCCTCGAAAACGCGCTGTCAGCGCCGGCACTGTCTGTTGTGTGACTAGCTGCTACGAACAATAAACTACGAACAAAAACAGGCCACAGCCTGCTCCTGGTTTCTCTCGGTGTCGCTGCCGCTCGATATGAGGAGATAACATGTGTGATCGAACCGCCGTGGTCGTAAAGTTACCTACTAAAACGAGACATCTAACTTCAACCGTTCGTGTTTTTTCTCCAACTCAGTGCTTTCTTTCTTTCGCACTCTCCGGGAGCGCAGCCGATTATAGTTACCAGAGAATTCTTTCGTGTCAGTGATGACTTTTTGAACGTGTCTCGAGAGTTCGTCACCCAAACAGCCGCAATTTCGGCCTGACACAATGGTCGTTTTCGAGTTCACGACTGCTCGACAGGCGAGACCATGTAATCCTGCGCCACTTGTCAGCGTAAACAACTTTTTCCATTCTTCGTCCCCATATCTAGAGTGGTACGTTTGTGGCCTTACTTCCTATTTACACACAACGACATTCTCCGAGTGTGCAGCTTTGAGATCCACGCCAGACGGAGATCAGTAAAATATAAGCGAGTGCCCATTCTCCAGAGAATGTACGTATCATTCGTTTAAAAAGGCACCTAATAAAGACAAAATGACGATAAAATGTCTAGAAAATGTTTAGTGGAAAGGACACATCCGTTCAGAAACGACAGCGAACTTAACCAAACCATTTGAATCGTTACGAGATGAAGAGCAAGCTTTTATCGTCGCAACCACGCGACACTGGCGAAAGCCAAACCAGGAAACTGTGCTGGCCACAGATCGTGATCAATAGCGACAGCAGTGCCAGATGCGTAGTCAAGCGTGCATGCCATGGATTTCGTTGACGTCGGTCTGGCGGTTGCCGCCGCGTACCTCTTACCGGTGTTTTCACGCTAGGAACTTTTCTTTTGGCCAAATTTCACTTCGAGGAGCCACCTTTACCAAAAAAGCATCATTGCTAAGAAGGCAAAGACTAAAACGTAGCCCGAATCCGCCGAATGTGGTCGAATTTATGTAGCTGGCGAAGCTGGTGAAGGGACGCGCTAACCAGTGATCTATCGTGGAACTTGAGTGCTTCAAAGTTTCTGTAGAGTATACCGTAGCGTGCGCAAAGCAGACTCGAAGAGTGGTGGTGGCGTCTGCACAAATCTTGAAGGTAACAGCATGCAGTAATGTCGTGCAGGCATAGGTGGCACTGTCTATGAAGTATCGTAGCGACACGAGACAACGTCGAGGGTTAACGTCAACGTAGAGTGCATATGAACGACGAGAAGTCGTCCAGATGTCACGTTCTGGAAGAGAGAGTTTTCTAAAGAAGCAGCCATTAGTGGGTAAAGACTGCCGTTCACCAGAGAGATATGTTCCCAAATTTTCTTGAAAGAAGAACTAGCTTGACATCTTTGGCGTTCTCCATTCAGAAATTAGAAACTGCACTTCGTAAGACTTGTATTGACAGCGGTGCAGAGCGTACGCTATAATTTCTGATTACCACTCATCTTATGAATCAACTTAGAGTTTTATAGCGACATGAGCTAGATATTTTTCGCCGAGTAGTGGGGCACGACTCACTCTGTTTGAACTCGCTTTCGGAAACACAAATAGAAAGTACGCTTAGAGACGTGCTACATGGCGTCGTCATGCTGTCTTTCGACGGCGAATTCCTTGGCCTACAGGCTTCTTCGGTATGGCGGCGTGTCGTTGCTTTTTAGGATAAAAACGTTGCGGAGTATCCCAACGTTTCAGTTTTCTCTATTACAAAACTGTATACCGTCGCATTATATTTTTTTTTTAAAACGAACAACCTATTTGCAGACTGGCCAGGCAGTTTAATTTCAGCCACTCCGGGAGCATCGAAGACATCGAAGTTCGTACTATGGCTTCACTTTTCTTCTTTTCGCTTCCGGAATGTCAAAAAAGCAGCGCCTCATTAGGGCACGCCCAAGTATAGTATTCAACCGAGCTCTGCATTGCGAGCAAATGGCTCGTGAGAAGAGCTGTTCACTGTGAGAAGCCATGGTTTAAGTAGAGCGGAATGAATTTTCTTGTCGAAACGCTTTCTAATTGCAGGCCCAGTGTGGGCGGTGGTTAAGCATGTTAAAGCGCAACAACGAGATAGCCAGAGAAAGAGAGACATGTAGGGAAGTGAGGGACGTTACTAGGACTGATCCCTGCTGGCTGCCTTACAGTGGGGGAGGGAAAAGAGGAGAACAAATTCAAGGGGATTACGTTGCCTCCATCACAAAACGAATATCGGTAAACGTCTCAGGGCGTGACGAATAGCACAAAACGCAAACATGTGTGCTGCCTGTTCAATATTTGGCTCACTTTTCCCTCTCGCTCTCACGTTGACAATTATCGCCTCCTTCGAATGCCTCTCAATGGAACCCCTTCAACAAAAGCTATCCAGCGTTTAGAGACAACTGAAGGCTAGAAGGATGCGACTTTTCAGCCGTCAAACAGCACTGGTGATAGCAGACGACGCTGCCGGGGGCCGTACGCAGTCTTGCCTGGAGACAGCTTGGCGGCTGCCTGTCGACCTGGCAAAAAATGGCACTTTTCAATCGTGATGTTGACGCAGTGTTAGTCGCAAAATAACTTACTGCGCAAAAAAAGAAAAGATGAAGAAGTGAGAACGTCGAAGCATTAGGGGGTTGTGCCATTTTTGTACCATACGTATTCGCACTATCAACACTCAGTCTCAGCGACTTTCAGAACCGTGGCACTTCAAATTGCAGATGTACAGTGCTATTGTTAAAAAGGAAATGTGACTTGCATATCGCTTCAGCGGCTGTCTTGAAAGAGAAGCAATTAAAAAAAATACTGTGGAGTACTTAAGATGTAGCTGTCCTCATTGAAAGTGATTCCTTGCAATAAAAACAAATGCATACACGAAACAGGTTACCATATTGATAATTATGAATGATTTCTGATTCCACAAGCTTCGCGGAATTCTCGGTGTTTTTCGAATAAATTTTCGTGGAATGCTGAAGACATAACTGGGTTCACAGCGGCTTGGCCCTTACTAACGTAAATGCTTATAGAGCTGAAGAAAGTGCGCGAGTGATCGTTTGTTCATAAGGCGTTGGAGCTTAATATCGTCGCAGACAGTCTGATGCTGAAAAAGAACACCTGCTCAGCAGCTTATGGCCAACGATTGGAGTTACGCTGCTCTCCGGTACACTTGTTCTCCTTCATGCAGGAGGGTCTTAGCTTTCAAATGTTTCTGAATCGTTAGAATAACCTGATGTAAAAAAAAAAAACCCAATGAGCTTATCAATAGCCAGTTTTAGGCAATGCCCTAGTTTTCTGTGTTCCTTCAAATCAATATAGTGAAAAGATCAAACCGGCTAACATTGAACACAATGAAGTAACCACTAAAGTCAGTCAAACAGTATGATCCAGTGAAGCAAGCATATAAAATATACTCGGGTTCCCTCTGACGAAATGTCCAGAGGTGGCGACTGATTCTGTCCGTATTGTGCGGCTCCATACGCACAAAATTAGCTATTGAGTAATTTTCTTATGCGTAATAATGGGCGCGAACAAGTGTCAGTCTTCAAACTTAAATCGGCGGTGATTCCGCTCGACTTCTTTTTCAAGATGGCGTCGAGTAAAAAAAAATGTTTACCTAAAGATCCGCGACGTCAACAATAGCTACAATTTGTATTGTTCCTATAACAGATCAAGGTGAAAGTGCAATGAATTACATAATGAACAGAATTTCTGGCACTGCATAATTTCCGAGCGCTAACATTCATAACTGATCTTGCACGACGCCGATATGCTTTGCACTCAAATGACACATAGCTGCGGGTCACGTAAAGCAAAATGTCGGCAGAGCGGGAATAAATTTTAAACCTGCTTGCAAGGATGACTCGTATTGTTAAGGGCCATAAAGAATTTGTTTTTTGCCAGAGGAAGCGAAGACATGATTCAAATTGGCAGCGAAGACGGAGAGAGGGATGCAGACCCATTAACTCGAAAGATGATCGCATGAACCACGAGTGTTGACGCTGCCACCTATACGACGCAACAGTTGCTTCCACCTCAAACTGTACAGATGCCATCAGTCCCACATTGACAACGCTTTGTCGCGTTGAAGCCAGAAACTTGCGAAAAAAGGTGTTAAGATAAAGACAGCCGGCGTGTCGCTCGGTTCTCGTTCGAATTTCTGTCTTCTGCGCTATAAAACCGGCTGCCTAGAGTGGCGCTTTCTGTAGTACGAATCGATTTGCAAGAGTCATGCGGGCCACTGCGTGTAGCAAATATGTGTGTTTTTATAGTATCCCTGTCTTCAAGCTGCGTCCACTTCTGCCCATATTATTTCGACGTCCCGTTTTAAAAACAATTAGTTCCCCTATTCAGAAGCTTCATCGTTCTCGTAAGCTCGTGCGTGTACTGCTTCTTCCGCGCTAATCGGGATTCTCAATGCATTTTCTACCGATAAATTTTTAAATCGGGTTGTTGTCTTGCGGAATGACAACTCACGATGCTGAAAACGTGTTGAACGGAAGAGGCGATTCAAACCGACGAAGCCAAATACACCACGCTCTTTATGTAATAGAAGCCGCCTGCGCGTAATCGAGACCTAATCACTTGCCACACGTTTACGCGGGAAACGTTATGACTCTATCGCTCCGACGTTTTTTCTGACATCAATAACCGGCTCTGCCTTTAGCATTATGTGAACGTTTGGTCCGTTATAATCTATCAAAACATCTATAGTTCACGTAACACATTCTCAGTGACGTGCCCTACTGGCTTCGAGCGTCTGCATCTAGCATCATGCAGTCACCACTGGCGCCTAAAGCCTGGAAATAGAAGGGCTGAAAATATGACGCTAGCGATAGCTTTCCAACGTCAAGGTAGCAATTATCAAAGCTCCGTATACTCTTACAAATGTATCCCGTACATGTGATTTAGAGAGCCGGCTATTCGGTCAGAGGAGGTGGCTGCCACGTGACTTGTCGAATTCGAACAGCGTGCGTGAAGTGTGTGCCCTTCCGTGAAAGGGGGCGTAAGTAATGCAAGACCCTGGAACTCATTAACGCAAAGGACATCATCATCGATGACCTCATTAACCGATCGATCATCCCTGTAGCAGCGGCAGATAGCAGCTTCCCGACTACATGTTCTGACCGACGCCCGATTAATGCGATTGCGGGCTAACCGGATCGTTCTGGCCCGGGGGATTACGGAAGGGTCGCGCTGCACCACGAGGAGACTAGGCAAGCGTGGCAGCGACGTTTTTTGACGACGCAGCATTTGATGGGACGCTGCGCAGCGACATTGCGCTGTTTCATTGGGTAGGCATCGCGCAATGCGTGCGTAATTACAGCGATGACCGTGGGCTTCTTGTGCCCGGCCTATTTTTGCTCCGCGATTCACTACGCCCTGGCCACTAACAAGAAATGTGCGATTGTGAGGCCCAGCGCTTGATTCAAGTAAAAGCTTAGAGAGAGAGAGAGAGAGAGAGAGAGAGCAAGGAGGGGAAATGCGGGGAGGTCAACAGTCAAGCGTCTGACTTGCTACACTACACTGGGGGTGAGGGAAAGGGGGTATACAAAGAGGAAAAGAGGGAGAGAATGGGAGGATGACCACTGCGTGCATACACCGGGCCGCATGGCAGCACTACTATCGGTCTTCGAGGCCCATGTTGCTCGGAAACTGCAGTAGCGCTCGAAACGCTTTCTTCTGCATCCATGGATGTGGCCAGGGCCGGAGAAATGTGTTTAAGAAAGTGTTCTACTAGAGTAAAGTGGACTTAGTGCGGTCTATGCAGAGGATTGTTAGCAGCTACGGCGGCATAGCACTTGACGTCAGAAATCTGCGTTCCTTTAATAAAACCTGTAGCAAGGAGTGTTTTGAAGAGTTTCTCTCGTGTGCTTGTACGTGATAACAATATTTACTGTTTTAGTCTTGTCCCTGATGCTGCGCTCCTCAGACGCATTCCGTGAAACACAAATTTGCGTGCGGTTCAAATTCGGCGTCGTTTATGAAGCCATGAAATATAAGAGGAACATTCCCTAGTTACGGTTGTGAAAATTTGCTTGCAGTCGGTAAGACGAGCGACAAGGTGCATTAATGGCGAAGCGGTATTGGCAGAAATACTCACAAAATATTCAAACTCGTTCTTTTTTTTTCTTTTTGACCTTTGGTGGAGATCTCCGAACGCATTCGCACATCAAACAACATAGGGATGAACGCAGTCGAAGGTTGCACCTTGATGCATTTATTCACCGCCTAAATGATGTCTACCGAGCGCTAATACCACTTTACTTGCACGTTTATCAATGGTCCGTTAGAGCACACGACAATTTAATGGTGGCAAATGATGAGCGTAAGGTAAATGAAACTTTTAAATGTACTGCGTTAGTGTACCCGGCGTTGTGGCTATAACTTCTGGTTGACCGTTGTTGTGGGAGAGAATCAGGCTATGCGACAGTATGGTGATGTTCCCTTTTAGTAATAGTTCTAATCAACTAGAAGATGTGGCTTTACAATTATTCGCTGTGTATGTATGTGTAATTACTAACTTGCATTTTTCTGCTTCTTGATCATTATAAACACTGTTGCCGGAGGTTTCCAACAATGTGATAACAAAAAAGAATTGTTAAAAGTGTCGTAAGCGTTTATCCAATTAAGTGCAGTGTCATCACACTGCTTCGATGCCACTCAATCTGACGCATAACTAAAACGTATCTTCTGAGCATGCATTCAATTAGGTATTTGTTGTCTCGGCAGCCTGGACATAGCTTAATTACCCGAACTATCATTAGGTTAAAAATAATTCTGACAACCTTAGTCAGGTTTAATTTCCTCAGTAGACAAGTGGTCACACATTCCAGCATCAACACATCTATCTTCCTTTACATATGAACACAACGACAATTCCAGCGTGCAGAGTGTCTGAGCTTTTAGTGAAAGTTACTCTGATAAGGGATTAAAGCTCTTACAGCTACTGAGGCGTTTTAGTATTGCGTATTATGCGTCTTCCTAGCGCCTTCTCAAAATGAAAAAGAAAAAATCTCTCGCGATCCGGTCAGCTTTATATGAGATGTTCGTTTTTATAGCCCAGTTCTCCTCTTTACTTTTTGTATTCTTTAATAGCGAGACGCGCCGTTTGAGCCCAGTTTTCCGAAACGCACCTTCCACTATACCTCGAGCGTCATTCCTTTTTTCCTGTTTTGTTAGAAGGTGAGGCGTACGCTTTTTTTTTTTTCATGTCGACCCGTGAACTTTTTCTTCTCTTCGTCCGGAGAGCGGGCTATACAGCTGTGATATGGACATGGTTCAAATGTGTCTTTTCGGGCGACGAAATCTTTTTCTCTGGCTGGAGAACAACCTTATGTATAACTATCAATTTCAATAAAAGGTTGCGACATTCTCTTGCCCAGGAATTTCATGACACAAGGGCTGTTTATGAGCGCACGCTTCTACTCTGCCTTCGATCTTATTTCTTTGGTAACTTCAATCCCTCGTGTCGCCATGCAGTGCTGCGTCATTCAACGAAATGTATTTGTACATTGTATTTGAATTAAATATCGCACGAAATACGCCCAGGTGGCTATTGCATTCGAGGCACGGATAACATGCGTTATCGTTTGTCATTTCTAGTTATTTCTAAATGACAATTTCTGTTTGCTTTCTGATATGTGTGCCTCATTCTCCTTCTAAGCCGTGAGTGCGTTGTTTTCCCGTTAAATATTTATTTGTGATCATCTTCACGCTCGCTTAGTGTAGAATGTTTGTTCCGATACGATCGTCCAAATGGGTTATGAAGTCTACCTCCCAAGTAAAATGCAGCTGACTGCCCTTGCGAGAGGCTACTGCTTGATGATTGAATGGGCCATTTTCAAGGAAAGAGAAAGGAACGGCGTTTTGTTCGCAGTGTCATCCCGTGTTCGTGTTTTTCTGTGGCACCATTTCAAAGAAATGTAGCCTTGCCAACTCGACACTGTCAGCTTTACTTAAAAGAATGAAGGACATCTTCTTCACCTCTGCCTTTAGGCGCAGTCAAGTTCAGAGACCATCGGTCGTTTCTCAAAGTGGCAGGCTCCGCACTGTTCTTACTTTTGATCCTTCATTTCTCGTTCTTTTTTTTTGTAATTGCTTTCTCTGTTCTTTAGGTATCGCCTTCAATCTGTATCACCAAAGGTCTTTTTAGTACGCAGGCGTTGAGTTCCTCGTGGCGTCACTTGCCAGGTAGCGCTTTCGAATTTTCTCCCTACTTCTTTTTATGCCTAAAAGCAATCTAATAAGCGTCCACGATTCGCGTTTCATTATCTCATGACACTGGCTTTCCACACGATCGTGGCTGGCTTCGTTTTGGAAACGCGTAGCTTACTTGATTTTTTGTTGTTGCTCTATTAATTTTCCTGAGAATCGATGTACCATCACTCATTGTAAATCGGGGTTATTGAAAGATATTGCAATGAGATAGCATCATCTTTATATTGCTCAATGCTTGATCACTCCGGTAAACGTCAGAACTCTAGTCAGGAAGGAGGTTTAAAAAGCCAATTTACTTTGTCTTTTCTGAAATCACTCTGCTATAAAACGACTGCAGCATTGGAAAACACTTGTAGTTGCTCATACAGCCACCTGTTGCTCTTTAGCATACGTATGACAAGTGTCTAATTAATCTTCCTGTACCGAGGGAAAGAGAGACTTTAGAAAGGAAAAGGCGCTATTTTCTATAGCTCTTAAGGAGCTCCTTAGGAGCTTCAGCGCCTTTGGGTAGGGGAGAGTGAAGTTAAAGAGGAAAGAAAGGAGAGAGAAATAAAGGCCGTTGATATCAGGATCTATATTTTACTTTCCCTCTTGCTCTCAAGTTACGTATCTATATTTATCTCTTTCTCTTCCCTCAGTGCACATCTGTTTAATGCGGAATGTATGCCAATGGTGAAGCTTGCTCGAGTAATGTACAGAAAAAAAGTGACAGCATGCATTCCGGATAAACAGTAATAAAAAATAAAATTTCTTGAACGTTTTCTAGAAAAAATTACAGTGAAGCCACATATTTTGCGGTTAACGCCGAGACATCGGCCCTTTCTTTTCTCGCGTACTCTTACCGAACTCCCGAACTGAATGCAATAGTAGATAAGAAGTGTAGCTGGTAAGTAGGGCGCGTCACTATCTATTGTTCATCAGAGTCGAAATACCTCGCGCATGTTTTTTTGCGGTTTCATTTTATGACCGATAAACTGGGGTTATATATAGCGTCCGCAAAGTTAGCTTTCGCCCATTGATCGCCCTCTACAGTTGACGTCGCTGTCCGCTCCGTTCACCTAGCAGCGTTTTCCATGGCGAAGTTTACGGCCCGTTTTTCTGCCCCCGAAGAATACAAACGCGAGTTGCGGGAACAAAACAAAACAAAAGAAGAGAGAAGAACGAAAGCATGTTTCGATAATGCCATTCGGAAATTTGCATAGCGCTGATTGCTGCAGGGCATGCCATGATTCGCCGATGCGCATCGTTGACAGACTCGCCGCTTCGATGGACGTGGTTGTTTGTCCGGTCTCTGTCCAGAGCAAGCATTTTCTCTACAGCTTCGATGCTAAGAACCGGTTCGCTGCTAGTCGGCTTTGGAAAACTGAGCCTGCTGGGTTGCTAGATTATGAAGCGTGCATCAGGCTTGTTTTCGAATCCCTCTACTATATATATATATATAGTTACGCCGAGGAGACGAAGAAGGTCGAAGTTAACCGTCAAAACAGAGTCAAGTGTTTTTTTTTTACATAACTGGAATCGTGGTAAAACAAGGCTGACTTGCTCGTTGCATGTAGGGTTTATCGCTGTCAAACAAAAAGCCCACTTTTGTTCCATATATAGATAACGAAAATGAAGTTGATGACGTGCCCTTGTTCGACATTTCTTTATTCGTTTGCCATTACTTTCTAGCTAACTGTGCTTTCTGGAAGAACTTCGAGTAAGGACAGATTATTGCGTGACAGGCTAAAACTGGGGGTTACACCTGTTCTCGGAGGAACACAATTTAAGTGCGCAAGTGGGGTGAAATGCGTGAACGTTTTTGACCACCGTACGCCAACCTACTTGTGCGTAATATAGAGGTCCCACATTCTCGATTTTCTTGTTCTGAAATCCGTGGATGAGTATCCAGAGTGCCCTGGTACGCCGGCCACATTCAAAGCTTAAATTACGCATGGTCGGCCAAACTGGCTGTGCGTCTTGTATGGTAAACTTGCGTTATTGTGGAATTAATGTGATCATCCGTGAGGGATATGAAGGCTAGTATAAAATGGGGCTGAGAAGTAATGCTTTGCTTGGTTTTGTCACTTTGCAAAAGAAAAGGCAAAAAGGAAAAAAAGGCTGGTCAAATTTTAGCGGACGTCTTGCTGGTGCTTGTAATTTCATATTCTTAGAGTTCAATTTGTTTGGTGTTCATTCTTTCTCTCTTTCATATTCAGAAGACACATGTAGGTAGCAGTGTGCGTAATATATGCTACTTAGGACCATACGTTTGGTACTAGACCGCATATACTCATTGACGTCGCGTTGCTCGGTGCTCCAACCAAAGTATGACGAATAAATAAACATAGTATAGACCTAATTGTTTGCTCATAACTGCCATTCGCAGTGAAAAAAAAAAACATCCCACAGGCCTGATTCAGCATCCAGCTCGAGCGCTAAATAAGACGTCTATGCTGTTATGGGGAGGCAAAATTTGTGACCCGGTACTTCGACTTCTTTCTATCGCCGACCAGAACCGACTCTTCATGCGCTTTATCGAAGGCCTCACAGACGATGCCACCACGGCAGTGGTGGAGAAAAAAAGTTAAGAGAACGCTGTTGTTTGTATCTGACAGAACGTGAGCTACGCCTTTTTTTTTGTTTTTTGCCCATCAGTACCCTTTCGGACTATATATTAGGCCACCCCTATAAACTAGGACATGAGTGAGCTTCTTGATGATGCAATGGAAACTGGCATGGTCTTTGGGAACTCGCGTACACAACAGACCACACATATGAGCTAGTGGCATAGCATTGCTCTCTTCTATATCTTGTCAACATATATAAGGGGGCTAATGAACATTTTATGAATGTTTACAACCTATAGAAGAGAGCTTCTTCACCATAACTAGCTCATTGTTGTATTTCGGCTCAGAGTGCTGGAACATGCTTGTGACTTCAGGGCACCTGTGTAAAAAAGCATCGTAGTAGACGCGCTTGACACTATTATTCTTCATATGTTTTACTTATTGCTTATTGGCTGCGACAGCTTCTTTGCACTTGAAGCCTATGAAATATTTGTTCCAGAAAAAAAAAACAAGTTGCGTCATTTTGAGTGTTACTGTGTGGCCTTTTATTTCTTGACCTTTATTGTGAGTGACTTGACTTCGATGGCGCTCAGGAGTTTACAAAGCCTCTTTCTATTAGCTTTTTTTCGCTCTCTCATATTTTTCTACTGCTGTTCATTTATTTTATTTATTATGCTAACGTTAAAGTTTGCCTCGCCATTACAGTCCACGGGGCCTATGCAAGCCGCTTCTCATCTTAGTGTTACGCTCGTTTTTTTACGATTGTTTTTCTTTCTTGAATGCAGCACTCAAGGGATCTGATTCAATGAATGAATGAATGTGTGGGTTTTATTGGCGCAAGGGCCAGGTATGGCCAAAGAGCGCCATGCAAGTGTTAGTGATTTAGCAGTGGAGTTATGAATTCTGTGAAATTGATGTGACGTGGCTGTAAAGGGGCCTAAAATATAATCACTGTAAAGTGCATAAAATGTACGTGTAATAAAATTATGGCGGTGACAAATGACGTGTACTATGAGCATTAAGGTGCATTGTAAAATAAAGATACGATAAAAAAAAATGCATAGGTTTCTAAAATTAACTAGAGCACCATGGCCTCGTTAGAGCCCTTGAGACACAAGGGCCTGGAGGCACGTGCTATATAAAACAACTATCACAGCGGCATCCTCTGGAGAGAGGATGCGCTACGAATTTATTGGGCTCATAACATGTAGAAGAACCTCATTTAAAAAATTGAGGACTGCTTTGGTGCTGAAAAATGGTTCTTTACCAAGAAACATAGCTGGGTGAAGAGGTATGCAATAACGATATGCAAGAGGAAAATGCTTCTTTCTTTCAGGTTCGGCTTTGCGACACTCCAAGAGGACGTGGAGGACGGTCAGCCTCTCACCACATCGACCACAGGTTGGCGGTTCATTTCCAGTAAGCAGAAAATTGTGTGTACCAAATGTGTGCCCTATTCTGAGGTGGCAGAATAAGACATCAGTTCGCCGTGATTTTGTTGGAGAGGGCCAGAAACCTAGCTGTGGCTTTATAACGTGAAGTTTATTGTTCATTTCTGCATTTCACATGCGTTACCACTGTTGTCGCAGTTTCTTACACAAGAAAGGCTTCAGATCTGTCACCGGGACAGCAGATGCAGAAAAAGTGTTTTGTGATGTGAGTGATGTGGCCATTTTATCAGCCAGTACATTACCCTCGATACCTCTATGGCCAGGCACCCAGCATATTACTACATGTATATGTGATATATAAATACTGCATAAGAGGGAGTAAAGTTCAATGAATACAGGATTTTTAAGCGTTTGTAATAAAATTAACGCTTTTACGAGACTTAGCAAGTTTGTGTATACAATTCCTGTGTCGAGTTTTAATTTCTGTATATGTCTTACTACAGACAGTACTGCATAAGCTTCTGCAGTGAAGATACTTGTTTGCGGGTTCAGTAAGTCAGCTATAGAAAGAGAGGGACCAACAGCAGCATAAAATACACCATGATGTGATTTAGACGCGTCTGTGTAGAATTCGGAGCACCTGTACTTCGATTGAAGTTCGCGGAAATGCATAGCGATTTCGATGTCGGGCGCGTGTTTTGTGACCTCTACAAAGGATACGTCACAGTCTATCACCTGTCACTCCCAGGGCGGTAATAGCTTAGTTGGAGGCATTAGTCGATGTTCAAGAACAGGGACATCCATTTCCGTGCTAAGTTCTCTTGCACGCAGTGAGAAAGGAAGTCTCATGGAGGGTTTATTATTAAAAAGTGTTTGACACGTTAAGTCATTAACAGTCTTGAAACACGGATGTTCTTTATTGGAGCGCACATTGAGAAAAGAGGTAAAGCTGATGTACGTTCTCTGAAAATGTAGTGACCATTCGTCTGACTCTGCATATACACTTTCCACCGGGCTTGTTCTAAACGCGCCAGTGGCCAGGCGGGTACCCAGATGATGAACGGGGTCTAACATTTTTAGCGCACTCGGTGCAGCAGAGTGATATACTACGGCACCATAATCTAATCGTGATCTAACTAGGCTCCTGTAAAGATTTAGGAGGCACCTCCTGTCGCTACCCCATGTAGTGTGGGATAGAACTTTAAGTAGGTTCATGGCTTTTAGACATTTTTCTTTAAGATATTTTATGTGTGAAATGAAAGTGAGCCTGGAGTCGAGAATAACACCTAGAAATTTGTGTTCTTTCTTGAAGGGAATTTGTTGTCCACCCAGTTCTACACAGGGATCAGGTACCAGGCCTCTCTTTCTTGTGAAGAGAACACAAGAGCTTTTGTGCGGGTTGATTTTAAATCCATTTTGGTCTGCTCACTTGGACAGCTTGTTTAGGCCCTGCTGTACCTGTCTTTCACACACAGTAAGGTTGCAAGATTTGAAACCTATCTGTATATTATCTACGTAGACGGAATAAAAAATGGCCGCTGGCAGTGAAGGACGAAGTGTGTTCATTTTAACGATAAAGAGAGTGCAACTGAGTACTCCTCCCTGGGGTACACCTGTTTCCTGTATAGAAGGTCGCGACAATACGTTGCCAATTTTCACGCGGAAGCTACGATCCGACAAATAGCTTTCAATTATGTTCAGCATATTTCTACGGATGCCCATCTCCGACAGATCCCGTAACGCCATGCCGTGTCATACGCTCTTTTCCATGTCAAGGAATACCGATAGGAAATACTGCCCATGTACAAATGCATCGCGGATATTTTCCTTCAATGCGCACCATATGATCGGTTGTCGACCGCCCTTCTCTGAATCCACACTGATAAGGATCGAGCATAATGTTGAGCTCAAGGAAATGTATAAGTCTGCGATTTATCATTTTTTTCAAGAATCTTACACATACAATTTGTTAGTGATATTGGACGATAACTTGATGCCAAGGAAGGGTCTTTTCCCTGCTTTAGAACAGGAACTACAATCGCTTCTTTCCATGTGGATGGGAGGTATCCTGAAGCCCAAATAGTATTGAAAAGTGTAAGAAGTGTAACTTGTGCGTCAGTATGTATGTTTCTGATCATGTCATACATGACTCTGTCAGGTCCCGGTGCAGTGCTTTTACATGTGTTCAAGGCAGCTCTCAACTCGGCAATACCCAAGGGCCGGTTATACGGTTCATTCTGCCTGGACTTTCGTATGATTGGCTTACGCTCTACTATTTCTTTATGTTTAAGAAAGGATTGGGAATAGTGCGTTGAGCTCGACACTTGCTCAAAGTGCTCCCCAGGTGAGTCTGCCTGATCTTGCAGTGTATCGCCCTGTGTATTTACCAGAGGGAGTGAATATGTTTGTCGCCCTCTAATTCTATTTACCTTGTTCCATACTTTGGCCTCATCTGTATAAGAGTTTATACTCGATAAAAAACTTCTCCCAACTTTCTCTTCTAGCCTGTCGGCGGGTTCTCCTGCCTTGGGACTTTATTTTTCTTAAAGTTGACAAGATTTTCTGCAGTGGGGGAAGCGCGTAGCAACCCCCCACGCTTTGTTCTGATTCTTACGTGCGATTCTGCATTCATCGTTCCACCACGGGACATGTCGTTTGCATGCCGAACCACTTACTTCACGTATGCATTTAGATGCGGCATCTATTATAAAGGCTGTGAAGTACTCTACAGCAGCATCGATTTTCTAAAGAAGACATGTCATCCCATGATATACTAGTTAAGTTTCGGAATTTCTCCCAGTCTGCTGCGTCAATCTTCCACCTAGGAGCCTGTGGTGGATATTGATTTTTTTTAAGCGTTCTTAATAGTATGGGGAAGTGGTCGCTTCCGTAGGGATTGTTCGTAACTTCCCATTCGAGTTCAGGCAGTATGGACGGGGAAACTATGCTCAGATCGATTGAAGAAAAGGTATTGTTTGCAAGACAGTAATAAGTGGGTTCTTTCTTATTTAAGATGCACGCACCAGAAGAGAAAAGAAATTGTTCGACAAGTCGTCCTCGCGCATCTATACGAGAGTAGCCCCACAGGGAGCTGTGCGCATTGAAATTGCCAAGAACAACATAAGGTTCTGGCAATTGATCTATAAACGATTGGAATTCATGTTTCGTTAATTTGTAGTGTGGGGGTATGTAAAGCGAGCAATAATGACGAGTTTACTTAGAAGAACACCTCGAACCACCACTGCTTCAAGGGGCGTTTGTAGCTGTAAACGCTGACAGGAAATACTTTTATGAATAAGAATGGCAACACCGCCTGATGATACGACAGCATCATCGCGATCTTTGAAACTTGACATACGGTCGGAGAAAGTTTGTGTGCTGTGGTGTTAAGTGTGCTTCCTGTAGACAGAGCCCTTTTGGATTGTGTTTTTGGATAAGCTCTTGTTCGTCATCTAGGTTCCTAAGAAGACCTCTGACATTCCATTGAATTATTTGTGTAGCCATATTGCAAGTAAATAAGTGCTGTGTGTATGGAAAGGGAGGTGATGCCTTAGGTTACAGAGCTCTTTTGAGGCCCTGTAACAGGGGTTCTGCCCTTTCTGGAGCGTTCGAGGGATCCTCGACGCTCCTTAGGCGTTTGGTGCGCCTTGAGGACAGGTGTAGTGTCCATTGCCTCTTGTGAGGTGCCGGACACGTGCTCTTGCGAGCGAGAAGTTACAGGGGAGAGTCCTGCCTTGGAGGGCAAGACCCCTGCGCCCACCAGCCCGGAGGTCGATGGGGCACCCTGCGGGATTTGGCTGCGCCGGCTGTTGCCAGCGCTGGAAGGGGCCGGAGAGGTCGGGGCAGCCTCGGCTGCGCCCACCTTCGGGATCGACGGTCCCCCTTGCTGTGTTGACGGAGCAGCGCTAGCTGCAACCGCCACAGGGGCAGATGGCGTAACTGCCGACTCACTGCCTGTAGGTCGGACAGCCGCCGGAGGCCGTTGTGACGCTGCCCCCTTACGCGCCACATCGGCAAAGGTGCTCTTAGACAGGTATGACACCCGCCTACGTGCCTCCTTGAAAGATATGTTTTCTTTGACTTTGATTGTCAGAATCTCTTTTTCTCTTTTCCAGGAAGGGCAGGCGCCCGAGTATGCGGCGTGCTCGCCATCACAGTTGGCACAATGTGGAGTGTTCTGGCACGTTTCGGAGGAATGTTCATTGTCACTGCACTTGGCACAAGCCAGCCGGCCTCGACAGTTCTGTGAACTGTGGCCGAAACGTTGGGTCCGAGAGGGCCGCCGCCCCCTTCCAGATGGTGCTGCGCCCCTACTCTTCGGTTTCGCTCGGTCGCTGCCTCTCCAGAGCTGCCGAGACCTGCTGGACGGCCTTGAGTTGTGTCTCTTGATCACAGCTCCTCGTTGGAGCCTCTAGCTGCGGCGGGATCGTCGTCTTCTCGCTGGTTTCTCGCAGATTTACGGTACAGTACCAAAGGATGTGAGCCGCGGTGGCTCTCTCCTTCGCGCACAGTCTACACACGTCACTCGTGTACACACTCGGACACACGTGCTTAGCTAGCACCTGGGTGAGCAGGGACCCCGTCTGTACCTGTCTGTATAACACTGTCACCTTCCGGGTAAGCCACGGGTGAGGTGGCGGCATAGTCTGTCTGTTCAGTCTGTACCACTTCACTATTTCGTTGAAGGTGGTCATCTTGTCCTTGGCACTGCACCGCGACCCTCACTCCGAGTCGGCCGCACTTGCAGCAGCCCGGTTGGTTAGTCCTCGCGCGGCCGAGTTGGCCGTCTCGTTATGGTTCACGTTCCCGCGTTCCGACACGTCATTGCCCATGTGGGCCGGAAACCACTTGATCACCACAGCACTTCTGCGTCCGACGTCTTCGGCCTTGCACCCCCCAGTATGCGCGCGGCCTCACTGCATACCCTACCCTTGGCGTAGTTCTTCACTGCTGTTCTAGAGTCACACAACACTGTAGTGCATCCTGGGTCGGAGACGGCCAAGGCGATGGCCACCTCCTCCGCCCGGTGCTCTTCTCGGGTCCGGACGCTCGCCGCGGTCTTCGTTGCACCTGTCGATGCCCCGACAACCACCGCCGCGTATGCGTCGCTGCTCCCTCGATATTCCGCCGCGTCCACGTAGGCGGCACCTTCTTCTCTGGCATGGAGAGAGATTATTGCGATAGCAATTATGTGGACATTCAAGGCACATTTCTGAAGTTGGCGTCGGTGTTGATGTCGGTGTCGCCATGAGGTTCCGTATAAAGACCAAAGGGGACAAACTCGCCGCATGCCCTATGCTGTATGTGCGACTCTTCTTTCTTTCTTTCCTTCTTTCTTTCCTTCTTTCTTTCTTTCTTTCTTTCTTTCTTTCTTTAAAAGGGTGTCATGTTATAATGCACATTCATGTTGTGCTTTCGTACGATGACTCAGTGTGCTGCCTCCCAAAGGGGCAGGGTATGAATAATGCCTGTGAATACGCTTTTCATATAGTACATTAAACTAAGCTAATGTGGATGAGGTGCTAGGGGGGCTGCACGCTCGACCTGTTTTTGGTCTTGTTTTCTTGCTTATAAATTTCAAAGCAATCAAAATTTTCTGAGCACACGAAGGCAGCAAGCATCAGTGCACGTGCATAATCACGGCGAATTGTTTCTTTTATAAGGCAATTTGCTGTTTAAAAAGATGAACTTGAAAAATCACAAAGCTGGCTTGAAGGCAAGAGAACGAAAGTCTTGGAAAATATGTGTACTACTCATCATCACCACGCTCGCTGGCCGAACTGTCATATTTGCCGCTACCGTAGACACTGGCGCCCCCCTTTCTCTGAAGTCATTGTGTGTAGGAAACGCAATGCTAAAAACTTGCTACTGCGCTCGAAAGAATGCGTAGCATGATCTTGCTCTCGGATTGGAGGCATATCTAGTTCTTAGCAGTAGTTTCCCGTATCACACGGATGCCTACGCACCCCTTGCGCAGCCTTAGTTTGAAAGAGGCAAGTGCCTTCCGCTCCGAAGTCACATTCGACGCTGTTTTCTGTTCTGGCCCGGAAAAGGAAAGCGTTCCGGAGAGCGGAAGGAACAAATCAGAGGCGTACAAGCGCTGCATACGAGGACATCGGACGTAGGAAGCGGGGGAAACCGGAGTGCCGACTTGCGATCACTACTTTCGCCGCAGATGACGTGCTCAGAATGTAAAAAAAGACGGCTCTCGTCTGCTGCAGAACACGTTTTGCTCCCACGACGGCATGCATGTATGCAAGGAAGCACCGGCAACAGGGACGCCACCCGGAAATTGAATGCACCTCAGTCGATCCCTGCCGCTTTATCCACCTGAATTGAGGCCCTTGAAGCAGCCACGGTGTTATCAACCCTGAGTTTCACTATATCTTTTA
Source organism: Dermacentor variabilis (assembly GCF_050947875.1). Lineage (NCBI taxonomy): Eukaryota > Metazoa > Arthropoda > Arachnida > Ixodida > Ixodidae > Dermacentor > Dermacentor variabilis. The sequence continues at coordinate 95,006,540 of NC_134572.1, read as the reverse complement.
TATTTATTTGTTGATTTTTGTCTACATGCACGTTAATATTAGCTCGATTTTATGAAAGATAACAACTGAAGCAGATGCCAGACGCCTAGTGAGCTGGAGGTCTCTGCAAATAAATGCGAATATAAGGGCATCATCATCGGTGTGAAGTAAAGTTATCTCAGTCCTAATAACAAAAAATGCATTCTATTATAGAAAAATTCACATTCATGTTGTTGGTCACAGGCACACTGTAGTCACAAGATTGCACTTAGCAAAATGAAAAATTACGTGAGTACTAGAAACAAAGGTTTAGTGTTTAATTCTGCAATCAGGTGTGTGTTCAGATAGAGTATACAGAATGCGCTCCTCCTGCGCGAATAAAACATAAATAAACAAACAGAGAAAGAAAGGTTCAGGAACCGCTGTTGACAAAGGTGGACTTGGCCTTAGTTATCGGTTGGTGTTCAAACAGTAAAATTCCTTAGTCTATTGAATTAAAAAAACACCTTCCAATATTGCGTTAATTATAGGATATCTTCTAATATCTCCACAAAGTGAAATAGAAAGCTTGAGTGATATACATTTCACAAAAAGCCTAATATAATTTATTCATGCATCTATTTGATGCAATTTGATACTGCACACCCGGTCAAATGAGTAGTTTGCAAACGATGAACAATTTCTCTCCGTTTTTGGTGCACTTTCACAATGAGTGTAATGGAACAACTACCTGAACGTCACGACACATACGCAGAGTGTAGTATTCATTAATATAGCAATGTGCCGTATTACAACGCGGCTTAAACCAAGTGTTCACCTGATCAAGAAATGAAATTGACAAGTCCAAGCTTGTTTGTCTTAATTCCGTTTTTTAAGGCATTTCCCATAAATTAAAGAAAGCCAAATAACGGCGTTACGAGAGTCATCTCCGCCTCGAACATACTTGGATGGCCGCGCCTTATAACAAATAACGTGAGTTCACTCAGTAGGATCTGCGGCAGCAGGCACACTCGGCCTATATTTCCGTGCAAAACGAACGTGGTACATGAAAAGCCGCATCGTGGGGTCGTTCTTACTCCGGGCAACTTTAGCCTTGTGCAAGCGACCACCTGCATGAACATGCGAATGAGTTCCAAGATGAAACTATAAGGAGCGTAACGGCGGTGTACTGCACAAGCTCCGGGCGTGAGTCAAAGTTTTGAAACTAGGTACTCCTGAAGACTTACCAAAAGCAACGCACGAGGGAAATATTGAGCTTTAGGCGATTCATCACAGAGGGATGTCATGTTTCAGCGTTCGGAAAGTCCCTTCCGTTTGTGCTTAGCGCCGTCGTTGCGTCTTGAACTTCGATTGGCCTACTGCTGTGAGTCTGATTTATTTTTCTTCGCCTTCGCAAGAGTTTAAGCCAGTTTGCGCGCAATAAAGCTTCCAGTTGATAGTAATCGCAGCGTCTTGTTTTTTTCTTTTTATTAACGTGATATCAGAAGATGTTGGCGCACAAATATGGCACGAGCTACTCATTGGCTCCTAAATGTGTTGTACGTACAAAATACACTTGCAGCATTACCCATATAACGACTTAAAACATAGTTGCAACAAAGTTGTCCTGTGAGATGCAAGTTAAAGTAGCATGACGAGATTACAAAGACTTGCAGTGCTCTTGTTGGCCACGTCCCTAATAATTTCATGAAATAGAGAGGTCGGTGGTACAATGACATTAATGACAATTTCAGTCAGCGTCTTAGCTTGCCATGGTGTGGTCATTATAGAATAAGGTGAGATGTATATTCGTCAACCGAGCCACAATAACACTGAGTAATTTCAGCGTAGCGAATTATGCGGAAAAAAAAGAGTTTTTGGCAGGCGGTGCCCAACCATAGGCGATAAATAATGCTTTCTATGTTTCTATCTAAATGTTATAGAGTAAATTTTGATGAACATATGAATAGAAAACAGATCAAAATTGTAAATTTCGTCGAACTTCGTATTTTTTACATATATTGAATAACGTTGCTTTTAAAATGCAACGCAGTTGACTCCCCAAGATTGGGAGGGAAATTATATCTTTGATTTGTGGCTGTCGTGCTACGGCATCAACTGCAGTGTTGCCTGCAATATTACAATGTAATGGTATCCATTGGAATGCTGTTGATAACTCTTCTTGTTGATAACTCACTTTGATAACTCTTCAAGTATCTCACCAATTATAATAGCTTTATACGTTTCTTTTTATTTTCGTGCTGCCAAGCGACGTGAATGCCACCTGGGAGTGACTGAAAACTACACTTTTTCGCCTCTCTTCCGAAATGTATATCTTATAAGAGTAGTTTTGTATAGTTTATATAGGTTTATATAGCTATTTACAATAATAGTTCAGCCGTCGTGGTCGATGTTGCACTGGATAATCTAAATACTTGCTTGTTTATTGAGCGATGGTATTACAAATGCGGAAATGAAGAATATAATGAACTGGAGCCATTCATATAGAGATGCACGTATCCTGGATGCCGCACGTATATTTGGCATATTGCTAGTCGTAAACGGCTTCAATGAACACGTCCCTTTGTTCCGCGTGCTACTATTGACGCTGCTTGATTCCCGAATATCTTGTAACTAGATCACCTAGTCGCATTACTACCGCACCGCACGTCGGCTTAATAGATACAGCCGGTATAAGGTTGGATAAATGAAAAATTGGTTCGCCCTAATTGCTCGGAGGGAAATAAAAGGTATCGTCCAAATCATGTGGGCGCAAACTGTTCTTATAATGCTTTTTTAACATTACAGTGCAGGTGATCTGAGGAAAGATCCCAAGGATACCTTGCCAAAAACCAGCTCACATTCTAAGCAGCATACATTGATTTTCTATTCATTTCAGTGGTCTTTTCTACAGAAATCTATAACTGTTCTTTGTATGCCTTCGCAACAATAGAAATAAACTGAAGCTACGTTCTGTGCCTGAACATCGGCCTTAGCAGGGCGGCTGGCCTTTAAAGCTGCCCTTTGAAGCTGATTTAAAAGGCCAGCTTTGGAGGAGATCTAAAACACAAACCAGGAAAATTAAGCTGAAATTTAATACACAAAGGCTTAGTTGTCGCCTAAGAGAAGAAATACAACTAAATGAAAAGCGAGGAAATTCCTGTAACACCATAAGTTATCCCAGGCTTCAAGCTAAAAGTAATATAAATGTATAGGTGCTAAAGAGGAAGTGAAGGTGTCGTAATTCCCCCACCCCGGCCTTGCCCTCGTTTTCTACATCGATGTTGTTTTGCGTTTTCTGGGATGCTCAATACCTGAGTAGCTGTACCACTCGATTTCGGTAGTGAAAGTATGCTACAAATAAATATATCGGCTGTTATTAGTAGCGTTCAGCATAGTAAGTCAACTCATCGAAATAATGTTGTGAAACTTAATGCGTTTTTTTCGGTGACCTAACCTTCCTTTAGAGGGATCCCGTTGCAACGCGCCCCATTATATAGCTAGGTGCGACAAGCTGTTGCGCTTTCACCAGTGTATGGACTTTTTCTCTTGCGTGGTGAAGGCACTGGCGATTTTGATTTCCCTAGAATATATTCCCCAGTGGCACCAATTTCATTGCTGACTGCGCCTGCAAGTGCTGTTCAGGGGCAACAGCCACAATGTGGGAGGAAAAGAGACCCTGTCGCAATATATTGAGAAAAAGTATTTGCTTAGAGTATCCGATGCTCATTGCCTTTCCAAGTCTCACTGCCTTCTTCACATCTCCCCGACCCAGTGGCCCGCAGGCTGAACCCACTCAAGTTGTAGCAGAGAAGTCACGCAGCTTTTCGCAGTGTGTCTCCTTGCACACGAGAAGAGACAACACACGGAATAGGGACATGAGAAGGAAGCATGAGGTAAAACCGCTGGCGTCTTTCGCTCCGTGTCTGTGTTGCATTCGCCATTTCACGGCCAGCAGTGAAATAACCAGCTATGGTTAACATTTTCATTACTTTTATTTATCTGTTTCAAGCAGCGTCGTTCTACCGGTGCCGCTGTCGTGAGCCCTTGAATAGCTAGCTCACAATGAATGCTCGGTGACCATTTTTTTCCAGGTGCTATGCCCGCCTCTCGGAAAGAACAGATACTTACGTCTCGCCTGCTACATTTTAAGGTAAATGCCGCTATTGTGAAGACGCTCCCATAAGGTCGTTTTCTTCAACTTTGTGCGGGGCGAGTTAGCTAGAAGGATGCAGGGAAAGGCGAATTGCCCTAAAGAAGCACTTAAGCTTCAGATACCATCTGGCTCGTCTTTTTAACTTTCTTTTTGTTTTAGCTCTACTTCTTCGGTATATCTGCGTGTTATCACCGTCAAATTGCAGCCACCGGCCAGCTATAGAAGTCATCTTTCTTTAAGTGCAGGAAGGCGTACCAATTTCCGATGTGCAGATGTTAGAATGAGGCGATCGAATGTGCTGGTGCTCGAATTAATTGCCTGGTTGATAAAAGTCTACCAGCGCTTTCGTTTTAAAGGTGAGTGGAACGAAAGATAGACGCAATTGTGTCGACCCCCTTCCCCCCCGACAAAAAGAAAGTTATAAGAAGCAAGGAAAAGAAACGCGTTATGCTGCGTCTTGTCTGTCTCCTGACAACCGAGTGAACATGCAAATATGCATTAGTCGAAACATGTTATCGATCGGTCTCGTCTCTTTACTCCCTATTAATGACAGGTAAGGATGCATGGGAAACAATCCGAAGCTTTTAGTACGCCATCAGGCGTTAATAGACGCCCCTAAAGGCTTTTATCTAGGAGGAGCACATTCCAGTTGAGTTTGGGCAGCTATAGATGTAGTTTCCTAGGAAACTACTCGAGTGTCCGTGACGCCATGCCATGGTATAATAGAACACAAAGCGCACATTTGAAATCATTTTCGAGGGAAGTCTGGGAGGGTAGGCTGCTGTGAAGACATTTAGTTCATTAGCTCCTTTATTTACCTACATTTCACATAAAAACAGCTGAATATAAAAGAGACAAACAAACAAATAACACGGTAGTGAAGCTAATAACAATTAAGGAAAAGGATCCACAACCGAGAGCTCATTCTACGTTTCGCGTCTGTTCATGCCTCTAACTGCATGATGCAGGCACCTCTGTATTCTTAATCCGGTGGCGCAAGAGTAATCCGTGTACTAAATGGAGGGTATATCGAAACACAAAGCAGGTTCAAGTTCAGTCCACAGTACAAATCTATTATAGAGTTAGTCACTTCATACATAACTGTACAGTAGTAGTCATCACAAACATCGCCCTTGATATTCCGGTCACAATTAAGTCATTTGCAGACGGCTGCATCCTTCATCAGAAAGTACGCAGTCCATGCGACCAGGCTCTCTTAAACACAGCTTTTATCAAAATACCTTCTTGGTGTCAAGTCTGTCAAATGAAGGTCAACGAAAAGAAGACGGTGGCTTGAGCGTGACGCGTAAACGGTCTCCCTTAAGATGCGATTATTTTATTAATGGCCAAAAACTATCTTTCGTTGATACTTACAAGTACTTGGGCGTCATACTTAGCGCTGATTTTAGGTGGAACAAGCATGTTGCCTACATCGAATAAAAAGCTATGCAGAAATTTCGATTTTTAAGAAGGTCTCTGCTCAAATCCACCCCAAAATTGAAACTAATTGCGTACAAAACTTACATCCATCCAATCATCGAGTACTCTTCCGTAGTTTGGGATCCGCATAGCCAGGAAAACACTAAAAAGCTTGAAATGATTCAAAGGAAAGCAATTAGATTTGTTTACAATCGCTACAGCTGCTTTACAGCCCCCACCACACTTCTAGATAACGCTAACCTGGATACATTGCAGAAAGGAAGACTACATGATTGTGTGAAATACATGTTCTTACTTTATCATGACAAGCTGCGCATAAACAAGGACACGTACATAGAATCCGTTAATCGGCGATCCACGCGATCCGAGCGCCCAAAGAAACTGAGGGAGTATTCTTGCAGGACACGAGCTTTTAAAAATTCTTTTTTTCCGCGCACCGTTACTGAATGGAATGCTCTCTCTGCTGATACAGTAAATTGTACTACTGTTGAGTCGTTCATGGCAAACCTGCGGCAACAATCCACTTGATTTACCTCATCGTACATGCCCTCCCTTCCCCTATCTGGCCTCGTTCAACGCACGCGCACAACGCTTCAATTTACGTTTTCGAGTACTTTTTCAGTGTGCTAAAAATATTTGCTTGGCGTCATGTGTATCTTTCGGTGTTCGCAAGGCGTAATGTTTGCAAATTTATGTTGCTCTGATTATGGTATGTTCAGTGGTTGCAGAGATGTTTGTCAAGAGATGTCTGTTGCTGTCATTCTGCCCTTGAATTGTATAAATTCTAGTATTCGAGTTTCTTGCGTTTGTTTCTTGTACCTGTGCGTGAATCACGTTCTCCCTAGTACCTTCATTGGACTCGCTTTGGCAACTTTTTCTGTTGCGCTTCTAGATTTCTTTCTCTTTGTTTACAAATATGTTGTGTTATAACCCACTCTTGCCTAAGACCCCAATGAGAGTTCGGCAGTACTCCTGAAATAAATAAACGCTGTTCTAACCCTGTGTCCGTTAAGAATCCTTTTAAAAATATGTTCGCCTCCTGCTACGAATGACTCACTGGCCATCGTCGAAGTAATTTTTGTATGATAAAAGGGCACTTGCCGAATTTTTTCGTTAACGTTCCTTTTTTTCTGTGGCCTATTCTGGGACTTCGGGAAGCACATTTTAGAGTTCTTGATTCTGTAACCACATCAACACTCAGGAAATGTGGAGCATCTCCTGTGCAAAGAACTATTTTTATATGGCACTTCCAGTCAAAGCCTATTAATTAGTGCGTTGTGTGTCATGGGAGATTTCTGTGTAGGCCATTTGTTTGGGCCTATGCCTTATTTTTCTCAGCCCTAGTTCTGTGTTCTTGATGGTGGACACATGGTGCTGGCCTATCATGTTTCATAGCAAAATTATGAATGTACCACCTATTTTGTGTTGCTAGATTCAGGGAAGCTTGGCAGCATGCGTGGGGCAAAGATTTGAAAGACATTTGGAGCTATTAGTGAAGCCCGTCCCGACGGTCTCGTTTTCTTCTTGGTCCCGTGTTTTGCGCTTCACCTTTGCAAATAAGCCTCACCAACAGGCACAAATGAATGCTCTTCTATTGATTAACCAATCTATTCGCTATTTAAACAAGCCCGCTGCGATCGGATTTCTAGTTTTATGTACCGAACAGTATTCAACAATTTCCATGGCTAAGTTGGTAAAGATTAGAAAAATGACATTTGATCCTTAGTCCAGAAGTGTTGCCATGGCTGTACTTCATCGCGTTGTGAAGTACGTCTTAGTGAACAATATAACATATGGAGTAATGCACAATTGTAATTAACGAGAAATGCAAGTTCTTTTACAGCGGAGCTGTTGGCATCTCATTTGTCGGAATCTTGCGTGTGAGTGCCAATGGGCAAGAGAGAGAGAGAGAGAGAGAATAAAGAGGAAAGGCAGGGAGGTTAACCAGATATGAGTCTCCGGTTTGCTACCCTACACTGGGGATGGGGGATAGGGGTTAGAAAGATGACAGAGAGGATAACGTTAAAAAAATAAAGGTAAAAAAAACACGCACACATGGAGGCACACACACAAAAGGCGTTCCAGTTAAATTCGTTCACACAGGCCGGTAGATCGCAAAAAGCGCAATAGCGCTTGCACGGCCTTCTTCTGTGACGGTAGGTCCTTTCGATGTTGTAGAATTCTTTTTTCGGAAAAAAATATGGGCTGATCCCAGAGGTAGTACGATACCGAGCCGACCCACGGCGGAGGTGAAGCAGGCTTCAAGCACTCAGCAAAGTGAGACAAAAAGTGCATACATTCTTTGGAAATCTGCGTAAAGATACATCACGGCATTTGATTCAATAAAGAAGAAGCAGAAAAAAAGCATCCGAACTACATACTTGAATATAAGGTGCTCCTGGTAACGTAACGGTCCCCGCATATGTTTCCCGGTAAATGTTACTGTTGCGCAAGCTGCCGCGGCGACGGCAGCTTGCGACATGAGGAGTGGCGTTATTAGCGTTTAGTGTATAAGAAAACCAGCCTAGCAACCGATTTCATTATTGCAGCAGCACCGCTACGGGTGGGCAACGCATAGCGTAGGACTCCCGAGGAGCAGCGTAAATACGAGGTGCCGCGCACGGAACAAGAAACGGCAATACGACTAGCGGTAGCGCGCTGTCAAAATTATCATTACTCCCCTTACTACCATTACTCTCAATTACCATCACTACGATTACTCTAAATCAATAAAGCATTGAATGGCCCCCTCGGCAGTTGCAGTGGTGGTTTTCAACTGCTTCGCGGGACATCCGCTTTCGCATTGCTGGGATTGCGAGTCAATTTTTCGGTTAGACAGACGCAATATATATCGGTTCAATATGGCACCGTTGGCATCAGCCTAGCCAATTCTTCTAAAAAAAAAAAGGAAAGAGGTTCGGGTATACACTTCAGGGCTCATGGGGGGGGGGGGGGAGGGGCAGAGACATCAAGGACCGACGGTTCATAAATATCTCCAAACACGAACCATACCTTTCTAATTCCATCTTTTCGCAAGGTCCCCCTCAGCAACTACTGAATTCTTTCCTTAACGGTAACTAGAAACACAAAGCGTTCGGAAGACAATGCAGTACTTTCAGCCTCTAAGGCCGATTACCGAAACAAAGTAATCCCTGGTGCGTGTCGCGCTGTCCATCCCGACGAAAAGAAAATAAACAAAATCAACCCCACGCAGAAGGCAAACGTCACCATCGATCTGCATCCTGCCGCAGCACGATTCCCGTAGTACTCCTCCCGCAGCGTGTACTGAGGTTGCGCATCCATTACCTCCAGCAGCCACCACTAATGCACCATCCACTGAGCGCAGCGAAGGGGCGTGCACGCCTGATAACAACGCGTTTTTTAGAGGCCACACACACTATATTTTGCGGCCGCAAAACCGCGACGGCTAAACACACGCGAAGTCGCCGATCCCCCGTTCCAGAGCCATAAGCCGGCACCTTAAGCGTTCGCAACAGCTTTACTTCCCGAGGTTTCTGACGTCTGTTCAGAAACGTTTTTTTTTTCTTTTGCTAGAATAAAAAAAAATCGAGAAAAATGCGAAATATAGCTGCGAAAAAAAAATATAGCTTAGAAATTAAATATGTTGGCAAGTTAGCGAAAGCATTCAGATTTGGAAAAATGTACATTCAGACAACCTAACGCCCCTAATTCAGTCGTTGCCTTAATAATCCCGTAGCAAGGAGGCGAAATTGCCTGAACCCTAATACGATAACTCTCCCGCTTTTTATTTGACCTATGCATGGAACCTAAATAACTGGTGGCATGATGACCAAACCCAGATCGCGAGTTAGTGTCTATATCTTATAAGACATAAGGAATCCTGCTTCTGGGCATAGTATTGGGTGTTAAGCAGAAGACTGAGAAAAGGAAGTTCACGCATGCATACACACCTATTATGTTTTATTGCTTTGCACCTCTTTCGCCACTCATCCATGGATGCCGTAGAATAAAAAGGGAAGGATGAAGAAGGTGAAGACACGTTATGCCATCACAGGCAGCTGGTGATTAGATAAGAGACAATTTTTGTGAGTGCTTTCTTGTTTTACCCTACACAAATATCGACCAAGTTTCATAGAAAAAGCTGAAAATATTTGAACTTTATTTTCCTTTATTGTCCTCTGGTAGCCACTTGCGATATTACTCTTTTTTGCAGTTACAAATCCTACATAGCGTGAACGAAATGTAAATGCTGTAGGGCACCACTGTACTATTTAGCACATAATTCCGGCATAGTTGTATGCTGATACACTCGTGTAACTTTCATGGAAAAATTAAACACCGGTCGTCAAATGGACGCCTAAGTCTCGCAGATGGATCACTTTCCTGGCCACTTTTGTTTTTAACGTGCGACAATGGCCCTGTGACTTACTAGGACAACAATTAAGAAAGCCTCTCAAATTTGCGACACAGTCGATACTGACAAAACACGGAAAACGTTTTGAAGGCTCCTCTGGTGCTTTGTTGTTGGTACAGCAGTAAACGCGGTGCAAACAGCAGTGACTGCGCTACGGGTTCATAAGGTACGTAGTGCTGTGTTCCCCTTGAGGGTTAGGGAGAACCGTTAATCGGATCTTAAACGGAGACATGAGCTGTGGAACAACGTTTTCTTTTCTTTTCAAATTTCTTTCAAATTTTCGCTGCATGAGGCGCCAGCGCCTCCTTATGCGTTAAGAGATTTCATTTACTCTACCATATCAGTTACGGTAATGAATGAAGAAGAAATCAAGTCGTGTTAATTAAACAGAGCCCCAGGCGGTTTGTGATTTGACCCGCTCTACGGCTGAGATTTCCGTCACCTCTCTGGCACTAAAATTGCCGTGCTACGTTTAGATGAAGAGTTGTGGCTGCTCAAATAGTGATGCAAACTCAAGAAATGTGTGTAAACATTTTATTAGAAATCATTTCTTGACATGAAGAGATTTTGCATCACTCACGCGACGTGAATAAAATTCTACCTCCATTTCCCTTAACTTCTGCTGTAAAAATCTGAAGAAGAACATTGATTGTTTCTATTAGCTCTACATCGACACGAGAGGTTAAGGTAGTTGGCGTCAAGACAAAACTGTTGTAGAGAATGCTTTGGTGAAGACCTAAAGAAAAAGTGCCAAGAGAGAGATGAATAACACCACTGGGACGTCTTCTTAGCTGATGCCACTACCTTCGGTACCTGCTGTGTAATAGATTGCGTAAGGCCATGTTGTGGCCGCACCCTTTGTACGGTAATCTAGCGCAGGCAGAGAGTGCGAGCGAAGGGCCTTTCGTATATGGGTCCCTTGGGGAATCCTGAGACGCGAAAAGAGGGGCAGTAATCTATTGCGATCATTTACAGTGCCCAGGAAGTGCTTTAGGACATGACTGAATCCGTCACACCGTCCATCCGAATGAAAGCTGTTTTTTTTTCTCTAGGATTCTATGCATCCCATGAGTGCTATTGAACATTTTCGCTGGGAAACGTGTGTTACTGTCGATGCTAGCATATATATTCTTTTCATGCCATCAAATCAAATCTCTTGGGTGAAGCGTTGAGAAATTGTGTTTATGAGCGAAGACAGGCGTGCAAGAGAGCAATGAAGTCAAACCAAAATCTATACAGCTGCGACTGTAAGAGTTCATTCTTTCACGGTTCATATACTCATAATTCACGCTTGTCTAGTTTTTCGCCACAGGAATCAAAGAGAGGGTCATGACAGCGAACTGAGAAGGGCTCCAGAAGGCAAGCTTACAAAGTTGTACATGTATTGCTCAATCGACTTCCTTTCGCGCTTTCTTACTTTCTTCCCTGCACTTACATTCTCACGGAACACAATTGCCCCAACTTCCTTTCTGTAGTGATATTTCGGCAGCGATACCGACGCTGTTTCTTGTAGAAGAGGCCTCGCAATCTGTAAATGTCCAGCATGCCCCCACGCTCATAATCAGATAGCCAGCTTATTACTTTTGTTCCTCAGCTCAGTTTAGAAAGTGCGTCCGAATGAGTAACTCCACTTCGGGGCACAAACCTGTGCTTGAGTTGGCACTGCAGTGATCTTTCAATCTGTTGTTCGAGTCACGGCTATTCATCTCCAGGGCTGGGGCAGTCATATTTTCCTTCGTTTATTTTTGGATCTCCTTACTTTTAATGCCTTTAAAAAACGCTTCTTGTTCCTTTTCTTGCAGCTTGCGTTTTACGTTTAGCTTTGATTGACAATGACACTACAGAAGGCTCTGGATGAGAAGTGAGATCTTGAAGAAGCTTCCCTTTTTCTATCATTCCAAAGAGAGAAACGACATCCTACTTTAAGACAGAGCAACAGCTGTAGCACATAACTACAAAGGCACCTAGAGTGAGGCATGTGGAAGTGTGTATATTTTCAACCTCATGGCCTAAATGAGGACGAACTGTATTAACAGTGGTGAGGTCAAAGTGCCTCTTGCTGCTCCTTGTAGCACTACACTTCGTGAAAAAAACAATATAAGAAAGGAAAAAGACACCAAAGCAACGAGACTGACATTTCCCTGTGCAGACAGTACCCAGTCAAAAAAGGTTCTCTAGAGCAAGTACTGGAATTATCAAAGTATGGGGAACTCTCTCATCTGACTGGCACCCTGTTACTCGCTTAATATGTATAAAACTTGTGAGAGCGTAAAAAGAGAGGAAACGCACGGATTTTAATTAAGTTAAAGTACCTGGTTTGCAACGAGGGATAGGAGTAGGTTCGATAAAGATGCATAAGGAAAGAAGCGCATATGCTTAGTTTGTCACTTACTCCCGTACCCGAACTCTGTGTTCCTGAACGTTTCGCATTCGTCACCCGTGTTCTATTATTCGTGAAAATTTGAATTCCTAATCCCAGGACGATGTATGAATTGATAAAGCAGAAAAGCAGATACAGTGAGCCTTTAGCTTTAGCTGTGTTAGTAAGAAATATTGAAAGGTTTTCTGTCCTCCTTAGCCCGTGCAGGTTAGCAGGCTAAAGCATGTTATAGCTCAGGCCTGCCTCTGCGGTTCTATAAATAAGTTAATCTCTCTGTCTTTCTCGAGCTTTCTAAATTGAGACAGATAATGTAAGTGGGCACGCACATTGGCACTCGCCTCTGTGTTCTCTCCCGTACCCATCTCTTATATTTGTGCTTGAAGGCTTTAGGGTGGCTTGTAAGGTAAGACGGCATTCAGACTACTTACGTATTGTGCTGTTCTGAAAAAAAAAAGGCGCAAACGCAAACGAAGGAAAGCGACTGTTTTGCTCATACTGCAGTCGAATGGAGTCACGCTCGCACTGGAACGCAAGCAAAAAAGAAAAGACATTGGAGGACGCGTAACCTTCACCTTTAAGAGTGGAACGCGATAACATTCAAAGATCCCTGAGTGTGTCTCGCGCTTCCGGGCAACCGCATCTTATGTAACCGTAATATTTACCGGGAAACGCTGGCGGCGAGCAGTATGCACGACGACGAGCTTTCTGGTAGAAACGCGGCCTCTTGCGCGGGTCGTAATGCGGCAGAGCGAGCGCCATCTGTAGAGGCTGCAAGGAAGTGGGCGCAATGCTTTATGGCCTTTGAGATCTGAGCGCGCAAAGCGGGGAGGCCATGGCGGCTGTATGAATGGTAGAAACGCTGGAAAAGCGATTTGTGTCCTTTTTACAGCGAAGCTGTATATTGCTAAGGTTCCGTGAATTTTAGTTCTCCGTGAACAAAAACTATCATCATCAATGGCTCACACCCCCGTAAGCATCTATGCTCTCGTAAACAAGCAAAAAATGCAATAGCTAATAGCCCCGTAAGGCAGAGGCTACAAGCACTGAGAAAAGTAAAGCGAACAGTACTTAAATTCGTTATAATCACGCATACATGATACGGAACAGCATGTGGAAAAATGTCGTCATCAATGGCTCATATCCCTGTGAGCAAGCAAAGAATGCAATTACTCAAGTCTCGTAAGGCTCATGGCTACTCACTTTGCGTGAATTACCTGTGATAACTCTACCCCTGTCGTCGCTGTGGGTGATTTCAATGTGAATGTGTGGGTACTGAGAAGGGAGCGGTTTACGCTTTCCGTGTTGCAGATATATCCCTTGCGATACCACACCGATTGGGCCCAACCGACCACCCAGCGGCGTAGGTGCATCGATTTGACATTATCAGAGAATGTGATTGCAGTAGCAAGTGAAATTCTGTATGCGTTAATTATCTGTGATGACACTACCTTTGTTATCATGGTCGGTGATTTCAATGTGAATGTGGCGGTACCAAAAAGGGAGCGGTTTACGAGTTCCGTGTTGCATACGTATGCCTTGCAATGCCACTCCGATCCGGCCCAACCGACCAACCAGCGGCGTACGTGCATCGATTTCACATTATCAACGAAGGTGATTACGGTTGCCAGTGAAGTAATGATCAGCGATCAAGACAGTAAATGAGTGTGCGTACCTTTCGTCACATTGACCACCTATCAAGACAATAAATGAGTTCGTACCCTTGTTCATAATTACGCGTCACCTCCGTGTAGTGTGCTAAACTTCGCTTGTCAACCACCTTCACAGAGTGGAATGCCTCATAAATATTTTTTTTTGTTTTCGCGTAACAGCATTATGCTTTCTTTTATCTTCAAACTACAATCCGACGCTATCTTCTCTGTAGGATGTGTCTAAGTCGCACTTGACGCTTTTCCTGCGTATCTTACCCTGAGCAAATTCAATAAGTTCAGTAATTTTTTTGCGCCATACGGAGGTCCCGCGTGGTTGGGTATGCGTGGTTCGAAATTCTTTTCCCGAAGCGACGCCTCACACTGGACGCCGTAGGCGGGACGCGACGCCAGATTTACTGTGACGCGGGGCGGAAGCTTTAGCTCGGGCCTAACTCCGACGCGGCCTATTCGAATACATGTAAAATGCAAAAAGTTTTTCTGTAATAACCGATGAAACAGTTTCAATGAAACTTGTTGCATTTGAGAGATAAAATTAAATTCTAATGACTGTTAGAAGCGGACTTTCAATTTAGGGCCTGAATTTTGTATAAAAAAATCAAATATTCGTAAGTTTGAAATATATAGAAGCACGAAGTTTACAAATGAATAGCTCTGCATCAAGAACAGATATCGCGGGTCTGTAAGCGGCATCCATCAGATCATTAAAAGCGGACAAATTCTACACGTCAATTTATATATTTCATCAATTTTTACACTTTGTACAAGGGTTTAGCAAAAGATTTTTTTACAAATTGCTAAATTGTTGACATTCATGTGTAGCATATCAATTTTGTCCGCTTTAGATATACTATGAGATGCAATTTGCAGAATAATGATATCAATTTTCATTGCTTAGATACGGAGTTGTAAACTTGATAGTTTTATTTTCTGAAAGATTGCGATTTTTGCCGATTCTTCGTAAAAAATTGACGAAAATTCTGCAGCAAGAGTCACTAGATTTTAGGTTATCTCTTTTAAAAGCAACAAAGCTCGTCAGATTTGGTGCTGTGGTTGCCGAGAAATACGAATTCTCTTCTTACATGAATTTATATAGGAGCGCCCGAGCTAAAGCTTCGTCTTAATAGTGTTCGCTTTACGGATTGGCTGTTTTGGACTCTGTAAATAACGCAACCGCCACAACAGAGAAGAGGGAATTTTCGGTAGGTCCACTATTTTTACGTCTGATCCAAATAGCAATATTTCTTAAGAACTGCTTATTTTTTCGTTTGGTTTGCATTTTAAGTTTACTGGTGTACCGGCGTCTCTGTTCACAGCAATCTTGCTGGCAGAAGCTGTGCGTGCTCTTGTTAGCATAGGCCTTATCTCCCGTGGCTCTGTCTTCACGTGTACGAGCCGGTTGTGTTGTTCTTTACATGCATGCGTTGCGTGGGCACTCGTAATGTTTCGTTCATGTGACCTGTTTGACTGTGGTAAGGTCAAATGGCCTTCTCATAATTTTAGTTGCCACACACGTATATATGAAGTTTCTAGTTTCTAGGTGGAAACGATTTGGCAACGTTACACGCGCGAACCTTCTCAAGTGAGGCTAGCTTATCAGGGCTCATTGAGGAATTATCAGGCCTTGCCTGGGATATTAGTGGCGTTAGTGAGGTTGGAAAAACTGGTGATGTTTGTATTGTGCTGACTAACGACCACGTCCTCTGCTGCAGAGGCCTTCCTGATAAGAAAGAATGCGGGGTAAGATTTCGAATCCATAATGACTTAGCAGGCAGCATTGCTGAACTCCATAGCATTTCTAACTGGCGGTAACATACGGGGCAGAAACTTGGAGACGCTCGAGAACAAGTTAAGGTCCACGGAAAGACCGATGAAACGAAGAATGTCAGGCGTTATGCTGAAAGACAGGAAAAGAACAATGTGGTTCACAGAGCAAACAAGGATCGCCGATATTCTAATTGACACCAAGAGAAAAAAACTGGAGCTGGGCAGGTCATGCAATGCGTAGGATGGATAACCTGTGGACCATTACAGCTATAGAATGGGTGCAAAGTGATTGCAATGACGATGGCGTGCAATGGGGTGGTGAAAATTCCGCCAAAGCGGATGCTCGCTGAAGGGGATTCGACAGGGAGATATCATACACAATACTGAAAGGGCTTGCCAACATTTTGCTGCCACGATAAATTGTTATTGTACGTAAAGAAAATAATTCTCGCGGCAGTTCCAAGTACCCTTCGCCGGAGCGATCACTGGGCAACTCTCTTCTATTGTTATTCGGTATGGTGCGACTATATGGCTATTACAAAAAAGAAGTAAGAATAAAAAGAAGGAATAGGGAAAGAAAAAGTTTAGTTTTGTTGGCTCTGCATATTATTGCATCTTCAGTGCGTAGATGTCACTTTTACGTGGAAAGCTTTCGCGGTTTACTGACGTCGTGTGACAAACATGAGAACTAGACGTGGCACAAGAGCATTTTCACCAGTCATGGAAGGTTAATTATGACAAAGGCGTAGCATCCGAAAGAAATGTCCTTTCTTCCTTTTGTTCGGCCTAATCATGCATAATTGATGCGTACACGTCATTTTGAGATAGGGTGTTATCGTGGTTTTCGGAGCGTCTCGTGACAGACAGGCCAATGAGGTGGAGCCTCGAAAATTCGCCACGTGTACGTGTTCTGTGGGATTGGCCTAGCCTACCTTCATGAGGAGTTCGTTGACAAATCAGAGTTGTGGTGTTCTCCGGACTGAAAAGAAGGAAGAAAAAGCAAAAGAAGCCTTAAGAAAGACTTTGAGGTTGATGTCAAGAATTTAAAAAAGGGTGTCCTTTCTGTTCGAGTTCTTTTAACCCTTGTTGCAAACGTTGAAACGTTTTGTCTAAATGCCATTTTTCCTTAGGTAAATTATTTGGTGTCCCTTTTCAGGAATCTACCAGCCCCATTATAATTATTTTTTTTCAATTTTAGTACATTGTACGGTTTGAAATCTCATCTCAAGATGTTAAATGATTCTTTTCATGATATTAATAAAAAAAATTAGGTAAAGAAGCCCTTATTTTACAGACAACGCAAGTCTGTACAATATTACGTGCATGTCTATCGGCTGGGACAGCGTAGAAGGCCACGTGCTAAAAATACAGGTAACGAAAACATGTAATACTATTATCGCGTACATCTATGGAGCGGTTAAATGAAGCATAGTCTGGACACGTGTGTCTTGGGCCTAAACAACCGAAAATTTCACCTAAAAATAAATTTTCTTATTTTAATGTAATATTCAAGACGCCATTATCGCGCGACCATATTTTGCATAGATATCACACAACGTTTAGGAACAAGTAGGCTCCTATATTCGCCTCTGATACTTCGAATATTGGTGATCTTTATGTCAAATCACCTAAGCGTTTGCTTTTCCACTTCTCCCAAAATTCTGATGCTTTCCCACATAAGCATCTTGCCTTACAGACAGTGCACGCTTTACGGAAAAGTACGAACGGTCACATTAATGGAAAACCATCCGTGTAAAGAAGCTTCCTCACAAAACACACCAGCGCTGGCATGACCACAGTATCCTGCGGCCCTGCCGCAGCGGAACCCGCGTGATTGCTTCACTTTGCACTAGAATTATTGCCGCGTTGGTCACCACCTCAATAGCGCGACCGCAGTAATGAGGTGATAGGTTAACGTTGATGAGGTTGACCTTCGCCAGGACTCATAAGACAAGTGACCGGTCGTGGTTGCTCAGTGGCTATGGTGTTGGGCTGCTGAGCACGAGTTCGCGGGATTGTATCCCGTCCGCGCGGCCACATTTCGATGAGGACGAAATGCGAAAAGACCCGTTTACTTCGATTTAGGTGCACGTTGAAGAACCCCAGGTGGTCAAAATTTCCGGAGTCCTCCACTACGGCGTGCCTCATGATCAGAAAGGGTTTTTGGCACGTAAAACCCCCTGATGTATTTTTTTATTAAATCAGACAAGTGGTGACTTCTGGCGAAGTAAATACGGGGACAGGTTGACCAGGAGGAGCGACTTGTAGTCCGTCGTAAGGCCATTCTATGTGAATGAACCGGCCCTTAATCATTGACGCCCTCTGCCGGCGAAGCACGGCACATCCCGGTAAGTAGCCCCGAGACCCACTGTTTGTGCGGCTCGAGAATTCGGCGGCCTGGCGCAATCCGCGGCATGCGTCGCGTCATCGGCAGCGCACAGCGCGTAATTTCCATCTTTTGCGGTCGTGTCTCTGGAGTGTTTTTATTGCTTCACACACGGTGATCTCGCGTGACTAGTAGTCGTACTCACACTTCACATAACCATGTGGTATTACGCTAGGCACAAACGTTTTAGTGATATAAGTGAAGCTATGTTTTCATAATATATAATCACGAAAGCGCTGTGCGGTGGCGCTATAAGAAGTAACTGCTCATAGCACATCTTGCACTGCGAGATTTACATAGCACTGAAAGTAAAGGTTGAATGTATAAACAAGTTAAATACATTTCTCCAATTGGTTAAAACCGTAGTGTGCAGCAGTTGTTAGCTCTTTTTGTTTTTGCTTCCTAAAGTGAGACCGACGGTCCGGCTTGGCCTCAATTCTTCCAAGCTTTATTAATAATGAATTAGACTTTTTTCCAGTAACTGACTTCATATAACAGTTATGCAAAGAAGGAACGGTGTCGCTTACCCTTGGAGTAATATGAGAACTGTACTGCGATGATTGCCAGTTCAGTGAATGATCACGTGCCGAAGAAAATTCACAGATACCGCTTTACGGGTCGTTGGCTTTTCAGACCCAAATAAAGGCTGTGTGCTCTAGGAACTTGTTGCGGTACGATTAGTGTACCTAGAAACAACGTAGCGTAAATATATGCAGGTTTTCAAAAATAAGGAACTTATTTTGACTCCCTTCCAATTTTTTCTTATATTCAGTCACAAAAAAACTGATGCATAAAAAAACACTGAATGAATACATATTCGTAGTTACATCCAACAAAGTGCATTCCTCCAATCTTTCCTTTTTTTTATCAGTACTATCGTTCAGTTATCTTGAAGATTCATGAAAATAATATTAGAGTTGGCGGTCAGCTGCATTGGAACGAAACGTTCACGCAGCAAACCTGAAGTCAGCCTGCACGCAAGGTTTGATCACGCACCGTCAATAATTTGAAACCCGGTTGAAAGCAAATCTGACTTCTGTGACAACACACCAAGGAAACAATACGGTTTCAGTGGTAGGCAGTGTAAAGCTGCTTACCACATGCGCTAAAAATTCGCCGCTATTGTCATGTGTCACACATGTTATTTTCATTTCGCCTCAATTGCTTCTGCATTGTTTACTTTGTAGCCTTACACAAAAAAAGGGATATGCTGGGAGGATCGCTAGGCATGTTCTAAGAAACCGCACGTCCGTCTAACGAAAAATTGTGAAGAGAAACAAATAAACAAACAAAGACAAGTGCAGTTTGTGTCCTGCGAAAGAGTGATGATTAGAAATGTGAGCGACCCTGAACGTGTTGAGCATTTAAGAGAAAACAGAAAAACGGTAGAAAAAAGAAGAGAAAAGGTTGTGTGCGGCCAAAGCTAGGCAATGCAGATAGGCACCGGAAGTCAACACCATGAAATTTGTTTGGTGAGCTTACAACTCTCAACACGAAAAGCAAGCAATAAACAAAGAGTGAAGGGAAATCGTCCAGACAAGGCCAGCCGCATGTCGCGAGAGAGTTTATTTTTCCCTTGAAATATGCTTGTTGGAAAATCAGGGGTTTCCGCAAAGCAGATTGCTTCGTTACAAAACACATATTCAGCTTATATAAGTTGATAGCACGTTTATAGAACAGACATGACACTCCACCATTGCTTCTGGGATGTTTAACAGTAACAAGTAAAGAAAAGGCGCGTTTCTTAAGCTCTTCTTTTATATAATATTGCCACGAGCCTGCGAGCAATTTGACAAAGACGGCGTTGGTCACGGGGTGGGAAGAAAACAATGATTGCAAATATAAGCTTTCCGCTATTTTGGCAGTGCTGCAGCTTCGCTTTGCCTCTCCTTGTTACTGTGATGGTTCTATTCTAAACAGGCGGGCAGGAATACGGGCAGAACCAGACGCTGTCCATGGCGCAATACAGAATTGTGGTAGGCGAGTGACAGGCACACGTAGAAGCGATGGATTTCGATATGATTAGCCCGGCACAAAAGGAATAAAGCAGCAGCGCTGAAAGAATGCCCGTAGCGAAGCAGTGATAGCACACCCGCAACCTATAACGTGAGACCGTCGACTATCTGGCAGGCTTAGTTTGGAAACGTTGTTAAGCGCGCTAATTATTCTAATACTTCATCCAATAAATTCTCGTATTCTCGACAAATATGAGTGGCCGGTAACTTCTGGCCTTTCATAGTGGGTAAGGCCTTGATGTTGCTGATTATAGATACACTATCTGGACAAGAATATAAAAAGAGAAATATAGAGACAGACACAGATTCGGGGAGTGTCGCGTGGCAGCTTTTTAAAGACTCTGTGGAACCATTTAGGACAACAAAAGAAGCCTCCGTCTCCAAATTTCGAAGAGCTTCCCCAAGTACCTTTTATCTTAGTTATGCTCTGCGAGTGTTTGGAATAATGCTTCCTGCAAACTCTTTATCACCTTACTTGGTTTTTTCAACAGACCCAGCAAAAGAAATAAAAGAATATGAAAGGCAGGGCGCATCAACGAACGGGCAGCGTGCTTCACTTGGTAATAGTGACAATATACGCTGACAGGGACTAAGCCGTCTGTAGAACCAGAAGTCACATATGGTTTCGAAACGCCGTCTTCGAAAATTATGATGGCCGAGAGGACAAAGCCGTCTCTAGTGAGAGCGTCAACGCTACCCTACGAGCAGCGAAAGAGCCAGGAAAAAGCACCACAGTAGAAAAATTACGCGACTTTTTACGCGATATGTAGAAATTACGCTGTTTTACAGTACCTTTTTCACTCTACCGGTAACATCTATTTAAGATTTCCGGGGGCATCCCACAACTGCGCATATTTCCTTCGCAAATGCCGTCTCGCGACAAATGCTGCCGTTTCCACTTATATGGATTCTTGTTTTCAAACAGGATGCTGTACAGCGCGATAGTGTGATATTGGACGCTGTTCTCGCCCAAAACATGTTTCACAGCATGATATGTATTGCGCGGGGAGTTTGCACCATTTCTGTATCTCTGCGTTTATAGTTAGGTAGTTGCGAATGAAAGGGCACAAGTTTACTTTCGCGAAATGGAATTGCAATTGTATTTACCATTCGATGCTTCGCTCCAGATATCTCAAGTGTTTCTTGTAATCGTATTTCAGCTCACAACAATAAAAACTGAGCAAAGAAAGCAAGCGAAAATGGGGTTGCAATCACATTGTCTCCCTTAACTCGCCTACCAAAGAAATTAGACTTGAATCTAGTTGGCATCTACTCCTTCCAATTATTAGTGTCTATGTATATCACTGATACCCCGAGATAGGTTGCTCGCTTTTTTGTGAACTAGACATGGGATATCGACGTCGATATATGTAACTAGGCAGGTCATCTTGCAGGGACGAAATAGCCAAGTTGTCGAACAGCACCTGAAAGAGAACCGAACGCCGAACCCTAACCCTAAATTTAGCCGGAACTGAACCCGAACCCTAAATGATACCTTTTAGCACGTGTCAGAATCTGAACTGAGCACGAACGGGAACTCGAACCGAAAAAAATAATAGCGGTTACCGGTTCAACCCGAAACGGCTCAAGCGTGTAGGGTGACTTCGCAATATTTATCGCTTAAATCAGCGTACCTCCCTAGCAGACTGTTACGACGAACGCTTGGTTTCTATACTCGGCCATATGAGTTGTATTCGTTTTGTAAACGTTGTTTCAGGTGCTTCATATAATCAACATTTTTGCCGAGAGAGAGAGAGAGAGAGAGCAAATGCTAAACAAAGGAAGGGAGCTTAACGAGGACTGAGTCCGTTTGGCTACTCTACACTGGGGAAAGGGAAAAGGGGAGGGAAAGAGTAAATGTCCACTGGGGATATCGATCGGTCACTAAGTCTGGATCACAGACGGTGACTCAATCCGGTAGCTTTCAGATATCCCAGCAGCGCCTTTCTGGCCTTTTGTGGCTGCGATATGCGAGACCATGGTTCCAAGATCTTGTTCAAGGTGAACGGTTTTCTATCTGACTGATTTAGAGCTGTGCATTGGACATGCCTTTAATTTTTCTAAATATGGGTAGTAGCACAGTAGATGTTCTATAGGCTCCTCGACACCATAGGCATTGCACTCGGCGCTATCAGCCATACCAATCAAACACGTATATGCATTGGGGAATTCGACGCCCAAGCTTAAGCGGCACATCATTGTTTCCTCATTTCGTGGAAGCCCAGGTGACAGCCGCAGTCGCATAGATGGGTCGAGTGAATGCAATCGATATTGGGTGAATTGAGGTGTGTACCACTTCTCCAATGTCATACGGTGCGCTAGCTTGCTTAAGCGTTGGGCTGCGTCAGTACGCAATAAAGGTATAGCAACAAGAAATGTTCTTTCGTGTGCTTTCCTAGCAGCTTCGGCGAGCTTTCAATTTAGCCATTAGGTAAGCCCGCTATAATTTCTAGCTAAGTCGTAAAAGAAACACGCCAAAATACGCGGAGAGAGAGAGGATAAGCTACCACAAGTTAAGCAAGGGAAAATGCACCAATCGCAGACTCCGGCACCACCATCCTCAACCGGTTATCGACTTTCACTGCGTTGACTCGGCTCCGAAACCCTCTTCGCTTGTGCACGCTTCTCGTCTCTCGTCGGCCGATTCGATAAAAGAATTATATAGGTTGTTGATGCTAGTCGCTTTCCAAGCAAACAAAAATGACCTCCCATAAAGGAGGATAGCTTCTGATTTGGCGGTTCAAACAACGCTTCGAGTCAGTCTCCGATGCTTGCGTCGGCCGTTGCGTAAATCTGACGTCAGGAGATTGGAATAAACTCAGAAAGGAAGAGTTTTACTTTATAGGTACGGCCCATTTTTTTGTCAAGTCTTTGACATTGGGAAATTCTGCTTAGTGTTTCTCAGAGGGCTTTACGTTGTTTCTTTCTGACTTAAAATAGCCATCTTCTTAGCACATTCCAGGAATTACTCATGACTGTACTAGCGCAAGTTTTCTGTGTTTGGAGACTTCCTTATTTCTTGGATATTTTTTATGATAGCTCCGGTGTATTAGGTTGTTCTACTTTCGACGAACTTTACAGTACGCCAGCTCCGGTTTGTCCACGTGGGCATCCTTGATCCGCCTTGTAGCTCGCACTCTGCAAATGCTTTATTCATCCAGCAAACATGGACAAGCCCTACTATAAGCAATTTGATCGCGTTTTTAACGTGCAACTAGTGTTATCCAAGTTTGAACTTTCATGCTACAGTGTATTCACATCTTTATGTGCATGATAGTTCGCAAAATTTCAATTATAGACTACGCCAGTTAGCGCGAAGCGGCAATGAAGATAAATTTTGAAAATTTTAGCAATGTTTCTAGTTCTAGCCCACACACTTCTTACTTTATCCAAAACATCACTCACGACCAACACAGCATATACCTTAAATGTTTTTGTCGTAACTCCACTGGTTCTTTGGAAACATTTACGGTAAATTGTTTTTGACAGTGCGACTCGGGAGTAAGAAAAAACTAGGAGCAGATGAAGACGATAATTGACTCGTTGTCTTCAAATTGAAAAGTGAATCCGCCCAATGTGTTACCTTACCAAGTTTACGTTTGAAGACGACGTTCTCCATTACACCTAATTGCAATATCACTACGCGTGTTTTTAAAAAGAGGCTAAATACTCAGGATGGCGCCTCAAGAAAAGCTGTAAGCTTGGAATGAGCTATATTATCCCCAGTTTCCAAACGAAAGCATTCTTTAGCTACGCCCCTGAGCCACCATTGGTCCATTTAGGAGGAAGCTTTAGATCGAGAGTTCATTTGAATACAACAAAAAAGAGAAATCATTTATTTCAGCAGCCACTGCGCCAATTTTTATGAAGTTTGTAGCACTTCAAAGAAAAAAAAAGGCTTAACTCTAGTGACCGCATTCAGCGAACTTCTCCTTTCGAGGAAAAAACCAGTAAAAAAACACAAAGGACAAGAGGAGAGGTTCACACCACAATAACTGGTGTGAACCTCTCCTCTTGTCCTTTGTGTTTTTTTACTGGTTTTTCCCTTCAACTATGCACCAACTGGCCAAGATTTCAACCCTTCTCCTTTGGGCTATTCTAAAAAATTCCGAGAAATTTCTCATTTTCAGGAACCCAACTAAAGAGCTTTAAACTTTAACTAAGCAATAAAAATCCCATAACACTTATGTAAACTGCGACTAAACCTAGATCTAAAGCAAACGAAATTGATATATTATACGGCGCTCTCAAATTTAGCAGTCATATGTAGGTAGGTCTTTTGTAAAGTCTTTGTAAACAGTTTAACTTGACGTAAATTAGAAATTCATATATAAAATGTGTCCAATTTAGGTGCTCTAACAAATGCAATTTACAGAACTACGATATCCGTGTTTCACCCAGTGTTACGAATTTCAACCGGAGGGCTCGAATTTGTTTCTAAACTTAAATTTTCTAAAACTTTTGTACAAAGCTTTATGCTCTATATCAAGATATGCATCCTAGGCTCACTAGAATGTAGTTTTATCTCAAATGCAACAAACAGTATTCAAATTAGTCCACCAGTAGTCTCATAAAAGCATTTGTGCGTTTTGCATATATTTTAATGGGCGTAATTCAAGTTAGTCCCGTGCTAAAGCTTCTTCTTAGGTTGCTGTGCATTGCGACAAACAGTGCGACAAGGTACCCTTTACTAATAGTTATCCTACTGATGGTGTGTCGCCTTATCACCAATTATCGCTCTATTTAGGAACTTAAGTTGAGAGCTGAACTCCTATGTGCTGAGACCTTTCGCCGCTTCATTAAGCGGAACTCATTCGATGTCTGAGATAATGCCCTCTTTGGAGCAACGCGAGTTTGTTATAATATCTCTATTTTCTTTGTTGTAAGAGCTATTAGATCCCTTCATGAAGAAGCTCCTCTTCCACCTTCCTTATTTAACACAAAAGTTACGCTCAACATCACAATTGCATCAAAAGATACTACAACATGGGTTTGTTTACTTCCTTTGAATACACATGTGCCTCAAAGCTGGTTATGATGCTCGAGTATCATGTGCTGTATTCCTTATTAGTATAAGCAAGGGTCACAGCGTAATTCAACTCCATCATGAACATACGACCCGACACGACGATCTTGTAAAATGACATATCTATTAATAGTACACCTTTTCCTATATCTTGAACTAACCTTTACAAAGGAAACAGGGAGGAATATTTACTCGCTTATAAGTGCTATAAACAGTAAAACGGCCCTGTTCTCTTTTTATTATACGCCACCAAAATGAAAAGCCTGCGAGAAAAGACAACACTGGGATAATGAAATGGCCCGGGAGTGTACTTGAAGGAAGCCACAAAACCCGCAGGTCAGTGCTTTCGACTGTTTGCATGAAGCAAGGGCTGGAAAAAGAGGAACGTCAGGATGATTTTCTAAGGAGCGTCTGCCTCACAGCAATCTTCGTTCCGATGAAAAGGCTTCCACGTGTGTATAATACATACGGCAGTAGCGGTTGGCGTCGCTTTCAAGGAGTCGGGAGCGTTGCCCCATGGCGCCGTCTTTAGAAACTTGTTTTTAATTTCCAGTTTTTTTTTATTTCACGCCAGAACAAGACCTCATTTTATTTGCATATCAAATATTTCTTGTATTGGAGCTGTAATTTTTATTTTCAGCTGCTTCATATTTTTACTTCCTACTTGTCTTTCATCTTCGCCGTACTATTATGACTCGTCGGCTGTTGCCTTGTCACGATAGGCCTGTCTGTTTTTTCGTTGAATTTCCTGTTCGTATCTTTGAGCTTCCATTGGCATTGCTACTACTTTTCCGGCAGAACGTGCGGCGTAATGGGCCCACCTACTATTCGGAAGGAAACAATCTCGCAGACGATGACTAGACAAACGAAGCAGTGGCCCTGTAATGACAGTCCTGAAGCGTCTGCAAGACCGTCGTTAACTTCAGCAAACAAGCGTCGCCAAATTCGGTCGACACACCAATTTGCTCGTGTCGACTGCCGTGCATGTACAGTCGTACACAGAAGCTTACGGACCACGGGATCACAGAAAATGTTGAACTTCCAGGCACATTTCGATAGTAGCCAGTAGTTATACCGTACATCAAAATGCTGTTCGCGTATACTAGTAAACGCTAGAAATGTTAGTACCAGGCTGCGTTGTAAGGCTGCGGAGAACATTCACTCTTTTATCTAATATAACCTGCTTCGTAAAATTGTGTAGTTTCCCTGTACAATGCCTCCATGCTAGCCTTAACTTGGTGCGCATGTAAAAGGATTCATAGTTTCAGTGCTGGCTCTCGCAGCCAGATAGCCAATGCGAGCCTTTAGACGCTGGCGGCCGCTACTGCCGCAGCTACTAAGCACGTGCCATTGCTTCATTGTCTGATGCTGTAGTGTGACGGTTTCGCAGTTCCATACTTTGCTTTAACGGCAACAGTAGGTAAATGAGAGCTGCCCTTTAGCCAGTTTGTATAGATAAGCGTAAGTCAGCAGTTAACAGCCTAAACGAGTTCGTGATCAAAATATGTCCTTCAAGCCAAACGCGTACTAGATGCCTCATCGTGGAGTACTTCGACGCGACACAGACACTAACAAGCTTGGAGTTGTTTTCGACGCATCGTCTTATGTTGCCGATTAAGCAGCCCTGAACAACGTGCTTATCAAGGTGCCGAAAAATGGAGTCTGACTTATTGAGGCTCTTGCTCAACTGCAGGTCTCATCCAATCGTTTTCGTGGCTGACATAAAAGCGTAATGCACGTCTTGCAATTGTGAAAAAAAGAAAGAAAAGTAAACCTCTATACTATATGGCTTGCAGGCAAACTTTGTAAACCGGCAAAAATTAACCGTTCTTGCTCTGCGCAATTTCAGTTGCATAATTTGCCCTTTATAGCGCCGTGAACCTGGGAATACTGATGTCGAGCATCCACCACAAACAACTGTTTGCAATTGCATGTCACAGAATACAAGAAGTCTTATAAACAACGATATCACGCACATCAAGAAGTAGCGGGCATTTCAGCATTGAAGCTGCCATTTTTGAAGACGGCTTTCTTATTTTTTTAGGTTGGCAAATTTTTATTGAGTTTAGCCTGGTATATATTTTGGTCACTTGGAGGCCCTCGTCACAAGAAACGGAGAAACGATACGCGCGGGTTTATTTCAGGGCCGCTATGAGAGAGCACAATTGCTGGCATATCTCTCAGGGTGGGCGGTCTGGATCCACCACATGGTTATTACGAGGTGCAGTGAATACATGGTAGAATTGCTGCATCGTGAATGAATGAATGAATGTATGTGGTTTAGTGGCGCAAGGGCCAGATATGGCCAAAGAGCGCCAAGACAGTGTTAGTGATTTCGCGGTGGAATGATGAGTTCTGTGACGAAGATGTGACTTGGCTGTAAAGTGGCCTAAAAATAGTCGCTGTAAAGTGCGTAAAATCTATGTGCTATAAAATTATGGCGATGATTAATGACGAGTACTATGAACATTAAAATCCATCGTAGAAGGATGATGCAAAATATAAAATATA
This sequence comes from Dermacentor variabilis, assembly GCF_050947875.1. NCBI lineage: Eukaryota > Metazoa > Arthropoda > Arachnida > Ixodida > Ixodidae > Dermacentor > Dermacentor variabilis. Next base: position 94,978,838 of record NC_134572.1, on the reverse strand, counting down.
TAAGATGGTAAAATTTCTTGGAGCACTGCTGCCTCGCCAGAGCCCTTGAACCACAAGGGCCTAGAGGCATGTGCTATTCAAAATAATTATCACAGCGCCATCCTCTGAACAGAGGAGACGCTACGAACATGTGGGGCTAAAAACATGAAACACAACATCTTTCAGATAGCTTAGGACCGCGTTGGTGTCAAATAGCGGTTCTGGGCCGAGTAACATTACTGGATGAAGGGGGATCTGCTGCCGGTATGCTATGGGAAAATGTTTCTTTCTTTCATATTCGGCTTTCCGACACTCCAGAAGGACGTGGAGGACGGTGAGCCTCTCCCCGCATCTACCGCAGGTTGGAGGCTCGTTTCCGGTGAGTAAAAAGTTATGTGTGCCAAATGTGTGTCCTATTCTTAGACGACAGAATAGGACATCTGTCCGGCGTGATTTTGTTACGGAAGGCCAGAATCCTAACTGTGGCTTTATCACGTGGAGCTTATTATTTGTTTCCGCGTCCCATAGGCGTTGCCAGTGATTTCGTAGTTTCCTCCGCAAGAAGGGCTTCAGATCTGTGACAGGAACTGCAGCGGTGGGATTAGCAGAATGGCATGCAACTGACATGGCCATCTGGTCCGCCAGAACATTACCTTCGATGGCCCTATGTCCTGGCACCCAGCATATAATCACGTGCTGGTTAGATATATATGCGTTACATAAGATGGAATATAGTTCAATTATAACAGGATTTTTGTGCTTACAGAACGATATCAAAGCCTTCACAACACTTAGGGAGTCCGTATATAAAACTCATCTTTTGAGTTTTGATTTCATTATATGCTTCACGGTCGATAATATTGCGTAGGCTTCAGCCGTAAAGATACTAGTTTCCGGATGCAGTACGCCGGATTCCGAGAAGGATGGACCGACGGCTGCATAGGACACCCAGTCGTGCGACTTCGATGCGTCTGTGTAGAACTCCGTGCAGGAGTGTTTGTGTTGGAGTTCCCGGAAATGCATTTGGATTTCAATGTCTGAAGCGTGCTTTGTAACTTGAACGAAAAATGTGTCGCATTGTATCAGCTTCCACTCCCAAGGAGGTAGCAGCTTGGCTGGATGCATTAGGCGAAGCTCGAGGAGTGGAACATGCATTTCTTCACTAAGCTCCCTCACACGCAGCGAGAAAGGTTGTCTTACGGAGGGTCGATTGCGAAAGAGTGTAGCGTATGTCATCTCGTTAACGGTATTATAACACGGATGTTGAGGATCAGAGTGGACTTTCAAAAAATATGTTTGGCTGATGTATGTTCGCTGGATATGAAGTGACCACTCATTCGATTCTGCATATAAACTTTGTATGGGACTCGTTCTGAAAGCGCCCGTGGCTAAGCGGATTCCTAGATGGTGGACCGGATCTAGCATCTTTAGCGCGCTCGGGGCGGCAGACTGATAGATCACGGCACCATAATCTAATCGTGACCGAATCAGGCTCTTATAGAGATTCATTAGGCACGTCCTGTCACTACCCCACGTAGTCTGCGATAGAAGTTTCAATAGGTTCATTGTTTTAAGACATTTTTCTTTAAGATGTTTTATGTGTGGGATGAAAGTGAGTCTACTGTCAAGTATAACACCTAGAAATTTGTGTTCTTTGTTTACAGGTATCTGTTGTCCACACAGTTGTAAGCAAGGATCCGGAACCAGGCCTCTCTTTCTTGAATACAGAACACAAGAACTCTTGTGAGGATTGATTTTAAATCCATTTTTCTCTGCCCACTGTGACACCTTGTTCAAACCGTGCTGTACTTGTCTCTCGCAGACTGTGAGGTTGCAGGATTTAAAACCTATTTGTATATCGTCTACGTAGACGGAATAGAAAATAGCTGGTGGTAAAGATGCACGAAGCGTGTTCATCTTTACGACAAAGAGCATGCAGCTGAGTACGCCACCCTGGGGTACCCCAGTTTCCTGTATAAATGTACGCGACAGTGCAGGACCTATTTTCACTCGAAATGTACGGTTCTCTAAGTAGCTCTCTATAGTATTTAGCATATTGCCGCGGATACCTAGCGCGGAAAGATCGCGCAGGATTCCGTACCGCCAGGTTGTGTCGTACGCTTTTTCCATATCCAGAAATACAGATAAGAAAGATTGCTTGTGCAAGAAGGCATCGCGAATGCTCGCTTCGATGCGCACAAGATGGTCGGTTGTAGATCGCCCTTCCCGAAAACCACATTGAAATGGGTCAAGCATGTTACTGGACTCTAGGATATGCACGAGACGGCGATTGATCATTTTTTCAAATACCTTACAAAGGCAACTTGTCAGGGCTATCGGGCGGTAACTTGCCACTGAGGAAGGATCTTTGCCTTGTTTCAAAACCGGGATCACAATGGCTTCTTTCCATGTAGTCGGGAAGTATCCCGCAGCCCAAATCGTGTTGAAAATTGTGACTAGTGTAACTTGGGTGTCTTTATGTAAGTTTTTGATCATTTCATACACGATTCTGTCAGATCCCGGTGCAGACCTCTTGCATGCGCTCAAGGCAGCTCTCAACTCGGCATTGCTAAAAGGACAGTTGTATGGTTCATTCTGTTGACATTTTCTCATGAGTGGCTTACATTCTTCTATTTGTTTATGTTTCAGAAAGGATTGCGAGTAATGGTTGGCACTTGACACGCTCTCAAAGTGCTCCCCAAGTGAGTCCGCCTGATCTTGTAGGGTATCGCCTTCTGTGTTTACCAAAGGGAGTGCATGTGCTTGTCGCCCTCTTATCCTATTGACCCTGTTCCAGGCTTTCGCCTCATCTCTGAACGAGTTAATACTCGATAGAAACTTATGCCAACTTTCTCGTCTGGCCTGTCGGCGGGTTCGCCTGCCTTCGGATTTTACTTTTTTAAAGTTAACTAGATTCTCTGCAGTGGGAGAAGCGCGTAGCAACCCCCACGCCCTGTTCTGTTTTTTACGAGCGATCCTACAATCGTCGTTCCACCATGGGACACGCCGTTTGCAGGCCAAGCCTTTTACTTCTGATATGCATTTAAATGCGACATCTATTATGAATGCTGTAAAAAACTCGACTGCAGCGTCAATTTCTAACGAAGACAGGTCAGCCCATGAGATACTAGTTAGAGATCGAAATTTCTCCCAATCAGCTGTCTCAATCTTCCACCTAGGAGCGTATGGTGGATATTCGTTTTCTTTATATGATCTTAGCAGTATAGGGAAGTGGTCGCTACCGTAAGGGTTGTCGGTAACTTCCCATTCAAGTTCAGGCAGTACAGACGGGGAGACTATACTAAGATCTATTGACGAAAAGGATCGGTTTGCAAGAGAGTAATACGTGGGCTCTTTCTTGTTGAGAAGGCACGCTCCGGAAGAAAAAAGGAACTGTTCAATAAGGCGACCTCGCGCATCTATACGAGAGTCGCCCCACAGGGAGCTGTGCGCATTGAAATCGCCAAGAACAGCATAAGGTTCTGGCAATTGATCGATCAAGGAGTGAAATTCATGTTTGTTCAGTTGGTAATGCGGGGGTATGTAAAGGGAGCAAATGGTGATGAGTTTGTTTAGTAGGACAACTCGAACCGCCACTGCTTCAAGGGGCGTTTGTAGCTGTAAAGGTTGACACGCAATACTTCTATGAGTAAGAATCGCAACACCACCCGATGATGCGACGGCATCATCGCGATCTTTGCGAAACGTAACATAAGTACGGAGAAAGTTTGTGTGTTTAGATTTTAAGTGTGTTTCCTGTAAACACAGCACTTTTGGATTATGTTTGTGGATGAGTTCTTGCAAATCATCAAGGTTTCTAAGGAGACCTCTGATGTTCCATTGAATTATTTGTGTATCCATGTTTAAGGTAAATTGGTGCTGTGTTTACGGAAACGGAGTGGATGCCTTATATTACAGAGCCCTTTCGAGGCCCCGTAATAGGTGTTTTGTTCTTTCTGAAGCGTTCGAGCGATTCTCGACGCTCCTTAGGCGTTTGGTGCGCCTTGGGGACAGGTGTAGTGTCCATTGCCTCGTGTGAGGCGCCGGACAAACGCTCTTGCGAGCGAGAGGTTTTCAGAGGGAGTCCCGCCTTGGAGGGCAAGACCCCTGCGCCCACCAGCCCGGAGGTCGATGGGGCTCCCTGAGGGATTTGGCTGCGCTGGCCGTTGCCAGCGCTGGAAGGGGCCTCGGAGGTTGGGGCAGCCTCGGCTGCGCCCACCTTCGGGGTGGATGGTCCCTTCTCCTCGGTTGACGGAGCAGCGCTAGCTGCAACCGCCGCGGGGGCAGATGGCGTAACTGCCGACTCACTGCCTGTGGGTCGGACAGCCGCCGGAGGCCGTTGTGACGCTGCCCCCTTACGCGCCACATCGGCAAAGCTGCTCTTAGACAGGTATGACACCCGCCTACGTGCCTCCTTGAAAGATATATTTTCTTTGACTTTGATTGTGACAATCTCTTTTTCTCTTTTCCAGGACGGGCAGGACCGCGAGTATGCGGCATGCTCGCCCTCACAGTTGACACAATGTGGAGTGTTCTGGCACGTTTCGGAGGAATGTTCTTTGTCACTGCACTTGGCACATGTGAGCCGGCCTCGACAGTTCTGTGAACTGTGGCCGAACCTTTGGCACTTAAAGCATCTGAGAGGATTGGGCACGTATGGCCTAACACGAAGTTTGATATAACCGGCCTCGACGGACTCGGGGAGGACACTTGAACCGAAAGTGAGTATCAGGTGTTTCGTATTGATCTCTTTACCGTCTCGCCTGATCTTAATTCGCTTTACATTTATGACATTCTGTTCACTGAAACCCTCCAAGAGTTCAGCTTCAGTGAGCTCTAGCATGTCATCGTCCGAGACAACGCCGCGTGTGGTGTTCATGGTTCGGTGCGGAGTAACTGTTATTTGGGTCTCCCCAAATGAGACAAGTTTCGGCAGTTTCTCGTACTGATTCTTATCGTGGAGCTCCAAGAGAAGATCACCACTTGTCATTCTCGACGCCTTATATCCTGTTCCAAAAACTTCAGTTAAAGACTTCGAAACAAGGAACGGTGAAATGTTACGCACTAGTTTGTCTGGGTTTTCTGAGTGGATTACATGATATCTAGGAAAGTTCTGGACTTGTCGTCCGAAAAACTGAAAGAGATCTTCGGTGCACCCTCGTTTGTGAGGGCGATCAGGGAGTTTAGGAAAAGCGTTTTCCATGAGTACAGTAGGGTTTTCGGCCGCGATGCCGACCACCCACCATGGAGCCCAACAGGGGGACGTGACAGGAGTTTCTGCTAGAGAAACCCTGCCAACGCCAGCCGTGCATCGCTGCTATAACCAAATACAGCATAACCAAGGCTGGCTAGCTACACAAGGTTAACCCTTGCCGCCGGGAGACTAGGAAGTTAGCAGAAGTGAAGAGAAGACAGGAAAGATGAAAAAGGCGAGAGAGAAAGACGAAGATTGGAGAGGAGGACAGGAAAAGGCGACTGCCGATTTCCCCCGGGTGGGTCAGTCCGGGGGTGCCGTCTATGTGAAGCCGAGGCCGAAGAGGTGTGTTGCCTCCGCCGGGGGGCCTTAAAGGTCCAAACACCCAGCTTCGGCTCAACCCCCAGGATCCCCTTTTCCCCAGACACGGCTAAGCCGCGCACGGCTACACGCGGGAGGGTCCAACCCTCGTGTGCTCGGGTACGTGGTGTCGCAACACACCAAACGCCTGCTTGCGCAGACGCCCCTGCGGGGTGCTGCATCGTGAGCTAGCTGGTAGCGCATCTTCAGTTTTCTTACATGGCTCGGTTTTGGAACACTGAACAGTTTGGCAGTTGGCAGCAGCTGCCCTTATTGCTGCCTTTGCTGCTTTGAATGCTATCATGACAACCGATACTTGTCTTTCGTGTTGTGAAGAACTTTAAAATGATGATGAATCTATGAAATGTGTTGACTGTTGTCAATACTACCACCTAGGCAAATGTTTTGGCATAAATGAACGCGCGTTCAAGACGAAAACTCAGGAAGCAAAGAACACATGGAAGTGTCCAACATGTCACATGTCCGTTTCGCGCAAAGTGCAACGTAGCAATGACTTACCTGCAACTATCATTAAACAACTTGCTGCGATTAATGGCAGTCTGGCAAATCTAACTGCCAAAGTGGAAGACTTGTCAAACCTAAAGGAAATTGTCGGTAACATTGAAAAGTTTGTTCAACATGTGTCAGACAAGTATGATACTTTCCTGCAAACTTCTGACAGAAATGAGGGGCAGATCGAGAGCCTTAGCAAGAGAGTAGAAGTCTTAGAGGCGCACCAAGACAAAAATGAAGTTGCAAGGCTAACTAAGGAGCTAAACGAATTGCAACAATATGGTAGGCATCACAACATGGAAATTCACGGTATATCTTTCACCGAAAAAGAAAACCTTCTTGGAAAACTGAATAATCTTGCTCAGAAACTCGAGCTTCCCCTGCTGAATGAGCGTGGTGTGGACGGTTTGCATTGCCTGCCAGCATCTGTGAACAAAGTGGCGATCACTCTGATAAGGTTTTCCCGCCAATCTGTGAAAGTAAATTGGCTTGCAAAGCGTGAAGTTGTGAAGAAGTCTGATAAAGACATTTCCTTTTTCGATAATCTGACGGCACTGAACAGAAAAGCTTTTATGGCTTGCCAAATCAAGAGCACGCGAACAAGGCTACCAATTTTCGTGCTGTGCCGATGGAAAGGTCTTTGTAAGGAAAGAACCTGGGGCAAGGGCAATAAGGATTGCCTCTGAACAAGACCTTGAGCTAATTGCTTAAGTTGGTTTCTTTTTTATTGCTGCTGTTATTATTAACCTTCACGATGTATTATATTAGCGACTCCGTTAACACGTTCATAAATGAAAATCGCTATTGCAAATATTTCTCCTTGTATCACTTAAATGCACAAAGCCTCAGAAATAAGATTGATGAAATTGAGGCTGATCTCGAGTGCATAAAACGTCACTTTGACATAATTGGATTTACAGAAACATGGTATACATCAATTAGCGAAGTTACACAGTTAACAGGTTATGACAACGTCTCTGTATTTAGGAAAGAAAGACGTGGCGGCAGCGTATCTTTGTATATAAAACAAGACATTTATTATGGGGTTCTTCCGGAATTCACCGTAGTTTGTGATGATTTTGAGACAGTTGGTGTGACCAATCATAATACGAATATACTTCTCATGTACCGACCCCATCACGGATTAGTTAGCACGTTCTTACTTACGTTGAGTCCTTTCTTGAACATGCTACCTTCACTAAACGACATGTTATTATATTTGGTGATATGAATATTGATTTATTAAGAAACAATGCTAGCCAGGGCACCTCCTCGAGTTGATGTTATCATATGGTTGTGAAAATATTGTAGATAAGCCGACACGAATCAGTCTACACTCTGAAACGCTCATAGACTTCTGCTTTACTAATTTACCTTTAAATAAAATAACATCCGGTGTAAGTTTGACGAGCCTAAGTGATCACCTTCCTTTTTCTTGCCTTCTTTTCCTTGGTGAAAAAAAATGGATAGAACTGAATTCCTCCGACGAATAATCAATGAAAATAACATTGCGAAGTTCCATTCACTGATGGCTGACGTAGTCTGGGATCATATATATCGTGAAAGCAACCCGTGTAAGGCATATAACATTTTTTTAGAGAAAGTGCTTCACCACTATAACAGTGCTTTTCCACTCGTGCCTATAAAAAAGCACACGGGGATAAAAAAGAGTGGATTACTCCGGTATTATGCAGACGTATAAACAGAAAAAACTAGTTGTTTGCTCGTTTCATAAAAACGAAAGATCCGGTTCATTCCATGGAGTTAAAAAAATTCCGTAACAACTTAACTTCGGATTTTAAGAAAGCGAAATCAGCTTACTGCAACAAATTTTGCAAATTCATGAGCAGTCCTAAATTATTGTGGTAAACAGCTAACAACATCATAAAAGGTGGCAAAGCACGCATTCCGCTGTATTTTTACATCGACGGTAAAATATTTTCAGGTGTACCACTTGCAAACAAGTTTAACGAAGATTTTCTCAATGTAGGTTCGCCAAATTGCTCACGCATGAGCCAAGCGTTAACGCCTATCACTTCATATATTCTTTCCACTAATAGAAATTCACTGTTTCTGATACCTACATCGGAGGAAGAAGTTGTAAGTGTTGTAAAGGCAATGAAGGATGGGTGCTCACCAGGAAATGACGATATTAGTACACACCCAATCAAGGCCGTACTTCGATTAGTTGTGGGTCCTCTAGTATATAAAGGGGCGTAGCTAGGACATCTGGCACCCGGGGCCCATAGGTCTTCTGTCACCGCCCCCCCCCCCCGGTTGTAGCCGAGGAAGGCGAGGATATCGACAATGTCCGGGTTGCAGCACCAGTACAGCCGCCTTAGATATCGCGCACGTTCCCTGGTTCCCCCTCTCCTTCGCTTTCTTTCCCAGAGATCGTGACTGCAGCAGGTATTGGCGGCGAGGAGTTACGGAGTCGCCATCTATCGGAAACGCCTTGCTGGCATAGTATGAGGGATCACGCGGCGCGCTCCTCATAGGTTTTCCTGTCAGCGCTCAATGAAAACACCACGCGGGAGCTCTTTCGGACATTTCTGTAAGTACTTTTGAAACGAGAGCAGTTTTTTACTGTCTAAATAATAATCTTGGTCTAACTGAAAGCACAGAGTCGTTTACAAACGCTCTCTCTTTACCGAATACGTACAGTGAACGCGACTGTGCGTGGTCGCCGCAGTGGAGTCTCCCGAACCGTCTTCTTGCGTGAAAGGTAGGCAAACGCTGAGAGCAAACTATGTGAAGTATGTTCTTATAGTGTTTGTATAACTAAATGGAGCGTAATAGAATGAAGCGATCGCATAGCTTCGCAGCGACCGACTGCGTGTCTGCATGCTGGTCCGCGCACCGTTTCGCTTTCGCCGCGTGCGTGTTTTCGCACCGGGCCATGAGCTTTAGGCCGCAGAATATGAGCATTTGACAGTATACAAGCAACCATTGTTGCGTGGGCGCTATCAGAGCTGTTCAAAAATAATTTCATTGTAGAGACTTCGACGCCTACGGGGGACTGTGATGTGCCGTCGCGACGATTCAATCTTTTTTTTTTCTAAATTCTTGGACGTTTCAATATTATTTCTCGAATTGCGTCGCACTATATGTTTATCAGTGTTCTCAGCGTGCGATTTCAAGCTGCTTCCTTTTTTTGTAATCTAGTGCATTAATTCATAACACAAACATGACCATATGCCATGCTTTTTTTTTAATGTGCTTCTTACCGCTCCCTTTCCCCTCCAGTGAACTTGCCAGTATCTATAGCATCTACAAGTTCATAGACCAAACCGTCATGACATTAGTCGGGCAGCGGACTCGGGCGAGTGTCTCATTGCGCGTTTTTCGAACATCGCAGACCAGGCGCCGTAGCAGAAATCTTCCTCGCGTCTGTGCTTGCTAAGTACCCGAGTTGTAGCCGGTGACTGTTTGCCGGTTTCATGTTTCGCGAGCTAAGCTTCACGTAGCTTCTTGTCCTGCGGCTACGTATGGATAAGGCTCACACCGGGCTCCGTTGCGTACGTCCGGCACTGCGGTACCGAGGAGTAGCCTACCACGTTGCGCGCCTTCAAAGGCAGCCACTACCTATTGTAGTGCTTTCAATCGTTGTAAAGGAGACACTCGAAGCGGGAAAATCTCGCCATTAAATGAGGACCGCAGCGTACGAGGGAACTTAAACTCTTAAACTCTAAATTCTCCGCTCGCTTCGGCGCTCCCGAAGCAGCCGACGTGGCCGCTATGTCCACGTGATCCCTAATAGCACGTCATGCCGACAGTGGCGCCAGCTTTTCCAGTGGTGCAGCTCGAGGCCAGTACACGCTGTTTTTTTCTGCGCCAAATAACACAGGGTGCTGCACTGATAATTTGTGATAAGCGCATGTGCACATCTTCTGTCAGACTGTAAGGCTTGGCAACCAATAGAAATGTGGCATCGTGGCAAATACGGGTCACGTCACAAGTAAAAAAAAATATATATAGAAAGTTTTAACTATCAATTTTAGCGGCAACACTTCATTTGCAAAATTGAAGGCCGACATTCATATCTTGCCCAACAACAACTTCACAAAAATCGTCGTAGGTACTACGGCCCGCAGTATTTTGGCTGTGGGCAGCCCTGAACGAATACGAAAGTGAAATTGTGTCTGAGTGACGCTGGTCTCCCCACCATATTAGAAAAACGGAAAACGTCACCTGCCTCCCTGCTGCGCGGGCGCCAATGTTATAATAATAATATTCGGTGTTTTACGTGCCAAAACCACTTTCTGATTATGAGGCATGCCGTAGTGGAGGACTCCGGAAATTTTGACCACCTGGGGTTCTTTAACGTGCACCTAAATCTAAGCACACGGGTGTTTTCGCATTTCGCCCCCATCGAAATGCGGTCGCCGTGGCCGGGATTCGATCCCGCGACCTCGTGTTCAGCAGCCCAACACCATAGCCACTGAGCAACCACGGCGGGTAGGCGCCAATGTTATGATAATTACGAGTTCTCTTCATTGTGATCAATAAAGCCTTGTTTTTATTTGCTGCTATACGGGCAAACGTGATTATCCGACCTGCGCTACCACCAAAAGATTGGGAAAAGAATAGAGCACGCTTCGCGTCGATTCTTGGTGTCACCATTAAAAAAAAAAAGGACCGCGATGAAACCCATGCCAGCGAAACCTGTTGGTCTTCACTCGCAATGTAGAGGGTTGAAGGATCAACCTCACTGGTCCACTATTTCATATTTCTTTCGCTACTGCCACACCTGGCGCCGCCCGTAGTGCCAAAGTACTGTAGGTACTTCAACGATTTTGTTTAAGAAGCTTTTGTTGAGTTAATAATATGACTTTGAGTCCTCAATTATGGAATTGAAGTGATTCCTCTATAAGTATTAGTTAGTTAGTTAAATGGGGTTTATTGGCGCAAAAGCGGCTAAGGCTATGCTGCGCCAAACACGAGGTGTTTTAAAATCCAGTGAATGAAGGAAAATGCTTTGTTAATAATCTATATTTTATGTAGAAGTCCAGTGTCGTCTAGAAATTTACGGATGTCAGATAATGTCACTAGTGGATCATCACCTAAAATTAGAGAAGGGTGTGGAGGTATGTGTAGTTGATATAGTTTGTGCAAAAGTGTTTGTCTGTGTGTTTCAGTCTGGGTACATGTTAGTAATATGTGTATAACTGTTAGTGGCTGTTGACATTTCTCGCATGTTGGTGTGTCTTCTTTCGTAAGTAAGTAATTGTGTGTGAGGTGTGTGTGCCCAATGCGTAGTCGGCATAAAACTACTTCGATGAACCGCTCCTGATGATAGCATGACTTCCACTCGCCAACTATGGGTTTCGTGAGATGTAGTTTGTTGTCAGCACAACGGTCCCATTCGCTTTGCCATTTCGCCGTTAAGGCTTTTCTAATCGCACGGATGCTATCTTTGTATGGAAGTGTTGTGTTTGTTATATCTTTGTTCGCTGCCATCGATGCACATCTATCGGCTGCTTCGTTCCCCGGTATCCCAACATGACTTGGTACCCAGCAGCAGCGGATTTTTCTCCAATATTTATTAAGCGCGACCATGTTTAATATATCCCCTAACAGGGGTTCACACTCAGATTTCAGATTTAGAGCTTTCAGTGTACTTAAGGAATCAGTGTATATGACTGTGTTTTTGTGCTTGCCAGTGATAATCTTTTTAGCTACTACCCATACAGCATAAACTTCAGCAGTGAAAACCGAAGCATGTTTTGGTAGACGAATACTTGTTTCCCAATTGTCTGTTACGGCCCCTACGCCCACGTGTTCTTTTGTTTTGGAGCCATCCGTGTAGAATTCCATGTGATTTTGATACTTCTCCTGAAGAGCACGGAATTCTTGTATGATGTGTTCGTGTGGAGTGTCTCTTTTCTTTAAATGTGTTAGTGTCCAGTCACACAACTGTGTGAAATGGTACCATGGGGCCAACCGTTGTGGTTTCTTGGCAACCTGGAGGACTTCGTGGGGAATGTCATAATCCTGACAGTACTGCTCATACCGCAGGACAAGTGGCCTAATCATATTCGGTTTATTTGTGTAGTGTAAGCGTGAGTTGCACTGCGTAAGGATGTTGTAGCATATGTGTTGAGGTGATGACAGAATTCTGAGTACGTAGGAAAAAGTGAGTAATGCTCTGCGCTGCTGTAAGGAGGGTTCATTACACTCAACATATAAACTTTGAATGGGTGACGTTCTGTAGGCACCACTTGCCAGTCGCAATCCAAGATTATGTACTGGATCAAGTAGTTGGATGTAGGACTGCCTGGCTGAACCATAAACCACGCAGCCGTAGTCTAAAAGTCTACGCACAAGAGACCGGTAAATACGTAAAAGACAGGTTCGGTCGGAACCCCAGTGCTTATGAGCCAGAACTTTTAGGATATTCAATGCTTTATTTGCCTTAATTTTTAGTGTTTTAATGTGGGCTAGGAAGTTTAGTTTTTTATCAAAGATTACTCCCAAGAATTTACATTCCTGTTTTACCGGCAGTGCGACATCATTCAATTTTAGAAGCGGGTCTAAGTACAATCCTCGTTTTTGCGAGAATAGCACTGTAACGGTTTTTTGAGTAGAGAAACGGAAGCCATTTTTTTCAGCCCACTCCATTAGTTTATTAATTGTTATCTGGAGCTGCCTTTCACATGTATGTAAGTTTGAGGCGCGGCACGCTATTTGCAGATCATCGACGTATATGGAGTGCATGATAGAGGGGGGAATGACTTTGTTAACAGAGTTCATTTTTACTATAAAGAGTGTTGTGCTTAGTACGCATCCTTGTGGCACACCATTTTCCTGAATGAATACACGTGACAGCACCGTTCCTAAACGCACCTGGAATGTTCGGTCCGACATGAAATCGGCTAGACATTTCAGCATTCTACCTCGGATTCCTAAATCTGCTAAGTCCCTTAATATACCAAACCTCCATGTTGTGTCGTACGCCTCTTCTAAGTCAAAGAAAACAGTGAGACAATATTGTTTGTGTAGGAAGGCCGCACGTATCTCGTCTTCAAGCCGGACTAGGTGATCTGTTGTGGAGCAACCTTTCTTGAATCCACACTGATGGTTATCTAGCATGTTTTCTGTGTCAAGGACGTATGTCAATCTTATGTTGATGATGGCCTCATAGGACTTTGCAAGACAACTTGTGAGTGCTATGGGTCTATAACTGGTTGCTGTTGTGGGAGACTTTCCGGCTTTCAAGAACGGGATTATGATAGCTTTTTTCCACTCCTTGGGCATTTTCCCCGTTTCCCAGATTATGTTGAAGAAATGAAGCAGGGTCTCAACTGCTTTAGGGGATAGGTGAGCTAGCATTGCATAGTGTACCCTGTCCGGACCGGGTGCTGTTTTTTTGCCACTAGTAAGGACTCTGTTGATTTCTGGAAGTGTTAGAGGGCCATTATACAGTCTTTCTGAACTTCCTGTGGTCGGAAGCTTTAGTTTTTCTGCTAATTGTTTATGTTTCAGGAATGCAGCAGAGTAGTTTTTCGAGCTTGATATATCATGGAAATGTTGCCCTAATATGTCTGCTTGTTCTTCTAGATTTGTTTGTGTGCCTGGAGGTGACAGTATGGGGATAGTGTAAGAAGCGTAATCGCCTCTAAACTTGCGAAGCTGATCCCACATTTGTTTGGATGTTATTGAACTATTTACAGACGATACATAATTTTTCCATGACTGTCTTTCTGCTTGTCTGCGTGTGTATCTGGCTTTCGCTTTTGCTTTTTTGAAAGAGAGTAGATTATCTTGTGATGGGTATCGCCGAAAGATACCCCACGCTTTGTTTTGTAGTTTCTTTGTTTGCGTACATTCTTTCGTCCACCAGGGTTTTAGGTTTTTTCTTAGGAAGCCTGACGATTGTGGGATTGTTTCTGCTGCTGCAGCAAGTATATAGGCGGTGATCTGATCGTTCATTTCATCTATGGTTAGCTCATCTGATATGTTATCCAGAGTGGCCTTTTCGGTAAAGAGGGGCCAGTCTGCTAGATGGAGTTTCCAACGGGGTGGCCTCAGTGGGATGGTAGGAAAAGTAGATGTTCTTTTAATGATAGCGGGCATATGGTCACTACCATAGGGGTTCTGAATAACATTCCACTGAAAATCGCAAAAAAGAGATGGAGAGCACAGTGCTAGATCTAAGCAACTCATAGCTCCTGTGCTTGGGGAGTAGTAAGTAGACGCACCTGTGTTTAAAAGGCATATGTCATTTGTTAGGATAAAATCTTCAAGCGTTTGACCCCTGTTGTCAGTAGTTTTACTACCCCATAACGTGTTATGCGAATTAAAATCACCGCCTATTAAAAATGGTTCAGGTAGCTGGTTTAAAATTAACTCTAGGTCTCTTACGGTAAAATCTGAATGCGGAGGAATGTATACTGAACAAATGGTGATGGTTTTGTGAGCTAAAACGGTGACAGCAACGGCTTCTATGTGAGTGTTAATGGGAATTTCTCTGGCTGCTATACCAACTGGCAGAACAATGGCTACACCACCTGACAGCCGGTTCGCCTGACTGCGGTCGCGCCGTACAACAGTGAAACCTTTTAAAAAGTTCTTGTGTTTTTCGCCTAGGTTGGTTTCCTGTAAGCACAGGGCCACAGGAGAGAAGTTTATTAACAGGTCTTTTACGTCACCTAAGTTATGAATGAGACCTCTACAATTCCAATGGATCATGAAAGCCATTATGAAATTGAAAGGTAAAAAATGATATTAACGAGTGGATGGGAGATAAGAAAGATGTTAGGTGACATGGATCTGAAGAAGGCAGATACAAACAGAGCGATAACCCTTAGGTTATCGCCTTCTTATTTTGAGTTGTTATCGGGATTTTGTCCCTCTTACCGCGCTCGAGGGAGCGCTTGTCCTTCGGTGTCGAGGACACCGGGGTTTTTGTTTCGACCTCCATTGCTCTGTCTGAGGCGCTGGAGGACCGAGAGTTTGGCGCCGAGACACGTGTCTCGGGCCTTGGAGTTCGCTTGATCTTAGGACCCTGCGGGACTGGTGTCTGCAGGGCCGTTGAAGAGGGCGGAGCAGTACTGACTGCTTCCACCACGGGGGCGGGAGGAGTCACTGCGGCACCACTGCGCGTGGGCTCGGAGGACTCCGGAAGCCTCTGTGACGCTGCCCCCGCCTGCGTCACATCGGCATAACTGCGTCGCGGAAGGTACGACAGTCGTTTTCGGGCTTCAAAGAACGATATTTTTTCTTTGACAGTTAGTGCTATTACTTCTTTTTCTTTTTTCCAGCATGGGCAAGACCGCGAGTAGGCTGGATGGTCTCCTTTGCAGTTAGTACAATGTGGGGAAGAAGTGCAGTTTTCAGATTGATGATCAGTTGAGCTGCATTTAGCACAAGTTGTTTGTCCTCGGCATGCATGTGAAGCATGTCCGAATCTTTGGCATTTGAAGCATCGTCTGGGGTTTGGGATATATGGTCTCACATTGACTTTGACATATCCGGCATCGAGAGAGGTAGGCATTACGCTTGTTCCGAAGGTGAGTATAACGTGTTTAGTGGGAATTTCTTGATCGTTTCTACGGATTACTATTCTTTGTACTTTTGTTACATTTTGTTCTTGGAAACCCTCAAGGAGTTCCTCATCGCTCAGTCCAATAAAGTCTTCTTCAGATATCACTCCCCGGCTTGTGTTCAGTGTTCTATGTGGTGAAATTGTCACTGTGGCGTCGCCAATACTGGTAAGGTCAGTGAGCTTCTCTACTTGGTCTTTATCATTCAGTTTTAGGAGGAGGTCCCCGCTAGACATTTTGGAGGCTTTGTACGTCGGTCCGATTTTTTCTTTCAAGCATTTGGCTACAAGGAATGGCGAGAGTTTTCTTACTGGCATGTTGCTTTCGCTATGTACTACATAGTACTTGGGGAAGGATGGAGCGTTGCCCCGAAAGGAGAAATGGAATGGTACTTCGGTGCGGCATCTTTTCAGACGCCGATCATAGACGAGAGAGGTTTGTGCTGCCATAGAAAATGAGTATGTTCGGCAACAGCGCCGACCGCCCACCACGGAGCCCAACGAGGGGACGCGGCAGAGCTTCTGTACAAGCCTGCACGACGCCAGCCGTACGCCGTCGCTATAACCAAATATGGTGTACCCAAGGTAGGATATCCACACAAGGTTAACCCTTGCCACCGTGGAGAAAGGAAGTAAATGGAAGAGAGAAGAAGACAGGAAAGATCGAAAAGTGAGGGATAAAGGCGAAGATTTGGGGAGAGAGAGACAGGAAGAGGCGACTGCCGATTTCCCCCGGGTGGGTCAGTCCGGGGGTGCCGTCTACGTGAAGCAGAGGCCGAAGAGGTGTGTTGCCTCCGCCGGGGGGCCTTAAAGGTCCTAACACCCGGCATCGGCTCAACCTCCAGGATCCCCCTTTCCCCGGACACGGCTAAGCCGCGCACGGCTACACGCGGGAGGGTCCAACCCTCGTGTGGTGTCGTGGTGTGGTACGTGGTGTCGCAACACACCAAACGCCTGCTTACGCAGACGCCCCTGCGGGGTATAAGTATTAATTGAGGGATTATTAAGGATATGGGTATTACTTATTTGTCATATTTTTCACGCTACCGAATTCCTAGTAATCACAAAGACACATAACTGCATAGAATATAAGGAAATATCCTTAAAAAATTCACGTTCTTTTTCTAAAATTCTGCGCAGCGGACACAGACACTGTACTTGTGACATGAAGTCACACAACAACAACAGTTTTCTTAAACTTTCGAGGGTAAGAAGGAAAGCGTTAAGCATAACGGCAGGTTTCGCAGCGGCTTCTCGGAGCGAGCGGGAGAGGGGAAGTAAAAGCGAGCTGAACATGGCAGCGCCCGCGACTATATACAGCCTGTCGAGTCATACGCCACCAAACTCTTCGGCCGCACCGAGTCTGAAGACGATCCGGAGAATCCCATTCGCGACTTTTGACAGCCGTACTTAGGCAACGTCGCTCTCATAGAACGCTTCGCCGTAAACGCGAGAGCCCGGCGCGCTTGCTGAACGCCCTCTTGCTGCTGTCTTTGTTCGTCTTCGCTGCGCGTTCTGAATAGAAGAGAGACCAAAGAGCCTCAACGCCTTACAACGCCTCACTGTATGCTTAGCGACTCCGGTTCCCAGCATGAACGCACGGCATGAGCGCACCCCACATGAAACGTTCCGCTAAGGCGAATAGTTTAGCGACCATTTCGCGAATTAATTTTTTTAGCCCGCACATTCGTGCAATATTTCGTGGTAGAGCTGCAGCCGACAATTTTTCGGCGCAACGCATCGGGTACATGAGCTCGGGCTACGGGATACTGGAGAATTCTTTGCCACTTGCGGGGCCCAGTCAAGCCGGCAGAAAGAGGGGCGTCTTCAGGCGTACGACACCTCCCCCCCCCCTCTGGCCCCTTGCACCCGGCGCCCACGGTCCCACGGCCCCCCCTGTTGTTACGCCACTGAGTATATATTTGTAATCTCATATTAGAGACCGGTATATTCCCTGATAAAATGAAAATTGCACGCGTAACCTTAATATTCAAAGGAGAAGAAAAAAATGATCTGAATAATTACAGACCTATTTCTGTTTTGCCGCTCTTTTGAAAGATCCCCGAACGCATAATATACACGAGCTTAAACAAATTTTTAACTGCTCATAATATAATATGTCAGCAACAATATGGATTTCAGGCTGGAAAATCAACGGATACAGCACTGCTATTCATAAAGGACCGTATTTTGGAAAGCTTAGAACAGAAACTATATACACTGGGCATATTTTTTTACTTCCGAAAAGCCTTTGATTCTATTAAATATGAAATTATGATTGAAAAATTGGGAAAGCGTGGTATCAGAGGAATAGCACATGAGCTGATAGACAGTTTTCTCAAAGGAAGAAAGCAATACACTAGTATGAATCAATTTCTGTCACATATAGGAATAATTAAGTACGGTGTGGCGCAAGGATCTATTCTTGGGCCTTTGTTATTTATTTTATACATCAATGACCTCGTTAACATCCCCCTGACACCTGATATTATCCTTCACGCGGATGACACTAATGTCTTCTTTTCTGGTCCAAATCTAGCCTCACTTGAACAACATGCAAATCAGTGGCTGAGTCAGCTACAGATCTGGTTAAATAACAACGAACTTGACCTAAATATAACGAAAACACAATATATTATTTTCCTCCCCAAAAACAAGCCCTTGAATGATCACGTCCAACTACAGATCTATAATACCAATCTATTGCCAAGAAATTATTGCCGCTTCCTGGGCGTCTGTTTCAAATATGACTTCACACGGACAGATCACGTGGGTAAAGTTCGTTTGAAAATATCTAGGTCTATCGGTTTGTTGCAACGCGTAAAATATCTATTAACTCTGCGTTTGAGAAAGCAGATTTATTTTTCCGTAGTTCACTCCTATTTTATGTACTGTCAGCTAGTTTGGGGTACATGTAACAAATCATATTCAGACCGCCTTTTCTCGTTTCAGTTCAGGGGGTTGAAGACGGTATTCCGTTTCGCACCTGTTACCAAAGAATCCTTGTACGACGCAGTTAAGGTACTGCCGTACTGTCAACTTTACAGTGTCTCATTGGCTGTACTTATTTTTCATAACATTAGGCATGATTTTACATCCTTCTGCACTAAGAACTTAAACAGGAACCTTACCTATAACTTGCGCACTGTATCTGTGCTTTGGTCGAAGTCAAGCACAAATTATGGTACTCAGATTATAGACAACCAAATAGTTACACTCTGTAACACTTATCCTTTAATGATCAACTGCATAAATGATTGCAAAACCCTTTCTCAATTTAAGAAAAAAATGAAAATGATGCTTTCTTCTCCTGCCTCTTTTGCTTAAAATTGTATCTTTCTTTTATCTTGAGCGAGTGCAATTTGAATGATTATCTACGTCATTGTTTCCATGAATTAGAACGATGTAATCAATGTATGATATCAAATCATAGGATAATTTGTCATATGTGACACAGCATTGTATTTCTGAATTTCCACCGATTTATTTGATCTCAAAATGTAATGCAGTATTTTGTCATGCCGACCTGCTGTCATAATGTGTGATCCCGAGGTGAAGGCCCTGTCAGGAGGCATTGTTGCCTCCTTTTGCCGCGCCTCGTGGACATCCTGTACCACCTATGTATGTCCAAATAAAGTGAATTGAATTGAATTACAATGTAAGAGACACTCGTGTGGAACAATTGCTGGCCTCGATCGCCAGGAAAGACCCACCACTACAAAACGTTGAATAGTGCACACGCAGGATCGAAAAAAACTTTCTTTTTTTATTTCAGAAGCATTAGTGTTACATTAATATAATGGAACCGTTAACAGAACAACCCTTACCGTGATTCAGCACGCATGCGCATCACGCTTTTTATGGGTGACACGCAGATTTATTTCATCTGAACTATAGTTATATAGTTCTATTTAGTTTTATTTCTATTCCTAGTTCTATTTCTTAGGCTATCAGTTGGTCTGCTAACGCATTCACCTCCACGTGTCGATAACGCATGAGAATCCATGACAATGACGCTCTCCAATCTATCACTTGCGATGTATACATGTAACTGTACTGACTTTATCAAATTGTGGCATGTGTGAGAACCTGTTGACATGCATCGCAAGAGAGAGAGAAAGAAATGAAGGGGGAAGGTAGGGAGGTTAGCCAAGGACATGCCTGGTCGGCTTCCTATACTTGAGGTGGATGAAAGGTGGATATATAGAATAGAATGAAAGAGAAAAAAAAATGATATCGCGTTGCAAGACTTACCAGATAGCTTTCTCAACTTGCTGTTGACACATTTTTTTGTTTGACCACTTTATCTTCGCCTGTAGTTGTTAACTCACGCTCCTGCCAGTATACTGTAGTGCCTTTTATGTTCAAAAAACAGGGCACGGCAAGGAAACTAAAAGTGAATACACAACAAGCATAAAAGCAACAAGGGCCAAGGGCAGAAAGCTTTTCCTTCGTAAATGTTGCTTGCGATTAGCCAGCCGCCTTTACCATTTTGCCCAGCATCAGGAATAGCTGCAATTATCTCTTACATAACTTCAGGCGAAACCCATCTCACGATGACTATCGTCGGTATTACGATTAGCATTCCAGTAATGTAGCCACAAACAGTATTCTTCAACACGCCTTTATTCGCAGTATGCAGTGGTCATCATAGAGAAAGATATTCAACAAGAGCGGACACTCCCATAGAGCTCAGCGACCCAATTGACTGTAGCGCACAAAGCCACCGGCATAAATACCTGAACCACGCAACCGGCATTGGTTTTGGGCGCATGCGTCTTGCACGCAAGCTCGAACGTGCTAAGCCGGCTGCGCTGATCGGCGCGTCATTTTCTTTTTCTTCATCTACTGCTCAACCACACGCGGTGTTATTTAGTAAAATCGATTGCGAACGATCTTTGCAAGCCCCATCGAATCTGTGCCACGTGAAATTTCTTAAAGTAGACGCAAGACCCTTTGCATATGATGAAATATTCATTTTGCTCTATATAAATGCTAGTTTCAGGATTTTATGCATTCATACAACGTTGTGGCACAAGATAAGCAGCAGCAGTTTCGATACGAAGCTCCACTGGGCGACATGAGCCTAAAAAAACGAATGACACTTTGTCGAGACTAAAGTGTGAAACAGCGGAAGCCTGACACCATTGCCTATGGCTATTTGTTGCGTCGGAAGCACCACGGAGACACACAACTCGTACAGACATTGTTAGTGAAGACAGACACTGTTATGTACAGACACTGTTATGTGAACGTTTGTTTGCTTATTAAATGCCTGCAACATCGTTCTGGACAAAGTGTCTGTTAAGTAGTTTGTGGCCACTTGGAGCTGTTGCAGCACCGTCTGTGGATCAGGACGAGACACGTCTTCCCTGGCGGTGTCGGAGTGTAGTTGGCCATCCTCATTCTTCACTTCGTTTGATTGACTTGTACTTGCTCGGCTTGCCGCGGCAAGATGGCGGTCACGGTGCTTCCGAGCTTCATTTGCCTTGGTACCTGGAGATGCAGCGAGATGCGCACACCTGTGCCTAGCGAGAGTGACGTCACGACACAGTGGAGACCAATCACGAGGCCGGAAAGCTGTGACAATTTCTGCTAATGGCAGATAACCTTGACAATGAGCCATGAAACGCTTCCGCCTTAAAGAAGTAAATTGCAATGTGTATCAATATAGTATATAGTATGGTATATCAATACTGAATGTAGAGGCGAAACGTACGAAAGTTGTGAATGGGCGGCATTAAAAACAAAAGCAATTCGCTTTTACATTAATGACATGGAAAAATAGTCGAGTAATCGCAAACAATACCTTAAAATAGAAAGAAAACATGTAATTTCCACGCACTCCCCCATTTCCGGCATTATTTACTTCATTTTAGGAGCACAAGTAGACGGGCGACTGCACGTTTCCAAAACAACTTGGCCTCAGCGGAAGCAATGGTCAGCTACATACACAGAAATGGTCAGAACACATCATCTCAGCCAGACCATGCTAGAGACTGGCAGAATTCCTACTACTCGCACTCAAGACAAATGCGTGGATGCAAAGCCTGCTTTCAGTCGTTCATGCAACGGAATTTCCGAGTTAAAAGTTCTTGATTTTTAAATAAAAAATAAATTATGGGGTTTTACGTGCCAAAACCACTTTTTGATTATGAGGCATGCCGTAGCGGAGGACTCCAGAAATTTCGACCACCTGGGGTTTTTTAACGTGCACCTAAGTCTAAGTACACAGGCGTTTTCTCATTTTGCCCCCATCGAAATGCGACCGCCGTGGCCGGTGTTCGATCCCGCGCCCTCGTTTCTGATTTTTGAGCTCCTCAGCGTAATCTTTAGCACCTTCTGCCGAGACCAGCAACGCACTCCTATGTTATCACTCTTTTCAATCGTTCGTCGCGTTTTCGACAAGCATGAGTACCCAAAGAAGACATATGTTGTTGGGGGACCATCAAAAGCATCACGAACTTGTCCCAGTAAGCTTCAGCGCGTGCGAAATGAACTGCGTCAGACGACCGAGCTGCTTTTCGCTAACTACGTCACAACGCCAGGCACGGCGAGAGTGCCTCAAACATATCCCAAAAAGTAACAATCAATTACAGGAAGGTTGGGGGTCAGAAAAAGCGTCAAGAACTGGTCCCGGTTAGATTCAGTACACGCGTTGAGACCTGCGCCACACAGCCAAGATATTTTTTCGCTAACTGCGTCACAAGTCTTGCTTTCGTGTCGTTAGGCTAAATTGCTTGGAATGAATCGGTGAGTGTCAAAAAAAAAATCGCACCTTGCCGCTGTCCAGTAGTGCAGTGGTGCAGTGTTGAAGGGCATAAGGAAACTAGGCTACATAAACAGAGAGAAAGAGAGAGAGAGAGAGAGAGAGAGAGAGAGAGAGAGAGAGAGACGGGTCGCCGAAGAGGCGAACTTCACATGCGCAGCCGGCCTCACTCTCTTCGGTGGCGTGTCTGGCGCAGGACGCATGCATATGGCTTGTTTGGCATGTCACTAGCTTGTTGATTGGTAACACGAAAAAAAAAGAAGAAAATAAGTCGTAAAGTACAATTTCATTTATGCGCAACACCTCTTAGTTTTAGCGGAAAAGAAAAAAATCTGACTTTGTCTAAATTCATTTCATATTGTTTTTCCGATACTTGCAGCAGCTAACGGATGACATTATTATTTCCTGTTTTAAATTTTCTTTGAGTGTCCCCTCTTGTTGAATTTATTTCCCTGTGTGGTTGTGGGCAAGGAGAAACTAGGGAGACGTCGGTACCTGGTGTCCACAAATTATATTTTAACAGGGCTCGCTAAATCAGGCGGGAGAGGGACAAAGCCCCGCTAGCTTTCGATCTTGCAACCGCCGATTCTTTGCTCGCGCGTCGTCAGCCTGCTGGGCGTATGGTCGCCGTCATTTTTTTTTGGTCGGATCACTGTGGCACGCAGTAGCGCGTTACATGGTCATTCTGAAATTTTCATAGCTTCGGGTACCCGGAGGCCATAAAGAAAGCGTAACCAAACGAGGCCTCCAAACCACAGCCACTTTTCTTCCGTGGGCACTGTAGAATTGTTATTTAGAGCAGCTGAATTTGAATGACCTACGCTGTGATTTCGCAGGCTTTTTATTCAGACATAAAACCTTAAACGGCAGAAGAGTGCCAGTTCGCAATCTTTTTCAGTAAATTGCCGCCATTAGACGCCAGTTGCGTGCCTAGCGTCTGAAAGAGCTCACTTGTGGGACTGAAGTTAGTAAGGGTGTTATGTGCGATTCCTATGTGGGCGTCCATGGTTTAATGGGTACAGCATGAGGCTCCTGTTTCTTGCGAACATCAGCCGGTATTTTTCGCACCATCAAAAAAATATGCTTCTTGCAAGTTTCGTATTCATGTCAGCGCATTTTTGGAAGATAAATTTGTATAGGCATACAATAAGCACACTTGGCATGAACATTGACCATTATTATTAATTCTGATAGTGTTACTAAACATCGCACAGAGTAGAACCACCACTGTTGGTTAAAATCAGTTGTCTAAATACTCGTGACAGTCTTAATTATGCCGGTGCATTATCAACACGTAATTATGATTGCGAAGAAAATGCACTTACACCGGATCTCTCGAGCGCAGGTGACAATATGAATCACATCAGTATCGTTGCGCTTTCAAGGATCGAGCGCAGCACTGACTAGAAGTAATATTCGCAAGGGTATGTTATGAAGTATTACGCCAAAATAAAGAAGAGGCACAGATCGAAAGAAAGTGCAATTTGTTACAATGCCTGTGAAGATCTCCCACGAATAAGGAAATAGATTTCCCGAGAACAATATGTGGGATTCAGGCGTCACGGCGAAAGAAGCGTAGCTAAGAACTCAACCGGAACTAAAAGGAAATGTTAGCTACACTCCAGTGAGTAGGAGATCAAACGCCTAAACTCAGGCGAGAGGGAAACGATCGTCGTATTTACGAAGCCGGTAAACCTTAGTCAAATATCGATCGATGTAGGGTGTCATAAATGACGGCGTCCGCTCGTCTGGAAGAGAGCGAGTTAAATTTTGATTTCGTTCTACAAGTTTCTTTTTTTCCCTTCAACGTGAGCCTGTGGCTATACTACTGTGAGCGTAATTCTCCGAAAGGCGTCACTCGACGTGATGCATTCGAACGAGCCTCGAACGCATGCTACGAAGCGTGCCGCGAGCTACAAATGCGCGGTTACGCCGCACCATGAGGCTAGAAACAGAAAGGAAATTTAATACCGGCAGAAACGGAACCAGATGAAAGCAAACATAAGCAGAACCATGCGCATTACGGCTGCCAAGTGAGCTTCAAACCTAGAACCTCGGAAGAAACGTCAGAGCAGACGGCAACAGAAGAGATATTCACCCTACAGCACGTTGAAGCAATTTTGTTCTATCTTTCCTGTCTTTTATTCTCGGGGCTCAAGCAAAGAATCAACACTCTTGGTAACACGGAAGTAATCACTGAACGAAAAAAGAAAAAAAAAGAAAAACTAAAGAAAGAAATTGTTGAAGTGTCTTTGGCAAAAAAAAAAAAGAATACGGCGTCGTTTTTATTTTTGACGAGCCTTCGGCGTCATCGGCAATGCGATGTTCTCGTGGCTCGGTTACGAAAGGGAAAAGCGCCGTCTTCACGCGACGTTGCTCGTTGTCTTGGAATATTGATGAGCACCCGAACACCGAAAGACTGCAGATTTCTTGCTCGACGCAGGCTCCCTTTTGTATCCGGGCCTTCGTGTTTGAACAGCATAAATAAAACATTTATATATAAAAAAACAATTCCTGAAAAAGAAACACGCTGTTTTGCTTGCTTTGCGTTACTCTGTACATCTTCGTTGTTCCCTGGTACTCGCCGTATCGGGTTATTAGACATCTAAGTTCAATTTGTTTGTAAAAGGAAATCATACTAAAGCAACCTCCCGGTCTTTATGTTTTTTTTTCATTTCGCTTTGGAGGTGTCTTGATGTGCATATGTATATGTCTTACATAATGACGCTTGGTGAAATTACTCTCGTCTATGCAGACTCATGTTTTCACTCTCTCATTTTCACTCACTATTACCCTCCCCACGTGTAAGGTAGCAAACTGGACTCAGTGTGCTTAACCTCCCCGCCTTTCCTTCTTCTCTTTTCTCTCTCTGTACTCGCGTCTAAATGTTGTGCTTTTTGCGCAATATAATAAGCGCTTTGTCGCTAATTTCTCGCCATGTGTCATTCGATGATTCTAGGAAATCTTACGCAGTTGTCTGTTATTAGGAATTTTTTTTCTCCTCTGAAATTTTAATGATGATGTGTGGTGTTTTGTGGCGCAAGGGCCAGGCTTGGCCAAAGAGCGCCATGACAAGTGGTGACGTTGACGATGTATTGTGGAAGATGTGATTTGGCTGTAAAGTGGCCTAAAAATAGTCGCTGTAGAGTGCGTAAAATCTACTTGCCATAAAATTATGGCGATGACAAATGACGAATACTATGAACATTAAAATCCATCGTAAAAGAATGATGCAGAATAGAGAATATATGAGATAGTAAAAATGCCTGGAGCACTGTTGCCTCGCCAGAGCCCTTGAGACACAAGGGCCTAGAGGCACGTGCTATACGAAAGAACTATCACAGCGCCATCCTCTGAAGAGAGGAGACGCTACGAACATGTGGGGCTAACAACATGCAACACTACATCTTTCAGATAACTTAGGACTGCGTTAGTGTCGAAGAGCGGTTCTGGGCCGAGTAACATTACAGGATGAAGGGGAATATGCTGCCGGTATGCTAACGGAAAATGTTTCTTTCTATCAGATTCGGCTTTCCGACACTCCAGGAGGACGTGGAGGACGGTCAGCCTCTCCCCGCATCTACCACAGGTTGGAGGATCATTTTCAGTGAGTAAGAAGTTGTGTGTGCCAAATGTGTGTCCTATTCTGAGGCGACAGAATAGGACATCTGTTCGCCGTGATTTTGTTACGGAGGGCCAAGAACCTAACTGTGGCTTTATCACGTGCAGTTTGTTATTTACTTCTGCGTCCCACTTACGTTGCCAGTGGTTTCGCAGTTTCCTTCTTAAAAAAGGCTTCAGATCCGTGACAGGGACCGAAGCAGTAGGACTGACTGTATGCAATGAAATTGATGTGGCCATCTGGTCTGCTAGAACGTTACCCTCGATGCCCCTATGTCCAGGCACCCAGCATATAATGACATGCTGGTTAGACATATACGCTCTACAGAGGACGGAATAGAGCTCAGTAATTACGGGGTTTCTGTGTTTACAGTGTGACTTCAAGGCTTTTACGACGCTTAAGGAGTCTGTAAATAAAATTGTTTTTTGAATATTTGATTTTCTGATATGTTTCACAGCCGACAAT
The DNA here is from genome assembly GCF_050947875.1 of Dermacentor variabilis. Classification (NCBI taxonomy): domain Eukaryota; kingdom Metazoa; phylum Arthropoda; class Arachnida; order Ixodida; family Ixodidae; genus Dermacentor; species Dermacentor variabilis. The sequence goes on along the minus strand of NC_134572.1, from coordinate 94,952,392 downwards.
AGTGCATGGGCCTCAGCCGTAAATATGCTTGTTTCAGGGTGCAGTACACCGGATTCCGAGAAGGATGGCCCAATGGCTGCGTAGGACACCCCGGCATGCGACTTAGAAGCGTCTGTATAAAACTCTGTGCACGAGTACTTGTACTGGAGCTCCAAGAAGTGCATTTTGATATGTGTCTCTGACGCATGTTTAGTGACCTGTACAAAGGATGTGTCACACTCTATCAGCTGCCACTCCCAGGGTGGTACTATCTTAGCTGGAGGCATTAGGCGTTGGTCGAGAACTGGGACATCCATTTCCGTGCTAAGTTCTCTTGCACGCAGTGAGAAAGGAAGTCTCATAGAGGGTCTGTTATGAAAAAGTGTTTCACATGTCAAGTCGTTAACGGTTGTGAAACACAGATGTTCCTTATTAGAGCGCACTTTGAGAAAATAGTTGAAGCTGATGAAAGTTTTCCGAAAATGGAGTGACCACTCATCGGACTCAACATACAAACTTTCAACAGGGCTTGTTCTAAATGCGCCAGTGGCCAGACGGATTCCCAGATGGTGAACGGGGTCTAACATCTTAAGTGCGCTCGGTGCGGCAGAGTGATATACTGCGGCTCCATAGTCTATTCGCGACCGAACTAGGCTCCTGTAAAGATTTAACAGGCACTTCCTGTCGCTACCCCATGTTGTGTGGGATAGGATTTTAAGTAGGTTCATTGTTTTTAGACATTTTTCTTTAAGATGTTTTATGTGAGGAATGAATGTGAGCCTAGAGTCAAGAATAACACCAAGGAATTTGTGTTCTTTGCTGACAGGAATTTGGTGTCCGCCCAGTTCTACACAAGGATCTGGGACCAGGCCTCTCTTTCTTGTGAAGAGAACACAAGAACTTTTGTGGGGGTTGACCTTAAATCCGTTTTCGTCTGCCCACTTGGAAACCTTGTTCAAGCCCTGCTGTACCTGTCTTTCGCATACTGTGAGGTTGCAGGATTTGAAGCCTATTTGTATATCATCTACGTATATGGAATAAAAAATGACAGGTGGTAGTGAAGCACGTAGCGTGTTCATCTTGACGATAAAGAGAGTGCAGCTGAGCACGCCTCCCTGGGGTACACCAGTTTCCTGCGTAAAGGGACGTGAGAGTTCATTGCCGACTTTTACTCGGAAGGTACGATTTGACAAATAGCTTTCAATTGTGTTCAGCATATTTCCACGGATGTCAATTTCCGACAGGTCTCGCAAGATCCCGTAACGCCATGCCGTGTCATATGCCTTCTCCATATCGAGGAATATCGATAGAAAAAACTGTTTATGTATAAAGGCATCGCGGATATTTCCTTCCATGCGCACAAGGTGATCGGTTGTGGACCGCCCTTCTCGGAATCCACACTGATAAGGATCGAGTATATTGTTGAGCTCAAGGAAATGTATAAGTCTGCGATTTATCATTTTTTCAGAAAGCTTACACAGACAATTAGTTAGAGCTATCGGACGGTAACTAGCCGCCAAGGAAGGGTCTTTTCCCTGCTTTAGGACAGCAACCACAATCGCTTCTTTCCATGTGGATGGGAGGTATCCCGAAGCCCAAATAGTATTGTATAGTGTAAGAAGTGTAACTTGTGCGTGAGTATGTAGGTGCCTGATCATGTCATACATGACTCTGTCTGGTCCCGGTGCAGTGCTTTTACATGTGTTCAAGGCAGCTCTCAACTCGGCAATACCGAAAGGCCGGTTATACGGTTCATTCTGCCTGGATTTTCGTATGATTGGCTTACGTTCTATTATTTCTTTATGTTTAAGAAAGGACTGGGAATAATTGATTGAGCTTGACACACGCTCAAAGTGCTCCCCAAGTGAATCTGCCTGGTCTTGCAGGGTTTCGCCTTGTGTGTTTACTAAAGGGAGGGAGTATGTTTGTCGCCCTCTTATTCTACTAACCCTGTTCCAGACCTTCGCCTCATCTGTATACGAGTTGATACCTGTTAAAAAGTTCTGCCAGCTCTCTCTTCTGGCCTGTCGGCGGGTTCGCCTGCCTTGGGATTTTGCTTTTTTAAAATTGATAAGATTCTCCGCAGTGGGGGAGGCGCGTAGCAACCCCCACGCTTTATTTTGTTTCTTACGAGCGATCCTACAATCGTCGTTCCACCAGGGGACACACCGTTTGCCTGCCAATCCATTTACTTGTGATATACATTTAGTTGCGGCATCTATGATGAAGGCTGTAAAGTACGCCACAGCTGCATCGATTTCTAAAGAAGACATATCAGCCAGCGAGATGTTAGTAAGAGTTCGAAAATTCTCCCAGTCGGCTGTATGTATCTTCCACCTAGGAGCTTGTGGAGGAAATTCATTTTCTTTAGATGTTCTTAGCAGTACGGGGAAGTGATCGCTCCCGTAAGGATTGCTCGTAACTTCCCATTCGAGTTCGGGCAGTATAGACGCGGAGACTATACTAAGATCTATTGACGAAAAGGTTCTGTTTGCAAGAGAGTAATATGTGAGTTCTTTCTTATTGAGAAGGCACGCTCCAGAAGAAAAAAGGAACTGCTCAACGAGACGACCTCGCGCATCAATACGAGAGTCTCCCCACAAGCTGCTGTGTGCATTCAAATCGCCAAGAACAAGATAAGGTTCTGGCAATTGATCTATCAAGGACTGAAATTCATGTTTGTTTAGTTGGTAATGCGGGGGTACGTAAATCAAACAAATAGTGATGAGTTTGTTCAGTAGGACAACTCGAACCGCTACTGCTTCGAGGGCCGTTCGTAGCTGTAAACATTTACACGCTATGCTTTTTTGAATTACAATGGCAACACCGCCAGATGATGCCATAGCATCATCGCGATCTTTGCGGAAAGTTATGTGCTGTCGAAGAAAATTTGTGTGTTTTGGTTTTAAGTGTGTTTCCTGTAGACACAGCACTTTTGGATTGTGTTTTTGAATGAGCTCTTGCACGTCATCAAGGTTCCTAAGCAGACCTCTGACGTTCCATTGAATAATTTGTGTATCCATATTGAAAGTAAATATGTGCTGTGTGTATGGAAATGGAGGTGATGCTTTACGTTACAGGGCTCTTTCGAGGCCCTGTAACGGGAGTTCTGCCCTTTCTGGAGCGTTCGAGGGAGCCTCGCCGCTCCTTAGGCGCTTGGCGCGCCGTGGGGATAGGTGTAGTGTCCATTGCCTCTTGTGAGGCGCCGGACACGTGCTCTTGTGAGCGAGAAGTTACCAGGGAAGGTCCCGCCTTGGGGGGCAAGACCCCTGTGCCCACCAGCCCGGAGGTCGATGGGGCTCCCTGAGGGATTTGGCTGCGCCGGCTGTTGCTAGCGCTGGAAGAGGCCGGGGAGGTTGGGGCAGCCTCGGCTGCGCCCACCTTCGGGGTTGATGGTCCCTTCTGCTCGGGTGGTGGGGCAGCGCTAGCTGCGACCACCATGGGGGCAGATGGCGTAACTGCCGACTCACTGCTTGTGGGTCGGACAGCCGCCGGAGGCCGTTGTGGCGCTGCCCCCTGACGCGCCACATCGGCAAAGCTTTTCCTTGGCGGGTTTGCTACCCGCCTTCGTGCCTCTTTGAACGATATATTCTCTTTTACTTTTATGGTTACAATTTCTTTTTCCTTCTTCCAGGAGGGGCACGACCGCGAGTACGCGGCGTGATCCCCGTCACAGTTCACACAGTGGAGAGAGTTCTTACAAGCTTCAGTGGCGTGTTCAAGGGCACTGCATTTCGTACATGTTTGGTGGCCCCGGCAGCTCTGCGAACTGTCGCCGAAACGCTGGCATTTGAAACATCTTAGGGGATTCGGTACAGATGGTCTGACACGGAGCTTGATGTACCCGGCCTCTACAGACTCGGGCAAAAAACTTGAACCGAATGTGAGTATTAGGTGCTTGGTCGCAATTTCTTTGCCATCCCGCCTCAGCTTAATTCTCTTGACATTGACAACATTCTGTTCACTGAAGCCGTCCAGGAGCTCAGCCTCTGTCAGCTGGAGCAGATCATCATCCGAGACAACGCTGCGGGTGGTGTTCAGAGTACGGTGTGGAATTACTGTCACGGGAACATCCCCAAATGACACAAAACTGGGCAATTTTTCATATTGTTTCTGATTATGAAGTTCTAAAAGGAGATCACCACTTGCCATCCTTGTCGCCTTGTAACCTGGTCCAAGGGCCTCAGTTAAAGACTTTGATACTAGAAATGGAGAGATTGCACGCACTTGTGTTTCTGACTTTTCCGAGTGAATCACATGGAATCGTGGGATGTTGGGTCTTTCACGACCAAAGAACTTGAATACATCTTCGGTGCGCCCTCTTTTGTGAGGGCGATCAAGAAGGGAAGGGAAGGAACTAGCCATAGAATAATGTAATTTTCGGCGATAACGCCAACCACCCACCGTGGAGCCCTACAAGGGGACGTTACAAGGACTGTAGAAAACAGGTCCTGCAAACGCCAGCTGTACGTTATCACTATAACCAAATATGAGATAACCTAGGTTGGTTATTCACACAAGGTTAACCCTTGCTGCCTGGAAAAATTGGAAGTAAACGGAAGCTAGGAGAAGACAGGAAAGGTGGAAAGCAAGAGAAAGACGAAGGTTGGAGGGAGAGAGAGACAGGAAAAGGCAACTACCGATTTCCCCCGGGTGGGTCAGTCCGGGGGTGCCGTCTACGTGAAGCAGAGGCCAAAGAGGTGTGTTGCCTCCGCCGGGGGGCCTTAAAGGTCCAAACACCCGGCATTGGCTCAACCCCCAGGATCCCCTTTCCCCCGGACACGGCTAAGCCGCGCACGGCTACACGCGGGAGGGTCCAACCCTCGTGTGCTCGGGTACGTGGTGTCGCAACACACCAAACGCCTGCTTGCGCAGACGCCCCTGCGGGGCTCTGAAATTTTAAGTCAGACATATAAAGTGATATATTTGCCCTATTCTTCATAAACTTTTCATGTGACTAACGGTTTAAGAAAAGCACTGCGATATGTATCTAATTTACAGAATAAATATTTCTTTGTAAATTGTGACGCAGTTTATATCATGAGCATCACTGGTGCCTTTACCTTATCCAGAATTCTTAAAACCAGAAGCGACATCGGCCATTCAGCTTGAGCTTCACATCGCATTCTTCATGTGAGCTTCTCCTATAGACTAGGTTGATAAATGAGAAAGTAAAAGATTTGATCTTTTACCACCTACATCCTAAAATGTCCCCCGCCGTGGCTGCTCAGTGGCTATGGTGTTGAGCTGCTGAGCACGAGGTCGCGGGATCGAATCCCGGCCTCGGCGGCCGCATTTCGATGTGGGCGAAATGCGACAACACCCGTGTGGTTAGATTTAGGTGCACATTAAAGAACCCCAGGTGGTCAAAATTTCCGGAGTCCTCCACTACGGCATGCCTCATAATCAGAAAGTGGTTTTGGCACGTAAAACCCCAAATATTATTATTATTATTACTAAAATGTCCCTAATCAAAAAACACAGCTCAACGCATCGATGACTACTAGTGTGCTGTATTCTCACCTTTCTTTCTGTATTGCACATTACCGTTCCTCGTATGTTCTTGGAAAACAACTGACGTGTCGCAGGAATGAATTTAATCTACAACTGCTACCATATAATATATTTCTGGCTATACCAGACGCACAAACAAATTCGAGGACCCCCCAAATGGTGTGTGATAAGTGCGATAAATACCACAACAAACTTACATTTCCGACGATACTACAAAAGCAGGGTTTGGGTGGGGGCTAGTTGGTATTCCATTGCAAACATCACTTACAGCGCGTACATAGACAGAGGGACCAAAAGAACGACGAAGACAAGAGCTGACTTCCAACTGATTGTTATATTGAGTTACACGCCTATTTATCAAGACACCAAGGCAAAAGCCCTCCCCCTCCCCCCTCGCCCAAAGCACGCAGTCAGTACGAGTATGCCTTCAAAATTCAAAGGAACCTTGACCGCCTCCTTAATTAATATGAACGAGCGCGCATGAGCGACTTCAAAAAAACAAGTTATTTATCTGTTAATGCAATTGATGCCTTACTAACCCAGTCACCTTCAGCGATCACTGCTGCTTCATTGATAAGTCTAGTGTTTTCGTTAGGATGCCTAGCTAAGATAGTGGTTTTTTCAAGCTATGGAATACAGCCGGAATTGTGCGTGATGAACACCTGAAAACGCTTCCCGCCCTTTGCGCACTTTATCGCTATGTTCTTGCAATTTAACATTTAGGCATGTACTTGTCTGTCCTATATAAGAACGACCGCATTTCACGGGTATCTTGTACACTACACCTTTCGAACAATCTGTATACTTTTTTCGGGGATTGTTACTGCGAGACCTACGTTCCTTAGCAACACGATTAGATCTAACGCAAAGCTGTGCAAGTTTTCTAGGTGCAGATGAAACAACACCGATACCTGCTCTTAATCAGTTTGAATGGGAGGATGCAAAGGTTAATAGAGACCTATTGGCCCGCCGTTCATACACCCAACATACATGTTGCCGCGCAAAGGATAATTTTATATCTAAAAATCTAAGGGATCCATTCCATTATATATATATATATATATACGGCAACCAGCTACCGCGTGTTTCTCGCTCTAGGGCTGCTTTCCACACCAGCACCCAGCGCCTTCCAGTTTATCGCGCCAGCCCATTGCCACGGCATCCCGCGCACGCGATTGGGTCCACCTGGACCCATAATTAGGCATGGCACTCGACAGTGCCTTTCACTATAGGAAAGGGAACAGTTATTAGCATTCGCAGGCACCAGCGCGCCATGCTTCTTGCCTAGGCGGCTACGCGCGAACTTATCGGCAGCGTCACCAAATGGCGCAGCATGCGCAGAAATAAGCGCGAGAGATGAGCCCGGTTGCCGCACTACGTGTTTCTGAGCATGCGCACCCACGCACCACGCTACGCATTTCGGAGCCCACGCACAGGTTTCGCGGCAGTTCCACTCGATGGCACGGAGTTTTCTCAGGGAAGAGCGAAAGCGGAATCGCGGTGCAGTACACGCCACAGACATAACTCATTTCGACGGTGGCAGTACGCTATGTCGCTATATTTATTCAATGCTAAACGCATTACCGATGACTGTCATGGTAGGATGGGTTCTGGGGGCTCTATTGTTTATATACGCTGCGTCACGAATTTTATTATATCTATATCTCTACGTCCATCTTCTCTCTTTTTTGACAAGGGTGTGTTTACTGTACCAACCGCCAGAAAATATTAGCAAAATTGCCCTTTAGTTATTCCTGACTGGGGCCTAATTGTATCCTTCTATGGGTGCTTACTTATTCACTGTTTTATTTAGCTGGCCAGCCTAAACCCTCAGGGAGTGTTTTTAATTGACACATTAGTATGCACAGGTTCTATTCACGTAAGTTCCGCACTGAGCGCAACCTGGCTCCTCGAATAGCAATGAGGAGGAATATTTGCTGGCTTATTTTGAACAGAATTTGCCAGCGATCAAATTCATCGCGTTCAAACTTAGGGGTTTTCGACGTCGGCCACTACATGGGCGGGCCAATAGATGTGCACGGGCAATTCCTTCTGCTGTACGTTGCGCTGTTTCAGTGCGTCGACTGGTTCGATCTGTGTAGCTGCAGTGGCTGCGAGACGGAAGCGTGCTTTATCGCTACGTGTGCCCTGTCATACCCTATAGTTGCGGCTATTTGTTTCACAGCGCAAGAGCTAGTATACTTTCGGTAGATCACGGAACTGGTACCGATTCGCTTAGAATTGCATACTTTAAACAAAAGCTGTAACGAAGCCGCAAGGCTTCCGGCAGCCTATTCTATCAGGCGTTCCCCACTGTCACGCTATAGACAAGAGTGGTGTACTAATAACACAGAGATAAGTGATTTCGGAGACCTGTGGCTGCTGCATGCGCTGTCGTTCATGCTTTTGCTAAACGACACTGGTGTTAAGATGGGTAAACTTTTGGTGTGCCGGATTTAAAGCAATGCCAGTGTCGTGCGGGGCACTTTCTATGACTATGCACTTCGATCGCAATTGATCGCGATTAAAACTGCGACGTGTGACAACCGCATAAAATTAAGACTCCAAATCTTGCTCACGTTGGAGCCGACTGTCAGTGAAACTGAGCATTATAGATTACACGCGACAGAGGACCGAATTCGTGATTGTGCGATCCTTCTTAGTGGGAGGAAGACAATTCCATAAATAATACGTATTCATTTCACTGTCGATGCTGAAGACTTTTCAGCCTTCTGAAGCCATGTTCGTGCGCGAGCCCAAAAGGATAAATGTCACGAACGAAGACACGCTGCTCTTTAGTTTTTGATATGGCTGGTGGCTGACTCTTAAAAATGAAACACTGTTTCTAAGATCTGAGATTTTTTATTCCTTCACGTCGTTGTCCCTTTCGCACTTCTGTTTCGTTCTGACACGTTTCCAAGTCATCCGGGCGTCCGTTCCTCTGTGACCTTTAGCCTGATTTTCGAGCTACATAATTTAGCAGGATTTTTCTCTCAACCGTTGCACGCTGAAATAACCCCATGTCCGTTCATTCATTCATTCATTCATTCATTCATTCATTCATTCATTCATTCATTCATTCATTCATTCATTCATTCATTCATTTCCTGTTGTATCATGCCCACTTCATTTCTCTTCCGTTTTATGGGGCCGAAAAACGACACCCCGTGTCTTCTCAATGAAGCCTTGCTCTCCGTAAATACCTCTTATTCGTTTTTCTTTCTCGCGGCACAAGGCCAGCGATACGGAGCCTACATGGCTTGTGCAAGGATAAACCGGTGTTCGGGCCGACACCACAGGGATTTGTGAAATGAAGCTCCATGTCAGTCGGTCAATCCCAAGACCTGGAGCTCCTCTGAACTTGCTTACCACCAATCGTCTCTTGCTTTTCGGCGTTTTACGTGAGAAGCGTTCTTTAAATGCTATCCTATTTCTTTCTGGATCCAGCTTCCTACACTTTCCTTTCTCGATGGTAGGCGACTGAGGCACAACAGGCGCACAATAAGGTTTTCAGGGGAGATATTTGCTCGTTGCGGGCTTTTAAGTGGCAAAACAAACGAAACACAGGGCAGCAGAGCAACCGACTGTAGATCGAGAAGAGAGACGGCGATAGGAAAACGAAGACGAAGAGGAGCGTACTCGTCCTTGTTACTGCGGGAGCTCCGCCGTCGAATGGAGCGTGAACGGCGTTGAAAGCGGTTGGGCCGAACTGTCTGCCGCTTTCTGCATTACTTCCTGTAGAAATAAGGAAATACACCACCACTTCGGGGCTGCGATCGGGTCAGACAAACTCAGCTGGGGCGATCTCCGTAATGAACTCCAGCAATGCTCGCTCAAACGACAGCCACACTACCATGCCCGCGTCGTTCGCCTAACCAAGGACGTGTGGGAAGCAGCTTCATAGCTGTCCCCTTCCTGTCTTTGTTCTTCAACGTTCATTATCTACTATTTTTCTTCATTCCACCACAGGCCCTCTGCCTCACTGTTTGGATGGCAAAAGAGTAGCGTAAGTGTTGTACAAAACTTTTGCCCGCCGTAAACATTCATCAAGCTGTTGAGGAAGAGAGGTAAGGAAGGGCGAACGGGTCATTGCTCTTCGTGAGAGTTGAATGTCTGATTTGGCCGTCATGCTCAATAGCACAGTGGACGTTTTGAAGCCAACCTGTTTTAAGGCTCTCGAAATGCATATAATGAAGAAAGGACCGTATAGCATTCTATATAATCCAAAGACTCCACATAGCAAGTTTCAAAAACTTTTGTGAGAATACGAGAAAACACATTGAAGTTTGTATCTCACACTGCCGCGCCCGTGCAACCACCTGAGCGTGAAAGTAAGGTAATGAGAATCTTAAACTTAATTTTCTCCAACATTGACCAACATATTAGCACCAAAATAATAAGAATAGTGTTATAGCGAAATGGTTTGCAAGATGAGACTGATTAAGGTTTGCTCTTTACCGTCCTTTTAAGTAGGAACTGTGCACAGTGCTTTAAAATTTTGAATATAGGAGAGAACTTCTGCCGTTAGGACACTTGTATCATCGGTTATTACAATTTTTTTCATGGAGACTAGTATAAAATTAACCCTACATGGCCGTCTCTTTCCACCTCGTTCTGAGCATATCTATATTCACGTGCGAGGTATTCGATTCACTTGAACATCAATGAATTATGAGAGCTTTTTGCAACCGCTATGGAAATTTGAGAGGAATGAAAGCCAACGAAAAATTCAAAGACATAATTAGGCACGCTTTTTCGGAGCTGGTGGGCAGCTTTGTAACCTTGAGCATAATGTGGTTCGACTGATGTGGCGTGAGCACAGTCACCAGCACATGAATCTGCTTCTTTAACTTATGCTGGATCGACTAATTTAAATGTTATAGAATTATTACTACACTGTTTACCCGCTATCCCAGCGAATCCTCGAAGTCCCCCACCCCCCCCCCCCCGCCCCCAAAATATGGGAGAATTCGTTGATTTGGGGGAAAGGCAGCTTTCATTGTCGCACGGCGAGTAAGACAAGATCAGAATTCAATTTTTTTTTTATTTTTAGACATATGCATCTTAACTGATACAATATGAATTATTAATTAACCGATTATAGGTTACTATGATATAGCTGGAAGGGGCTCTCGTCCCGCAAGAGATATAAATATACTGCTACTGATTATGACGGTCATGATACCTATCATAGTGATAATTACGGCAGTCGAGAGTGGAGATCGTCAACTGGCTTATATGCCTTCCTGCTTTCACCTTATGACAGATAAAGAATTCTACCCTAAATGCGTCGTTTTTAAAGGCTGCAGCCTACGCATCATATCGAGTCATATACGTATCATAAAGCCGGCTTTATTAGCGTATACGCTACGACCCTGTAGTTATCCGAAAACACTAAGGCGAAGGCAAAAATGATTACGGAAGCTTCGCTGGAGATATTTGCGTGGAGGTGGAGGATATTTGCGTGGAGTGACCTCGCCTATGGGAACTAAAGCAGAAAAAGCAACGCGTAGGCATTCACTTGGCGTCTTTTATGGCTATTTAAGTGCTGCTTAATGGCGCCTAAGTGCAATCCGTATCCAGACCATTTCTTCATGCAAGGAAATGTTCATAGGCTAAGAATAACAAGGTTGTCAGCGGCTTTACTTTCGAGTCATATCTCAAGTTTAGCTTACCTTGCATTTATGCACTTATTGTATGTTTGCATGTTTCATTTATGTTCATTTTCCTTGCTTTCTTTATGATATTTCTTCCGAATCAGCGCCTCGATGTGAACGACCTACGGCAACGGCGGTCATTCAGGCGTAAAATAACTAAACCTAAATCTCTTGCCGCAGTGAAGATACCAGCACAGAAATTTTTTGCATTTCTTAGAACCGTACCCGCATAATTATTTGTTATGCTGAAATCTCTCCAAAGTCTGACGAGCAAAATTTAATAAAGGACACTGAAAAAGAAAGCACGAAGAATTGGACTAAATTACGTGCCACCAGGACAAAGAAAGAAGTGGAATACACGCGCAAAGCTTAGTTATTGACCATTTTTTAAAAGCTATTCTTCATGTCAGCTCGACACTAAATTAACGTTCGCTGTGCCAGAGGGCACGGGATAAAATCCTGACTGCGCCAGCCAAACATAGATCGGAGTGAAATGCCACACCACCCGTATAGCGCGTTTGGGTGTACATTAAGAAAACCTAGGTGGCCAGAATCAGAATCAGAATCAGAATTCATCTTTATATTATGTTGGGCCACATTAGAAGTATTTAGTACGCGGAAGGAGGTCCCATAGTCAAACACTGTATCGGGACCTCATGTACAAGAACAGTTATGATAGTTAACATCTCACAGCAACACTAGCATATAATAAGGTAGTATACAAGCAACAAGAAATGACCTTTAACAGAAGAAAATACAGAATTTATCATAAATAATAAGGTTTAGCATATCTCATGGTAGCAAAAAGAACTGTATGGGAAGAAAATACCGGTAGTTTACTTAGGAGAACAAAAACAAACAAAAAAAAACGGTTACAGCAAGCTTTCTCATTTGTCTGTCAATTATAAATGCATTTTTAGTTTCCTTTTAAACTGGTGCAAAGATCTTACGTTTTTCATTATGAGAGGTAGAGTGCTTCATACAGATATGGAAGTGAATACCACGATTTGTTTACTGTAGTTAGTGGGAATGCTTGGTAAAAGAAAATAATTATTCAACGCTAAGATGGTGATACTATGAATCATCAGGTTAGATGGTGAAAATGTGATCGAAGGCAGCTCATTATGCACAAATCTGTAGAAAATAATACCTAGGTTGTATTTAGTAAGCCCAGAAATGGTGAGGATGTTATTCTCGTGTAGTACGGAAGTGGCAAGTATAAAGACTCATTCTAATGACTCAGTTCTGAGCTATCTGCAGAGGCGCAATATGAGTATTATGGGTGTTTCCCGAACATATTATACCGTAAGTAATTGTGAGTGTGGACAAAAGAGTGGTAAAGTGAATGTAATGTGGTACATGTGAAGTAGCGGCGTGCTTTCATTAAGATTCGCATACCGCAAGCTATTTTCTTCATTATGTGAGCAATATGATTGCGATATTTTAGATTACAATCAAGTAGAATGGCAAGGAAAGATTAACATGAACTTGGATGAAGGCAGTGGGGACCAAAACTAATAGGTGGAGTGGATGCCATGCCGCGCTGATATGAAGAGAACAGTCTTTGTTGTAATAATAGATAACATTAACATAACATTAGCATTTACATAACAACCAAATTATTTGGCAGTTCCCCGCCACGGTGTGCCTCCTAATGATGTCGTAGTTCGGCAAGTCAAACCTGAGAATTAAAAGAAAAGAACATTGCTCTCAGATCCAAATTTAGCACATTTCTTAAGATTATTGTATCATAGATCGCACAAGTTCCGCAAGAGTAATAGCGAAAAAGTGTCCAAGAATATGTGGGCTCGGCGAGGCAATCTTCGTTTTAAGATTTGAAACATGCATGCATCATCGATGAAACCGTCCAAGTTTTTTATTCGTCAACGAAAAGGTGCATCCATAGTGAAAGTGCTTAATTTTTAAGAGTCGTTCAGAAGCTGGAAGGCAGAAAAGAATAATCTTACTTTATGAAAGTCGCAAGTCGCAATTGCGTAATAACATGTGAGGAACGTAAAAGTCAACCTTATTCTCTCACACTGTGTGTGATAGATGCAGGCTAGAAATGTTCTAAAAGCGCCATAGATAAACTTGTATAAATATACTCCGATGGTGACGCCTAACGACCGCCTTTGAGTGATGACAGTGATGAGGAAATGCTGCTTTGGAGGAGGCGACAAAGGCAACCGGTGCATAGACAGAACAGGGCTTGGTGGCGTATTCTTGAAGTTTCAAAAACAAGTAAAGCGTCAGGGGTTTGGCTATTTGCGGCTAAGGAAGTATTGTAACGCTAATTGCTTTTCTATGGTTTCCTGTAAATAGTTTTGCCGCGTCATACAGGTAACATTGTGGGAGAGACTACAATTTTTAACGGCACCTGTCATGATAATTTCATAATTGACTAATAACGAAGCCAAGGCAACATTTAGGATAAACGTTACGGCGCACTTATGAACAGGCTGCCGCCATCGTATGACGAAGGACGGTTTTACTGATACTGTCTGTCCCCTTCACTCAAGGCTCTGAGCAGCAGATGGCTGTTGTGCGCCACGCTACTGGCCATATCTTCAGCCTGATTCTAATGAGCCGATCTCATATTATCCAATGGAAATTTTCCGCCATGGCTTGTAGGAGGTCGCTTAGTGTGCGGTAGGTTCGCCTTCTCACATTGGCTTGCTTTGATGGGCGTGGCGAGCTAACCCGTGATAAGGAAGGCAGCTTGCTTTGCATAGAGCTGAAGCCATCAAGCGAAAGCACGTTCTATAAGGTCAAATATATCATTAATTAGTTTTCTCAGTGCTCTAAGGACTCTCTTGTGAGTGAAGAAGGGAATATGTAAAGAGTGAAAGGGAAAGACGGACACTGCAGAATTTAACCTGTCACGTTAAACAAATGACGGGTGATGCAGTTTGTTGAAGCGCGTTTCAGCAGCGTTTCGAAAGAGAAGCGCTGCTAAGCAGGTACACTGCTTCATATTTGAGGAATTATGTTTGGAAGGTGCACTGTCCGTACTTCGCGTGCTTTTAGAGCTAAATGAAGCTTGATAATCTCTGGACCCTGTCAAACCCCGAAATGCGCTGCCGCATGGAAGCCGCCGCATGAAATTCATTGATGGTGACCACCTTTTCAAAAAGCGCAGTCTTCAAGGCTCTGGTGTCGTTCAGTAGCTCGAACTCTGATTCCTTGCAAGGGCAGCCGGCTCACCTTCCTGTCGAGCTTTATAAGTGATCACTCTGCCGTGACTGCGGCGGAAGGCCGTGCACATCGCTGGAACTCATCAGGTACAGCGCCATGCGGTATGTGGCCTCATTCGTAGATTGGTCCTAAAAGAAACCATGCGTACAGGAATGCTTTTGGAATGTACAGGCCCGCTCGCGTTCGATTAACATGATTCACCGCCAATTCATAACATTAGGCAGGATTACTATAGTGAAACGCCGAGGAATAAAGAAATGCTAGGAAAACGGGATATGGACGTTGGTATTACTGGTTTCAGAGCAGCGCTGATTATTATTAATCGCTGATGCAGTGTTTGCAGTATGGGTTGGTCCCGGGCAGCACATTGAAAGCTGGAAAGTGCATGGCTGCCTTCATTGTTCCCTTCATTTTGTTCACACTATTAGATATATAAATATATACTATAATTTCTCACTCTGAAACTTTGAAATGTAAAACGGTTTATTAACTTCACAGAAGTTCCTACTAGTATAAGAGGCTAAATGACATTTGTGATTAACAGTGGTAGGAAAGTAACGTAGCAAAGCCAAAAGAACTGTCTAGAACGGCCCTGACGAAGACACGTCACCTTGCCTAAACGATGGTTTCAGCTATGTTCCGTGTTATACCACTGTTAATAATTTAAAACCAACATCTCCCTGTGAACCTTTAACTAATTTTAAATTACATATCTGTATTTCAATGTAAGTCGCGGACTCATTACTTCTTCGTTTCTCAGCATGTGAGGGCAACGTGCTTTTTGATTCTTAGGGAATTCGCAGAAGTGAATCAACGCGCCTTTTACATAAATTTGGCTAGACTATTATGCCATATCTTTTTTTAAAGGATTGCTTATCAATATCAGAAGTCATTAAGACTAGAGATGGTCAAGAAATAAATGCGATAGGGAGTCTGAATAGTGTGAGAAAAGTGATGCGAAATAAAGTTGAAGTGTCACTCCGTATCCGCAGCACTTCCACATCAGGCGCAGACGTCAACGCGCGCAGCAACGTCGTGCATTTATTATATCCTGACGCATCCTTCGTCTTAAGATAAAGTTCAAGTACAGAACTCAACTTCATTATTCTGAACTACGTGACGACAAGATTGTTCCGATTGCACCCGCCTGTTTCCGCTTTGAAATGCTACAACAGAATGCCACTCGAATCATGGATTGGCGTGCCGTGTCCTTCATCACTGCCATCGGACACTTTTAATACGCTTTAGTGTTGGTCCAGGCTTGCCTAACATTTATCTGGACGTCTCGTCACTTTAGTGCAGAAGCCACCTTCTAAGCGCACACACACACACACATACACACACACACACACACACACACACACACACACACACACACACACACACACACACACACACACACACACGCACACACACACACACACACACACACACACACGCACACACACACACACACACGCACACACACGCACACGCACACATACACACACACACGCGCACACGCGCACACACACACACACACACACACACACACACACACACACACACACACACACACACACGCACACACACACACACACGCACACACACACAGGCTCTACCAGAAGCTGATCGCAAACGTCCGAGATATATCATGCAAAAAACACAAATATTGTTCATGTTCTCATAAATTGTAACTCCGAAGCCGGCGTCATTATACATGGTTTTCCAATTAACTATCCTGCACCAAGATGTTAAAAAATATGCAAATTCCACGTCACTGGTCAGAACCAAGGTAACGTTGTTTACCGTCTCTTGGAGGGACTATAATATCTTCTGGATTCGGCGTAATCAGATAATACTCAATAACAGAAATAATTAATTAGATATTAATAATTCCTAATGAGATAAATAATCAATTTCTAGGTGTTATTATTAGGTGAAAAGTGCCAATGGGAAAATTGTAGAGCAACATGAGAAACTCCCGATACATATTTCTGTTTCTCAATACGTGCTACATTAAAGTGTTTTTCCTAGCGTGACAGAAGTCCGCGAATGCACGCAAAATTGCCGCGCGACAGACCGCTCGAGGCACATTACGTGTATGCGCGGGCTTTGTTTCAGCCATTATTATTATAGGAATCGTTTGGGATTCTCGCATTTGCTTCTTATTTTGATAAGTACGGTATATCTCATATGAACCTGTCTTGAAACGAAACGTAGCGTTGCTGATACCAGCGACCATACGGTTGTCCAACTGCTCACCATACTATAACATGATAAAACTTTATAATGGTACTGATTCGCACTGGCATGTTGTCTTTAGTTAGAGGTAAACCAAGTTAACTAGAGGCATAAGTGATGAGAGCAAATTATACATAAAGCTACTAATGAAAAGTAAAAATGACGCCCATTGAGTAATTTTCCTTGTCTTCCGTGGTGTACTCGTGTTCACGTGAATTACTAACTTGCCCAAGCCCTTGTCAGCTTTATTAAACAAGGGATCAAATTCAGTTGAAAATAAAAGTGCATGTCAAGTTACTGATGTGTTATTCGTTTTATGTGGAAATTATGGACTGGAAGTAACTTGGGAAGTGTTAAACCACAATATTTTTATTGCACTTAAGCTGAAGGTGTCATAGACTACCAGGGAATCTTCATGAAAACAGCCAGGGAAGACTCGGAAAAAGATAATGGAATTTAAAGATGTCAACATAGGTATGATGTCTTGTTATATGCCATATTGGGTTTCCAGAGAATCTAGCAAATTTTGGGATGCTTCCTGTGCCACACCGCATATCAGGTTCTGGCACTGCAGATCACCGAGCTACTTTCATGCGCTCACATAGTGCTCCAATGGATCCCGGGACACTGTGGCTCAATGGTAATGACATGGTCGATGCTGCAGTTAGGCGCGCCGTCTGCGATGGCCTGCGAACTGTAGTGCCATTCTCCAGACCTCCTGTCGGAATTAATGAGGGGTGCGACGAGAAGATACTGGGCCCAGCAAGACGCTCGTCACGTCCGCCTTAAAAGGTTGGATCCCCATATGCAATTGCCTGTTCTGCGTGGAATTCCACGCCCTCATACATGCTTGCTACACAGACTGCGATTGCGACTGCGACTGCGAAGGCGTTGCCTTCACGCGCAATTACTTGCACATCATTGGACGGACAGACTCCCCGGACTGCTAAGTGTGTGGCACTGTAAAGGCATAGACCATGTGCTCGTGGTATGCCCTGAGTATGCGCGCATACCTTGAGACCTTTACATAATAGACCCCTGTCGGAGGACCTCTTGCTAGGCGCATGACCACAGAGTTGGCAGACGATGGAGACAATGCGTGCTCTTTCACGTTTCTTAGGCGACACGGGCCTGGACTCACGCTTGTGATACCAGTTATGCAATGTGTCCTTCACCTCGTTCCTCCCATTATCATCCGCCATTGTGACCCTTTTCCTTCCCTCCTTTCCCTTCCCTTACGTAGAGTAGCAGGCCAAATGCTCCATTTTTCGGCCGACCTCTCTACATTTTCCCGTCATTAAACTACTGCTTCTTCTCTACTAAACTTATTGGAAACCTATCTTCACCTCAAAAGAGATTGAGCCAAATTGGTACCATTTATTAAAAAAATTGAAGGTCAATCCTACTGGACATGGAATTTCTTAATAAATGCTTTTTGCGCTTACTAAAAGTCCTGAACCTCGAAACACTAGAAAAAGTACTTATATTTGAGAGCAGCTTAAATAATTTATTTGATGGAATTCATTCGAACTATAGCTTCAGTTTTGTTTCCGAGGAGGTGCATATCTGTTGTGCGACGACACAGACAGTGCTTTCGCGGTATTTCGGGTGCTCATGTAATACACCTAACTTGCCACCTGTTCAATTGATCTCCGAGCGGAGCAGCCTTTGCTAATATGTTCAACCTACATTTGAGGGCACTAAAAGCGCCACGCGTTAGCCAGGTAGTCACGTATTTTTTTTTCAATTTCACGTACTTGAAATAAAAGCTGGAAAAAAAGTAGTCTGTATAGTCTATAAACATGGCAGTTACCTAAGCATAAATAAAATATGCCGATCTTTCTGCACAAGCGCTACAACTTCTGTATTGAAGGTTCTTCGCTAGACTTACCATTTAAAACGTTAATTAAGCTATCTTTGTTAATTACCCAACTTGACGGATGGGAAAAAATATCATAACGTGCTCCATCTGGCTCAGAACAATACTGTGCCAATTGAACACGCGTAGCACCTATGTTTCTCTTTTTAATACTTGCTCCAAGTTAGTTGAAACAACCTATATAGATTAGCTATACGCTGGTTTACGGGAATTGGCTATAGACAATCTGTAGCACACAATCTACAACAAGTTTAAGGCCACAAGTCCATAGACTAGACTGGTGTATAAGAATACTCTATAGATCGTCTATAGACACTTGCCTATAGACATTTGATCGACCTCAGTCGACAAAAGTAGAAACGTATGAGCCTATACACTTTTGTCTATAGACATTCTGTAGACAGTCTACGGACTCAGACATCTTATAGACTAGTGTAGAAAAAGTGTAAGGTTATAAGTACATAGGCTGTCTATAGACTGGTGTATAGGAATAGTCTATACATAGTATATACATAATTGCGTATAGACATCTCATAGGCTTCAGTCCACAAAAGTAGAACTCTATAAGCCTATACACTATTGTCTACAGTGCTAAAAGCACCCTGCAGGTGCTCGCCGTGCTAGAGCCACTTATCGCAACATTTTACATGACATAAAGCTTTTGTTAGGCGCTTGTGCTGCTCAAGCAGGCGAAGCCCACACACCAGCTTCGTCCTAGCGCCTTTGAGTTCACTTGAATTGGTGACTACTGACTAGATACGGAAAAAAATATAGTGGCTTCGTAAAATGCTCTTTCTGGAACGTTTATTATCAGAATGTTGAACTTGCTTTCACCGTTGCGCATCCCTCTTGTTATGTCATCATTATCCCTCATCACACCCTTATGTCCCTGTTCCCCCTCCCCCTGTGCAGAGTAGCAGGCTAGACCGTGTTAGCTCAGGCCGACCTCTCTGCGTTCATTCACCTAAATTATATCTTTCTCTTGTCTACAAACGTAAATTTTTCATTAATATTTAGACAGTCTGTAGACTCCGACACTTTATAGACAAGTCTATAAAAAATTCCTAGGGCATAAATCCATAGACTGTCTATAGACTCGTCTATAGAATAGTCTATAGATAGTCTATAGACATTCGCCTACAGAGATTCCATAGACTTCAGTCTACAAAATTAAAACTGTAAAGGCCTATACACTTTTGTCTAAAGACATTCTGCAGACATTTGTCTACAAACGTGAATTTTCATTAATTAATAGACAGTCTATAAATTAGAACCTTTAATAGACTACTCTAAAATCTGTAAGGCCATAAGTCCATAGACTAGTGTAAAAAAATATCTTTCTTTACGCAGTCTCTAGACACATGTCTATAGACTGTATAATGTCCCATGGTAGTGACTGTGAAGAAAGCAGCCAGACTGAGAAAGACAAAACTAGCGTTTTATTGGGCGAACTTGTGCCCTCAAAAACAGGCTACACTCAAATAAATAATAATAATATTTGGGGTTTTACGTGCCAAAACCACTTTCTGATTATGAGGCACGCCGTAGTGGAGGACTCCGGAAATTTTGACCACCTGGGGTTCTTTAGCGTGACCTAAATCTAAGCACACGGGTGTTTTCGCATTTCGCCCCCATCGAAATGTGGCCGCCGTGGCCGGGATTCGATCCCGCGACCTCGTGCTCAGCAGCCCAACACCATAGCCACTGAGCAACCATGGCGGGTTACACTCAAATAACGGCGACAGCGGCGAACGAAGTCGACGATCGTCTAAAATCTGATTAGTGGGTGAAGCGCGTCGACTTTTATACACCAGTCGTCTAACGTTCCAG
The DNA here is from genome assembly GCF_050947875.1 of Dermacentor variabilis. Classification (NCBI taxonomy): domain Eukaryota; kingdom Metazoa; phylum Arthropoda; class Arachnida; order Ixodida; family Ixodidae; genus Dermacentor; species Dermacentor variabilis. Next base: position 94,932,115 of record NC_134572.1, on the reverse strand, counting down.
AGTTATCGCTGGGACCTGCATGCCTTCCACAAGGTTCTATATTATTCGCGTCGTGCACACATGCGATTAGATTGCACAAGGTTCGGTCATAGACCGCGGATGGAAGCATCGATAGCATTCCAGAAACTTCCAATACATGCAGGCGCGCCCTGCACTGTGCGATAACATTTGTTAGGCGGTGAAACATGTCGCCCTATAAAGACAAACAAGTAAACGTGTCAGTATAGACATTCCACAAAAATTTTTGTAAGGGCATCCCATGAAGCTTTTACAGCCTGCTCTGTTCACCATTCATCCTCCCACCGCCCTCATAGTAGTGCTGGTGCAATCTCAGGAAGAATGCTCGCCGATTTTACAACTCCGGACACTCACAGCCATTTAATTGATGTCCTTTTGTTGTCATTTGTTTCCGTTGGTTTGTTAGAAGATTTACACTCGAGTGCAGGTTTATGAGGCGTTGCGTAACTATCCCGTCTACAATTCTACGCCTAGATCCTCACTTATTTTGTGTACTCTTATCACAATAACCAGGGACGACCTCAGTTTTCTTTTGCTTCCACTAACACAGGCAGCGCTCTCACAAACGTGTACTACATTTACCTTTCATAGCAAATAAAGACCGGTACAAACACAATGCAGCCGGTGTTTCAACAAGAAAAAGAATAGACAAGGAGAACTAATGTAAGTTAAGACAAGCACTCGTAACTGCTTAGGTAAATATATAGAAGCTGTTGCAAAGAACTAGAGAAGGAGGAATCTAGAACTGAACTTTCGTGAGTTAATTTTCCCAAACAAATAAGTAGTTCTAGATTTTGGAGAAACGCATCTCGGTTCCAGACAACATGGATATTAGGTGCAGCAGAAAGTAACTCGGCAACAATGGCTGACAGAAAAAGATCACAATTGAAGTAAATAAAGAAAGACAAGATCTCCCCATCGGGACCTTCTCATAGAAATTTCAAATAGATTAAGGACCGTGTAACTCCAGAGCACGACCGCCAAACCACACGTTTCATTTGCAGCAGGCAAATGGATACCCGGACAAAGCGTCTGAGCAACAGCTGCCTTGGCGTGTGGTGGTCGCACGCGGATGGCAGCAAGCTTTCACTCTGTGAAGAGCGTCTCGTACGAACAAGCCCCGTCTCCATCAGCCCCGTGCTGGGACCGATGTCATCCACAGGGACTGGAGTCTGAACTCGCACTTCGCAATCGTCTTGTTTACAAGCACCACGACGACGCCTTGCGTTCTTCTACGCAGTGTTTCTTCCGACACAGGATTCGCTTTAGCAGTAAAGACTGACTTGACTACTTGACACTAACTACTATTATGGTAAAGTAGGTACCTAAAACCCTAGAAGTCAAGCCTCCCGTTGTGGGTCGTTGCACACGTTCTCATGGCCAGCGATAATGAAAGTGTGAATGGATTATTCATCTCGAAATGGCTGCGATCTAAACGCGGCAACTTTATAATTATAGAGGTACCGATTGTCACGATTTTGTTTTTGTGCGTGGGCACGTGGCAAGTGTTTTCCATCAGAAAAGGTGGTATTCGCTAAACGTTTGTAACGCGAGGCCTCAAGCAATGTGAGGTCTGCAGGTTACTGCAGTTGGAGTGACATTTACGGAGGCTAATTCATGAAACTGTGGGACTAGGTGTTACGGCATTGTAACAAGACGCGGGGAAATCAAGGTGAGTGTACATTGATCTTGCAAATTTTTATAACATTAACTTTATCGTGACACCTAACGAAACACACTGAAACCATCTAAGAACTCATTGTAAAGAGAGATAGAGGGAAGGAAGGAAGGAAGGAAGGAAGTAAGGAAGGAAGGAAAGACAGGGAGGTTAACCAGACTGAGTCCAGCTTACTACACTACCCGTGGGGAAAGGAATGGGGGAGGGAAAGAAAGAGAATGCAGTTATCACTAATGCGGTTAATTATGGCAAGGAGCATCGTTTACATACAAAAAAAAAATCGAAGTATTCCCCTGTATAGCAGTGAAATGTATGTATATTGTTCCAAATTTCATCCACTGTACCCTCCCTGTAACGACTCCAAACAGAGGATTAACAGCATTAGTAAATAATAAATAAATAAATAAATAAATAAATAAATAAATAAATAAATAAATAAAGAATACATAAATAAGTAAATAATGTGCTTGTAAGAAACATTCTTTTATGCTTTAACCCCTAGCCAACAATTTCGGCATCCATTGAATTCAACCAAGCAGCACCTCACACAATTTCCGCTGCCTTGCTGCAAAAACCCCGAGTTCATTTATTTTGATGAATGAAGGTAGAAGCTGGGTCCTTTGTTTGCGTAGTAGAGATTGATGAGGAACCACATGACCCGAATATGTTTTTTTGTTCATGTCGCGCAGTACCTCTCTGGAACACAGTGGCACGACCAGTCACTGAATAAATAAATAAGTTCAAAGTGTGCAACGAAGTGCCAAAAATAAGAAAAATGTCCTGTTATCCATATCAGTGTACATAAATCACTAAATGAATGAATCAATCAGTGATGGTATAAATCCCTCCATCATCCATTAAATATTTATTCACAAAAAGGACGTTCAAAGAAAGCGTTTATTCAATTCCCTTCTTATTACTGATTATAGCTCGCACGTTCTTGGGCAGCGGAGCATGACTCTCTGGGTTTTATTGGCGGTAATCGTGCTCTCGCATAAGTGTTTGAGAATCTCCAGCAAATTTCAAGTTCTAAGTGAGGCGTTCTTTTTTTTTGTAAGTAATCTTGGCACTTTTAGCTTTCCTTTCTTTTTGTAGTGCTCACTGCAATGAACGAGCGCTAACCAGCGTAAGCTTGCCAAATCTTGTTTAGAAACACTGAGGCGTCAAAACGTCTACGGAATTAGCGTAATGGATAAATTCTAATGGCTAGCATATCGCATTAGATACACCGTAACCGGTACGAGTCTACCCGCGCCTTGTGACTGAAGTCGCCTCGGGATTTCTTGCACTTGCGTGCAGTACGCAATCCCTGGACTCTTGATTGAGCTGAGTTTATCCCCCTACATATTTATATTTCCATCAAGCGCAAATTATAATGAGCTCTGGAGAAATTTGTAAAATTAATTAACCTAATTATTAGTTAATTGCAACAGTTGTTAATTGTAATTAATAGTTAATTGTTTAAAGTGTAACTTAATTTCAAGCCGCTTGACGGTCACTCGCAAGAACGACAAAGTGGTGGGAGATTGCTACATACATGCCCCTCCGCCTATACAGGGTAGCCAACCGGAGATATTTTCTAGTTAACCTTCCTGCCTTTTCTTTGCCTTTCTTTTTCTCTCTCTCTCGTGTTCTGGTGAGTCGTTGTACTTTGAGAAGAATTAAACGTCTATTGATCGCGCATTCAGTAAAGTCGTGTTTCTGCATGAAAGTAATTGAAATACAGACTGGAAGTACGCGCAGAATTTAATTATTAATTGATTGCATGTAATACGGGAAAAAAATGGCATTGCAGCCGAAGCGCGGCAAGTCGCAAGTCCTTTCAAACACGGCGTTGCCTTCTTCAAATAGTTCGTCTGTATCAATGCGCAGCACATTGAAGTGAAATCAAGACACATCAAGAATTCAGGGGCTTCAATTCACCCTAATCTCAATGTCTATCGCATTTTTTTTGCCAGCACTGGGCAGAACATGCACAAAACAAGTAGCGTTCATTAATGTGGACAATATAGATAAGTAACGACCGAATACTGATAAGCGCAGTTCTAAGACGGGGCAGAGAATAGACAGAGAAGCACAGGACAAGCCTTAACTCGCAACTACATTTTATTCTGAAGACTTTGCCTACTAAAGTGCCCAGCAGACCAGGATGGCGCAAGCACACTGCCCCTCAAGCCAACCGAAGCATCCTCTCAAGAAGCGTGCAAATTACAACATCATTTCTGAAAACACCTTTCTTAGCTACGCAAAACAGCCGACGTATCGCTAATACCGGCATTTTCTTTCTTTGTATTATGATATGCCTCCATAATTCGTTATGATTCCTGCCTAGAATTGGTATACCGGAAAGAACTGGCTCACAGAGACAGGACCTGCAACGCATAGGCAAATGAAAAGAAGCTTTGTTAGCTACAGAGCGTTCATGTTCCCCCGCCTGATCGTTGAGGCATCGGCCGGTCTTTCCGATATATACATTTCCGCACTTAAGCGAGAGCTCGTACACAACGAAAACGGCGCATGGGATGTATGACATGGTATGCTTCTTTCCACAGGCATTTTTACTCGGAGGTCCCGAAATGCGTGTGTACAATCCGGCAAGTTTTCGTGTCGCAGAAAACACAAAAGGCACATCGGACCTTTTTGGTACATTCTTCAGGTTGTGCGCAACCCTGTGAACGTAGGGCACCATTTCCGGCTTTCTTGTTCTTGCCTCGGCAGGGCCCTTAACGCTATCGAGGTAAAAATATTAATCCGATTTAACACCCTAAAAATAAAAATTTTAGCCAGTGGCTCAAAGTCCACAACATTTCCCGCTTGTTAAATAGGCCCCGCTATACACAGCACAAGAAAAAATTTCTCGAAAACTAATAACCAACGTCCTATAATAGCAAAAGTAAGAGTTCCAAAACCTATAATAAGGCTATTGGAAGGAAGCATAAGAAATGCTAAAGCTCTTGTTATTGCAGTGCAAACTACGACGCGAAAGAATGAAACTTGAGGACAACACAACGCATTTGCACAAATTACGATTGCGAACGAATAATCTGCCTTGCTTTCACGAAGTTCCAAGTTCTTTTACTTATTCCAAGGTGCAACAATGTCAGCCGAGCCATTGCATTTACTCAGCACAAAAGAAAAAAAAAATCCCGGCACCCTTGCTCCAAGGGGTATGGCGTAAGTGTTGGCATATTGATCGGGCAACTTGCCTGCGTGCGACGTCAAAACACTATTCTTGAATGTAACGTGTACATCAATTAAGGGTTCCTGAGTCGTCTTACTGCCAGCATTTCTCCATACGGTCTACAACAAGGAACTCGTTCAGAAAAAAAAAAAGATGCGTCGTACGTACTGATGACTCGACGAAACAGCAGCTGACTTCGTTCGCACACAGGCCACTAGAAAATGTTCCCCCTGGTGTTTGTATACGGTTAGCCCCTGTTTTTCTGTATCTGTCTGTTCCGTTAGAATGGTTGCCCGTAGGAGAGAACGTGGAGACAGCAGTACTATTGTCGGCCTTAGTGAGATTTGATTACGCTAGAATTAGGAAGCTCGGCCACTAATTAATGCCTCGAGTGGCTGCAAGGGAACACCAGCAGTGAAGTTCTGAACGGGGACAGCTTAAGAAAGCGGAGATCCCTCTGTTAGTTTTCCTTGTAGCTGAACGAGCCTTTTGGTTTCGTGCCATGCGCGTGAATAGTGAGGCTTACGAAGACGTATTCACCCGAAGCGCGTCCGTGCAGCATAAACGCGTGAATGGCTCGTGGGTACGGTATTAACTTGTTTCGGAATTGAGGCGGCGGTTTGCTCCAGCCTTTGAGAGATAAGGACATTTAGTGGAAGTGTTGGCTGGGGCTTTTCTTTTTGAAAATCGTACTTGAAATGTAACTGACGCTGAATTGGACCCATTCCGGTGCAAGGGTATGATTGCACGCAGGCACGCTTTTCTGTGTGTTTGCGCTTTCGTGTGTTTACAAAGACATTTTTTTCGCGCTGTATTGGGCAATAAAGATAAGCGCTCAGCTTTTACTGATCCCAGTAAAAATTATGTTTTGTAGCTTTACTAATATTTTGTGCCCTAGTATCAACAAAATAAGCGAAGAGATTCCATTTATAAGAAATGTTGGCAGGTTTGAAGCGCAAAACTTCATAGGAAAATTACTAAAAGAAAATTGTACCATGATCATAAAGCCGAGCAATGCATTTATTCTTCTGCGATTTCAGCTAGCTTCGTTCAGAAAGTACGCTGCTGTTTCTGTTAATACATATTTTTGTAGTTCATCTGTGTTCCGTGAAAGTTGAGCAATATTTTTGTGCCATCATGATCTGATCAGGTAACACCGGTTGCCAAGTAATTTCTGTTGACTATATATAAGGGTCCATGCCTTTGGGCATGTTTGTTGCTGCATGTAGATATAATTTGAGCAATAGCATTCTATATACGTGGGTGTATTTTTCATATTCTACACAACTAGCTGTATCTTAAATTTTTGATATGTTACAATGGTAGAAACTGCGCATATTTTGAGTCTAATCTGTGCCGTACCTCGAACTCCTTTTGATAGATTAGATTTAAATAAAAACCCTGAAAGATCTTTGCAGCCAACAAGGCTAAGTCTAGACATAGTGGTGTATTATGCGTTATTCAAATTGGAGGATGAAGCAATGTAATAGTGGGTGCGCAAACATTAGGGTCGAATTTCCCTGTAGCATTCTTGCTATCTAGTGACTGGTAGTCGAAGACTATTAAGCCCAGATGGAGTTAAGACAAGGACTGCTGAAGGACCGCAACAAAAGCTCACAATATTTTGTTGCTGTTGTCTTGACAAGAGTATATCATGCTGACTTGAAATTCGGCCATCAACCTGTATTAGGGGAGCATATTTACCGGATAGCGTTACCTGAATTATGCTCACTGCTACCAATGCAGCTTATTTAAGCGTGGCTAGCTATGACTACATTAGGGTTCGCGATTATGCCAAGTAAAACAACCACAGTGCTTCAATGTCATTCGACCAACATTAGTCTTTCTTGTAACATTTTCGTCAGTACTCCAGCTATACTATTCTCATTTCAATACTGTTAACGACTATATGTACATAAAATATTCACATGCCGGTAATATTGCTCAACGAAAGACGCGTCTTATTTACGCGTAGACATAAAGTAAGGTAAGCGATGGTCAAAGAGAGGTCATTTGGCTCCCATGGCAAAAGTGCTGACACATCCTCAAGGAGAAAAAGTTAACGTGCACTTAAAAGGCGGAATTATTGTCACCGTATATATATTAGTCCGGAAGCACACCTATTACTATCAGCAACCTCATCAGGGCATCTATAAGCAAGAGGCCCCCGTAGCGACTAAAGATGTTCTGATTGATTTGCTTTGAAAGACATTTATCGTCAGCTCTCGAATATTCTTCTGACTCCCACTCTCTGCCACATAACGATTACCATAATGAGGTGGTTGTATAAGCACACATATTTAAAATTTGCTGTCTAGCATCGCGTACGTTAAACAAAGGAGTTCGAGGGACCTTGCAGCACATGTGGCTCGAAGATTTCTAGTTTAAAGTATGGGAATACAAATACACGTATTACGCAAACGGACACAGTGTCACCTGCTGCCTGGTGTCAAGCTCATTTTCATCGTGTTAATCGTAAGCACCCAAGGTTTCATTTCTACATAGTATACGCATCTCGTCAAGCCTACGGAAACTAGAATCTCCAAACGGCATAAAAAATGGCCGCTTAGGCGCTTGTAACATGCTATTTAGGTGAGTTGAGAGTAAATAAAAGTAAATTTACAACTTCTTGGTGTCCAACAATACAGAAACTTTAGCCCTCAGGAAAATTCGGAATGTATGCGGAAGCCATGGTTCCGCCATCTTTGCAGGCGTAGGGAACGTGAACACTATGTAAATTCAACTCTCCGAATAACCTACGTTAAGATAGAGTGTGCAAGCCGCAGAAACCTGATAACGTATGCATTTCTTTATTCCCGGGAGAATTTACGTTTCCTTGCATTCGGTATTATACAACTGAATTGTTATCAACGTTGAGTTCTTCTCGTGAATTTTAAGTATCTTCTTAAGTGACAATACATTTATTGCACAAAATTTTTAGGGAAATGCTTTCATGAATTTAACATTATTTTATGTGTCCTATTCTTTTCGCGCAAGTAATTCACCGGCGTAGCTGCAAACACGCCGTGGTATTCATGACAGTCTTGATAGGCACAAGACAAAAATTAGGTAAAGGTTAATATCGATTAAAGATTTCCGTTTGAGACGTAACAGTTACCTTTATATCTAATGTCACCCAATGCTTCGGCAGTTACATTTGTTTTGATTTCTTTTTGCAAAACAATTACAGACTTATTAGAGTAGACAGCCTCCTGTATAGCAAAAAAAAGAAAGAAAGAAAGAAGGACGTAAACGCGCCAAACTTATAATTTATACCAATGCTGTTACCTTGGCTCCAGAAAGTATCACAAGCAGGAAAGTCCATCAAGCTTTTATGAGGTCATTCATGAGTTTTCGAAATGGTTTCGTAGAATTTCGCAATATGCAGCGTAAGTGATGTCCGCTTATGGTGGTTAGGTAGCAATCAGGTGAAAGCAAAGGCTTATACAAGTGCTTGTCTTGGATTGGTTGGTGATTGGCTAAAACGCCTGCCTCTTGACTGGTAAACGACATTCAACCAATTGAGCCTGGGACTCACCTATGTCGTCATGCGAATGAATCAGCCAGTGCCTGTGGCGACACGTATCAACACAGGTGTGAAGAAGGGGGAAAGAACCTGAACACGTTGTGCAAACTACACGCTCTTATTTAAACAAGTATGAGCCTTATAATCTCAGGGAGACGATACCGACTGGGGTCAAGATGGTCACGGATATCTAAATCACTACCGCAGATTGCAACAGCAGCCAGTTTACAGTGTGCCATAACTGCATAGTGCTAACCTCGCGTAGCCTGAAAATGCTTCTGTATTTTGATATTGTCTTGGGAGACTGCATTATGTAGACAGGGTAGCGCCTGGTGTTCACTCATGGTTAGGTTTCCTGACTTTACGTGATCTTCCATTCCTTCATCTTCTCTCAGCAATAGTTTTAAGCCGCGTCAGTATGTATCCGTCCAATCCATCCCATCCATCCATCCATCCCATCCCATCCCTTCCCATCCATTCCATCATTCCATTCCATTCCATCCCATTCCATTCCATCCCATTCCATCCCATTCCATTCCATCCCATTCCACCCATCCCATTCCATCCATTCCATTCCATCCCATCCCATTCCATCCCCTCCATCCCATCCCATCCCATTCCATCCATCCATCCATTCCATTCCATCCCATTCCATGTCATTCCTTTCCATATCATCCCATCCCATCCCATTCTATCCATCCATCCATCCCATCATCCATCAATCCATCCATCCCATCATCCATCAATCCATCCATCCCATCATCCATCAATTCATCCATTCATCCATCCATCAATCCATCCATTCATCAATCCATCAATCAATCAATCAATCAATCAATCAATCAATCAATCCATCCATCCACCCATCCCATCCCATCCCTTCCATTCCATCCCATCCCATCCCATCCATCCATCCAATCCAATCCAATCCAATCCAATCATTCAATCAATCAATCAATCCATCCATCCGTTTGTTTTTCCCTTTTACTTGTTCACTACTATTTGGACGCAAGGGAAATGACGAATTTCATGTTCAGGAAATGGGGAAAAGAACTTTGTAAAAATATTTCAATGCAGGCCTGCGTATGCGCCTAAGAAATAAAGAGAAAACGAAGCACTAGGTGCAGAGGTGCTACGTGTGTCTTGTCCTTTCTTTCGCCCTTGTCTCTTAGGCGCATTCACATCTACAATGCTCAGCCCACTCACCCAACTAGCTGTATTGATTAGTATCGATGCTGTTATAGAAAGAAACGGAATAAAGAAACGTGGAGCGCCGATAATACTGCGGCAAATGGGAACCCTATGTCGAACAAGTTGGTATTATTGTTATTGTTGTTTTCTTCAAAATAATCCCAGAAATCACAAGAAGGCCTTCCTTCTTGATCGAAGACTGCCCCTTTGTCTTGACGTTGGCTTCACGCTGCGACTACGCTTGTTGGCTCTCATCAACAGCCTCCCGGTTCGACATGCACTACGTGCAGTGGACTCACCTAGCGTATCTCTGCTATTCCCTCGGCCATTCTCTCTGCCATGGCTACTCTTACTGCTTCCTAAAGTTCCTATGGCCCGGAACCCATAATGAAAATCATCCGGAGAAAAAAAATATAACCACGCAACCATGTGCCCTTTCGCACTCCCGGTTCCTCGTCATGCGCTGGCTGAAGGTTTGTATAGAATGATTTGAGCTGCATCTGTTGTTCGGGCACCACGTCTTTGCCCCAGCTTGTCACCCGTTCCAGCATCCTGCGTTGTTCTCTCTTTTTGATAGATTTGGCTCTTCCTCGGTTATTCCTTTTTGTGCCTTAGTAATTCACGCTTGCACTTTCGTATCAATTCTTCTTTCGCCGACACGTCTCCAAGTCATCCTCTTCGGTCACGTATACTTGATCGTTACAACTGACGGAAACCACGAAATATCGTTAACATTATTTCGTGTCACGGTACGTTTTAGAGCGTCTGCGCAGGATACCCTATTAGATGTATGTCTAAAGCTAGGCTCTTTGCATTTTCTTACCTCTATTCGGCTTTATTCTCAGCCATGCCTGTCCTCTTTTTTGTTATAGACCAAAGCGCCGTCTCCATCCTGCTTTTCAAAGCCAGGCGAAGCCGTTATCCTTTTGTTAAGTGTTGACATGCACCTTCGGTCCCCGGTTCTGGAGGAACGAAGGAGCCGAAGCAAATTGCCGAGCACACTTTTTGCCTTGCGTTTTCTCTTATCTCTGCAGCCCCACTTAACCGCTTCTTGATATGGATCACTTTTCATCACACAAAACCACCTGTGTCATGTTTAGTTATAGAGGAACAAAGGTGCAAGCAATGGCAACAGGTATCGGCGGTTGTCAAAAAATTGGTAATCTTCCTCCTGTAGAATGAACAGGAATAGCTACGATTTACACCTTCTTTGGCCATTATTCATACCCTTGAATGTACCGGCTTCTCGTTCTTTCATGTTTCACACGTTGCGCTGTGTTTTTCGACTGATGAAAGCAGCATGACAAGTTTATGTTTGTGTAGGAGACCAAAATTTTATGTGATAATAGTGAACTCATGCTACGCTGACGTATGCCCCTTTTTCTCCGCACCTCAGGAGGTTACCTGACAGAAATAGCGCAATAATTACTGGCTGGTGCATTCTGTTGATAGCGGTTAATTGCTTATTTTTTATGTCATTGAACACGTTAAGGCGCACTCAGTGATTTGACACGCGAAAGCCCAATCTATAACAGTGAAGCCGTTAGACAGCTTATACATGCAAGCGCTTTTTTAGGGATGTGCCTACACCAAACATGCCACAGCTAATTGCCACCAAATTCGGCGACTACCCATTGTGGTCCCCAATCTCGCTAGAAATTGCAGCGAATACCTGTTTTCTTTTTTTGTTTTTGTTTTTTGTCACGCTTTGCCATGTTCCCATGTTGGTACGTGAGGTGCTAGTTTCTTTAGTTTTATGCCAGCGCCTGCACGAATCCTGCATACGCCTTCAATATACATGCTTCCTTTTCCTTTAACTTTACCACATCAAATTTATTTATTTTCAGTTGTACGTCGCTCGACAAGTTATAAGTTACAAAACTCGTCGCTCGACAAGTAACAAGTTATAAAAGAATGGTGATGTACTCTGAGTAGTATCATCTCACATCAAGAACGTGAACCGCATTAAGCACTGCCGTTGCGTACCACTTGTGCGTAATATATAAAGGATCTTTTTAAAAATGTGCTGCCATAGACACTGTGCTTACTAGCCTGATAACGACAGATAACGTAAACATGTCCTGTTGTGCGTTCACACACGCTATATATCTCTGGTTGCTGAGGCCGAAGTTTATTTAAAAATTGATGACTTCCCCGTCACCAGTGGTTGCGGGCAACGTGGTCTGTCAGCTTGGTCTTTCGCCATTTTTGTGGCTCACATCGTATAATTTGTCGGAAAGTTTAACCAACGAATGTAGCTGGCGGTGGCAAGTACCCTTAGAAAGGCTGTCACTACTCTGAACCAACGCTTGCATGTAGGCTCCCTATAACAATCGTTTTCGTGAGGCAGTGTGCGGCGGCCTGGTCAACATCAGATGTAATTGCAATGGAAGGTCTGTCGGAGCCCTCAAAGTTGTTTGAAAAGCAATGATCTATGATTTTAAATAAAAGTTACCTTGCATATACAGGGTGTCCCTGCAAACTTGCACCAGAGTGTAAAAATATCCGAATGCCACGTAGCTGGACAGAACCAAGGTAATGTTGTTTGCCCTCACTTGGAGATACTGAAATTATCTTTTATTCCACCTAATTAGATGATTAGCCCTAAATAATTAATGAACTTCTCCAGTATTATAATTAGATGAAAAGTATCAATAAAAAAATTGTCGAACGACATAAAAAACTCCCAAAACAGCTTTCTGTTGCTCAATACGTGCTACATTGAAGTGTTTTTTTCCGAGCGTGAAAGAAGCCCGCGAACACACGCAAAGTCCCTTGAGCGGGCAGTCGCGCGACAAATTTGCGTGCTTCCACTGTCTATACTACAACTTCTACTGTATTTTTCTACTGGCTTCTTCTCCTATGCCTGTCTACTAATTAGCTATCTAATTCGATGCTTCTCCTTTCGGCCGGTACGGTGGCTTCTTTTTTTATACAATCTTTTTATACACTCACGACGTCGCGCCACCTGTTCGTTGACTGCACCGTCACGTATGCAACGACGCACGCAACAGGCACACCTTTATTCAACGAGAACCATGGAGCCGTCGTGGTAGCGGGTAATCGCTCTCTCACACCTCGGAGGCCTGGGGTCCATTCTCACAAAAACCGAAATTTACCAAATTTTTCTTTCAACGCCACTGATTTGCTATGTCTACCGGAACCGCTCTGAGGAATATTATGTCAATCCGAGAATTTTGGTTTGTTTTTAATGTTAGCGCCTTCGGCCATTTTCGGTACCATCTTTCAGTCATGCTGACTAAGCCGGCATATTTCCGCGTAATGGGGCATATAATGCCTTCGCATTAAAAGATTTGTTCGCTCTACTCAGTTGAGAACATTACTCACATTGCCACTTGATTGATTTAGCCGACGACTATAACGATATGATTAACATACTTTTCAAGGCGTTACCCTGTTTTCAACTGCAAGAGAGCAATAATTTGATGCTACGGCTCAGGCCTAAATAAAATGAGAACTGAAAGTGAAATAAAACAGCAACTCTATCTTGCCCGGCACCGATTGCCACGGCTAGAAAGCGCAGCTCCCCGGGCAGGGTCGGCCACACACCATGGCAAGTGCAAGTGCTGAAGAGCATTGGAATGATAACGCAGGACCCTTATATTTTAGATGTAATACATGCCCACAACTCTGCAGCCAAAGATAATACAGTAAGCTTTTAGAAAACAGAACTGACAATCGATACAAGCTGTGAGTCAACTTTCCGTGTAACCAAAGACCAAGCGTTTGTCAGTCGGCACCGAGCGTTTTCATAATACTGCTGCTTTACCTGTGTAAAACCTCTTCCCCAACCCTGAGGAAAGGTTTGGGGAAGTACAAAAGCACACACACTACGGCTTAGAGCGCCCCCCTATAGCACGAATCGAATGGTGTGTATGGAAACCATTATTGCAGCAAAAATTACAATAAATTCTGTGGTTTTACGCGCCAAAACCACATAGTGAATATGAAGCACGCCGTATTGAGTGACTTCGGATTAATTTTGACCACCTGGTGTTTTTTTTTAACGTCAACTCACTGCATGACAAACGGCGTTTCTGCATTTCGCCCCCATCGAATTGCGGCCGCGGGCCGGAATTCGATCGCGTGACATGGTGCTAAGCAGCGCGATATCATAGCCACTAAAAAACCACTACGGGTGCAGTAAATTGTGCAGATGGACAGCAAATCGTTTACATTTTTGCTGTCCGAATGAAAACATTCAAACAGTCAAGTATCTTTCCTTAAGCGGAAACGAAAGTAATAAATGAAGCAATGTCAAGTCGTATAGTTAGCGGCAGAAAAATAATCCGATTGATTTTAACAGATATATATTGATTAGAGAAAAAAAAACACGTGTTACAAGGAACACCCTTTGTTTTTCTATGTCCCTCGGCGAACACTGAGACAAAGTCACGTATAGTCCTTGAGCAAGCAAGCACGCAAGTATCATACGCATCATGCTAAAATTGTAAAACTCCTAATCTATGGTAACTCATGCATACACCAAACCCCCTTCAGTCTAGGCCTACATTTCCGCCACTGGTTCTCCTTGATATCACTTGTGCATGGAAAGTCAATATATTAATGTTTGCGAAGGAGGAACAGCAGCCCTACTTCAATGGGCCGCTACGCGCTCTCGGAGGACTCGCAGCATATGTGTATCGATTTCGCTTTCGGGACCTTCGTAGCAGGCCCGCTCTATCGGAGCTTTGTGGGCGCCGGCGCGCGTCAGTCTATTGACGCACTTCAGTTGCGCTATTTATATCCGGGAACATTAGTTTATGGCACCAGCTCGAAACGACATTTTTACGAGCATTCTGCTCCCGTTTTTTGGGCCGTTTGCTACACGCATTCCCTACTCCCCCCCCCCTTTTTTTTGTCGTGTTGTGCTTCGCCGAGCGGTTGCTTTTCTTGAGAGGGTCGCTGACTGGAGGCCTAGCTAATGTAGACCACACTGCGATCTATGCGGCCGGTTTTTTTACTCTCTTAGGCAAAGGCCCAGGTCTCAGAATTAGTTGTCAATATTGAAGGCTCTAGGGATCGTTAATGTGAGCAACGATGGCGACTGCAGCAATCCAAGGATAAACTGTCGTTGCAATAAGCACTGTCGTGAACGTTATTCCTCCTTGTAGTTCGTGCTTGTTGCAGACCATGCCTGAATCATTCAGCGGAAAAACTTTGGCATTGTTACGCGGTGTAATTAGTACTTTGTTTAGGAATCACGTGATGTAATTATCACCTTTTGTATGCTTTGGAACTGGAAGCATGGTTAGTGCTTTTGTAACATCGAAGAAAAAAATTATACCATTGGTAGCGGATGGCGTCCAAACATCAAATGACAGGCCAAGTCTTACGTCTCTGCATGGCATTGACTAGCCTCTTTTGAACACACCACAGTGCAGAAGTGGCAAATAATGTATATAAATATAACAAACTACGTTCAAAATGTTCCTAACATAACGTTTTCAGTGAACTTAAATACTTTACGATAATGATGTGCGAGTGAACGATGATGCTTAGTTCAACCAAGCAAGATAGAAAGCCAGGACACAAAAGACCAGGAGATCAACCGGACGAGTGTCCTGTTTGCCAGGCTACTCTGGAGGTAAGTGAAAATGGGAATAGAAGAAAGAAAGAGCGAAAGAGTGTGCAATCAGTTCACACTGAAGGGTGCCCTGTAGGACTATGAATGGTTCCTCAGGTCGGTTCACTTCAAAACTGCACTACTGACCACACAACTGGCCACACAACTGACCACTGCAATGTGGTCCCTAGAATTTCAGTCGGATTAAAGTTGTATAGGCTGAACAGAGAGATGCCTTGGAGGTCGCATTTGAGGGAAGTGCACAACAAGTGTTCCATTGTTCTCTCGCATCTGCACGACTCTCAGGTTGGTGTTTTGGCCTTTACGTTACAGCACGAATGAGTATCCGTAAACACCGCTTTCAGTTATAAGCAGTACAGCAATGTTTTCTCGCAGGAGGGGAGGCTATTTGGCACGTCCAGCCGCAGCGAAGGGTCCAGATTGCGCAATGCCAGTTGGAGGCACTCGGATAACTCTAGAGAGCTTGTGCGATCAAGCAGATGAAGTTACCTTGCAGCACCTGCCTTCGCCAGAAGAATTGGAAGCACCTGGGCGCCTTCGAGTAGACTGAGCAATCTTGTCAGAGAAGATGTTGCCTAAGACGTAGCCGCTGACTATTGGACTGCTCTTTTTGTAGATCATGATCATTCAACTCTCTTATCAGATGTAGGGCCAGCGTCCATGTCTGGAATTGCTGCTGGTGTTGAGGTGCATCGAAGTAGACCCCAGCATGTGCGTAGGGCTTCACCCTGTGCGCTGGTCTTGCATTTACATGATAAGAATTGCAGACTACACGCAGTGAAGGGGTTACAGCTGCCGCATATGCTCTACAGGTGTATCCCAAAAATTTATTTATTTAAGCTTAGGCGAGACATGACTTGAACCAGGCATGAATAAAGTAAATTGCCAGTAGCATGCCGCAGGTGCTAATGCACGACAAGATTGAGCGAATGCTTCCTGCAACGGACCATATGAAACGCGTTGTTTATTCGTATACGAAAAAAAATATGGAAGAACGAAATGGCTTATAATGCAAAAGAGCTTTAAAATATACAAATGTTTAAGAAGTCTTAAATATCACGTTTTCTGTGCCTCGTAAGTGCTGCTGACAAATTCGACCAGCGAAAAGCTGCGATATGGATACTCAGTAGGTGGGTATGCAGTTTGAATACTATGTATTGATGTTTAGATTATTTAAAGCAAGGAGCACTGTTATTTTTCCCTAAGCTTTCTGCCTTAGCGTAAAGATCTTTTTAACGTAGCGGTTCATGTCCGCGTCTCTCGTTAATCCCCCTAAGACGAGAGTAGGACACGAAGTGTTGTAGAGAGTGTATTTTAATTATTAGATGCTTTAGCCACGTCAGCTGCTCACGGTTAGAGCCCGTGCCTGCATGTTGCCGCGTGCTCTGAAGAAAAATAAGATATGCTAGCCACGCACTATATACATAATACACGTGCAATACATACGTGTTCACCCGTGCTCGTCGAAAATGTGGCTTTGTTTCTGCTAGCCGCCTCTCTCTCGCACGCCTGGGTAGCATCATTAAAAAAAGATCGGTGGGTGGTAGCATGTACGCTTGGCTGCTCTTCTGGCATCACGCCCTTTGCAATCACTTCTACGGTTTCTCTGGGATCTGTTTGTAGTGAATCATTTGCAGGCTGACAGCGCACCCTTTTGCAGTGTCACACTAATTTAAGCAATAGTAATAGCTTCCCTCCATCACCAGCTTTTTGTCAGAAAGGGTGCTAATTGGTTGCCCGGAAGCTTTGTTGGTGTTTGAGGCTCCTTTTTTTCTAAACAGAGGTGCTCTTTCTGTTATAAAGTGACAAAAATCGACAGCGTCGCTTAGGAACGCTGGCATAAACATATAGAGAAGTTATGCCCCATAGCAGCAAATGTCCTTTTATGTTTAGGTCGAAATCCTCGTCGAGCTGAATAGTTTGTCAGAGATGAATAAGCCGGAAAATAATTTCGAATGATCAGTGAGGCCAACTATAATGTGAAGTGACGCATAATGAAGCATACCACTGGTGCCCAAGAATATTTGCTGGGCACTGCATTGCCGTCACTGATCTAAGGTAGAATAAGGTTACATTTCACTATCTTATCATCCGGTCAGATAAAGGATCCTTTTTGTTCCGTGGTTCTTCAGTGAAGCGCCACAACTTAGCTTCCTGAAAAAGATGTCAAATACACAGGATCTCACAGTAGCATCAAAGGAACAATGATAATGGGGTCGGGACATATAATAGTCCTGACCAAATGCTAGTTAACCGCATTATATTTTATATTATATTATGGGGTTTTACGTGCCAAAACCACTTTCTCATTATGAGGCACGTCGTAGTGGAGGACTCCGGAAATTTGGACCAGTTGGGGTTCTTTAACGTGCACCTAAACCTAAGTATACGGGTGCTTCCTTATTTCGTCCCGATCGAAATGCGGCCGCCGTGGCCGGAATTCAATCCCACGACCCCGTGCTCAGCAGCCCAACACCACAGTCACTGAGCAACCACGGCGGGTGCATTATATTTTACCCCTACTACATCGTAAATAGGCACGTCTACAATTTTGGTTCATAATTTGATTGCCTATTACTTGTGCATTGCACATTTAGTTGTAGAACTTTGCAGGTTATTGGCTGAGTAATTGACTGCATTAGTTTGTAAATGGGCACGCTTCTTTAGTCCGCAATTGCCGCTATAGAAATAAGAAAATCAAGAGCGCACATTTTATGAATAATGGCAACATGGCTTTGTAATATTTTGTTCAACACCAAAAGGTGACGACATTGTAGACATACAAGTTTAGTTCCTATTCAAGTACAGTCAATCTTTGAAAGCAGAAGCTTAGTAAGACGACCGGGAGAACAAGCTGGAATTCCAGGCTATCCTGAGAGTTCCATTTAAGTCCACAAAAAGGTTAACGCCATAACCATATGAGGGAGAAAGAGAAAACAAATAGCGATCTGCTTTTTCTGGTTTTTTTGTATTTTTATTTAGCCTGTAATTTCTTTTCTTTTTTCTACATTCCCAAGCTGCTAGAGTTCATTTTTGAATGGCCCCCCGGTGGCCTATTTTTCCCATGACCTCACCATTTTGATAAATACGAACAAACATAGGCGGCGAAATATGCGAAAATCAACGTTTATGTTCTTCCTTCTGTATTTCATGGCCGTCCATTCTCTTTCGTGAAGGCGAACGACTTTCATATTGTCTCCTAACGCCGACGCATGACAGCAGCTGCGGTACCAATGAAGTTGGTACCGAATCTCCGCTATTACACATTATTCCAAACTGCGATAAACATCATGACGTCGTTAAGGAAGTCGCGCACTATGACCGATGTAAAAATGCACCCTACACACATAACCACACCGCCAAGAAGTCCTGAAGAACGATTCCCTCTCGGAGTCCATCGACACCTTCTCTCGTTTCTCCCTTGAGGCAACCCATAGCCATCTACACCAGCGCGTGAACTGAGTGCCTTCCACGACTACACACGGCGTTATCTATAATCGGATCTAAAAGCCGGGCGTGCTCGATTTATTCGCCTGGGTCATTTCGTAAACGATCTGATTTTGCTCCACCACACCGAACACGCGTTCTCTCACCACCTTGCAGTTTCTCCTTCGCCCCGTACGCGTCACTAGTACATGAGGTGGCAGAAATGCCAGCCAAATCAGAAGAACAAAACAGCCTTTGTCTATTTGACACCGCCATTCAAAGCGGGAGAAGCCACGGTTCACAGTGCGCTCCCAGTGGGATTCTTTGTTCTGCGTGCTCTTCCCTAATTATTCATTTGTTTGTCACTGGTCAATGTATGTTCGACGAACTTCGTGAGACCACAGTGCATATTAGTTCGTTGCCAAGTATCAGGCTTGTTGCATCGGGCTCGTGTGTACTATTGACCCATTTACGACAATTGGTTTACCGGTTGTGCAAGCGATGGCATTGAGATTACTTCACAAATAAACTAAATGAATAACAAATAAAGAAATAAATGAATGACGTACTCGTGAAATCCTGGTTTACACTAGGCAAGCACAATGCGAAGGCCAACCCCGCTAGCGTCTGTGTGGATTTCGGTCGGGCCGAATGGGTCGAAATGTCGCACGATTGGAGGTGACGTAAGTAGGTGGCGCAGTGTGGCGAATGCATCGTCGGGCATGCTGGTGACCCTGCCGAAATGTAATGGGTGCTGCGGAGAAGCTCAGTCAAAGGTGCTGAGATAGAGGCAAAATTACGAATGAAACGACGAAAATATGAACAAAGGCTGAGGAAGGCGCGAAGTTCTTCCATTGTGGTTGGTGTAGGGAACTCGGAAACAACACACAGCTTTGTTGGATCCGGAAGGACGCCAACTCGGGAGACGATATGGTCAAGAATAAGCAGCTTCCAAGCACCAAAGCAACATTTCTTTCAATTTAGTTGTAGGCCAGCGGAACTGAGACAATTGAGGACAGCTTCTAGGCGTTGGAGGTGCGTGTTGAAATAATGCTAAAAGATCACAATACCGTCCAGGTAACATAGCTTCGTGTGCCACTTAGGGCCGTGGAAGATGTTATCGATCATGCGCTCAAAAGTGGCAGGCGCGTTGCTGAGCCCGAATGGCCTCACATTGAAATAATATAAGGAATTGGACATAACAAAGGCCGTCTTAGGGCGGTCGGTCTCAGCCATCTGGACTTGCCAGTATCTGGAGCGCAGGTCTAACGAAGAAAAGAATTCGGCTCCTTGTGCGCAATACAAGGCGTCTTATATGCGAGGCAGTGGATGGATGTCCTTGCGCGGGATGTTGTTCAGATGACCTTGTAGGGTCCAGAAATAGTGCCGTGAAAGCTTTTCACTAAGTCCTCGTCGGCGTATCGGGGTCCAAACACAAACACGGTCTCCGGGCGGGTATTACACGTAGCGTCGAAGATTGTAGTGCCGGCTTTACGTTCTTTGCGGTCTGTTGATGCGCAGGCGGACGAGTTGTCGTGCTTCCTGGGCACGCCGCAGATAGGCGGCGACGTCCAGATTTCCATCGTCGGTGGCAGCAATGTGTTTAGCGCCGTCTCTGGGTTCCTTCTGTAAACTAGCTTGAATGGCGTGATCTACATTGTTTCTTGCACTACCGAGTTGCACTCGAGTTACGTATGGGAGGGCAATGTCCCACGTCTTGCGCTCGACGTCGACGTACATTTCTAACATGTCGGCGAGGGTCTTGTTCTGCCTCTCGATAAGACCGGTGGTACGGGTGGTACGCGGTTGTCCTTCTATGGCTTGTCTGGCTGTACTGGAGGATAGCTTACATAAGCTCCGCTGTAAAATTCGTTCCTCGGTTGGTGATAAAAACTTCTTGGTTACCATGTCGCAGAATTTTGGCACCTCTACTGTACTGCCCCTCGGCTAGGCTTTTGCTTCTGCATAGAGGCCAAGGTAGTCGGTGGTCACGATTATACACTTGTTTCCGGATGCTGACGTCAGAAGGAGGCCCAGTAAATACCTTACAAACTGCTGTAATGGTCGCAAAGAAAGAAGAATAGCCTACGACAATTCTGGTGGCCGTGTCCGTGGTGTCTGGTGTCGCTGGGAGACTCGGCAGGTCTTGACGTGATGAGCGACGTTGGCGGTAATGTGCAGCCAGTTATACTTCCCCATTCTGGAATATGTGCGCCAAAACATGAGATGGCCAGCGGTGGCATCGCAATGAATGGCGAGCAGGACCTCTGACCGCAATGATAATGGTACTGCAAGAAACTAGTTGGCACGGACTGGGGTAAAGTTCTTCACCAGGGCGTCATTTCTCTAGGAAAACAAAGACACTCCGTGCCTAAATGCCCTCGGGACAGAGTCTGTCTTGCTTTCCAAGTCCTCAGCAAGGCTTCTCAGCTACGGGTGAGCATGCGACGTAGCTTAGTGCTCCTGGTGGAGGTGCTTCTGTGTTCATGTACCGGACGTCCCCGCAAAGCCCCGATGCAAGCCCGAACAGCGAGGACATTGTCCACGTCACTACAGACCAGTGAATTTGCCGCAGGCTACAATAATTGTCGCCGGAGCCGAGAATGCTGCCTGAGCCAACAATCGGATAGCTGGCCAAGTTCACTGCCAGGATGATCGGCGCCGCATCCAGTGCAGCCATCGTACTGAAGCAGCCCAGTAGGCCACCTACCTTCCGTAAAGTTTCGTCGGACGACCCGGAAACATGGCTCGGGACTATTGAAAGGATTTAAGCTTTTAACAACTGCACTGTCTCAGGATAAATTGCGCCATGTATACTTTTACTTGGAAGATGCTGCAAGGACTTGCTTCTAGTAGCGGGTGCACGCCCTTACAACGTGGCACTTGCTCCCCAGTAACTTCCTTAAGACTTTCATGAGCGTTGTGGGAAAATAAAAGCCCGAAGTTCTACTGGAAGCCTGAGTGCAGCTACATAACAAGTACGTTGCCATCTTTACAGAAGAAATGACGCACCTTTTCCGCCTCGCCGGCCCGGAAATGTCCGAGGAGAAGAAAGTTCGCCGATTGATGCGTGGTGTGGAGCAAGAACTTTTAACCGGATTGATACAAAACCCACCGAACAAAGATAAAGAAATATGCATGTCAATAACATGCGTACGGTTTATTTTACATATTTACAACTCACGAATGGCTCCATGGATATGGGATCAATCTTTATGCCGGAGCACATCAGATGTCTGATCTTTTATGTCTCATCACGCATGCCTGAACACACACAAGATTGCACCAAAGATCAGTCGCTTAAGCCATCGCTTTTCCTGGGTCACTAGCCGAGGGAATTCGTTTACTCCGCCTGGGCCGAAGCACTTCGCAGCAATCCGCCCATGAAATCGTATCAACTTGCTGGACCCCACCTCTTATTTTGTGCATTCGACCCCACATCTGATTTAACCACGAGGCAAATGAGAATCTGAAATCGGAAATGTGTTTGCAACAGCTCCTGAAGGGTCACAATTTTTTCCGGTATAGACATGAGACGACGTACTCTTCTCTAGTCTTTTTCCACTCAGCCTAATTTTAATCCTTATTGTCCTTACTTTCCTGTTTTCTTTTAATCAGCTGTCATTATTTCCTTATCGCTATCCTTCTGTGGTTGCTACGGAAAGCGTGTGCGTGAACGCGTAAAAGGTAACTTAAGGAATATTGCATTGTGCTAGGCTTGACGAATGAACTGTCATTGATAACTTTGCGTCACTGGGAGCTATTTGTGGATGCAGATTTTGATTACGTGCACATGGCTTATAGAGAACGCCCTTTTATCGGTACTTACTCGTATTGTCTCTCACTGAATAACTGTCCAGTTTGCTTTCCCTGTGCTAAGCGCGTAACCCTCCTCGCGATGACGTTCTCTCATCTCCGTCTGGAGCGCGCTTAAACGAAAATAAGCGTATTATCATAGGTGGGGAAGCAAAAATGATCTGTTGAAGAAGAATACTGAAAATAATGAGCCATTCCACTCGGTGAAAGTGGATGACCAGCGAAGCTGTGTAGCCCACGACAAAGAGGTGGCGCGTATAACAAAGAAAGAGATCATTTGTACGAAAGAAGGCACAGAGGTCGGCCTGAGCTAACGCGCTCTAGCCTGCTACTCCATGTTAATTTTGAACAAAGGTGCATTTATTGTCATATTTATTGTCTTCGTCGGTAGGCATCATGACAAATGGTGGCTCACACATTTATTCTATACATCCGCGTCCATTCGTGTGATACGTTTGTTATATACATTCGTGTTGTTATTCCGCGATATATTGAGGCAAAAAAATTTGTTACCGAAATCACCTGACCGACTGGCAATGGGCCCCTGCCGTCAGCGTCTTCACAGAGGGAGGGGCAGTATGGGAGCGCTGGCATAACGAGCGGCAACGGAGCCAGCTGTGGAACAAGACGACGGGGAACGCACCAGCAGTGGCACGAGCGATTGCTGATTGTGATAGATTTGCTCACACAGATTTGTTGATGGACACGAAAAATGCACGGAACCCTTTCCATAAACAGACTCACTGTAAAATGTGATTCACTTTAATTATTCCTCGCACCGTGGAGTGACCCTACTTTAGGCTGGCACTGGCTTCTCTTATTTGCAATTATAGCTGGCAGATTACTGGAGGACACGCTTCTGATTTTTTCAAAGCAGTGGGCGGTGCCAGATCGAGGTTCGTTCTCTTTTCGCCGCTTTACCAATCTCCTCAGTGGTTGTAGTGGCAGTACGAGGCTGCTCGAGTGCTCCGCTTTTATTTTGGTTCCGCACACTTTTGTCTTTTCCTGTAACTGTGCCACCGAATTTGCCGACGAATGTCTTTTTATTCCACAGTGATAGTGGCCACCCGGAGGTAAAATTGATTGCAGAGTCTTTATGATGGTCGACGACAAAGTTTAATTTACACCAAAAATTACTACGGCTATGACCTATTATTACAGAAGTTATTTTTCTTTGCCTTTTGCGAAGGAAAACGGCGCTCACAAATTATGCTTCCAAGGACATCGCTTGATTCCAGGCTCAAGCCAAAGGCTCACGTCCACTTTATCTTTTACTAAACCATTTATATGCCTACAGCGTAGGTGGAATGTGTCGAGATATGGCGCCTCTTTGCGCTTTATCACATGGGGCTAAGTGCGTATCGTAGAAAAGAGAACAATGGTTTGCTTCTTGACACAGATTATACCTCACAGCTTCTGAAAACATTGTTAGTTGTAAGCTGTAACGCAGAAACGCCGCCTTTTTATTTTGTTTGGTGACAAACACGTGTATGCTTTGGTTTCGTGTTTGTAGTATATAATCAGATTTTACGAGCATAAAGACATAACTTTGAAAGATTGTCTTGTCTCAATGAAGCTTCATTATTCTTATTTCTGATAGCACTTTAAGTCGCGCTTCTTTGAAGGCGGCTTAAAAAGTCTGAACAACGTGTTAGTAAAGGCTCCGCGGCGACTATAAGGATGTCAGGGCGCAAATCGTTTTCATTGCTGTGTTCAATGTAGATACTGTCGTACTATTGACGTGGTTATAATATGAAGCAACGGAGGAAGAAGGGCATCAGCTAGAAGTAAAAAGAAACGACAAAGGCGTATAAGTAGTCAGATAAGTGGGCTTCACAAAAAATGCAGTAGTCTGCCTGCAATGTGCACGCTGCCCTTGTGGGTACTATATGACAGTAGGACGGAGATAAACTTTCTAAGACAATTGGCACCACCTTTGTAATACGAAAAGCAACTATAACATTCTGTTGACGTGGAATGCTGCTACTACAAAGGTGTTTGGGTAAGGAGCCAGGGAACCCTTGTTTATAACCGATGGCGTGTCCACACGTTAGGCACCGCATTTGGGGGGGGGGGGGGATGAACAAGTAGGCAATACATATGTACGGACGCGTGGAGACCACCATAGCCCTCACACTTGTCACTTGTATTTATCCCGAGGCTATGACCAACTGTAAAGCCGAGTGCTATATACATTAAGTGTCTTTGAGGTGAGACTAAGGCGTGCCTTACGGCCCATCAGCCATATTTCCCGGTCTTACACTTAGCAGTATGTTTAGGCAATGTGTACAGGCGCCATTAAAGTCAGAAACACCTGTTTACTATAGGTGCTATCAATAGATCATGTGCTATAGGGCTTGCACACGATCTCACCTCAGCCATATTTTCCCGCAACTCTTCTATTCCGTTGCCTGCTTACTTATTTCCAAGACTGAGGGCGGCAATTTTGCAACACGTGGGCTGAGGGTACACCAGAAACACAACGTCTTTTCAACCGTATTTCCTTCCCTCTTTTGCTTTGCAGCCACGTTTCTTTTCCTGCTCAAAATACGAAAAGGGACTAACACAATGCACTCAGGAGCAACACGGTGTTAACTGAGATCTCGTAATAAACAAACAAATCTGGAAGTGAAAATGCTACGGTTGAGATGCAGGCTCGAAGAAAAAAAAAACCTATGGGAAGTGGGTAGGAGGGCTGCTGCGGGTCTCAGATGTATAGATAGAAGGCTGCTGATGCAAGGCAGCAAATTATACAAAGCGAGAAAGCAAAACGCGGAAAGGGGCGGCGCCGTAAGTAACAGCAGTCGGTGCGGCCATACACACGTACGAGTGCGTGCCAGCGGAGGGAAACAAATGAAGCCTCGGCGCATCATCAGTTATGATGATAAGGGGGGGGGGAGGACTTGGGTGGCAAGGCCGGAAGGGAACCATACGTGAAGAAGCGGAAGTAGGCAGGCGCAAGGTACAACAAATTGCTATAATGAAAGGAACGCAGATGTTAGGAGGAAAATAAGGAATAGCAAGAAAAATATGGGGAACAAAGGAGCAGTGTGAGGGCGGATTCCGGAATCACAACAGCGCAAATTATACCTCATAAGCCGGCGAGAGAGCAGCGGGGCTATGACATTGCAACATGGACCACGTAGACACGACGTTATTAATTTTGCCCCACAGAGTACTAGTTGCCGGGGCTCGGCAGCACCAGAACTAGCAGCGACAGTAACATGACCTAAAGAGAAGGGAGCATGAAGGCATACACGCTTTTCAGGAGGCTGTTTCTTTTTCACAAAAAAATAAAGAAAAATAACAAATATTGCGATAGGGTACAGTCTTGCAGTCTGCGTATATAATTTCTTTTTTTTTCATCTTTGTATGGTTTTTATACGCTAAGATGCTTTTATCGGACTCCACGGCTCACTCAATACGAACAGGATCCTCGAATGTCCAAAAAAAAATATAACAGTCAAATTTTAAATTTTTTTTCGCACAGAATAATCTTTCAACATTTATCTACTCTGTGACAGTTTTAGGAATTGTGTTTCATTTCTTCAAGTGCTGAAAGGGTGTACATTATAAAGCATCGTGGGAATTTACGGAGGTAAAACCCGATTGATATTCTGGAGTATAATTTGAAGCTACATTGTAATTTGAAACTTCTTAAACAAAAGAGTCTAACCAATAAAAATGGCCTACCTAAAGAAACACTATTTTTTCTTTAATTTTGTGGTAATAAAAACGCTGAAGTATTTTGAACATCTCAGTAAGCGCTAGGCAATTAATGAGAAGTTGACTGTGGTGCAACTGTTATTTATTCTTTTTATTTCTCCTCACACTGCCACAGTCCTATGTATCGCTCTTAACTCTCGTTTGTTAGAGGCTCGATGAATGAGAGACAATAAAGCTGTAAGAGACTGCCTTGCCTTAAAACAGGCTGCTGTAATGTAGTGACCAGACGCCATCTCTCCGAATTAATGGTTTGCTCCGACGTCCTCTTCCTTCTCTTAGATCTTCCTTCCTCATTCATGGCGCTGTCTTGTGAATTTAATCTGTACACTACATATACATCAGTGGGTCAGCATACGCGTCTAAATGTCGAGGAACAGTAGCGCAGTCCCTAGGAATTCCCTATTAAACCGGCGATTCGACGCTTCATATGCACCTTTTATAACTTCTGGTGTCCTATAATAATCTCTTACTATCCAGCGCTACTGCATTTCGGCACTATTGCTACATTGAACCAACTGTGTTCGCGACGCGACTGCGAACAGTCATGTTCACACGCATAATATTTCCCCGTAATTTTACTTTATATTTGTCAACACTGTATTACAAGTGAGACCCAGGTTGACTTCCTTGACTTTTGTCGAGTTGAATCATTAGCGTCCTTCAAATTCTAACATATACAAAAAAAAAGAAAGATGAGGAGAGAGTGGTGCCGTACGTGCCGGATGGTTCGTGCTTTACGTGCCAGATGGTTCTGCTGCCAAGCGTAATCGCTTTTTTGGGTCAACACAGTGTGCGAGACAAGCGACACTTTGTCTCCGAGGTGAAAGAGGCAAAGGCTTCGTCGCAAAGCGCAGCGATAGTTCGACATGTTGTGCAAGCTAAGCTGATCCCTAAATATTTGTCCCAGATGTTATTTGCCATCTACACTTTGCGACAAGCCATTGTGCACATATGATGCCATTGTTTGTGCACTAGATTGTGCACAAATGCCATTGTGCACTAGATGCCATTGTTCGCACCCCTGACAGCAGGGTTAAGTTACAATTACTACAGGCAACTGTGGTGTTAGTGTCTACGGGAGCTGCACGCGTTGCGGTTCTGCTTGCATGGCATTGATGGTTAGTGCATGAATTTGCCTAAAGTTCACCCTGGCTTTAAGTGACTTCTTGTCTTTGTTGCAAACTCATAATTTGCAACAAAGCACTGTGTTACAAAGAATTAAATATACATCATTAATATAACACTCAGCACATCCTGATGGAATGTAAAGGGATTCACCCAGGGCGACCCTTAGGTTACGCACACCTTCCAGAAGTGCTTGAATTTAAGATGGACTGTAGCATCAACCGGTCAGCAGTGCAGATGAGCAAGATACGTGTTTAGAGTATTGGTGAAAAAAAAGCAGGGGAGAGATTGATACGACCGGATCAGTTACCGGCACAGGTATCGGTACAAGGTAGATAGAAATGCTTTGAGGAAAAGAAAAACGATTAAGCAGTGGAATAGTTTTGTCTTCATCGTTTTTCGTCATTTTATCTTGTTTCACAAGGAAAATACGATGAAAGAAAGCGTTGGCGTAATACGTAGGAGCGGCTGCAAATTTGGTCTCGCCGTCAAGCTTATATCTGCGTGATGGTAAAAAAGAAAAAGGTGTCAGCCAAAGTTGACGTGAAAGAAAACAAGGTCCACGTATATGGTATATGTATTTATGTGTACTGAAATTAGGGCATTAAACAAGATTCAACGTTGCATTGCATACTTTTTGCACTATCTTATTGATTTTTTTAGTTACATTTTCAGACCTTAATATTTTGCCGGACACTATTTTTCTATTAATGTCAAGTCTTTTAATTAAATCGATTTTTTTCCGCGTGCATTTACGTGGACGTAGTGTATTTTCACGTTGACTTTCGCTGACCCGCTTTCCTTTTTTGACCAAGAAGCCAGGGGGGCCAGTCTCTGAGATAGTGCAGTCTATGGCGCAATGTAGGTAATTATTTCCCGTATAGGGATTAATAACGTGCCTATCGTTAATTTTACCTCATCTTCCACTAGTTCTCGCTTCTGGTCTTCTTGAGACGTATATTTGGATACACTTTGCCACTCGTTACTACATTCGAGCGCAATGAACTTGCCCCTTTTGTGAGAGCGTTACATCCATAAATAACCAGATACCAGATAATAAGAGCGACTCTTAAAAAGAAAACAAAAACAGAGAAGAAGACTAAACTAGAATTGCTACCCTGTGTACGCTATATAATGCATCTAATTCCAATAACTGGATGTTAGGCCAGCATAGAAGCTTGCAAATGAAAAAAAAATGGTCGGGAAGCATCGCGATGGTTGCCAATGTAATCAAATAGCTGGACGCTTCCAGTTTTAAAGTGACCTTTCTATACCTCGTATCTCTCACAAACTTGCGATTTCATGCACACTGTGACACGCCCGTGTACGCAATACGCACCTCGCGTTACCTGTTAGATAACTCAAGTGGGAGAAGTCCATCTATAATGTTAAAAAAAAATATCCGAGGATACCCAAGCAGTATCTGCGAGTTGTGAATGCGAAAGGATTACTGTCTAATTTACGTCGCTGAACGGTCCTTCGGCTTTAGCGCTGCGAATAATGTTTTCGAGATTTGCTCCAATGTATGTTATGAAATTTTGCGGGTTATTTTTTTCTCATTACATCTTAGCATGTTAGCTGCAGACCGGAATAATATGGACGATATTGGTGAGAAATCAAGTGCACTTTTTTTCACTCAATGCGTTGGCTAATGTCTATGGGGAGAGAAAAGCTGGCGATCTATTCTTCGTTGACTGAGATGTATTCATTCCCATTCAGCTAGTCCTCCGCCTGCATCTGCGTTCGTTTTGCTGCGTTCTTCTGCTCCTTTCCTTCGTCTACGGTGTACTGGGGTGGACGGCCACGTTTCGCTGTTGCCGAGGTTGCGGCCGCCGACGCTGTAGATGCTTCAAACTCCATAGCGGTATGTGCTGCCCAAGCCAGCCAGCAGCAGCAGCCGGTGATGCTATCGCCGTATGCCACCGCCGACTTATGTGACGAGAGACCGAAAAAGCAGTAGCGGCCACCAAAACGGCTAGATGCGCGCAGCAGCTTAAGCTCAGCGGGGATGAGAGAGATAAGTAGAAACCGCGCGCCGGGTTCCGAGAGCGAGAGCGAAGGTGACGTGGCGTCGCGGCGATGACATCTTCCCTCACGCAACACCCTGCCCACTGGTGTGCACCGTGCGTGCCCTTTCGCCTGCTCTGCTCCATCGAGGCGGGCTCATGACGTGCCGTGCTCGTGACGTGGCATCGGAGCCTATGCGAATTTAGGTGCCTTCTCACTGCTACAGACGCCGGCTTTTTTGCTCAATGCGCCATTTGATGCTCCCGCAACAAAATCTGTGAAACCTGGTGGGATCGATTTTGTGTCTGTCAGCACAACAGCGCAGTGCTCTAATAGTTGGGCTGCAGTAAGAAGCTTGCTTATATGGTGCCAGAGCAACTCCTTGAAACGCCTGGCACGTGCGTCAGTTGCCCGTTTCTCGCCTTCTTCTTCGTGGCAGCTAGCGCTTTGAGAGGCTACGCTAGACTACACAGCCTTCTGGATTGGTCCCCAAAAATGGCTAGATTCGAGGAAAGAAAACTTGTTTGCTGATCCGAAGAAATTATACGTTTTATTAAAGAAAACGTGGTCTGATCTGGTTCTCTATGACAATAACAATAAGGAAACAAAAATGAAATACGTCACCGGGGGCACGTGGCTTTCTTCGTCTTTGTGTGTTGTCTATTTGTACTGTTACATTATGCCCGCAGTAAAGGCTCGTTGGAGGCTCGTTGGAGGAATCAGGGGAACCCCACGCATCTTTTTAAAGGAAGGTAAGTGTGGTGAGATTTGGCAAATAATTAATCGCTTTGCGTAAACCAAGACAGCAAATTTGTTGGCTGCATAACGTGAGACATGCTTATTTAACCGCGATAAGCTTGTGCAAGAAATATCTCTTCAGGCGTCCTCTTAAGTAACTGGCTCGTAGGCGCAACAACCGCAGTGCTCTTTTAGCGGAATCTTTCGGAATAATCTCCACTTGCATCAGTATTTCACTCTGTAGATTGTCAAAAACTGTCGTCGCCCCTAATAGTATGTGTAATGAATGAATATGCGACAACTTCGAATAGTAAATTGTCGAGTTAAATGCAAACCAAATAACAATGACTACCCAATTCGTCTTCTAAATTTCGAATATTCGCACTCCTTTAGTAAACGTTGTAAATGGAGCGTCGTGCACCTTGTGCTGATTTAAACACAACTGCACACGCTCGAGCTTTCACGTGATTAGAGAACAGTTTCCATGCAGGCTAAAAATATTGTCTTCTCCTTTTTTAAAAAGAATAGCTGCACAGGTTACAGGGATAAACGAATAAAGACACACAC